>NC_142065.1:96103128-96780003 GCF_059756535.1 Pantherophis guttatus
GCAGGTCATGAGGTGAGGCAGAGCCCGTACATTGATTCTGCTAACTTGCAGTTTGTGAGTCTGCTTTTATCCTAGCTGCTGTTTTGATTTGTGTTATATTTTCTTTTTCTTTATGTGTTTCTATGTGTGTGTAATTTTTAGTTGTTTAGAGTCATGAATAAGTAAATTAAAAAGTAGACTAAAATAGCTATTTCTGAGAAATCCTTCTCTTTAAGTCATAGAGTGGTCATTACAAGTAAATCCTTTGTTTCAAGGTTGCCACTTGGAAATCCATCATGAATATAATAAAAAGGCCTCCCTCCCTCCACCGGCTACCTACCTTATCTCTCCGTGGGTGGGACCCTGTGCATCCTGTGCTGGCATAGAATTAGTAACATCATGTATACCTTAGGTACAGTGGTAGAATTCAATTTTTTTTTACTACTGGTTCTGTGGGCGTGGCTTGGTGGCCATAGTGTGGCTTGGTGGGTGTGGCTTGGTGGGCGTGGCAGGGGAAGGATACTGCAAAATATCCATTCCCATCCCACTCTGGGGCCAGCCAGAGGTGGTATTTGCCGGTTCTCCAAACTACTCAAAATTTCCACTACCGGTTCTCCAGAATCTGTCAGAACCTGCTGAATTTCACCCCTGCTTAGGTATGAAAGCTGGTTGTGTGACTTTGGGCCAGTCCTCTCAACAGTTCAACAGGATCAATAGTTGGTTGATCTGAAAAAAAGTGGACCCTACACTTGTAGGAAAACCCTAGGCAGAAAAAAAGGCAAGTCTTCCAACTGCAGATGGCTTCTTGTCCCTTTTCCCTTGTTCTCAATATTGTTTTATTTACCTTCTATTTGTGAGGGCAGTAGAAGTTTCCACCTATCTCACCCCTTATTCTTCTGTTAAGTAATGGGGAACTTGTGGTTCAAAGAGGGATTTCAAGAAAATGAGTACCCAGGTTTGTTTCTTTTTAAATTTTTCCAATTTAGCCTAAAGTCCTGAGATTTCCAGAGAGTGCCCACTCTAAATATGGGAGAAAATGAGTAGCAGCAGTATCTTTCAGTATGGTTGGGAGGTAACTGAAGGAGAAGGGCTAGTACAGTGGGAGAAATTAGTGCAGCTCGTTTTTAGTGCAAAACCAATCTTATCTGCATTTTTCAAACTGATTCTGCAGCAATTAAATCTCTACAAAGGGAACTGTGCTCAAATATGCATGCATTTTGACACATATATTCTCAATCTGTGATTTTATATCCTTTTGTCATTCCTCCAATGTATTCATTTTTTTCTCCAGTGTATCCATTTTAATAGGCCTATTAATGTGTACCCCTCTGTTTTTCACTTATAATCAGTTAAATTAGCAGAACATGCTGAGTATCAAAATATGACAACCTGAGTGTAGATGGTTATAAATCAAGTCTAAAGGGGTACTTACTTTTCAGGTATATGGATTTATGTTGATTTAGAGCAATATGCCTATGTATGCATTATCTACACACTTGTCACTTGGTACTTGATGCAAGCAGTATCTGCATAATGTGTTTGATGTGTAACAATGCAATTACTCTAATTCCCCAGTGTGCCTCTGGAATATCTGAACTGAAAATTACAGTGATACTACAATGATTGAAAAGTGAAGCTTCTCTCAAATCAAGCTCACCTTCTGCTGACTTATCCATGATTTCAGTCCCCCCCTCCACCATTTTTCTTTTTCTTCTTTGAATATAGAAGTTGCTTATTATTGGCCATTTCCATACCAATGACTTACAGTAACTTGATAGGATCACCCAGCAATGGTAATCACTGAAACAATTTCAAGCCTATCTGTATTACTGTTACTTAGTTACAACAATAGTTGGATATGTTTAGAGATAGTGATAGATCCTAGTGAGAAATTGCAATCTCCATTTGCAACGAAGGTTTGTTTCTTTTTAAATTAAAAGGAGCCTTGGTAGTACAGTGGTCTAAAGCACCCTGTTATTAAGACCAGCTGCCTGCAATTACTGCAGGTTCGAATCTCGCCAGGCTCAAGGTTGACTCAGCCTTCCATCTTTTCTAAGGTAGGTAAATTGAGGACCCAGTTGTGGGGGCAATAAGCTGACTTTGTAATACATATACAAAAGAATGAAGGCTATTGCTTAGCACATTGTAAGCCGCCCTGAGTCTCCGGAGAAGGGCGGCATATAAATTAAATTTTAAAAAAAATCCAATTTAGCCTAAAGTCCTGAGATTTCCAGAGAGTGCCCACTCGAAATATTATAGAACTGTCCCTGCCTCGATTTTTCATTTCTACTTCTGCCTAATTTAATATATAAACATCGCCCTGTATTATATTTTTTACATATAGAATGCTCACTACTGTTATTACCATAGAACCATCATCAAAGAACATAGACAAGATGAAATTGCTCAATTTGTAAGGTTTTTGTTGTTGTTGTTGTTGTTAATGCTGCTTAATAAATTTTTATATCAATTAGGTCTACTCATATTTTTCTAGACTACAAGTTCTGCTCAAGGCTTATTTGTGCACATTCTCAGTCACATGTTAGTATCACAATTGTTCAAAGGGACATTGTATCTAGTGTGCTCTTTTTGGATGAACATAGTCTAATCTGTCACCCTGTTCTATCCTTAGATATCTACAGGATTATGGTTCAACATCAGAGATACATAGTTTGGACTTTCTTAAATACGTATCTCTCTGGTTCCAGGTGGCATCTTTTTTGTTTGTTTGTTTGTTTTGTATGCAGTGATCCCAAAGTAATTGTAAAAATATCAAGAAAAGCTACTGGTGTGACTTAGACAGTTCCCCAGGTCAATTTATTATTCTAGCTCAAGCAACAACTGAAGCCAGCTTTTCTTATACTATATAATAGAGTTAATGAAGACTGACTGCAGAATACTTATAACCCTCATTCATATTCACAGATATATGATTCTTTCCCATTTTTTTTTTTTTTTTTTTTTAGTCTTCAGAATCAAGCTTGGAACAAGTAGCTAAACCATAAACTACAAACTACAAAAGCAACAAATTTTTTTGGGAGGGAGCCAAGTTACATTTTACTAATGTTTTTTTCCCCCTTTCATTCATGGTATTTATTGTGCCACTAAGTTGAAAATGTATAGACTAAATTTAAATTCAAGCTTGACCAAGTAACTTTTTTCTTTTCTTCTTTGCATTTATATGCTAGTTAAACCTCACAGTATACAAAGATTTAGTGGAGACAATGCTTTGACTTGGACAGAAGCCACAGTTAAAATGTGATGCCAGAAAAAGAGCAAAATTTACCACCATTAATTGCACTGACAGAATAAACTGGGAAAGGAAAAATGAAACAAGCATCCTTCCTGTCGCACCCAGCTTGCCAGTATATTGCTGGCAGGGCTTTCTGAACGTCAGAATTTCCAGTGGTAGAAGTTCTAAGTGAAGATTACCCTCTCAGATAGGGTAATTTACAATTTAACAACCAAATAGTACCATTCACTAACTAGAAACAAAAACTTCTGACTGTATTTATTCTTTTATACCAACTCAGAGCCAAGATAGCACTTAAGAAAAGAGGAGGAAAACTATTTTATGTATAGCATCAGGGTAGAAATACAGAAAGCCAATACGGGATGATCAAAACAGAGAAAAATCTCTTTGCTGCTACCTAAGGGTAGGTCAGATTTTTGCTAACTGAATTTGGTAGACCTAAAGACATGACTTCATTTTCATCCCATTAGTCATCAGGCAATGAATGACACCATTGACAGTTTCTGAAATTCTTCCTAAAGGTCTTTACCTTGAACTAGCTTCTACTACTCAAGATAATCCAATTCTCCATGAGCAGGAAGCCAGGAAAAGGGTAGAGGTTTGAAAAGGGAATTCCACTTGACAGCTGATGCTTCAGAAGCAGGGGTGAAATGCTTCCGGTTCGGACCAGATCGCCCGATCGGGTAGCGATGGTGGCGGGTGATTTGGAGAACCGGTAGCAAAAATCCCTGTGCCCCCTCCCATGCCCAGCTGAGCCGCGCAATCATCAGAGACTGTTTTTTATTTTTACTTTTAAAAGCATTTTTTCTACAACCTCTTTGGTGGAAAATATGCTTTTAAAAGTAAAAAAAAAAGCCTCTGATGATCGTGTGGCTCAGCTGGGATTGTCAGAGGCTTTTAAAAGGATTTTTGTAGAAAAAAAATGCCTTTAAAAGCCTCTAATGATCCCAGCTGAGATGCTTGATCGTCAGAGGCTTCTAAAAGCATTTTTCTGCAACCTCTTAAGGTTGTAGAAAAAATGCTTTTAAAAGTAAAAAAAAAAGTTGGCCACACCCACCCAGTCACATTACCCCTCCCCCACCAAGCCACACCCACAGAATCAGTAGTAACAAATTTTAGATTTCACCCCTGCTCAGAAGTGAAGATCTCTCAAACAAAGCCGCCCAGAGTCCCTTGAGAGTTGGGCGGCATAGAAATGCGACAAAATAAATAAATAAAATCTGGATCATGGAATAGAGGTTTTCCTTCCTTGTTATAATACAAAGTTTCTAGGTTGCATTTGACTTGGTGGGCCAAATATTCTACAAGCAATCTATTGACCTAATATCATTCATGTGCCAGCTCTGTATATAGCACATTGGAGTCAATTTCCAAAAAGAGCTTTGGAGCACTTGGGAATACAATTGGAGTATCTCTCTACAAGATGAGTCTTTTCCCAGCTAGCTTCCACTGCCACATAATCTGAAGAAAAGGCATGGCTGCTTTAATCTGTCCGGGAGATAATTGCAGTCCTATTATTTATTGTGGTTTAATAAAGTTAAGATAAAATATTCAGTCCAGTTTTTTGTAACAACATCACCAAAAAGGCATTAAGAGTTGTAACCTAATCTTGCGTAGCTTATTCTCCAGTACTATCACACTACTAACCAGAGCATATAAAACATTTGCTAGACCAGTTCTTGAATACAGCTCATCTATCTTGAACCCGCACTGCATATTGGACATTAATACAATTGAATGTGTCCAGAAATATTTCACAAGAAGAGTCCTCTACTCCTTTGCTTGCAACAAAATACCATATGCCACCAGACTTGACATTCTGAACTTAGAAAACTTAGAACTACGCCGCCTTTGGTATGACCAAAGCGTAGTTCATAAAATTATCTGCTACAATGTCCTACTTGTCAATGACTACTTCAGCTTCGACCACAACAATACACAAGCACTCAATAGATACAAACTTAAGGTAAACCGCACAAAACCTGCAGAAAATATGACTTCAGCAACATAGTGGTCAATATCTAGAATGCACTACCTGACTCTGTGGTTTCATCCCAAAACCCCCAAAATTTTAACCTAAGACTGTATTTATTTATTTATTTATTTATTTATTTATTTATTTATTTATTTATTTATTTATTTATTTATTTATTTATTTATTTATTTATTCATTCATTCATTCATTCATTTATTTATTTATTTATTTATTTATTGGTTTGATTTATTTATTTATTTATTTATTGGTTTGATTTATATGCCGCCCTTCTCCAGAGACTCAAGGCGGCTTACAATGCATTAAGCAATAGCCTTCATACTTTTGTATATACCTGCTTAGTAGGGCTTTCGCCCCCCCCCCAAGCGGTGTTCTTTTTATACAAAGTCAGCTTATTGCCCCTACAATCCGGGTCCTCATTTTACCTACCTTGGAAGGATGGAAGGCTGAGTCAACCTTGAGCCTGGTGAGATTTGAACTTGCAGTAATTGCAGGCAGCTGACAGCTAAGTGCTACTTAACAGCACTTTAGTCCACTGCGCCACCAAGGCTCCTATGTTTATACTTATTACCAATCCATGCTTATACTTATTACCAAATACGTTCTTGACAAAAATAAATAAATAAAATAAAAATATATTTAACTTAGTCTTGGGATATTGTAAGTAATAATTTTTCATTGTGGCTTTAGGGCGCAAGAGGGACAATATAATAATTTGTAAATTCAGCTCTGAGTAAAATTGAGTAAAAAGCTGGCATGTAAGAGAATTAGAAGTTATTCATCGCTGCAATATTCTTTAGAACAGGGTGAAATGATAGTCTGACTTCTATAGCAGAAAGTGATTTTTGGATGACCAAAAGTTAGCAGCTGCTTCTTAAGAGATGCACACTAAAAATATAAAACACCCAGAATACATGTTCAAAATGATGGGACTTTTTTTTAAACAAAATCATTCTCGCTTTCTCTTGCAAGGAGATTTGGGCAACAATTTACAGCTCACTAACTCAGCAGTGATTCTATTAACTTTAATAGACTTGCTTTGGAGTAAAAAAAAAAAAAAAAAAAGCACACCAGCCTCTTTAAATTGCTGAAACACTAGTCAATCGGTAGAGCTTCAGTATTTGCTGGCTAAAACTGTGGATTTCAAATAACTTGATCAATAATAATGAGATTTTGAACAGAGCTACTGTATCATTCTTGATAAAAAAAGAAAGAAAGAAAGCTTTACCCATCAAAACGATAAATGTCTTGGCAGTTCTGTCAATAGAGAGAATCTATCAGTTCTAATAATTTAAAAGCCGTATACTGAGCAAGCACTTAGATGTATCTAAAGAGCTTCATGAATCAAACCTATAGAGTAGTGATGTTGCTTGATAATTATGACCACAACAGCCCAAGGGCCTTATGCTTTTGAAAAATGATAAGGCTGTAGAAAGATAATAGGGTTTCTTCCTGCAATTCTTTTCGGAAAATTGAAGGTGAGGAATCACTGCCACATTGGGGATTCATTCCATGGTCATTTTGGCCAGAAAGGCCATTTTTACATTGTTTGAAAAATCAAAATGCTAGAGATGAAGTCATGGATGCTTAACTGCAGTTGTAGACATTTGTGGGCTTTACAATGAGTAATTATATTGCTCCACTTTGAATGGAACTATCATATCACATAGACTTCTGCATTAGCCTGTCCTGTAGATAAGTCAACCCTCAAATTTTTAACCAAAATTCCAAGAAAAAGCTGCCACTCATGGATAAGCTGACCCTCAAAAATTAGTGTGCTTTAATTTTCACAATTAGTTATGGGTGGCACACTTTTCATGGTATTTTCATTAAAAAATTGAGGTTTGGTTGATCAGTGGATAAATATATACATGAAACACATATGTGTATGTATAAAAAAAATGTGCAGGTAGTTTAAATAATGTGCAGCTGAGGGAAATGTAAATTTCTCCCATATACTGTATACTTGTGGATAACTCCATTCAAGATAAGCTGAACCCAATTTTTGGTGTATATTTTAGCACCTAAAACTTTTTGATTGTGTACAGTAAATAGAATAATTTTCCAACTAACCTCCTGAGCTAGAATAGTAGAGAATAGTATAGAAAGCAAGTAATTGTACTGTCATGTACACTTCATTGTATGCTTAGGTTAAAAATTCAGGTGTTTCTTCATATTATCATCTTCTGTTTACCTGACTTGTATTATAAGCAATACAATAGGAAGTAATAGGAACGGAAAATAAGAATTGATGAAGGTGGTACTTCACCAGTCTATCCATTCTAACATTAAATCATCTTTCCCAATAGAATGTGATGACATAATACAGCTTTATACCTGTACTTTTTGTTCTTTGGAGTTTCATTCTGTCCCAGCAGAGAAACACAGTCAACCGTCAAAAATGCATGTGTTCCTTTGGATAATCATTTTGGCTATCACTTGTTCATCTTTTATATTTAGTATGCTAACAATACAGTATTTCCCGATTCCTGAAATTCAATCATTTTGTTAATGCAATGATGTGGCAACAGAGCATATCAGGAACTGGCTTTATTAGTCCCTTCAATATGAAATTTGTTAAGGTCTAAACATCTTGAAAAACATGCAACAATAAACTATCACAAATTTACAAGGATATGGTTTGGTGCAGTTGACTGAGTTTGATCAGCGTTACTTTAGCATGTGTTTTCACCCCTAACAACTGGGATGAGTAACACTTTATGAAAAAGCATAAGCCAAGATATAAAATGATTCACTGCAATTTATACTGTAAAAAAAGATTGTCAAACATACAAAAGTACTTGTTAAAACAATTAAAGTAATTTAGGGTGTCAAATTGAAGAGGTCTGTTGATACACATTCTAAGAACAGGGAGAGTGGATCCCAAATGAATTCTTACTGAATATATTCTTATGTCTGGGAGTGACACAGGAGGAGGTTACCAGATGTGTTAACACACATACTTTTACAAGTGAAAGTCGGCATTGAAGGAGCCTCTCATAAAAATCCTAATATTCATTAAGATGTATAGTGTATACAGAAGATGTCTCTCAAACAGCAAAACAGAATCATAAAATGGTAACCACTTTGTCACTTGCCAATTGTTTCCAAAGGACCACTAAGATTTTTCTAAAGTGTGAGCCGTAGTTTCAGAATTATGAGATACAGATGTTCCGTTCAATCCATCTGTACAAGATTACTCCAGTCACATGTAAACTCTATACAGAAATATTTTATGGATACAGGATGTCACAAAGTGACCTTGGAGTGGGATTCAACATTGTAAAGCCAAAACATGCAGGTAACACATTAATCAAACTTTAATTGAATTTTTCTCAGGGCTTATTTTTAGTGCATTTTGATTACTATCTTTTTTGCTGCAGTAAAAACATGTGAAGACAATCTCTCTCTCTCTCGTCCTGTATCTCAAAGCATTCTTTGTCTTTTTAAATTTTGAGCCAAATTGAGATATTTCCTTTTAATCTGTTCTTAATCTATGTATTATGTATTATGTATTTATGTGTTTTTACTTGGCTGTACACCGCCCTGAGTCCCTAGGGAGAAGGGCGGTATATAAATTTGAAGTAAAATAAAAAATAAAAAAAAAATTCAGCACAATGCAAGCAGAAAGAAAACTGCTCCATAATAAAATGAAAAATAATTAAAACAGCAGTGGAGACTTGCCAAGGACTTTGCAGTTATTGGGTTGTTGTGTGGTGGTGGTGGTGTATGCACGTGCATTTTAGTCCAATTGTGGTCAGCACAGTCTTTCCTCTTCCAAAATATATTTCAGTCATTCTGAATTCTTTGCTGATATAATTAAGGATACCATAATATTCTTATAATACTCACTTTTTCAGCTGATCAGATTTTGCCACATTTCACAATGCCAAAATCTTTTTTTTAAAATTGTCTTATGCATTTGTTTGGTTATGTGCTATCTTGGCAAGGCTTTTCATAAAATGGGTGCTAGAACTCTGACTATTATAAATATTAGAGTGTGAATTCTTCCCCTAAATTAAGTATTATTGTCTGTTTCAAAGACTTTTATCTGGATGCTCTTTTAGGGAATTTTGCAGCTCATTGATTCTTGATTGTAAAACTGCCTGCCTGTATCTCATACACAGTGCATGTGTCTTAGTATAGGTCTTAACGTAATGTAAACCAGCCACTATATTTAAAATTTAAAAACTGTAATTTGTCACTTAGTAACTGTGGATACATTATACAAAGCTCTAGCTCTGAGAGAAGTCTATAATTCTGGGAAGGATGGGAAGAAGAACAAAAAAAAAAAAAAAGGTAATTCATTGTAAAATGGATGGACTCAATTACAAGGTTAGTGGGTACACCATTGGAAGGCTCAAAGGCCCAAACTGGAAACAGATTGTTCTGGGAAAATGATCTATGTAGGCCCTAAGTGTTGATACTGATTTAGTAGCACATAATTAATATTTTGCAAACTCAGTAAAAACCCTCTTGGATTATCCTTCCCTCCTAAACATTATATGGAAATATCAATGTTGTTGGGTTTGGGGGTTTTTTTTGGCAATAATCTCACCCTCTTTGTAAATATTAGCACATTGTAAGCCGCCCTGACTCTCCGGAGAAGGGCGGCATATAAATCAAATTTTTTTTAAAAAAAAAATGTATGCACAAGGGAGTAGGCCTTCTCTGCAGTAGCCTTCACCTTGTAGAATCTGCACTCCCCAAAAAGTATGTGTATCCTTCCTTCTGTATCCTTATCCATTTCCATAAATAAATTAAACCTGTTTTATTTCAACATACTATCAGCTGACTGTTTAATGAAAAGAAGGATTAGGGGTGATGTGATAGCAGTGTTCCAATATCTAAAGGCTGTCACAAAGAAGAGGGGGTCCACCTATTCTCCAAAGCAGACAAAGGCAGAACAAGAAGTGATTGATGGAAACCAATCAACCAACCAAGCTAGAAATAAGGGGGAATTTCCCAAGAGAACAATTAATCAATGGAATGGTTTGTCTTGTTTATGGGTGCTCCATCACTGGAGGTTTTTAAGAAAAGATTGGACAACCATTTGTCTGAAATAGTGTAGGGTCTTCTTATTGAGCAAGGGGTTGGATTAGAAGACCTTCAAGGTACAACTCTGCTATTCTGTTATTTTGAGTAGGTCTCTTTCAGATTTTGCCTTGGCTTTTCATTTTAGGGTTGACTGTTTCTGATCATGATTTGTACCTACTTGTAAATTATAATCAAGTTAAGTTTTCATTCTTTTGTTTGATGTTGTATGCTGCTCAGAGTCCTTTGGGATTGAGGAGAGTAATAAGCATTTTAAAAATATAAATTTGTGTGCTGATTCTTTATGGATTTTTTTTAAAAAAAAAAAAATTCCCCATCTAGCCTACAAGCCTTGAGATCTCATCGTTTCAAATACTGGCCAGATATGACATTGCTTAGTTTTTTTCAAGATTAGTGTATTAAATGCATTCTCTCTCTCTCTCTCTCTCTCTCTCTCTCTCTCTCTCTCTCTCTCTCTCTCTCTCTCTCTCTCTGTGTGTGTGTGTGTGTGTGTGTGTGTGTGTCTATGTGTGTGTCTGTGTCTGTGTCTGTGTCTGTGTCTGTGTGATCTCCATGTTGGTTTTGGATCATATTGCCCTGCACATACAGTATCTGAGAGTTTTTCACCAGTTTTTCTCAGGGCATGGATCCTACTTTGCATTTATATTCATTTTGGCCAGATCTTTGGTTCTGCAGGTGCAATGGAATGTAATGAGGAGGTGGATTCTCAGGATGGAGGGGGTGTATTCCAGAGGAGTAATAGATACCTCAATCCACCTATCATGTGTGAGAGGAAGAGGATGAAGACAGCTCCTCCCTAATACTTCACAGAGTACTTCTACACAACAAAATTAAGAAATTAATTAATTTCTGTAAAGAAATTAATCTAAATACAATCATGCTTTTTTTTTAAAAAATGAAGATAATCCTGTTTTCATTTTTCAGTGTAATTAAAGGTGGTTTCCCCAGTGCAAATTTGTAATGCATTATAGAGAACATATGGGAAACATATAAAGAAAAAGATGATGAATTGGAATAGTGTCAATAATAACATGGGGAAGAACCAATACTAGATGATATAGCAAAAGCAATAGCACTTAGACTCATATACCGCTTCAGATTGTTTTACAGCCCTGTCTAAGCGGTTTACAGAGTCAGCATATTGCCCCCAACAATCTGAATCCTCATTTTATCAACCTCGGAAGGATGGAAGGCTGAGTCAACCTTGAGCCAGTGAAGATCGTACTCCTGGCAGTCAGCAGAAGTAGCCTGCAATACTGCATTCTAACCACTGCACCACCACGGTTGACAGATTTATTCAAGAACATTTATTAAGATCCAATGAGTTCAATGGAACTGTCTCTGAATTAATTATTTTATTTATTTATTTATTTGTTTGTTTGTTTTACAGAATTTATATGCCGCCCTTCTCCCAAAGCACTCAGGGCGGCGAACACAGATTAAAAATATACAATAATAAAAACCCACTAAAACCAGATTAAAATAATAAATAATAAAAACCCAAGGATCAGAATCAGCCCATTCATTAGAATAACCAAGTTTTCAGGCCTCGACGGAAGGTGTGGAGATCCGGGGCTGTCCGGAGCTGGGTGGGTAGTCCGTTCCAGAGGGTAGGGGTGCCCACGGAGAATGCCGTACCCCTGGTTTCTTTACCACTCTCAGCTTTAGATATGAAGCAGGCAAACATTTAGTGCTTAGTAAATCTAAATTACTAAGTAGTAATTTAGATTTGCTACTAAATCTAGTACAAGTATCCTCAAGCTATAAGTATTCATTTAGCAATTGTTTGACATTATAACAATGCTGAAAAAAAGTGACTTATGGATGCTTTTCGTATTTACAACCTTTATAGTATCCCCATAGTCTCAGGATCAAAATTCAGAGGCTTGGCAACTGGCATGTACTGATGACTGTTGCAGTGTCCTGGGATCACGTGATCGATCACCTTTTGTGACCAGCAAAGTCAATGAGGAATCCAGATTTACTTAACAACCATGTTACTAGCTTAACAACTGCAGTGATTGTGGCAAGAAAGGTCATACAATGCGGCAAAACTCAGTTAAGAATTGCCTTGCTTAGCAATGGAAATGTTGAACTCAATTTTGGTTGTAAGAGTAAGACTATCTTTACTTGCCTCAATATTAAAAGTATTTTGAAGATAATACCTTCCCTCTTTTCATATCTTTCTTTTTCCTTAAATAGCATACTATTCTGTTCAAGAAAAATATTCACTCTAATTTTGGGGCCATCATTCATGGAGGTGTCCCATGCACTTAGGCCTACAAAAACTAAATTAGAACATTGAATAGAGAGAGAGAGAGAGAGAGAGATCTTTTGTTGCTGTTGTTTAATGTTTTAAATAATCAGATATGTCAGTTGCAAATCTTCCATTTCTAAGTGCAGCATGATAATTACAGTCCATTATGAAAATTTAGTAGTCCATTAATTTTGCTTTTTTCTCATAACATTGCTATCAATTCTGATATGAAGAAGACATGGCACTATCAAATCACCTCCATTTGGTAAAAAAATAGATTTATTTATTTATTTATTTTATTGCTTCGATTTATATGCCGCCCTTATCCGGAGACTCAGGGCAGCTTACAATGCGTTAAGCAATAGCCTTCATACTTTGTATATACCTGCTTAGTAAGGCTTTCCCCCCCCCCCCAAAGCAGTGTTCTTTTTTTATACAAAGTCAGCTTATTGCCCCTACAATCTGGGTCCTCATTTCACCTACCTCGAAAGGATGGAAGGCTGAGTCAATCTTGAGCCTGGTGAGATTTGAACTTGCAGTAATTGCAGGCAGCTGGTGTTACTTAACAGTGCTTTAATCTGCTGTGCCACCAAGGCGCAGCAAACTACCTGGGAAATTTCAGCGATCATTGTGCAATCCATTAAGAAGATAATGTAAAGAGGGAAGAGGAACAATGAATATTTGTATACAGATTTTATGTCCATCTGATTAGCATAAACTTTATACAATTAATATAAGAGTTTACTATTTCCTCATTATACCATCATTAACTTTTAATTAACAATATAGTATAAAAAGTTGCATATAAAAGCTACACATAAACTAAACATCTAGAAATGTTCTTTAGAATACTCAGTCTCTTCTAAACAGTCTAAGACTATGCATGTGTACATAGAAATAAAGCTATGTGAATTCAGTGGAACTAACTACAGGAAGTCGTCGACTTACAACGGTTCACTTAGTGACTGTTCGAAGTTACATGGGCACTGAAAAAAGTGACTTATGACCATTTTCACACCTGTGACTGCTGCAGCATTCCTGTGGTCCCATGATTGACATTCAGATGCTTGACAACTGACTCACATTTATGACGATTGCAAGGTCCCATGGTCATGGGATCCCCTTTTGTGACCCAAAGTCAATGGGGAAACCAGATTTACTTAACAACCGCATTACTAACTTAACAATTGCAGTGGTTCACTTAAACGGATGTGGGGGGGAAAAGAGTCGTAAAATGGGGCAAAACTCACTTAACTAATTTCTCACTTAGCAACGTAAATTTTGGGCTCAATCGTCGTCACAAGTTGAGGTTTACCTGTATAACACTCCAGTTTTTGCTAAATTACAGCTTCCAACATTCTCTACCATTGGTTATCTCTCCTAGAGATGCTGGGAAATATACAGAAGTCCTAGCCTATTTTTCTAGGGAATATTCTAGGAATACAATCCTAAAGAAAATTCAACATGTGCTATCAGGTTTCTTCTGTTTTTTTTTTTTTAAATATGCAGTTGTGACAGCTGTTCTAAGAATACATATGTTAAAATCTATAAGTAAAAGACTATAAGATTATTCCATGAATTAATCGGTCAAATTGAGTTTGTTCCTAGGAGAGGAAGACATTAGGCTTGTGTGGAAGCAATGTGTTTTTACTTCCCCATTGAGGCAAAAAAAGGGGATAAATTTACCTCAACGAAGCACTTTGTGTGTCCTCATAAATTACTTGTAGTATCTTGCCTCTTCCTTATAGAATGCTCCAGAAGCCTCTTCTGATTTTTGTAAGTACCATAGAAAGCTGCAGGGGTTTTCGAAGAGTTAGTGAAGGTTGCAGAAGAAAGTGCCAGAAGCAGCTTTTATGTACCAAAAGAGGCATTGTAAGAGATAAGGAAACAAATAGTGTACTACAATACAGGAAGAGGGGTAATTTAAAACCTCCCTGACAGATCCAGAGAGTATTCCACTGATTTCCAGTAAAAGATAATCAATCCATCAATTACACTAAACTTCCCCATGTCCTTAGGCTGTCTAGATGTGGAGTTCTTAACCTACTGTCAAGACTTCGACCTTCAGTCCAGCTTTAGGAATGCAGAATGGAAGCTTTTAACACAGAAGTATAAAGCTTAGCCAAATCTGTGGCCACCTAAAAATAGAAGAGGTACTGATGTAACCATGCAGTTTGCAGATGGGAAAATTGACACTGGCTGATCTAAAAAAAATCAAAACAGAATGAATTTGTTACAAGGCATTAGATTGTAATAAGGGTTACAAGGGGGAAAAAAAAACCCAAGCAATCCCGTACATTTAAGGAGAACTTATCCTCTAGTGATATTTAGAATTTCTACCTAATATTAATTAATTAATTAATTAATTAATTACAATTTACCTTTTCTATTCCAGGAAGAAAGGCAATAAGTTCTATGGTAGAGTATGTCGCCTATAATAAAATTCAATAGTATATGTCAGAATGATGTGTTAAGGACTATAATATCTGAGACTCGAATAAAGTAGCTTGAACCAGGGGTCTAATCCACTAACCTACAGTAACTCTCTGATTTTACAAGATAAGCCTTTTGCCTTTTGTAAATTGAACTGTTTAAAATTTTTTCTTAGGAATAAATGCTCTCAATAGGCATAGTTTGTCCATCAATTTTATCAGGAAATCTATTTGAAACCCATAATATATGAATGAAACTCTGGTAGAAGATCAGCCTGTCTTAAATAGGATTCCAATTTTAGGTCCGAGTTCAAAGAACTGTTGAGCAAGCTTTGATTTTCCTACATCACTTTTCTACAGTTTAAATACTGTTAGAAGAACAGTGCACACAAGGATATCTCTGAAGTCTTGGGATATATTATTTAAACTCCACTGCTTTTAAATACGCAGACAATCCAATTTCACAACCTCCCCATGGGTGCAACTGATGTTTCTTTCAAGGATTCGCATCAGCAGAGGAGCAAATTACAGGGAAATAAAAAAGAAGAAGAGAGGATCGGACAAATAAACATAAGCACCCCACTTTGTTTCAAGTGTAATAAAACAAAACTATTTCACTATTGATTTGTGTATTGAATTGTGTATTCTATATTTTTTGTGTTGAGGTATACATGCTTCATGCAAATACAGAGATAGGTAGATAGAAGGACGGATATGAATGGAGATGGAGATAGACATGCATACAGAAACCAGCTCACCTTGCCTTCTCGTTCTCATACATAATAAAACAAATACTGTGTTTCCCCGAAAATACAACCTACCCCGAAAACAAGCCCTATCCCAATTTTCACACCTGCACCTAAACCCTACCCCAAAAATAAGCCCTAGTTAAGCCCTGCCTACCATCTGGTTGTACGAGGTGGGGCAAGGTACAGGCATAAAAATCAAGCTGGGTGGGGAGTAGAGCTGCCCCATGTGCCCTGCATCCATTTACCAGCACCGACACAATGAGCCTCATGGCATCTGGCCACGAGCTGCTGCAGAAGAGGTCAGGCAGTGGCACAACAGGTGTCAGGGCATGGGAGGCATGGCTATGGTGGTCCTAAAGTAAGTGGGCAAGACATCCTACAAAAATAAAACCTGGTGCTTATTTTGAGACCAAAAAGAAAATAAGACCAGGCCTTATTTTCGGGGAAACACAGTATTTCCTACTTTCCTTTTATTCCCTAAATAATATGTGGCTATTCTATATAGTATGCAAAGCTTCCCTATTAAAAATATATATATATACCATGTTGACCAGCAGGAATACAGATAGCTGTTGATAGCTACTGTTGTCTGTATCAAAACTGGGGAGTTCTTTCTCATATCTTTCTGTCTTTTGTAAACTGTTTAAAATATTTCTTAGGAATAAATGCAATATTTATGATCAATAGGCAAAGTTTCCCTATCAGTTTTATCATAAAAACCATTTGAAACCCATAGTATCCAACATACTATAATACAGTGATGGCTAACTTTTTGCCATCACGTGCCAAAAGTGAGGGACTGCGGGGGGTGGGTGGTCGTGCAGGTGCATGCCCATACTCATAATTCTATGTGCCCCACCCCCGTACATGCACACACGACCCCCCCCCGTGCTTCCCCCACTTTTGGCACGTGATGGCACGGTGGGCCCAGTAGGCCCGGTTTTTGCTCACCCCAGGCTCCAGAGCCTCTCTAGGAGCCTGGGGAGAGCAAAAAATGGGCTTTCCCCACCCCTGAAGCCCTCCGGAGGCAGGCAACAGACTATTTCCCTACTTCCGGGTGCACACCGGAGCTGAGCTTGCGTACCCACCAATATGGCTCCATATGCCACCTGTGGCACGCGTGCCATAGGTTCACCATCATGGCTGTAATAGATTAACATCTTCTGTTCTGCCAAAAATATTTAATCCAAAATAAAATTATACACGCGTAGATTCAAATTAGAAAGCCCTTATCTATGGAGATTCTCAGTCATCCAGGTCGTGGTTGTATCAAAGTGGTTGTCCCAATGGTGCTTTTTCAAGAGACAACTGAACTTTCCTGTTTTTCTTTGAAGACATTTCGCTTCTCATCCAAGAAGCTTCTTCAATTCTGACTGGATGATGGGGAATGGAAAGATTTATATTCCTTGCAGACATTTGCATTTGCAATGTTAAGAGGAAGTTAAAAGAAGATACATTAGAATGTATTCATTTTAGAAAAAACGGTTTAGAGGAAGAAGTTCTGTTGAGCATTCTCCCTCCCCTGGTTTCAGCTTCTCTTTAAAATGTTCAAAATGGCCATAGGTCCACTGTATCCTTTTTAACTTTGAAAAAATCCTGTCCTTCTCGGAATATCCGTGGGTCAAATCTTGTATTTGCAATGCTATTTACAATCCCATTTAAATAGTTTATAGGTTAAATTCAATGAAAGGATTTGCAGAAAGGAGGGATACCTACCATGATGTTCTCAATATGCAAAGTTTCCCTATCAGTTATACCAGAGAAACCATTTGAAACCCCTAGTATAAAATATACTGCAGGATCCAATCTGGGTAGTTATCAGGATCAGACATTTTGTCTTCTGAGCTTTCGGACTCGTGCTGGAGCCCATTTTCAAGAACTAGAATAACATGCTATAATAGATTAGCCTCTTCAGTTCAGCCAAAAACATTTAATCCAAAATAAGATTACTGTATTTTTTGGAGTATTAGATGCACTTTTCCCCCCTCCTAAAAGAGACTGAAAATTTGGGTGCGTCTTATACTCTAACCCCACGCGGTGCCCAAAATGGCTACCCACAACAGCTGCTGCCTTCTCTTACCTCTTCCGTGCTTTGCCTGTTTAGTCACTGAAACTCCCTCAGAGGATCAGATGGGCTTTTGAAGCTGTTTTTCAGCCCCAACGTGAGTGAAGCGATTGTTCGTGCTTTGCCTGCTTTTCTAATTGCTGTTTCCTCAGCTGTGCTTTAGAAGCACAGCCCCAACTACCCCCAACCTCAAAACCAGCAAGCGAACGAATGTGCTGGGACTAGCCAGATGAATACCTGGTAAGCAGAATTTTTTTCCCCTATTTTCCTCCCCAAAAACTAAGGTGCATCTTATACTCTGAAAAATATGGTAGATAAGTAGGCTGGCCATTGGCTATGGGGCTCCCTATTTCTCCCCCCCACTCTATACATCAGAAGAAATTTGTTTAAGTTTTTATTGACCCCAGTTTGCATGGTTTTAAGGAAGCAGATGTTGGTTCAAACAAAACATTGTGAGGATTGTGCAAATTGTCACTGATACTTGGAGCACCTCACAGAACCATAAAAAGATTTATTTTTATATCCTATCTTTACTGATTTATAGACAGAGTTTTAAATACTTGGCTGCGATGCATAATAACAGACAAGTAACAAAAGGAGATTGGAATTCATGCTCTGAAACCACAAAGGACACCCTGCATAACATCAAGATCAGAGCCTCTTGAGAACAACTGCAGCTAAGAAAACTTTGCTGCGGTCATGGAGATCTGAGTTTTAAAAAAATATTCACTAAGTAAAAAACAGATATCTTTCAGATGACCTAATAAATAGGTGGGAAGTGAGGTTAGAATCTCTGAGATCCAAAAACTGTGCAAGAAAAAAAAAAGATATACACTTGAATAAGTTGCAGTGTCTGAGCAGATATAGAGACGCTCCAGACAAGGATATTATTACATCTGTGAATGTCAGGAACTTCTGCAAATATTCTGAGAGTTAGAACTGAGATATTTTGTTTCATGTTTGGCTTCAACAGATACTGGTACTTTTCAATGTTTGTCAAGTACACAGTAGTGTACTTTAATAAAATAATGCACAGCTTCAGGTCTTGTGTGCATAGGTGACCTCTTACAGCAGGAGAGGGTACATCCAGAAACAGTATTTAGTAGATCACTGAAAAGTCAGACAAGCATCTGATGCAGTGGTGAAATCCAATTTTTTTTTATTACTAGTTCTGTAGCCTGGCTTGGTGCGCGTGGCTTGGTGGGCATGGCAGCGGAAGGATACTGCAAAATCTCCATTTCCATTCCACTCCAGGGGAAGGATACTGCAAAATCTCCATTCCCACCCCACTCCTGGGGGAAGGATATTGCAAAATCTCCATTTCCTCCCCACTCCTGGGGGAAGGATATTGCAAAATCTCCATTCCCACCCTATTCTGGGGCCAGCCAGAGGTGGTATTTGCTGGGTCTCCGAACTGCTCCAAATTTCCACTACCAGTTCTCCAGAACCTGTTAGAACTTGCTGGATTTCACCCCTGATCTGATGTACTTTCAACTAATTCAAACAAACTTAAAAGTATTTTCTTAAAAGTTTTTTAAAAAGTAAGTGAAAACAGCAAAAGAAAAAATAGAAAGGAAAAAATCATGAAGAAACAACTTGTGATTTTCCTAACAGTAGTTATACTTACAGTATCTCTCTCTCTCTCTCTAAAGTTACAACAAAATTTCCTTTTATCCATAGTCTGCTGTTTCTAATCATCAAATCTGTAACTTACAAGATCAATTTTTTTCAGCCAAAAAATCATAAAGGATTTCCAATCACAAATTTAATTTAGTTATTGTCCTTTCTCTAATTAAATAAGTCAAATTTCTTTTTTTTTTTTATTGAAAAGGTTTTCAAATACAAATTTTTCCCCCTTTTCCCCCCCCCTCCCCCCCCTCCCTAACCCCCCCTCCCCACCCTTCCCCCCCTGTGACTTCTTCGTAACAAAAAAAAACCCTAATTCATAACAGATTACTTACTCCCTCCTCAAAATACTGACCTTTACTTACTAAAAGTATTATAAATCCCCCTTTATCCATACATTTCAGAAAAGAAGAAGAGGAAAAAAAAAAACAAAAAAAAACAAACACATTATACTATAACTATTATAAAATAACTCTAATTTAGCATAATAGTGTTTTATATCTATGCATTATTGCAACAATTCAAAACCACCTTCCACTTTAAAACTATACAATAAGTCCTACTTTAATAACATTTCAAAGCGGGCTCCCCATAAAATCTAATTTAACATTTATTCCACTCTATCCATTTCCTCCACTCCCCTAAATGTATCACTTAAAAATCCCTTTTCTTAAACTAATCAGTCTGTAGCTAGCTTATTCACCCACTGTCTTACAAATTTACCATACACAACAATTCTTGATATCTTTAATTCACTGCCCACACTACTTAAAAATATATATATATATATATTCCATTATATCTAAATAAAAAAAGAAAAGACAATAACTTTAAATTTATAGTCCATATAATATCTTCTTGAAGTCTTTCCACTGGATTGTTAAAACCAACATCCATAATAGGGTGACATAGCTTGCGGATGCAACAGTTTATTCAAGATCTCCAATCATATCTGCCCCCATCAGTAGTAAACATCTTCTTATATATATAAAAGTAAAAACAACCACCCGAGTGACATTATAATTGTATTCCATATAATAATAATTGTGGGTTTCATCAGGATTATTAATTTCCATCATCGTATTGGGTAACAACCCGATCTTCTGCATGTCCCAATGTGATTCTCTTGCCTTATAATTCAAGATAATTATAATATATTTATCAACACAAAAAGAAGTTTCAAAGTAGATAATTCAAAACCATCAATTTGAGGCTCTTTCCATGTCCCAAAATTACGGCAATGCAGAGATCTGCCACTATCCTCAGGATGATATTGACCAATATGTCGCCTCCTCTATGTTTTCACATAATCATTCATATTTTAAAATCACTGGCTTCACTGTTGCTTGGGTTAGAAATTTCTATTTTTGTACAACCTATTTCTTTTTTTGTTTTCTTTTTGTGGGTTTGACCTCCATCCTAATTTTTTGTGTCTCGCATTTCTTTTTTATCCCTTGTATATCCTCTAATTGGTTTCCATGCTTGTCCTTGCCTTGATAAGTCATCACATTAAAATCAGATGGCACTTCTCTCAAATTTGTAGATAATCCAGCTGGGGTATCCGATAAATCCAAAGGCAATTTATCTGGTACAGTCTCTGTCTTTAGTTCCAGCTCCTTCTGCTTATCCTGTATTATATCTGAAGACGTTAAATTCATTTTCAACCTATTTTGATAAAATTCTTCCGCCCTTTCAACAGTATTTAACTGGTATCTTTCTCCTTGATATCTCAATATAATACCAACTGGGACGTCCCACCGGAATTGAATATTTCTCCTTTTTAACTCAGACACCAGAAAGCCAAATTTCTTCCTTTCCATTAATATCTTAGGTGGGAGTTCCTTGTAAATCCAAATCTTTCTTCCATACAATTGCAAATTAGAATTGAAGGAATTTTGCACAATTTTATTCCTAATTTCTTTATCTGAAAAATAGATTACCACATCTCTAGGCAATTGCCTTTGCTTGGCAGTCCAGGAGTTTATTCGATAAGCTCTGTCAATCCTACAAAACACTTCCTCAGGTTGAATCTTTAAAATCCCAGCTAGAAATTCAGAAGATATTTTCCTTAAGTCATCTCTGTTATTTTCCTGCAAACCTCTAAGTCTTATTGCATATTCTGTGAAATTATATTGTATCTTTAGAACCTCTTTTTGAATCCTCTGTTCCAGATATTCTACATTACCAGACTTTTGGTCAGCATCCATTTTAAATTTTTCTTCTGAACTATAATCCTGAATATTTAACAAATCATTTTCAATTTTTTGAATTCTATTGTCCAATTTATCTTGAATTTCATCCATTTTTGACTCTAGTAAATTAGTATTTGTATCCAACCGAATCATGAATTCTGACAATTTTAAAATTTTTTGCTGCAAAAAGTCAAACTTGGATTTCACCAATTCCTTAGTTTCCTGCTTAAATTTTTCAAGTTGCTGATTCACAATCTCATCCCTTCTTTCAATCTCCTCTAAGAGAAATTCTATTATATTAAAATCAGGTTTCTGGGACTGAAGAGTTAAAACTTGTTCCTTTAAATTCTTAGTGGGGGAATCCCCCCCACCTATTTGTTTGTCTGACTTCACAAGCCTCAGTGCCATGTTTCCGCCTAAGCAGGCTTTGTTAGAAGAAGAAAAAAAAAAAACAAGACAAAAGACTTCCAGCCAGCAACACTCAAGCCTCCAGGGAAAAAAGAGAAAAACAAAAACAGGAGCGGAGTTTTGTCTACAAATGTAGCCAGTGGTATTTATTCCGCTACATTGTAATAATAAAAAATAAAAAATAATAAAAAACGGAAGAACTTTCCCTCTCAAACTCTTCTCCAGCCGCGGCAGACGCCATTTTAAAAAGAAACTTTTTTCCTCTTTCTCTTCCTCTATTCTCTTAAGTAATTTTTAAAAGATAAGTAAAATACTTGCACTTCAGTATTACAGGTCCAGCTCACATTTTCTTTGAGTAATCTGTCAAATTCGCAGGCTTGCTTTTGACGCCTGGCTCTGCATTAGCAGAGGTCTCCCAAAGCCCGGAGCAGCGGCTGGGGATATGGGGCATCTCATCCGCTCCATCCCAAAAGTAAAAGAAAAACTTTTGGGACTCTGCAGAGAGTTCTACCCACCCCTGCCGGCTCTATCTCCGTTTCCTCATGGGAACGGAGTTTTTTCGAGCCGCCGTTCCGTTGTGAAGGCGGCTCTGACAGGCAGTGGAAGCTGACGATCCCAAAGGAACGTCTGGCGGCGGCCAGCAGCAAACAGGAAGTCGAAAATAAGTCAAATTTCTAATTCTGTCATCTTTACCAGCCATTCCTCCATTGTGGATATTTCAGATTTTTTCTATTTTTGTGCATATAATATTTTTGCAGCAGTTATCATATATATAAAAGCAGTCTTCCATAACTTTTTTCTAATTGCCTGGTTTCAACTGAAGATTTTTTTTTTTTTTTGTATGATTGTATATATCTAAACCCATTTTTCTGGCTTCTTTTGCAAGTCCATTAGGCATGATAAACTAATCTTTCATATTTTGCACATTTCCAAAATAAATTGGATGTACCTTTGCACATTCTTGATAATTTTTCTGGAGTCATATAAAAACCTCATTTTATAAAAATTATCTTTTAAATTATAACATAATGTAAATTTTAATTGCTTCAGCCACATATTTTCCCATTACAGGTAGTCCTCAACTTAAACAGTTCAGTTTCAACAGTTCAAAGTGACTTATGACCATTTTTCACACTTATGACCATTGCAGCATCCCCATGGTCACATGATCAAAATTCAGATGCTTGGCAAATGGGTTATATTTATGACTGTGCAGTGTCCTGGGATCATATGATCACTTTTTGCGACCTTCTGAGAAGCAAAGTCAACAGAAAACCAAATTCACTTAACAACAATTTAACAACTGCAGTGATTCACTTAACAACTGTGGCAAGAAAAGTTGTAAAATGGGACAAAATTTACTTAACACGTCTCATTTGGTGTTCAATTGTGGTTGTAAGTTGAGGACTACCTGTATTCCATCAGTATATTATACTGAAATTCTTAGCCTATTTTATCATGCACTCTCTCATTTGTTCTTGTTCCCTTTCAAACTTCAAAGACACATTTCAACAATTATATATTCAACATTCTTACATAGTTCAGTTTCCAATTTTGCCTTGTGCTATTCAATTCCAATGTCCTGTTATCCACCTTACATCTTTCTCTTAACTGCGCATATGAAAATCACTGAAAAGTAAATCTCTCTGCAGTCAATAGGCATCTTGATTTCATCTTATATTCTCCATACTCATATTGTAACAACTCTCAATAGATTATTCATCTCACTTTGCCTGCTGTTTCCTTTCCATAAAATGCTTCTTGTACTGAGACTCATTTCAGGCACAATCTAGCTTTATATCTCTTCCATATTCTCAATATGACACCTTTAATGCAATTATTTTAAAAGCTACATTAATCTTAACTTTATTGTACTATAGAAAGCCATGCCATCCAAACGTCAGGACATGTTCTAAAATTCTTTTGCTTCTCAGCGCACCCACTTCTTTAGCCAAACCAAGCAACAGGCTGAAAAAATACAATTTCCAATCAGGCAGTTCCAATTCTTCTTGTTCCTTCGCATTTTTGCCGCTAATATAAGATATTTTTGTTAGATGATAAAAATCTCTCCAATGAAAAATTCCATCCTGGTTCAAAGCCTCAATTCAAATTTCTTTAAGTAATTCAGACCAGATATGATCAGCAAAAGGATTTTTTCTAGGAACTCAGGCTCTTGATTTTTTTCCTATTTTTTCAAGCTAGCTGGCATTAAATGATAATCAAGTACAGTGTCCTCTCAATTTAAAAGTGTCTTGAGGATTTCCCAAGAAAAAAAAATACTAAATAGGGCATGACAACAAACAATTACACCAATTTAAATGCAACTTGGTCACACTACCATATTTTGAGCAAGGAATGACTGTACAGTTCTACTTCTGAAGAAATGATGTCAAGAATCTCAAATATATATATTTCTATATGTGTTTGCATGTACCTTCTGGAATAGCAAAGGTTTAATGCATGTGCTCTAGAACATGAAGACTTTCTTCTTTGGTAATTAATGCCAAGTCATACAGCCAATTCTTCATGAATCAATTAAATCTATCTCTTATTGGGCAATTCATTCTTTCTTTCTTTCTTTCTTTCTTTCTTTCTTTCTTTCTTTCTTTCTTTCTTTCTTTCTTTCTTTCATCCATCCATCCATCCATTCAATTTCATCCTGTTTCTCAATGTTTCATACTATTTATTACGTTTGTCCTGGCCTTTTTTCAAGAACGTTGATATGACACAGAGAAATATGCATCCTAGCTTTGGTTGTTTCTCTTATGGTCCTGTTTTTGTGGGCCACTAGAATGTCTGGTGAGTGTTGAAGAAGAAGGAAGACAGAGAGGTGTTACTGCAATGTTATGGCTTGTTCTCTATCATTTCCATTGCATTTTCTCTTTGCAACAAATACCTGAGGTAGTTATGCTTTCAGAGTGTAATTGTCTCGAAACACACAATGGACTTTACAGTTGAATGAAAATTTGGAAGATCTGAAGTTAGTCTGGCCCTCCAATCATTGATGTTTGCTGAGAAAACAAGGGATAAAGCATGTATTGTGATGTAACAATGCAAACTCCAAAATTTATGGACTTGCATTCAATGTTGAAATACATAAGAGTAAACTTTGCTTTGTGATATTACTGTATGAGTGCTACCATTTTTCCATCATAGCAGATAGCTGTGAATGCATATCATTCCATCCAGTTCTTTCCACTGGCTACTTAAGTGTGTGAACTGCAAAAAATATTAAGCCATTGCTGCTTTATGGTGCCAAAGGATATATCCCGACATCCATAATGGAATTAAATAGGTCAGATCTACTAAACTAATGCCAGAAGAAGAGAGATACTGAATGAATATAAATAATTATTATCCCAATTCTGAGCTTAGGCCATGAAGACTATTTGTATCCATTATAGTATTTGTATATATGGTGCCCTATTAATTTTATTTCCATCACTGGACAGCCAAGAGCTATAAAATAGCTGGCTGTGAGATTGTTTCCTTTGCCATTCAATGTTATTGCATAAATCAACATGTTTTCTTCAGATATTTGTTCAGGCACATTAAACAGCTTCTAGAAGCTCCATGGAGATCAGGATACATTTGATACTTTCTAGTTAATTAGCATATGAGCATGTATATTCAAAGTCACAAAGAATGTGAATTCACATCCATTCACGGATATGAAGGACACTATGTCTATCTCATAAGCAGAAGATACCATTACTATGCAGTCAAGCATTCTCTAACATTTTCCCCTTTTCAATTACTCAATGATTTGGGCACGCTTTGGCTTTCTGGCCCTATCATCAGCAACATTTTAATGTATTTGATTTTTCTTCACAATAGTCTTCATGAGCATGTGCTGAAGTAGATTATTTTTATGTGTTTAAAAATATCTTAAAGCATATTTAAAGCAAACTGAAAGCATCATAACACATAAATGCATAAGAATACCATAATCCAACACAAACACAAATTGATTCAACTTTTTATGTCAAGCTTTTTCAATCAATATACTAATATTGTAATCAAAATAGTAATGATACATTTTAATCAAAAATAAATGTTCATGATTATGTACTTCTTCTTATGTTATTCTCAGGCCATTTAGTTTGTTGAGCAAGTTTTTAATTAGGTCAAAAGTGCCAGTAACTCATAGACAAGCAGAAAGCAATCTAAGTCAAACCAGAGAACAAAAAGTAACTGTGGCATCAGATAGTCTGCAATCCAGAGGGATGGTAAAAGAATGCAAAGATTGTTTGTTTATTTATTTATTTATTTATTTATTTATTTATTTAAATTTGATTTATATGCCACCCTTCTCCGGAGACTCAGGGCAGCTTACAATGCGCTAAGCAATAGCCTTCATCCTTTTGTATGTTTATACAAAGTCAGCTTATTGCCCCCACAACTGGGGCAATTTATTTGTATTTTTATAAATATCTCAAGGCAGTGAATATCTTCCTCCTTTTTTCCCCACCACAAGAACCCTGTAAAGTGGATTGGGCTGAGAGTGAGAGGAAGTGTCTGGTCCAAGATCCCCCAGCTGGTTTATATGACTATAGCAGGGTTTGAACTGTACCTCTAACCCAGGGGTGAAATGCTCCCGGTCCGGACCGGATCGCCCAATCCAGTAGCGATGGCAGTGGGTGGTTCGAAGAACCGGTAGCAAAAATCCCTGCCCCCTCCCCATGCTCAGCTGAGCCGCACGATCATCAGAGGATTTCATTTTTATTTTTAAAAGTGTTTTTTCTACAACCTCTTCAGCCAAAAACATACTTTTAAAAGTAAAAAAAAAAAAAAAAGCCTCTGATGATCGCACGCCTCATCTGGGAAAGCATTTTTTCTACACCCTCTTTGGCCGAAGAGGCTGTAGAAAAAAATGCTTTTAAAAGCCTCTGACTTGCTCAGCTGAGTTGCCTGATTGTAGAAGGTTGTAGAAAAAATGCTTTTAAAAGTGTAAAAAAAAAAAAAGTTGGCCACGCCCACCCAGTCACATTATCCCCCACTAAGCCACACCCACAGAACCAGTAGTAACAAATTTTACATTTCATCACGGCTCTAACCCGGTTCCTAGCCTGATACCTTAACTACTAGACCAAACTGGCTCTTCTTAGATTAGCTTCAGAAACTGAATTCAATAGTGTTTCAACCTGAATCGACTTTCTGCACCAAATCCAAAGTGCTTTAAATCTTCTAATTAAATTAGATGCTTCTGTAGAAATCAATGATTTGGGAGAATTTTTGTGCAAAACCAGTGTGAATTGCTTTTCCAAACCAGTTCAGAAAATCAAGTAAAATCAGACTATCAAACCAAGCTGTCAAATAAAATCAAATTAATTTTTCAAGTTGATTCAAACTGCTATGTTAGATCCAGCTTGATACTCAAACTGAACAACAATTCAAATCAGATTAGTATTAATGCACAAGCCTAGTTAACCACACAGCTTCTGAAGGTTTAGAGAAATTCAGAAGCATGGCACACTTAGAGATTGATATAAAGAATTAATTTTCCAGATTGGTTGCTATGAAATGATGGTGTTAAAAGCCAGAAACCTGGCACCCATACAGAACCAAGCTGTGAGCCATTAGATCAGGCTGGGCAAGCTTTCATCCTACAACCACTTGCAATTCAAAGCTTAATTTCAAATCCAAGGCAAGCAATTTTTTAAAATTTATTTATCAAATTTAGAAACCACCCATCTCCCTCACAAAGACTTCACGTGTACCTGTAGTGATCCTTTTGGTCCTTTTCTGGATCTGATCTGTCTTCTGGCTTTTAGAAGACAGAGAAGACAATATGAGAAAGACAATATGACTGTATTAGAAAAATAATGAATATGCTCATACTTCTGGCACTGGTTCAAACTATTGCTTTGCTTCAGTTCTCCCCATGTGTATGTTAATATATTATCCTTTAGCAGCCCTTGGCAGAATTTTTTTTTAACCTTTATCCAGAAGTATAATTTGATTTTTGTTGCATGCTGCATGCTGGATAGATAATTAGCAAAGATATAGAAGAACTAGCTTCTAACACTTTTTCTTTTCAATTCCATAAAGAGATCCTTCTTTTTCATGGCAGTCAGCTAGCGTTTCCTAAATTCTCAGCCAATAATTTAGAGATCTGTGAAACTTGAATCATGTCTGGTGTTTCAAGTCTTTCATATCTTGTGCCTTCCCCAATCTGCTTCATTTGAATAAAAAAAGAAAAAGGAGAAGAAAAAATGAAGTAATTCCTTTGAGTTAATGTTTAGGAATCATAGCAGCAGGAAGATCTCACAAGGCAAAAGTTACTTGTCAATTTCTATCCACAGTATGCGGGATAGAAGAGCTTTGATACCCTATTTTCTTGTGTGGACAGCTAATTCATATGTTCATTCTTATGCCTTAGAAATAGATCATGTTTTCCATTGGCTTAAGTATTAAAAAGCTTGTAGTTCAGTACTGTCACCTTCGAATGGAGATAACAGAAATGTAAAAACCTGTCCTTTCTTCAGAGCATGAATAGAATGGTGTGAAGGAATACAGATACAATAAACATTTTTTTTATTGTACATGCTAATGTTATCTAAAAGCTAGAACTTCGCTAGTGTGAAAAGTAACAGAAAGGTGATTCCAATAGTTTATCAAAACCATACTGGTGTACGATCATATTGTAATTTGCCATATTCCAAGAGATTTTTGTTTCTCTGGTTTAGCAAACTAAACAAACCAAATCCATATAAACTGTTGTCTTGCTTTGCTCAGGACTCTTCTGCAATTCTTTCGCAAGGAGCTGAGTGATCGCCGTAGTTATTGCAAGCCAGTAAAAGTATACTTAGTTGTGTCTCTCTCCCCAAACAATTTGGTTTCTAATTTAAGCTGAGCATTTTTTTCTCTCACGACGCCTGAAAGTGTGCACTTAAAATTATCAGAATAAAGATGCCATATACCTTCTTCAGACTGGCATGTCTAAACAGATATAAATCCAGTCCACAGACTGTCTACTTTCCATATACCAAAGTAGCTTAGGAGGCACAAGATAAATCTTCTGGCATTTTCTCCAACAGTCTGCTGCCATCTCCCAGCATTTTGCCTTATGCTGGGGTTAGCCTTGCCACTTTTTAAGTTCATGGCAGAACTGAAATGAAGAACATCCTAATTTATGGCTAAGTCCATTAGCCACTTCACTGCAGCTGCTCTCAATATGACTATAAATTAAGAGACTAAACCCCACCACCACCACAACTTCCATAATAATTGTACAGCAGCTGTCAGCACTGCACATGTCACAACAAGAACAAGTCAAACTTTGTCCTTTTCCTGCAGAAATACAGTGCCAGGTTTGTAAACCACTCTGCCTTTTGAAATGGCTTGACAGCCCGTTATTTGAACGAATCACAAGCCTTGATGTTTATTTTATCTAACTTTCCTAATGTCTAGATTGAGAAGCTCCTGAACATGGATAAAGAAACCAAAGTGATGACAGGACTTTTGTGGTGACGGGAGATGGGCACGTCTCCTGCTGCTGCTTTTCAAATGTCTTCCAAAGGATGATCTTTTTCAGAGTTTTTCCTCAGAGAAAGAAAAAGAGAGAGTACTTAGACTTTGGTAAAGCTTGGTAAAGGTGAATTGATTTGAACTGAGCTGCATCTTTATAAAATGTCATTTTCCATTTCTACAGCAGCCTTTGGTAAAACATGACAACAAGGTCTCTCTTAGTTACTTATTCATGAACACATGAAGCTCCCTCAATCATACCACATCCATGGAACTAGTTCATCTAGACAAATCCACTGTTCTGACTGGCAGGAGTTCTCCAGATACTTTAGTATTCCATTTGGATCCCTACCCCTACCCCCTGCTACCCAAGAACACAAAGTATAAAAGAGATGTCAATCATCCCTCCTAGCCTTTATAATTTGTAGTTTTCTGCACTGTACATAGTTCACCAAGAAGTACATCACCAAACAGTGGGGATGTAAAAGAATTCTGACACATATTCTTTGGGGAACGTGTTTATGGATTTTGCTTGTATTGCAAACATAGTTCAGCTTGTTTTTAACCTTTTCTTAAAAAGTAATTACAATTAAAGGGGTGGAGACATTAAGCTCGGTTTTACAAGCATCAGGCATTTACATGGCAAGAGAGTGTAACTGTCAATGGTTTAAGTAAGAAACAAATATCTCTGTGTATAGTGCTGCTTTTAAAAGGCTAATTTTATATTGTTCTTTTAGAAATATATTGTCAGTTGTCTTCAGGAGCAAAAACATATTTCAAATAATGTGGCATAACTCTGAAACAGAAGAAATTCTGAAGTTCCAAGTTGAGGATCTCAGAAGATCTGTCTGTATCATCTGAGGGAAATGATCTGGGAAATATGGAGTCTCTGGAGAAAAATTAACAGTCAGAATAGTGGATGCTTGTTTAGATTCCATAGAACTGGTAAAGGGAACTTCATATACAAGAAAGGAAGGAAGGAAGGAAGGAAGGAAGGAAGGAAGAAAGAAAGAAAGAAAGAAAGAAAGAAAGAAAGAAAGAAAGAAAGAAAGAAAGAAAGAAAGAAAGAAAGAAAGAAAGAAAGAAAGAAAGAAAGAAAGAAAGGAGAAAATATTTCACTGCCCCAGCTTGTTTTTGTTTAACAACAATTACAGGTAGTCTTCTACTTACGAACACAATTGAGCCCAAAATTTCTGTTGCTAAGTAAAACGTCTGTTAAATTTGCCTCATTTTATGACCTTTCTTGTCACCATTAAGAGTATCATTGCAGTTGTTAAGTTAGCATCAGGGTTGTTAAGTGCATCTGGCTTCCCCATTGATTTTGCTTGTGGGAGAGTCGCAAAAGGTGAAAAATGGTCATAAGTCACTTTTTTCAGTGCCGTTGTAACTTTGAACCATCACTAAATGAACTGTTGTAAATTGAGGATTACTTGTACTGCTGCAATGGATACGGTGGAATGGATCTCATTATATGGAGATTGTCTGTGACATCACCATGAATAAATCATCATTATCATCATCATGGTTTTACTCACAAAGTAAAGAAATGCATAACCAAAGGATCAAGGTCATGCCTTTCATTCCACAACCCATTGAATGTTTTCTTCTCCATAAAAAACAACCACAACCACCAAGAAACCAATCTCCTTGCTGCTAAGAGCATTCCCTGAGCATAATGCATTTATATAATGCCAAACCAAGCAATAATATAATCTTTCTTCTTTCTGCATAGTAGTTACGTTGCAACAAAAGCAGCAAAGATGGTGCTTAAAGACTAGTAGGCCCAAAGTCTTAGGCCCAAAGTTTTGTAGATTAGAATTCAATTAATCTAATGAATCTAGCCTGCTACACCTTATGCCATAATACATTTCTAAGTCTTTAAATGCCACAAGATTTTTGTTGCTCATCATTTCCTCATTTATCACTCCAGAACAGCTCATATGCATTAATATCTTTTTTTCCCCTTAGCATTAGATTTAACATATACTTGCTGCAAAAGAGACCACCATTTATTTATATTACCATTATATTACTTCAAAATACCTGTAAGGCAAACTCCTCTTCCTTGAAGCCAAATGACTGCTAAATGTGGTGTAAAACTATATTTTGAAAGTGTTCATTCTAGTGCAAATGAATAAATTAATTCCCTCAAGACATTTCGTTATAAAAAGCAGATAAGAAAACGGTGGCTTCAGGTAAGAGATGAAGGATAAAATGTTACTCACGGAATTCATGTCTGCCTGCAACTACAAATATTATGAAAGAATGTTGGTGAAATCACATCTAGGTGATGCCATATGGGAAAATAAATGTGATCTGATCGTTCACTAGCCATGTTGCTAACTTCTGCAGAAGAGAACTGCAAACAAACCTGGTGACAGATGTCCCTAAATGCTGTTTATGTTCAATGGAGCAGAATGCTCATAATCATCAGCAACCATCCTCTATAGCACTTGATAGTCTTCCTCCCTATTTTAATTATTTTGATGTCCGCTATTGTCTGTCGCCTAAAACAATTCTGTGGAAATGTCTACCATGCCAGGCTAATGATGTTCTACATGGTCATGGTCTTATGACTGATGTTCAGGTAAGGCTGATTTAGACCTTGCATTGCTTTCATGTTCTTCACTTCTGCATTCTAAAAGAGAATTAAGAAAGAAAGAAAGAAAGAAAGAAAGAAAGAAAGAAAGAAAGAAAGAAAGAAAGAAAGAAAGAAAGAAAGAGAGGGGGGGGAGAAGAAATGGACCCAGTGCTTCTCAGACAAGACAAAACTGTTATGTAAAGGTTGGTGCTTCCCCATCCCAGGGATAACCCAATCTTGACATGATTGAATAAATGGATGGGAAGCAAAGGCTTAAGATTTAAATCTTAGGACTGATTTAAATATAGTTCTTAATTTCTGTGGTTGGCAGATCCTCCAGGTATATATGACTTCTTTCTTATCTGAAATAAAGCAATTTAATTTGTAGGATCAAGTTTCTGAAGCTTCTGCTATTGGGTATACCAACAATGTTACCCAGTCAGGTAATGCAAGGTCTGTAAGAAAACAACCAAGCTCAGAGCAACAAGGATCCCACAGTTCAACCCTGAGCAACAAATATTCTCTTCTTGTTGGTATTTAAAGCAGTGCCTGACTTGGAATCTAACATAGTCCATGGAATGTCTCTAAGCACTTCAATCCAGACAATTTAATATTCCTTTGGTTCTTAAGGTTTGGAAGTTTATAGAACAGTGGTTATTGAAACTTGTGCAGTATTCCAAATTTTGGTCTATAATTTTATCCAATTATTCAATTCTTTATCCTGTCAGAGATGCCTGAAATGTATGTAAGCTTGCTAGATCCTTCCTTGGGTTTGTAATTCTTCTTTCGTCATTCTGATATTTTCCTTACTCTAAATATATATCCTTAGAAAGGCATTGTGCAGTATGGACTTGTACAGTGTACACATTGTACATTGTCGGCTTTCCAGATTTTGTTATTATAGCCATGTCCATAAAATCGAATTTTGGTATTTCTTGTGATGCCTGCTTCCTGATCTTCCTCTGACCTACTCTGGCAGCAAATAGGAATTATGCGCAGGTACTATTAATCAATGGTGATAGGTCCTTGACATCTGTTATGTGGGATGCTACAGGGCCTAGTCTTCTCTTCCATGCTATTCAACATCTATTTGAAACCACTGGAGAAAGCTAACCATCAGTTTGAATAAATTATCATCAATATCAATATTCTAGTTATGCATTTTTATCTGGAGCCAAAAAGGAAATACTGTGGAAGTTCCAATTCACTTCTGGAATCTATAAAGGTCAACATGAAAAAACAAACAAACCAAGTTGCAGTTGAATAAAAACAAGATTGGAGGATTGTTTGTCCAACAAGTATGTGGTGGCTCAGTCTGAGAGGCTTCCCTGCTGCTCTGGATAGGATCATACGCTCCCCAAAAGAGCAGGCATGCAACTTGAAGGTACTCTTGAATTCACAGTTCTACATACTGTTGATAACAAATGGAATTTATGGCCAGAAGTGACTTTGACATTTGCTGCCCCTTTTGGAGCAGGAAGCACTGGCCAGTCCCACATGCCCCCACTATTCCAGATTGCAATACTGCAATGAGGTCGGTTTGGTCCTGCCTTGAGGTTACTTGGAAATGGGATGTTATGCAACATGCAACATTCTGAACATAAATGGATACAAACTGTTTAAGCAACATAACATTCCGGAAATGCTTCACTAGCTTCGAGTAGGTTTTCAAGCATAATTCAAAGTGCTGCTGCTGTGTGTGTGTGGCGGTTAAAGCTCATCACATCACAAATAGCCCAAAGCATTTGATTGTCTGCTAAATCAATGAAAAGGGCTCAGGGATGAAATACTTCTATGGATCCACACAGCTGGAAGACTGTGCTGCCAAAATGATAGCCCCAATTCCAGTTTAGTTTCAATAGCTGGAAGATTTGTTTCTGGACAATAATAACAAGGAAGCATTGCTTTAAAATAACTCAGAATCCTACCACTGCAGTGCTGAATGATTTGCAGGGCAGAGAATATAAATCTGATTTTCTTGACAGAGAAATGGTCCTGCCCCAAACAAATTGTGGAGTACTAGGAGGGTTGAAAGCAGAATTGAAAGGCACACGTCTCTTCTCACAGCGTACAAGATTGCTATTCTAAAACCACCTCCCCCCCCTTTTTTTTGCGTTCCCTTGGGTCAATTGTTTTTAAATATTTTTAAAGTCATTTTGCTACCTTTCTTTTGACAACTAGCTATGTTAGGATGCTTCAGGGACAAATCCATCATTTTGCAAGTAAATGGGACAGTTGAACGATTGGGGTGCTGGAGGTCATGTAGGGAACTATTTCTATCAAGCTTCCTTTCTGAATGAAGATAAACACCTTTACCTCATAATGATGCTCTTAGGGGGCATGCAGGTCTTTACAAAACAGGCAGAGACATGGCAAGGAGCAGAGATAAATCTGACTCTCCCTTAGTCCCATCTGTGGCGACCCTGTCATTTACCCTATCAATTCTTTCAAGTACCAGCAGCTATTGCTTATCTTTCAATAGATTAAAATAAATATTGATACCTCCAGAGGGGCATAGGTTCATCTCAAATGCTCTAAGGTCTCCAATAATAAGGTCACGATGTCTTCAACTTTGCTAATCCTGCAATTTTTAAAAAGAAACATTTTCTATAATGTCTGACTGCAGTGGTGGAATTCAAATTTTTTTACTACTGGTTCTGTGGGCGTGGCTTGGTGGGCATGGCAGGGGAAGGATACTGCAAAATCTCCATTCCCATCCCACTCCAGGGGAAGGATACTGCAAAATCCCCATTCCTACCCCACTCCTGGGGAAGGATATTGCAAAATCTCCATTCCCACCCCACTCTGGGGCCAGCCAGAGGTGGTATTTGCCAGTTCTCCAAACTACTCAAAATTTCCACTACTGGTTTTCCAGAATCTGTCAGAACCTGCTGAATAGCACCCTTGTCTGACTGGCATATGAAAAAAAATGTGTGGGTGTATCACTGCAGAGTTTGGTAAATGCTTTTGCAACAGACTTCTGCTTACAGCAGCGCGTATTATATTCTCCTCAGATCTGTTTCTTCAAACCAATATCAAGTCTGTTCGTAGGTGCCATAAAGGATGATTCCAAATTCACACATACTTGCTGATTATTATATGGATAACTGCATGATATTGAGACTGGAACTGACTTTCCTGATTTTTCTTCTTGTTGCCTATTCTTATCCTTCCATTAGACAGACAGAAGGAACCGTATCTTTTGCCAGTGTAATGAATCAGCAGCAGTCACTTGATTGATGATGCAGCCCTTAAGCAAGCAGAAGCTGGTAATAAAAATCACATTAATGGGTGCAGGGATTGTTTCTTGAAATGCAATTGCATCCACTATCTAACAACACTAGCAAAAAAGCAATGCATTCTGGAGAGGTGAATGGCGCCAGATAAGTGCTTGTCCCAGGTATGTTAAGCATAGACTTCACATTTGTCTTGAATCTGTAGGCATTGCACTAGGACAAAAGGAATAGCTTAACCTTATCTGCACTCCACATCCAGGCGACATTAGGAACTCAAGGGGTCTTTGTTTATTAGCACTGGAAGGAAGCACTGGATTTCCAAAGTATTTGGAATTCAAGCAGTCACTGGCTCTAGTTGGCAAAGTTCATGTTCTTCCCGTTTCTAGAGGCTTATCATAGACAAGATTAAATTTGTCAGCCACAAAACCTTCTTGCTCTGTGCTTTAAAAGTTAATACCCTAATAACGAACAAACCGTTTCTGCAATGCAAATACTGGTTTGCTGATATATTCATTAAGCTAACAAAATCAACAAAGGGATTTTAAACAGATTCAGAATGTAAAAGATATTTAAAAGGAAGGGAGGGAGGGAGGGAGGGAGGGAGGAAGGAAAGGAGGAAGGAAGGAAGGAAGGAAGGAAGGAAGGAAGGAAGGAAAGAAAGAAAGAAAGAAAGAAAGAAAGAAAGAAAGAAAGAAAGAAAGAAAGAAAGAAAGAGGGAGGGAGGGAGGAAAGAAGGAAGGAAGGAAAGAAGAAAGGAAGGAAAGAAGGAAGGAAGGAAGAAAGTAAAGGAAGGAAGGAAGGCAGGATGGATCTATATGATATTTTTTTCAAAATAAAACTGTATTTCCTGTCTAACATTCTATATCAGAAGCTCACCAAATACATACTGTAAATCCAGAGTTTTATTAAAACCTTCACACATTTAACTGAACACATGGGGACATTTACATTGGATAGAGAATAAGGCTGCCAGTGTAGCTCTACCTCCTATCTCCCAAACTTCCATATACTCTGCCAGAAGCCTGCTGGGTAGCTACGGTTGTATATACTTTAAGGCAAATACAGCTCTCTGTACAGTCAAGACACAGGCATTTAAGTAAACAACAGCAACTTGCTAAATATTCTCATGCAATCAAGAACATGTCTCTCCTTGAAGCCTCTAGTTGAATGTAGGATATCCAGGAGTGAGGCCATGATGAGAGTCCCTTTCTACCTATTCTGAAGCCCTCTGTATGTTCACATGACAACTCCTAAGTACAACAAATCTATTTAAACTTGCATCTCTGTGAAGTCACCACAAGACATAGGAACAATTGTCCCCTCCTACAGTTGTACCCCAACAATTATTGTTGTTCTGACACTGGAGGCAATACATATAAAGACATACGGCAGCAAGATACTGTGTTCCCCATTTCCTACTCTTGTTCTCATCTTTCATTCCATACCCTGGGATTCTGAAGTAGAGATGAGAAGAGTTATCCACTACTCTGAGGTCCTGCCTCCAAACATCATTGGAACTAATACCCTTGTGAAGAAGTAACAAATAGTGAGAAGAGACCATTTTTTCTCCCAGCTGCTGCTGTAAGTAGCTAGCCTTTTTCCATTGCAAGCCTGATTGCCTGTAAACTGCTTTGAGAACCATCCAGGTTGAAGAGCGAAGTATAAATACAACAACAACAACAACAACAACAACAACAACAACAACAACAACAACAGACTGACAAAGTTTTGGAACACAATACCCCGGATATCACGATTGTGGAGAAGAAAAAAATGTGGATTGTCGACATTGCCATACCTGGTGACAGCAGAATCAGCAAGAAACAACTTGAAAAAGTCACCAGATATCAGGACTTGAGAATCGAACTGCAGAGACTCTGGCATAAACCAGTGCAGGTGGTTCCAGTGGTATTTGGCACACTGGGTGCTGTGCCTAAAGACCTAGGCAAGCACTTAAAAACAATTGGCACTGACAAGATCACCATTGGTCAGCTTCAGAAGGCCACCTTACTGGGATCTGCTCACATAATCCGCCGATACATCACGCAGTCCTAAACGCTTGGGAAGTGTTCGACTAGTGATTTGGGATATGAAATCCAGCATGGTCATCTCATTTGCTGTGTATTCTGTCGTCGTCATCATCATCATCATCATCATCATCATCATCATCATCATCATCATATCAGTATAACAGTAATTCAAGTTTACTCTAGCTTGTTTAAAGAGACCAGCTATTTTTTCAAGCATTTTGTCCTGAATGATTCAGTGATGGACTCATACTGGTGAGTGTGATGTTTTGAGCAGCCAACTATATGGATAAAAAGCAGAATAATCCAATTTATTGGGGTTTAGCACTATAGGTAGTCCTCAATTTACAACAGTAAGTTGTTTAGTGACCATTCACAGTCACAGCAGCACTGAAAAGTGACTTCACACTTATGACCATTGCAGAATCCCCATGGTCATGTGATCAAAATTCAGATGCTTGGCAACTGACTGATATTTATGACAATTGCAGTGTCCTGGGGTCATGTGCAGAGGTGGGTTTCAGCAGGTTCTGACCAGTTCTGGTGAACCGGTAGCAGAAATTTTGAGTAGTTCGGAGAACCGGTAGTAAAAATTCTGACTGGCCTCACCCCCATCTATTCTCTGCCTCCCAAGTCCAGCTGATCGGGAGGAAACGGGGATTTTGCAGTATCCTTCCCCTGCCATGCCCACCAAGCCACGCCCACCAAGCCATGCCCTCAGAACCGGTAGTAAAAAATTTTGAAACCTACCACTGGTCGTGTGATCATCTTTTGTGACTTTCTGACAAGCAAAGTCAATGGGGAAGCCAGATTCACTTAACAATCCTGTCACTAACTTAACAACTGCAGTGATTCACTTAACAGGCATAGCAAGAAAGTCATAAAATGGGGGTGGGAGTGGAATTTAACATATGTCTTGCTTAGCAATGGAAACTAACTGTATGTTCAAATCATTTCATAGTATCTTATCTATCTGCCTGAAAAAAATATGACTTTGAATCTAACACTAATTCAAACAGTGAGGGTTGAGAAACAAAAAATAATAATGTGCACATTACTTTACTTCCTCTTGATATATTACTTATATAAAATTGAATTTAAATGCTAAAACAAGTCATATGACATGTAAACCCATTCAGTGTGGCATTTCAGCTTTATAAAACTTTTTCTGTTATGCTAAGCAGTAGAGTCAGTTTAGAGATTTAAGGGATTTTGCAGGGGATGGGAGTACGGATTAAAGTGGTTATTATTAAATCCATTTTGTTTAATTATTAAAAAAAGGGATGAGATGGAACAGCTACAAACAAGTTATGACAGCATTACATGGTCTTCTATCAGCTTGGATCTCAAGTGATGAAAGTTTGCAGTGCTGCAAACTTTATTTATTTGAATTCATATATAGCCTCCCATTTTTTATTTTCTTCTCCTTGGGCAAGGTTCTAAAATTTCATATTTCGTATTGTTAATCTTCAGTATATCTTCCATTTCATCAATGGGCACCTTATTCTGATGATATTCTGATTTTTTTGCCTACCAAAAACACGCACCAAAACCAGTGAGATTTCAAATGCTGTGGTTTATGCACAGTAAACCAGTGGTGAAATGTAAAATTTGTTACTACCGGTTCCGTGGGCGTGGCTTGATGGGGGTAATGTGATTGAGTGGGCGTGGCCATTGTTTTTTAACTTTTAAAACCATTTTTTCTACAACATCTTCGCCGGAAGAGGTTATAAAAAAATGCTTTTAAAAGCCTCTGACGATCCCAGCTGAGCAGCACGATTATCAGAGGCTTTTTATTTACTTTTAAAAGCATTTTTTCGGCTGAAGAGGTTGTAGAAAAAATGCTTTTAAAAATTAAAAAAAAATGCCTCTGATGATCGCACCGCTCAGCTGAGCATTGGGGGTGGGGGGCAGAGATTTTTGCTGCCATTGTTACTGGATCGGGCGATCCGGTCCGAACCAGGAGCATTTAACCCCTGTTTATGCATGTTGAAAGGGGAAGCTCCATTCTTTGGAAATATTGAGCAAAGTGCACATTCAGGTGTTGTTGTTGTTTTTGACATCCATGGTACTCCATTTTTTCAAACATTTTGCAAACGCAAGAATATTCAGGTGGAAGAAATCTGGGTACCAGACCAAACTTGTCTATGGAGATGTTTGTGTATCAAAACAAATAATATATCTTTTTTTTAAATTTATTTTCTATTTTTAAAACTTTGTTTTCTTTTATTGCACTTTTTACATTTTCATTTCTTTCTTTTCATTTCCTTTATGTTAGTTTGTATTAATCTTTACTTAATATTTAAAAGTGTGTGTGTGTGTGTGTGTGTGTGTGTGTGTGTGTGTGTGTGTATGCAGTGGCGGGATTCAAGTAATTTAACAACTGGTTCTCTGCCCTAATGATTTCTTCCAACAACCAGTTTGCCAAACTGCTCAGAAAGTTAACAACCAGTTCTCCTGAAGTGGTGTGAACTGGCTGAATCCCACCACTGTATGTATGTATATAAAATATGGAGGTTGAAATGTTGCAATTGAACCCTTGTCCCTTTTATATGTATGTCAACTGCAGGGGTGGATTCTAAATTTTTCTACTACTGGTTCTGTGGGCATGGCTTATTTTGTGGGTGTGGCTTGATGATCATGTGACAATTCTCTAGGATTTAGCAGAGGTACTGGTCTACCAGCTTTTAACTGCTTGCAGAGCTGTACCAGTCTACCCATTTGTTCTTGGAGCATTCCGGTCTACTCATTTGTTTTTGGAGGCACCAGTCTACTCATTTGTTTTTGGAGGCACTGGTCTACTCATTTGTTTTTGGAGGCACCGGTCTACCCATTTGTTTTTTGGAGCACCGGTCTACTCATTTGTTTTTGGAGGCACCCGTCTACTCATTTGTTTTTTGGAGGCACCAGTCTACCCATTTGTTTTTGGAGGCACCAGTCTACTCATTTGTTTTTGGAGGCACCAGTCTACCCATTTGTTTTTGGAGGCACCAGTCTACTCATTTGTTTTTGGAGGCACCAGTCTACCCATTTGTTTTTGGAGGCACCAGTCTACTCATTTGTTTTTGGAGGCACCGGTCTACCCATTTGTTTTTGGAGCGCACTGATCTACCACCACACTGCCTTTTAACACTGTTCAGCTGTAGGGTGGCCCTTAAAAGCCCCGCGGCAAGAGTTTAAACACTTTTTTTCCTTCTCACTGATCAGCTGGGACTCGGGAAGCAGCAAATAGATTGGGGCGGGGCCAAATAAAATATAAGAATAACCAGGAGGGGGGCAGGAGGATCCAGCTCCCGAACAAAGAGAACTGGTTTGGTGACATCATATCGTCACTGCTACCGGCTCGGCCGAACCAGGCTGAACCGGGAGGAACCCACCACTGGTCAACTGCCCTCTTGCCTATTTTTACTTCTTCTGCCTGATGCTAGCGCAGCAGTCATTTTAATAGACCTGCTCAGTTCTCGAATTATCATATTTTTATTGCAATATTTATTTAAAATTAGACCAACCATATTTAATTAAAGAAGGTTGATGTTTGATTTCTTTAATGAAATGTTAATTTCATAGGGTTTGACCTTCTATGTATGTGTGTATCTACATATAGTTACTTAGGTGTGTTTTAACAGTGTGCTGTGTTTTTAAATTCTGTGACAGTCTTAGAGTGATAATAAATAATAACCAAACAAAAGATTCAGGTGAGCTGGATCAGTTTAAGTAGCGCAACCCTGATTTCTCCCTGTGTAGAAAAGTACAGATCAAAGGAAACTTCTCTTATTAAGAAACAAGGGATTTTGAGAATAAAATAAGCAGTAAATTTAATCCTCTGCAGTCTTGAAATGCTACAATGAAGTCAGAGAGTATGGATACAAATGAATGTCAAACCGCTGCATGTACTTTTACTTTTTATAATGTCACATGAATTTTTAAGGAGAATTTTTAAAAAGTGTTCTTGGAGGAAAGACATGGAGGAAAAAGAGAATGGCCCAATATAATTATTCTTGAAGAGAATGTCTGGTATAAGGGTGCCCCCAAGAGACTGGGTGGAGTCCTTTAATTATGACATTTATATTACACAGTTGTGTTGTAAACATTTTGATTGTGTTCAAAGTTTTGTTCATAAAACATTGATTCGCAGTAGATCCCAATACTGCATCACACTAAAACACAATCCCTATCAGAAGCTTTGGATCTTGATGAATCACATAGTTGCAAGCTGTAAAATTTTGTCCAGCGATGGACTGCTTGAGGGATAGACTGAAGAAATCTCAATAAAAGACAAGTCAATATGTTTCAAAGAAAGCAGGAGTATGTTGACCACAACTTTCTTGGTTTCAGCAAACATAAAACTTTTTACAAAAGCTATGAGTAGTGCAAAGAGCCATGGAAAGATACATGCTCTGCATCACAAGACAAGATAGACTTGCACATGGATTAGACAACGAATGAAAATGCCATCAAAAGAGTAAAATAATTGAAATGGAAATGGGTTGGTTACATAGCAAGAAGAACTGATGGCTGGTGGACCAACGCAGTCATAGAATGGATTCCACTTAATAAAAGTGTCCACAAAAGAGACCTAAAACAAGATGGATCCATGACATCAGCAAGTATTGTGGGCCCAACTGGCAAAGGAAAGTTCAAGGCCTTATTTGTTGGAAACATGCAGAAGAGATCTTCATTCTGCAGTGCAAAGACAATGGCTGGGATGATGATGATGATGATGATGATGATGATGATGATGATGATGATGATGATGATGATGAAGGTTTAATCTGCCTTTGAGTCTTGGACCCAAACTCTGTGCCTAGAGTCTTACTGAAAATCCTAGATTCAGTTCACCAGTCAAAAATTAATAGGATTGTAGGTAGATGGAAACTTCTACACAGAATTAGAGTAACACAAGTGGTTTGCAAACAATCTACACAAGACAGAAAATGGGATAGAAAAAATACATGAATAAACAATTTCATTCAAACCTTTTTAAAAAGCTAAAGGATCCTGAAAAATGTAAAAATGTAATAAAGTTTCAGGGAAACAGAGAATCTACATAAAGTGAAATTAACAGAACTGACAATCTGCCACCAATCCTTTAACCTGAGTTGGTTGTATTATTTCTATTTATATCTTTTTCATGTGAGAAAAAAAATCACCCTAAAATAATTCTTAATGAAGGTCACCCTATCAATACATCTGAAGTTTGCAATATTTGGATTCTTCTTCTTCCCATATAAAGATATAATCATCTTATTGAATTTATGTGTTAATCTCCCAGCTAGCAATTCAGGTATAAAAAAAAATCAATTTTGACCTCCAGGGCCTGTGAACTGCAAATAAACAGCCTATAGAGATTTGTCTCTCCTTCTCTCTCATATCAAGAAATACTTTGATGTTTGTCATGAGTATCAGAGTCACCTAATGCAATCATCCTAAGTGGGGGTGGGGGAGGTGGGGAACAGGAAAAAATCTTGATTAATGTAAGGGTTCGAAAAACATAGATCCTATCCACATTTCATCCCAGATTTAAAAACTAATTATTTTAGCAATCAATAAGTTGTGGAGAAATTAATAGCGAAGCTGTATAGAAAAACACCATCTGAAATAGAATCAGAGGTGGGCTTCACATAAGTTAACAACCGGTTTGCCTAGTGCAGAATCGAAAATGTGAGTGTGTGCGTGCACCCGCGCTGTGCTCATGTGCGGCTTCAAACACACGGCAATTTCATGTGTGCTGGAAGCAGCACACCTTCTCAGGCAGCCACGGTGAGTAGAGCGGGCAAGGCACAGAAATCAGCTGCACTGCATGGATGGGATGAGTGAGCCAGAGAGTGACTGAAATATATAGGATGGGATAGCACCAGGGCAGGTGGGCAGACCCAGCCGGTGGTCGGAACTACCGGTTTGCCCAAACTGGTCTGAACCGGCAGCAGCCCACCTCTGAATAGAATCCCTGCTCAACTCTATCCATTAATGCAGCCAAAATATGGCAATAGAATTTAGACAGGACAAATGTTCTACCCTTACTAAAAAAAAAGGGGGGGGGGAATAGTGAAAACTGAAATAATCAAGGAAATAACATCAAGATGAATGAAAATGATAGCTGCATACCTGGCTATCCTTCAAGCAGACAACATCAAGCACACTAAAGTCAAGAAGAAATTTAGAAGTGACTATATCATGAGATTAAAGAAGAATTTAAAGTCCAAGTTTCATGGAGGAAATGACATCAAGGTGATTAACAAATGGGAAATTCCAGTCATTAGATACACAATTGAAATTGTGGACTGCATTCAAGCAATCCCCGATAGGAAGACCTGAAAAATCATGACAAGAATCATGCCCTTCTTTTACGCAGTGACATTGACTGACTTTACTTACAAAGGAAAATAGATGGGTGCAAGCCTTCTGTTTCAGAGAATTGTTTAACTGTATACATTTATTTCAGATCTTACGTTACAATTGGCATCAATTGTTTTACGTCAAGATACTGGGAGATTCAGCCACAGATTCTCTGCAGTTTTACATTTTTACACTTAGCTCCAGAATTCATTTGTAAACATTAATTCTTGGAGTTGTAGATTCACTATTGCAGGAAGATATTATATTAAGTAAAACACTTGTAAATACATGAAAAAAAATCCTTACAGTTTCATGTTACAAAGGAAGTGTAAAATTTTAAATTAAATGTTATTCATTTTTAAATTTTATTTATTAATGCCTTTTCCCTGGGAACTCAAAGTGGCACATACAATGTGCAGAAGTTATCCTTTAATTATTTCATGACAGTAACAATCCTATGAAGTATGGGGGACCACCCTGTGTGCTGTTGGTTTGTTCAACATACAAATGCTGAATGCCTGGAGCATGGTTTAATGATTTCCATGCATAAAGCTGAATCACTGTCAGAACTCACTTCCACTCTTCCTAGACAAGCTGGTAGTACAGGGGTGGGGGGGGAAGATTTCTGGCTTTACATGATCAAGCATTATAACTTCAGCAACCAAAGATGGAGCACTTTTAGAACTTGCTCCCACTCTGTCTGGATAAGCTACCACTTTGGTGCTATACTATAAGCTTCTACTTTTGGTACAGTATATTATTGATCAGTGGTGGAATTCAATTTTTTTTACTAGCGGTTCTGTGGGCGTGGCAGGGGAAGGATACTGCAAAATCCCCATTCCCTCCCCACTCTTGGGGAAAGGATATTGCAAAATCTCCATTCCCACCCCACTCTGGGGCCAGCCAGAGGTGGTATTTGCCGGTTCTCCAAACTACTCAAAATTTCCACTACCAGTTCTCCAGAACCTGTCAGAACCTGAATAGCACCCCTGTTATTGATCCAAAATCTATGTAGAATGACAAATTTGGGTGGGTCACTTTCAGGAATTTTGCAGAACTAAGAATATTTACTGTATCTGCTGTACTAAAAATGGTTCTACTCATACAATGATGTACTATCTACATTGTTTTATATAATATCTGAATTGAGAAGTAGTTTGGTGAAATGGTTAAAGGTTTTAGGCTATAAACCAAGGAAGTGTGAATTTTAGTTCTGCTTTGGGCACAGAGCTAGCTGGGTGACTGAGTGATTCATACTCTCTCAGATCTAGGAAAAAGGCAATGGCAATGTTAAAAATGTTGCCAAGAAAAATACATGAACTCGTCCAGCAGGAATCAAGATTGACTTGACATAAAGTGTGGTATATTATTTCTTGCTCAATCCTAGCTTTAATGACATTATTAGTTTTATTTTTTTTTTATTGCAAAAGTTTTACAATTACATTTTCACCGCATTTCCCCCCCCCATCCCACCCCCCGCTCCCCACCCTAACCCCCCTCAAACCCCCCCTAACCCTCCCCCCCTGACTTCCATGAAGTATAATCCCATCAAAGTCCCCTTTTTACAAAACTTGAACCCCTCAAACCCCCTTAGAAAAAAAAAAAAAATTCCCCCCCCCTCACAGTATTCATACATTTCTATTTTTATATAATACTTTCAATGAAAAGCTATTTGGTATTTCCTAACTTGATATTTGTTCTGCACATAATCTATCCACTTTTTCCATTCCCATTCATAAGTCTCTTGTGGGCGATCTTTTAAAAATGCTGAAATCTTCGCCATCTCCGCAAAACTGGCCATCTTCAAAGTCCATTCTTCAATAGTGGGTAAAGACTCATTTTTCCAATATTTACCTATCAATAACCTCGCTGCTGTGATCATGTACAATATCAACTTAATTTCATCCAGTGTAAAACCCTTTACTATACCCAATAAGAACAATTGTGGGGAAAATGGAATTTTTCTCTTCAAAACATTCTGCATAACCCACCATATTTTAATCCAAAAAGCCTTAACTTTCTTACAATTCCACCAAACATGATAATATGTAGCATCTAAACAATCACATCTCCAACATTTTGGCTGAACATTAGGATACATACAGGATAATTTCTTGGGATCTAAATGCCATCTGTAAAACATCTTATAAAAATTTTCCCTCAAATTCTGCGATTGTGTAAATTTAACATTCTGAACCCATATCTTTTCCCATGTTTCTAACATCACTGGTTCTTCAAAATTTTGTGCCCACTTAATCATACAATCTTTAACCAATTCAGTTTCTGAATCCCTTTCTAACAAAACATTATAAAGCCTTTTAATATGCATTGGACCTTTCTCTTTTATATGTCTGACCAATTCTTCCTCATGCAACATAATACCAGTTTTTTGGTCCTCTTTCCATCTCAATTGTAGTTGATTATATTGTAACCAAGTTAAATTAATTCCTTCATCCAACAGTGTCTGTAATGTCTTCAACTGCCATCTGCCCGACATTATTAGTTTTATTGATGGTGGTCAAGGCACTGCAGCATTTGAACATTCCTGTACTATATAAAATATACTTCTTAGAAGGTTTCACAAGTTTTTCAAATGAAGATCAATGGTTACAATGCTAATGTTGCTTATAGGGGGAAGCTACTCTTTCATGGGATGACTTACTATGATATTAGGTCTTCAAAAGCTAGCCCAAACTAAACACTTCTAAAGTCTCATTGACTTTGAAAGTGGTAAAAATCCTTAGGGCACTTCCTTTGACCAGCCTTTCAAGCAATCAAAGCTGATTTCACAATAAGGAGGAGAGAGGCAGAGAAGGAAATATTGACTCCTTATCAAGGTAGGAAGCCATCAAGCCTACCATCTTCTTAACTGTGGTCCTTTTAACTAGTCTTGACTTGTTACTTCTAAAGTTAGATGATGGGCCAAGCCAAACATGCCCTCATAGCTATGCTGTGACCGCCTGATACAACATTATGGGTTTAAAATCCTATCCCTTTTTCTTCCACCTTTTGGAATCAATGGGCCCTTTTCCCAGCTTTGAGTACCTGCCTTGTCAACTTCATTTCTGTCCATTCAATACCTTACTCTAGTATAACAAGGAAACATTCAAGTGTAGTGATGGAAACATTAGTATTATGCTCAGTGGTGGGATTCAAGTAATTTAACAACCAGTTCTCTACCCTAATAATTTCTCCCAACAACCAGTTTGCCAAACTGCTCAGAAAGTTAACAACCGGTTCTCCTGAAGTGGTGAGAACTGGCTGAATCCCACCACTGATTATGCTGCTAATTCTGCTATGCCCCACCTCCACCCTATCATTAGGATTTGGGTAGCTGTACTCAGAAGCTACTATTTGTAACATTCTGAGATGTCTTCATATGGTAGGTGAACTCACTAATCTCAGTCAGAACATAATACAGATCTTTACGCTTTTGTTCCACTGACAATATTTAACTTGGGGTATCAGTATTGGTTTGTTTCTTTTTGTCTATTTTAAATGGATGCATGTAATTTTTGAGAACACTTTGCTAGCTACAACTTTCTATGTGCATATTTACTTTTTAAAATTCTTATTAACACTGCTATTGTTTTCCAAACTATCTAAACTTGCTTAATCACAGCTTGCATCATATGGCAAGAATTCCCATTGGACATACACAAGGAAAATCCTTGACAGACCTTCACCTTGTAAAGAAAAATAAACAGTGAGTACAATATTCTCATTATTTACAAACTGGCAGGCGCTCAAGTTCATTGGTTTTGGCTCACTATTCAATTCTTTAGTGTATAATGAAGTCAGTTCAATTTCCCATAGCTCCACCTTCCATATAATGAAGAAAATTAATTGCACTCCATTAAAAAGAGAAAGAGAGATTACAATCTGCTGTACTAATTACTGTCTATGTAGCATTACCTGGTATTTTGCATCTCCTCTCTACTTGAGACTAATGATCTTTCCCCAGAGACAAGGTTGAAGCACTAGCTTAATATGTCTGCCTTATTTTGTTGCAGTTCCAGTGAGTCCACTTCTCAAATTATGAACATGACTAAATAGAAAATACTTGGACATTCATCTTGTATTTATTTACTTTCCTCTTGTTCTCAGAATCATATTTAAAACAGAAGTAGCCAACAAAATCCTCATTAATCAGACATCACTCATCAAAAATGAATAAATTGTCTGTATTGGTACTATAATCCTATATTGGGACATGTAATAAAATAATAATAATGACTTCATATAAATCATGACTGATAGTATAATTTCATTTACATCTAGGTCAGCAATTTTCAAATAAAACAACTGAAAACAATTTAAAACTATGATCTCTGTCCCCCCTCCCACGAAGTGACTCATGTTTCTATTTTGTTATGGTATCATTGTTTCTTTATTTTACTTCTTTATTTTCATTTATCAAATTTCCATGCCACCCATTACATTTCCATGATTCTTTATATAATTTTATAGAGTTTTAAGTGCTGAAAGACCTCTCATCTTGTCTTAACTTAGTACCTTGATTACTTTTTCCTAAAATATAACAAATGGCTTATAACATGCTTTAAAATATACTTTGCAGTCCTAGTGAAGGATTCTTTTTTCCTCAGGTCTTCTGACTGCCAGAAAATTGCATGTTTTTACCTTAGATGTTGTGACAACTCCACTTTCAGGGCCTCTTGATGGACAAGCCAAGGAATGCTAACTTCAAAAGAAATGGGAGTTAAACTTCACAGTGACACAAGGAAGATCTTTTATTTCAACATCAGTCAGTGCAAAGTTAAGAGTTTGGTTGTTCATCTCTTTGAGTTGTCTAAAAAAGGGTAGTAGACAGGAAGCAGTACAATGAAAAAAATGGGACTCTAATTAAGTATAAAATGTATTAATTTTATATAATAAATAAATTTATATAGCCGCCCAACACACACATGATGGCTTATAACATTAAAAATTCAGTCTAAAGTTCTTAGAACAAACATACAAAAGGTGACGGTAAACACAATCAGGACAAGTCACTCGATTGGCTCCAAAACAATCTGGACCCCCAAATGTGCAGACAGAATCATATTTTCAGGGCCTTTGTGAAAAATGTCAAGGTGGGACCCAATCTTATTTCTGGTGGAATGATATTCTACAGGAAGGGAGCCACCACAAAGAAGACTCTTTTTCTTGGTCCTAGCAGATGAACTTCCCTAACAGATGAGATACCCTGCCTTTTAATTCTGGTGGGTTGGTAGATATGGGCCCAGTGGAAAAAGGCTGCTGTTAAAATAGCCTAGCCCCAAACCATATAGAGCTTTCAAGTGTACCTAGAAACACATAGCAATCAATGAAAGCCCCCATCAGAGAGACAACGAATACACAAATCTGGACTTTCTCAAAACCATATGGGCCACTTCATTTTGACCCAGATGACACTTGCTATAAAGAAGACCAAGCTAATGACAATTCAGCCTTAGAACTGACAGTGAAGATACTGCATAGCTTCTGTTTTTAAGGATCAGCTATCAACAATAAAGGAACTAAAGACTAGCATTTGATAAAGCAGCCATGAAGCCTTTGGAAAAGATATTCAAATGTTGTGATGTCTCTATACCCACAAATATCAGAATTGACAAGTTATACTATTTCTTGTGACACTTTAGGCCAGTGAAAGTTGGACTCCGAAAAAGCAAAATAGGAAGAATATTGATGCTTTGGAATTTTGGTATTGGAGAATGTTTTTGATAACCAAGAAAGCAAATGGAACTTAGAAAAGGTTAAAATTATTATATTTGAACATATGTAAGATCTAAGTCTCTTGGGAAGTCTATAATGCTGGGAAAGATCATAGGAAAGACCAAAAGAAGGCAATTAGGTGGATGGACTTAGTTACAGCAGTGATGGGTGCACTGGTCCTATCCTTGTGGGGGACATCATTCTCGAGAAAATCTATCTATGTGTTCAGAGTTAGTACTGACTTGATAGTACATAATCACCATAAATTAATGCCAAATAATTACTTGTGAGTAATCTGGAAGTCTAACACTTTTTCTCTAATAGAATGGATGAAGTACTGCAACTCACCTGAATTGCTAGTTATGCAGAAGATAAAGTGATGCAAACTATATTGTCTCTATCATCCATTCTTTTTACTGGATGTTTTGAGATACAGAAGGCCTGTTGTGTTTCACATTGTCTAAATATAGATGTTTGTTCAACATTTTTCTTTTTTGATTATTATTCAGGAGGGAAGGTGGCAATCAAATCACTTCTCTCACTGTAGGTTCCCAATTAAAGGCCATCTTAAAATCTTCCTGGGCCTGACCTTGTTACTCAATTAAGCTACATAAGGCAAGAAAAGGCTCAGAAACAACCCCTTCACACACAATGACTAAGTGGTGGTCAAATGTGCAGACAAGGCTAGGAAACAAATGCATATTTCTTATTCCATGTTAGTAGTGCCAACAAAAACTATATGTACAATATTAATAGAGAACAGATTTATGATTTGGGATATAGAAATTCTCTCTTATCTCCTCAAGAAACTCTGCCTCAAATGCCATCGTTTAAACCCACTTCTACACATAAAAGGATCCAGATCTCTCTCTGAGACTGAGCATTAGTGGAGCTAAATTCTATAGACAATCTACCACTCAATATCTCACCAATGACTGCTTCTTTCTGTAGAAACCTTGAGCCATTTAAATAGTACACCCCAAAAGATTAATGATCTTAGACTGGCATTTGACCAATTAATGTGCTGGGACCAGCAAATAAATAATTCCATAGTCATTTCCTTTGTTGATAATCCTCAATCTCCAGTAGACCCATGTGGAACAATAGCTGACACAACTTCTCAAGTAGTGTGTCTAATCAAATTCAGAATAGAACTGGAAGAGACCTTGGAGGTCTTCTTGTCCAAACCCCTGCTCAAGCAGGAGATCCTATACCATTTCAGATAAGTGGTTGTCCAGTTTTATTAAACCCTCCAGTGATGAAGCACCTAAAACTTCTGAAGGCAAGCTGTTCCACTGGTTAATTGTCCTCACTGTTAGGAAGTTTCTCCTTAATTACAGGTTGCTTCTCTTCTTAATTAGTTTCCATCCATTGTTTCTTTCTTTTTTTTTATTGCAAAAGTTTTACAATTACATTTTCACCCCTTTCCCCCCCCACCCCCCCCAAACTTCCCAACCTCCCTAACCCTCCCTAACCCTCCCCTCCCCCCAGACTTCCCTATAATATACTCATAACTCGTAAAAAAAAAACACACAAAAAACCCTTAATATGACACTTATGTGTAAACTTGAACCCCTCCCTCCCCTGTATAATTTTTCTTTTTACCTCATTACATTAAAATATTTCTAAAACATTATTTTCAAATAAAAGCTATTTGATACTTTCTAGTTTGATATTTCTTCTGAACATATTCTATCCATCTTTTCCATTCCCATTCATAAATCTCTTGTGAGCAATCTTTTAAGTATGCTGAAATCTTCGCCATCTCTGCAAAACTGGCCAACTTCAAAGTCCATTCCTCAATAGTGGGCAAAGCTTCATTTTCCAATATTTACCTATCAACAATCTTGCTGCTGTTATCATATACAATATCAGTTTTGTTTCACCCGATGTAAAACCCTTAACTATACCCAATAAAAACAATTGTGGAGAGAATTGAATTTTTTTCTTCAAAACATTCTGCATGACCCACCAAATTTTTATCCAAAAAGCCTTAACTTTCCTACAGGTCCACCAAACATGATAATACGTAGCATCCAAACATTCACATCTCCAACATTTTGGCTGAACATTAGGGTACATACATGACAACTTTTTGGGATCTAAATGCCATCTATAAAACATTTTATAGAAATTTTCCCTCAGGTTCTGCGACTGTGTAAATTTAACATTCTGAACCCAAATTTTTTCCCATGTTTCCAACATCACTGGTTCTTCAAAATTTTGTGCCCACTTAATCATACAATCTTTAACTAATTCGGTTTCTGAATCCCTTTCTAGCAAAACATTATAAAGCCTTTTGATATGCATTGGACCTTTCTCTTTTATATGTCTAACCAATTCTTCTTCGTGCAACATAATACCAGTTTTTTGGTCCTCTTTCCATCTCAATTGTAATTGATTATATTGTAACCATGTTAGATTAATCCCTTCGTCCAACAATGTCTGCAATGTCTTCAGCTGCCATCTGCCCGCATCTGTAAAAAGAACCTCTTTGTATAAACCCCCCCCGAGTGACATTATATTTGTATTCCACAAAGTATGACCAAGATCCAGCCATAGCGGTATTTTATAATCCCATTTGAGTCGGTGCTTCTTCCAAACTCTCATCAACGAGTCTCTAAGTATATGACTTTTAAATACTTTATCAACTTTGTCATCATAAAATAAGTAAGCATGCCATCCAAATTCAAGATCAAAACTTTCTACATTCAATATTCCAGCCTTTTTACTTCCAAACCAATCACTTGTTAAAGTTAAAGCTGCTGCATCATAATATAACTGTAGGTTTGGAAGTTTAAGACCTCCTCTTTCTGGAACATCTTGCATAATTTTCAATTTCACTCTCGGCTTTTTCTCGTTCCAGACAAACTTATTGAGTCCAGTTTGCCAGACTTTCAATTGTTTATCACTTTTAAGCACCGGAATCATTTGAAACAAAAAAAGAAATCTTGGCAAAATGTTCATCTTAACTGCTGCTATTCTTCCAAGTAGAGACAGCTGCAGTTTTTTCCAAGTCTCCATGTCTTTCTGCACCTCTCGCCACAACACCTCATAGTTATTTTGAAACAATTTCATGTTTGATTCTGCAACCTGAACTCCATCCATTGTTTCTTGTCTTGCCTTCTAGCTCTATGTATGTAAGCCAAAATGGCAAGGCAACAAGGATGAAAACATTTTTAAAAAAAATCCAGGCTGTCCAGATAATATTCTGAAGCAAAACTCATAATAACGATAATTCATAATGAGTTTCATACAGTGGTGGAATTCAATTTTTTTTACTACTGGTTTTGTGGCCATGGCTTGGTGGGCGTGGGAGGGGAAGGATATTGCAAAATCTCCATTCCCATCCCACTCCAGGGGAAGGATACTGCAAAATCCCCATTCCCTCTCCAGTCCTGGGGCATGGATATTGCAAAATTTCCATTCCCATCCCACTCGGGCCAGCCAGAGGTGGTATTTGCCAGTTCTCCGAACTACTCAAAATTTCCGCTACTGGTTCTCCAGAACCTGTCAGAACCTGCTGAATTTCACCCTTGGTTTCATACCAGGAGTAGATAGATCTGAGGAAAGCAGTTTTACAATCTGTATAGAGATTCTACACAGAATGAATATATTACAGAGCCTCTGGAGGAACTGTCCCCTGGGGCTCCGGTATCCTAAATGGAGACCAGAGCCTCATCACCCAGCTTTGGCCTAGAAAGGTTCCTGGGAAAGCTTTAATCTCACCAGAAGTGGTTAAAAATGATACTGAATAATGATACTGAATACGCGTCTCACCATATTCTTCATATACATAGGTGCAATGGGTGCATCCCCGAGGAACAAAGGATTACAATCAAAGGGCAAGAAGATGACAGATCCCTCAGTCTGCTTAAACACTATCAATAATCTACTCAAGACATCTTTATTAGGGACTGGCTTGATGAAGAAAATATGTCTGAGGAGCCAAGCTGGCCTTAGACAAGGCAAGTGCACAGTGGGCCATTTTTTGTGCTTTAATAACATATTGAAAAATACTTTTCCAACAAGCCAATCTCCTTGTAGTGACATTAAAGCTGCTTTTGATTCTGTATCTCAAGTCAAGCTTTGGAGAAATTTAAAGCCTCTTCAAGTAACCAACAGCTGCTCCATCTGATCAATTCTCTTTATAGAATACATTGCTCAAAGCTAGGTACAGTCCCAGAGGCTATCTATTGAATGCTGTTCAGAAGGGGGTCAAGCAAGAAGGTATACTTGCTCCCCTTCTGTTTCACCATCAGATTAATGACATGGTTTGCCATTTGAAGAACCCATCTTTCTACCATCCTAAGCTGGCCGACAGATCTATCTCTATCCTGCTTTATTAAGATGGTGAAATTATTCTCTCAGGGATGCAAATAGGCCTCAAAAGAGCATTGACTGCCTTTGATAATTACAGCAAGACCTACCTGCTAGATATTAACTGTCAGAAAATTAACATTATTATCTTTGCCAAGAGGCCTAACCAGGGGTGAAATTCAGCAGGTTCTAGAGAACTGGTAGCGGAAATTTTGAGTAGTTCAGAAAACTGGCAAATACCACCTCTGGCTGGCCCCAGAGTGGGATGGGAATGGAGATTTTGCAATATCCTTCCCCCAGGAATGGGGAGGGAATGGAGATTTTTCAGTATCCTTCCCCTGCCCCGCCCACCAAGGCACGCCCACAGAACCGGTAGGGAAACATTTTGAATTTTACCCCTGGGCCTAATCCTTCATTTTGGAGAAGTGAGGGCCATAGGATCAGTAAGTTCTATGCTTTAAATACTTAGTGGTAGTTCTCCATACTTCTGACTTATGAAAGGTCCATACTTGTGGTGCAATTCAGTCTACGCAGAGAGATCCTTACAAATCTATTCTCAAGTTCTTGAGATCAGTAGGTTGTCAGTACATCCCAGCAGCATTCAAACAGTTCAGAGCCAATTCCTTAACTCCTTTCCAATGTACAATTATAGCACCTTTTCTAAGCTTTGCCCAACTAGAATTTCTCTGCACATTCCTCCGAGTATTATGTTACATCTTTAATGCCATTCTATACATTTACAAAGGACTGTGGAAGGTGAAGGCCAGAGTTTGGATGGTCATTGTCAACTATTGACTTAAACTAGCTTTGACTTAAGACTTAAATCAGCTTGGTCCCTCTGACATGACAGAACAATTATCAGTCTTCATGAAAAGGACCTCTATGATACAAGGGCTCAGCCCTAGTTTTTTCTTCTATGGGACACAATCAGACAAAACTCATTATCAAACAATAATGAACATAGAGCAATAGAATATGCACTGTTCAAAACTTCTTCAATCCAGAAAGACTTTCGTACATTGTTCCTTCCCTTCCCTATCTGCAACAACTGGAAATTCATGGGAGGGTTTTTGCAGAGTGCTGTGGGGTTTTTTTTTCTTGACTGTTTTTGAAGGCAGATATCAGAAAATCCAGAAAAAAGAGAAGGGGCGTTGTCTTACCTGAACGCCCTTTCTGAGAGTGGAGAGGCCAGTGGTTATGCGAGGGTAATACCACTGCGATCCAATCAGATCGAGTCTGTCAGTTGAAAAGTCCTCCTCCTTTTGCTGACTCCCAGCTTTCGGACGAGATGTGGACAGACGGAAGACGCTCTCACTGAACTGAAATGAAAGAAAGGAAGGATAACCCCCAGCGAAACGGCCCGGCGGAAAGGGTGGGGATAACCACTGGCCTCTCCACTCTCAGAAAGGGCGTTCAGGTAAGACAACGCCCCTTCTAAGCGAGGGAGAGGCCAGTGGTTATGCGAGGGACATGCCAAAGTCCACCACTCATAGGGAGGGACCCGCCCGGGACGTGGAGCCATCCCCCGCACATACTTGTTGGAGAACTCGACGACCGAATGCCGCCTCCGCCGAAGCGAAGCTGTCGATTTTATAGTGGCAGATGAAAGGGGTCGGAGACGTCCAAGTGGCGGCCCGACAGACCTCTAAAAGAGGGGCCTGGGTAGCCCAGGCCGCCGAGGTAGCCGCACTCCTGGTAGAGTGGGCCGTCAGGCGGCGAGGAACTGGCAAGGCTTGAGCCCCATAAGCCGTCGTAATTGTAGCCCTTATCCAGCGACCCACTGTTTGTGAAGAAACCTTAAGCCCCAGGGTAGCCGGTTGGAAGGAAACGAAGAGCCCTTCCGACCGACGGAAAGAAGAAGTTCGTCGGAGGTAAATACGAAGGGCCCTACGGACATCCAGGGAATGCCAGGAACGTTCCCGAGGGTGGGAAGGGTTAGGGCAAAAATCGGGCAGGATTAGCTCCTGAGTCCGATGGAAGAGGGTGTTTACTTTAGGGAGAAATGTGGGGTCCAGGCGGAGTACCACCTGGTCGGAGTGGAATATACAGAGATCAGCCCGGGCTGATAGAGTGGCCAACTCTGAAATCTGCCTGGCGGAGGTGATGGCAACTAAAAAGGACACCTTGTACGAGAGGAAGCGTAAGGGCACTGTCCTAAGGGGCTCGAATGGACCTTGTGTGAGGGCTGAGAGGACCTTGGGCAGATCCCAGGACGGATATCGATGAATGGGAGGCGGGCGGAGGTTGGTAGCGCCCCGGAGAAATAATCGGATAAGGGGGCGGTCCGCCAATGAGTTCCGGGCGCCAAAGCATAAAATGGAAGAAAGGGCGGCCACCTGTCTCCTCAGAGTATTAGGGGCCAACCCAGCATCCAACCCCTCCTGAAGAAAAAGCAATACCTGTTTTGTAGACGCCAAACCTGGATCCTGGTTCCTCCTCGAGCACCAGAGTGCGAATGTCCGCCAAGTGGCTCCATAGATGCGCCTCGTTGCCGGCCGGCGTGCGGCTAGAATGGTACTGATGAGTTGGTCTGGCAAGTGCGATGCCCTCAGGAGGCGCCGCTCAACCTCCAGGCGGTCAAGTGAAGCCAGTGAACGTCCGGGTGTAGAAGAGGACCCTGACGGAGGATGACCTGCTCCGGAGGGAGACGCCACGGTGGACGGGTGGACAGCATCTGGAGGTCGGCGAACCACGGGCGGCGAGGCCAGTGGGGCGCGATCAGGATCAGTTCGGCTTCCTCCTCCAAGAGCTTCCTGAGTACTTTGGGAAGAAGAGGGAGGGGAGGGAAAGCGTAGAGGAGACCCGAGGGCCACCTGCAGTGCAGTGCGTCCGTCGCCTCTGCTCTTGGATCGTAAAACCTGGAGACAAATCGAATGGTCTGCCGATTGGCGTGAGTCGCAAACAGATCCACTGTCGGGTGACCGAAGCGATCTGCGATCCGCAGGAACAGGGCTGGGTCGAGCTGCCACTTGCCCTGATCGACGACGGACCGGCTGAGCCAGTCGGCTTGTGTGTTGGATTGTCCCGATATGTGAGATGCTCGAAGAGACCTCAGGTGAGTCTCCGCCCAGGCTCCCAATCTCCCGGCTTCCTCCATGAGGACGCGAGAGCGGGTCCCCCCTAGGCGGTTCACATGGGCCTTGGCGGCCACGTTGTCCGTCCGGATGACGACATGGCGATCCTGGACCTGGTTCTGAAAGACGCGGAGAGCCAGATGGATGGCTCGGAGCTCCAGCCAATTGATGTTGTGGCCCAGGTCCTCCTGGGTCCAGAGACCCTGGGCCATGGTGGAGTGGAGATGAGCCCCCCAGCCGCGGAGGCTGGCATCCGTAGTAACCACAAGGGGGTTGGGTTCCAGAAACTCCCTCCCCTTGAGAAGAGCAGGTGATAGCCACCATCTCAGGGCTAATCGGACTTTGGAGGGAAGGACGACCATCCGGCAGGAGGCCGATAGGCGGCACTTCTGATACGGGAGGAGAAACCACTGCAGGTCCCTGCAGTGGAGATGGGTCCAAGGAACGATTCCTATACAGGAAACCATCTTTCCCAGAAGTTGGGAGAGAGTCGCCAGAGAGACAGAGTGACTCCGGGCGACTGACCTGACCAGAGACCGCAAACTGGTCAGGCGCTCCTGGGAAAGGAAGACCCTGCACTCGACCGTATCGATGACAGCTCCCAGATGTTGTATGCGGGTCGAGGGTACCAGGTGGCTCTTGTCTAGGTTGATGGAGAAGCCGTGAGCCGACAGGACCTGAAGGGTGGAGTTCAGGTCCCGTTGCGCCGAGGCCTCTGAACTCGACTGGATCAGGAGATCGTCCAGGTAGCATTGGATCCTGACCGGAAGAGCCCGGAGGTGAGCCGCAAGGGCGGCCATCAGTTTTGTGAACACTCGGGGGGCCGAGGACAGGCCGAAAGGGAGTGCGCGATACTGGTAATGTTGGCCCGCATAACAAAACCTCAGAAACTTGGAATATGCCAGATGGATGGGAACGTGTAAGTAAGCCTCTGTCAGATCTATAGACGAGAGGAGGTCCCCAACCCGAATACCATCCAGGATGGATAGTAAGGACTGCATTTTGAACTGCCGGTAGATGACCCAGTGGTTCAAAGTCTTGAGGTCCAGAATTGCCCTCCAGCCCCCGGACGATTTCTGGACGATGAACAGACGTGAATAGTAGCCTTGTCCGAGCTGCTCCTGGGGTACCGGTTCGATGGCCTGAATTTCTAATAAATGATGGATGGCCGATACCACCAGAAACCGCTTCGACCGATCCCTCGAGAGAGGACATCGGAGAAATCTGTCTGGGGGGGTGGAGAGGAATTCCAGGGAGAGGCCCCACCTGACCATCTCCCTGACCCAAGAGTCCGATGTTGTGGCCTCCCATTGGCTGGCAAAGAGCGCCAGGCGGCCTCCAATGGGAGAAGAAGACCTGCAGTCAGCGGGACCTACGGGAAGGGCGCCCCCGGCCCCCTCTGAAGGAGCGCCTATATTGGCCCCTCTGGAATTGGGGACCTTGACGATCTGGTGGACGTGAACGTGTTGGAAAGAATCTTTGGTATCTCGGGCCCGAGAAACCTGATTCAGTGTTACGAAAGGGACGAAAGGGGGCAGTAGGACGGGGCTCCGACCGCCGGGAGACGTTGGGCAAGATACGTCTCTTGTCCCTGGTTTCGATTAGGAGGGGCTCGAGGGGAGCCCCAAAAAGGGAAGGGCCCGCGAAGGGGGATGAAGCGAGGCGCCATTTAGACTTGGCGTCGGCCTGCCATTGGTGGAGCCAAAGCAGGCGGCGGGAGGTCACTGAGGCCCCTATTGACTTGGCAGCGAAACGTGACGAGTTCAAAGTCACGTCCGCGGAGAATTCTAGGGCCGCTAGGACTTTATTCAGGTCCTGATGGGACCGGGCGTCCGATAAGGGAAGGCGATCCTTCAATTGGCGGAGCCACAAGATGCAGGCTCTATTAAAGAAAGAAGACGCCATGGCAGCTTTTGCCGCCCAGGCAGAGGCCATGTGTGCCTTGACAAGAGAATTGTCAAGGCGTTTTTCCTCGGGACGAAGGGCCTCCTCAGGGGGGGCGGCCATGTTGGAATGGCTCGAGAGGGCTACCACGGGTGGGTCTACTGTTGGAATTTGCAGTAAGGAAGCAATGTCAGGCGCCAAGTTGTACAAGCGCCTGTCCAGAGAATTGGGGTTAGGCCCCGAGACTGGGTTGGACCATTGACGTTGAAGAACGTCTTTGAAAAGTTTGGGCCCTGGAATCTCTTCTACCTCCGAAATAGGCTCCTCAAAGAGAGGAACTGGTGATTCAGATGGTTCCCCTGCAGGGGGAGTGGGCTTTACAATGCCCAATCCCGTGGTGAGCTTCGCTTTGTGGAGGAGGGATCTAAATAGCTGTGGTTTGAATAAGCCCACAAATGAAGGCTGATCAGGGGCCAGGTCCTCATCCTCCGATAGGTCCTGTTCCCTAGTCTCCATATCCAGTAGCGAATGGGCTTCTGAGGCAGCCGAAGGGGCCGCGACCCCAGTAGGATTAGCTGGCTCCTCATATTGAGAACCCTCGATATCCACAAGGGAGGAGGCTGAGGCATCCACCCATGAGGCAGTACGCCTCTGGAACTCCAGTTGAACCCCCTTCTGGATGGCCTGATGGATGAATGCTGCTACCTCCGGGGTTAGGAGGGAAGCAGTCTGTGCCCCTGTAGATGCCACGGGGGGTTGGGAGGGAACCATAGTAGGGGATTGAGAAGTTCCCTCTTGAGGCTGGTCCGAAGAAGGCCCGAATAGGGCCTCCTGGATCTCAGGTTGAACGGGAGGTTCAGCCATAGTGTCATCAGGGGACAGTTGGGGAATGGGAGATCCTGGAAGGGCCCTCTCCCTAGAGGGGGTGGATGAAGAGGGGGGGAGGGGCACAGGAGTCACAGGATGAGGTTCAGGATGTGATGGGGCCTCCCTAAGAGATGCCTCCTTGAGAGCCTTTTGAATGGAGCGCTCAATTTCTTCATGAAGACGAAGCTCCTTTTTGGCCTTGTCTGCCTGGCGTTTTGCCTCTTTAGAGGCCTGAGTCCCTTTGGACTTCTTTTGAGGCACAGCTGAGGAAGGCCCTGGCAAGGCCTCCACTCCTGCCCCTCTCTTGGTGGCCTTGGTGGAACGCGAAGCCATCAGAACCTGTAAAATGCAGTAATTTCTAATTAATTATTAAACAAGGTTCAGTAATTTTCAAAACAAAATGGCGGCCGCTAGCCTCGTGGAGGCTTATGCCTTTAGAAAATGGCGGCTGCCAACAATAAAGGCTCAGGAGAAGGCCTAGAGATCCAGTAATTTTCTGGAGAGCTAGGAACTGCCAAGTCTGGTAAGATCTGAATTAGTAGTAATTACAGGCAGCTGATTTGTTTAACAGTGCTTTGGTCAGCTTCACCACCAGGCTCTAAGGGCAAGAAATTCCTCTCTCCTTCTCCCCCCCCCACCGGGGATCACGATTGCTCTGCCTTGCCTGAATGCCGTTTGAAATTGTGTCCCTCGAAGCTCTATGCAGCAGCAGGAGGCAGGAAGGCAGAAGCGTGTGGGGAAGAAAGCCCCAGGGACGCCAAATTAGCGCTGCGCTGAAGCGCAAACGCTGCTGCTCCGTCTGGGAAGGAGAGGGCGGCTGAAGCTCAACCCTCCGGAGATCGCTGAGGCCGTCAGCTGGGAGGCGCAGAATGTGTATTGCGCCGAAGGAGAGAGGCAGCCAGCAAGAAATCGGGCGGCTAGCTCCGTTTGGTGAAGCCTGCTACCAGCGAAGCTGGGAGGCTTCGCAGCGTTACTAAACGTGAGCCTTTCACGCTGCTGAAGGGGAGAGCCTGAAGGAATAGGTTCAATCCCCTGATAAAAGTGAGCGGCCTCCAAAGCGCGGAGCGGAAAGCCCTAAAGGCTGAGTAATCTGCTCAAGATCTTAACAAGCAGAAGGAGGCAAAGCTAGCAAAATCAAGTTATAACAATTTGAGAGAGAGACTCAGTGGAGCGTCAGACCTGATTCAGATCGAGTCTGAAAGCTGGGAGTCAGCAAAAGGAGGAGGACTTTTCAACTGACAGACTCGATCTGATTGGATCGCAGTGGTATTACCCTCGCATAACCACTGGCCTCTCCCTCGCTTAGAATGTTGACATGCCACCGAGCAGGTCAAATCTAGAATTCATGTCTTGTTTTAATGCCCATCTGACAGAGAAGCTCATGGTGATTTCGTTATTCCATTCCCGCAGAAATAGCTTGGCTACAAAAGCCATTTCTATATTCTTGAATATAAGAAATTTCATTATATTCTGCCATTATATTTAGTGTTGCAAATTTCTGTGCAGTGTCAATAGAATATGGAGGACCCTAACAGTTTCTAAGTTTGGCCAGAACCAGGGCCGGATTTAGATGAAAAGAGGCCCTAGGCTATTCCACTTATGAGGCCCTTTCACCTATAGTGAAAGTGTAATTTTAATTTTGCTAACAATTTGAATGTAGGCCCCTCTTGATCTTGAGGCCCTAGGCTGAAGCCTAGTTAGCCTATAGGAAAATCCGGCCCTGGCCAGAACAAACCATTAGTTGCCTGTCACTAACTCTGTGCCAATTTTAGGATGTTCATAACATCCTAGACTTCACAGAGTTAGATACTTATCCAGGGACTGGAATGATTTTATTATTATTCTTTTTAGTTTGTTAACTGTTGTAAGAGGTCAAATGGAGCACTAGCCTTCTCGTTATCATAATGATACCTGTTTAAAGTTTGGTTTAATACATAGAATCAGATTCATACTTTAAATGGCCTGCTACCCCTTTTTCCTGTAGCAGAACTTAACTTTTTAATATCACCTGTCTTTTAGATATACTGTAACTGACCAGTCTTTTATTTTGCTTAAAGAATTGATGTTATGTAAACTATGGGGGATACAGAAAAGAATGTAGTGGTGAGTCATAAAAATATGCCAAAAATGAAGTCCAACTTTTTATCATTTTATCTTCATTCAGGAAACTATTTGGGCAATAAAAGAAATCACAATTTCTTTTATTGGTCTCTTAGGTTACAGGATAATTTAATATTATGACTTGGAAAGGCACCTAAAGGAGTAGAAAACCTGATTTTCATTCTCTCTCTCTTTTTTCCTCTTTTATACTAAAAGCAGCTAGTGAATTTTTTTATCGAAGATCACAAACCACATATAACTGATATCCCTCTTGTTTCTGTTTTAAAAGGCTCGCTAACTCAATACAAAGTCAGATCCATTGTTTTTTGTTCTTGTTCATGCTGTTCATTTCTGCAACACTTTTAATGGTAGAAATTAGCTCTCCAAGCCATGTATGCAATAAAAGAAGTAACTGCACAACAAAATAATAAAACTCAACATTAACAAACTAAAGTATAAAATACTTATCTCCTAACCATTTGGATAGTTAAATAAGCTCAGATGTTGGATAAGATCTTATTTATGAATGAGTGTCTTGATGTCAAGTAAATTTACTTCAGCAATTAAAAGAAGTATTTGCAATTGATCTTAAAAACATAATTCTTTACACCTAGTAAAGTTGGCACAGTACCGGTGCTTCATCAGCCAATGGCCTTAGACAGCTGTATTATTAGACAGAGTAGGACATCTGCCTCAGGCACAACTGCCTGAATGTAATAACAGGATGTTGACTTTGTGTAAAGTCATGTGTGTCCTGGAAGACACTGCTCCATCAAAAGTGTTTTTCAACAGCTAATTAAATTGGCTTATACATATCAAATGAGCAACCTTGTATCCTTTGTATCAGGAAAAGAAATGGAGGAGCCAGGCCTTAAGGCCTCCCAACCTCCAATGTGTCAGAAGGAAGTTCCACTAAGTTCTACTAAACTTATTAAAAAGTTAAATTCCTATTTTTTTTTAAAAAAAAATAATTTATTCATGCTATTAAATGTGAAATCAAATATGAATTTAGATAAAAGATACTTATCTTAGAAGACATGATATCATAAACTCAAATGTAGTGAATTATTAAGAATTCCTAGGCTTGCTTAAGGTTGTGGAAATAATTTACTTTAAATTATATTTCTTTTGCCTAAAGATGTGTGTTCCTTCTCCATCAGTTTTATTAAAACGACAGGGAGTTTTTGAAGTTCTCTACTTTTTGTTTGTCTGAGTTGCGTGAATATTTGACATCTCAACATTCAACAGTCTCTTGAAGTTCCTCTTAATGTATTGCAAATCTTGTAAGACTTAAGAAATAAACAACAATTAAATGCTACTTCAAATGAACAACACATTTTATAAAAGAATTATTTTGGGACTGCTGGTGTATTTCCATTGTTTTCTTTTCCTTGATTGATAGAATATTACTGTGGCATTATTAAGAAGGTAGTCTTTCACTCTCTAAATTGCAAATAGGGCACTTTAGGTTTTATAACTGACAGATTCTGACTGACAGAAGAAGAAAAAATCACCATCCTCAATAAACCACACTCTCTCTGTCAGACACAACTAAAGAATATTTAATAAAGTCATAGTGAGAAACAAAGACGGTTGGCATGATGTAAGTCTTCAAAAGTAAGGAGATGCTAAACTGGAATAATGTGTCCCTTTTTGCTTCAGAGGGCAGTATTAGAATTAGTGTGTGACAACTGCAATGCTGATAATTTTATCCAAACTTTAGAGAGAAAGAGAAAATCACCCCATGGTTAGTGATTGGTTGGAGAGTGGTGGGTTTTCCTTCCCTTATAATATTTAGGGATTATAGTTTCATTCAGTATTATAAATCCTGCTTTGAGAAATTATATGACCTCTAAAGTCTATTCCTATTCTGTGATTATTTATTCAAGACTGATCATTAGCCAGGTTTTTAAAGGTCATAATTAACGGCAAGCAAATAATCCTTTGTAACAAGCAGACTTTCTTGTAACGAAGAAAACATGGGAAAAATTCTGACAACTCAAGTTCTATATTGATGAAGAAGAAGAGTTGTGAGATCCCTAGTAGATATATTGTTCTAACCATTAAAATGGCAAAACATCAATTGGCTACAGGAGGAATCACACCTGTTTGATTGAAAAGGTTTTGTTGTCATGGTTGTCTATATGTGCCTTTGAGTCAGTTTTGATACTTGGTGACTTCCCAGAGAAGTCCCTGCAGTTTTCTTCATAATTTTTTTAGAAGTGGTTTGCCCTTGCCTTCTCCCTAGGAGAGATAGAGAGTGACTGGCTCAAGACTATCGAGCTGATTTTGTGCCTAACCTGGAACTAGAATTCACAGATTCAGTTTCTAGCCAGGTGTCTTAACAACTAAATTTATTTTGGAATTTTTAACATAACAAGGTACTTTGTTCAATTTAATTTTGAATCTAAACCTTGTTTATCTTAGTCATGTTGTAACTAACCCTGGATCTTTTTTTTTTCCAATTGCCATTTGCTCTTCTATTACTGTTTCAAGAAGGGCATACATATATGTTTTAAAAATATTTGATTATATGCTTAATGTTCACATTTGCTCTGGTTATGCAATTGTTTCAGCTCTGTCTCAGGGTCTAATATAGCACACAGAAATTAAGTAGCAGTAATAGTTCTCTGTGAAGCATTTTAATTTTGAAGTACAAACATTGTTCTCATTACACCATTATATTATTCATTTGTTTGGTGTGGTGGTCTAATATTTCAAATGCGACAAATAAAGTTTGATGGCTTGTTGTGTTATACCTACAGCTTAATTGTCTATTTGTCCTACTTAGCAAGATTTTGGTGATTGCCCAGAAAAAAAGCCCACTGTGAACATTATTATTATTTAAAAAATAAAAAAATAAAAGAATATTGGGAAACTAAATAAATGTGATCATTGCTTGCTTGTTATTGCAACAAAACAATTGTAAGTTAAATTAGCCATAAGGACTTAACTACTATTATTTCATTTTGAACACAACATCAGCATGTGTGTGGCACTTTACAGATATGAAAACTTTAAGGGGTAATTTGATTGGGGGGGGGGAAACACTTTAATAATCCTTTCCAATGATACATTTGAATTAGTTTTATAATGTCCTATTGAATTATGTGCTTTCAAACTGCTTTGGATATTCAAAGGACTTTAAGACATAGTTATTGCAAATGTTGTGTCCTCATTCCTTCCATATATGCAAAAATGGGGAAAGAAGGAGTGTTGTTGTTGTTGTTTGTGGTAGCAGTGTTGAATGATATGGTGGGATCTCTGATACTGACAGGAGTAGCTGCCCAACGAATTGCATGATTGCAATAGAAGAGAATATCTGTAGCTTAGAATTGAATTGTGGAGTTCTTGATGTTCTTTGGACCTGCTTATTGGCTTACAGACATTTAATTACAGAACAAGACAACACCATCAGTTACCTAGCAAGCCAACACCCAGGCTCAGAGAACACCAAGAGCCCCATAATTGCTTATAAAACCTGTCAGACAGGTGGGAACATTGTTCTATTGTTTGTTCTTACTTTTCAAATAGAACTGATTTAGTTAAGTTTACTTGAACGGACACTGAGAGAAACAGAATATTATTCTGCTGTTATTTTCTGATAATTTTCTTTCTTTCCTCTGAGTTCTTTTATTGTTTTTCAACTCCCTACCCACTTATCTATATTTTCACTGAATTCTCAACTTGGTTGACCTGTAGTATAAATATTTTTTTTGTTTCTGTATCTATCTGATCTGCATTTCTTCTTCTCACTTCTTCCATTTTTTTAAAAAAAATAAAGTCTTGTCTAAATCTTAAATTTTAAAACTTGTTTGCTTTCTGGTATTCAGTCTTGTGCAGAGTTTCTCCATTGTGCTAGTGTATCTGAAAGAGTGTGGCTTTGAATCAATGTGGATTCCTGGCATCTGCCTGGAAAAATCCTTGCAGATTTTTTTTATTTTATTTTTTTTGGTACGGGTGTGCTGTGGGAGAGCAGATTTCCATTTGTCTGTTTGCCAATGTCTGTTTCCTAGGGCTCAGAAGAGTAACTGGCCCAAATTCACCCAGCTGTTTCTGTGCCTAAAGTGACTCTAGAACTCACAGTTTCTAGTCTGGTGCCTTAACAACTAATCAAAGTGGCACTCATTGTGTATAATTCAAACTTTTGATATCACAATGTATTACCTGAACCATATATAATGCTCTTGTTGTGGTGGTGGTGGTGATGGTGGTTATTTCAGTTGCATGGTCCATGAGAGCATATCTAACACATTTTCTCCTATTTTCCCCATAATGTATTGCAAATAACAATCCTGAAGGTGGGTTGAGCTGAGAGAGAGTGACTGGCTGAAAGTCACCCAGCTGCCTTTTATGGCTAAAGCCGGACCTGAATTCACAGTCCCCTCTTCTAGGCTGGTGCCTTAACCACTAGACCAAACTGAGTGTCTGAGCAATATTCTACATTGGTTCGGCAAAATTTCTCTATAAGCTCTTCATCATCTCTATAAAGGCTTCTTCATCCTCTCTTTCAATTTTTAACAGGTAAAGTGGGGAACATTTCCCAAAAATGCATCCCGGTGACCTCTTGAAACTTTGAGTCCTTAAATATGACTGAAGTTTTAAGGAGTAAATGTGTTTTACAGGGGAAAAGTGTTTCATCATCCCTGTTATTTTGGCTTTCCATTCTGGTAGAAAATGAAGGAACTGTGAATATTCTAATGCTTCTCCATTATAGCCTGTAGTTAAATCTTTTACTGGCTAACATTTTTGAATCTGAACTCAACATTCAAAATGCCAGGCTTGATGAAAAGGACAATGAATTTAATCAAGTGAAACTAATTCAGTCAACCTTTCCAGACAGAGCACAACAAGATCTTGTAAAGAGAAATTATTACATATCCTTCTAAAATTGCAGATGAAATAGTAGGGAGTCTAGCCTTTCCTGTGTCAAAAGTTAGTAAAGTAGTTGGCTCCCAATCATTTAAAATCCTTGACTTGTTCTGTAAAGATACCATTTATCTTTCTGATTGCAATTTACATATATTTTGATAAACAATGCTGTTCTTGTCTTGGAGTAGTCGATGACCATTTTTCTTTACTATGGTAAAGAGCAAAACTTGAAGGATGGGATTTATTTTTAGATAACTCTTGAGTTATAGCAGTTATAGAAATTGGATATACCCTTGCTTAGCCCCTTCTTGGATGAATAAGCAAGGATGTATCAAGCTCTCCTTTTCAATTTCTACATTAAATTGAAATTAAGTGGAAAGACTTCCAAAAGTGGCACATCTGACCTGCATGATGATATAACCATGTAACATCCTTAAGGAAATACTTGCATATTAAAAAAAAAAAAAAACTTCTTTAAATCATAAAGGTAGCATAGAGAATGCTTCCAGGATGATGAGAATATTTTTGTCACAAGTGATGGAGCACAATACAACAATCAAATACTGCTTGATCCCACCCTAAACCTGGCTTACTCCTTTGGATTGAAACAGCCAAAGAACTAGTTGCCAACAACAATGCCTAGCATACAATGTTTTAATCAGTGGTGGGATTCAAAAATTTTTACTACCGGTTCTGTGGGCATGGCTTGGTGGGCATGGTAAGGGAAGGATACTGTAAAATCTCCATTCCCTCCCCACTCCAGGGGAAGGTTACTGCAAAATCCCCATTTCCTACCAATCAGCTGGGACTCAGGAGGCAGAGAATAGATGCGAGTGAGGCCAGTCAGAGGTGGTATTTACCAGTTCTCTGAACTACTCAAAATTTCCGCTACTGGTTCTCCAGAACTGTTCAGAACCTACTGAATACCATCTCTGATTCTAATGATTCTTAGGAGGGTGAATAGGAATTTTATTTTTAGTTTTTGCATTGGTTTTGTCTTCCTTCTTGTAAATAGAACTACACTGGATTAATTTTGCTTTTTTTAATCATTTTGTCAATTTTATCATTCTTCCATTGTGAAATAATTTTAGACTGTTTAAAACGAACACAGGAAACCAATCAGGCAACTATTCCATTGAAAGCTAGAATTGTGTCAAGCCCAGCCCAAGAATGACATAGAACAATCCAGCCAAAGTTCAGTTCTTTATTTGCTTACATACAATAGGCAGAATCTTGCCAGACTAAGTCCTTACTACTCTCTACCCTTTCTTACTACCCTAATAGATATACCGTATTTTTTGCAGTATAAAATGCTCTGGACTATTAGACACAACTACTTTTTTTGGTGAGGAAAACAAGAAAAAGAAATCTGCCTCTGCCTCCCAACAATTTTGCCTCGTTGCAGCAAACAGCCTGCTTTACTTTCATTTTTCTTTTAGCATAGCTTGATTAGCACAAGGGGAAAAAAAACTGCTCCCAGCAATTTACCTCCTTGCAGCAAGTAGCAGAGGCCCGCGCAAAACAGCTGAGAGTCGGGAGGCCGATCCAATCAACTTGTGCTAATTAGACTGTGCTGAAGCTAAAACAAGCTTTTCTTCTTGCTGCTTGCTGCAAGGAGATAAACTGCTGGGAGGCAGAGGCCAAAGGGTGGGGGCCAGTGGGTGGGTGGGGCTACATTCAGTGTATAAGACACACCCAAATTTTCACCCGTTTTGGGGGGGGAAGGTGCGTCTTATATTCCAAAAAATACAGTAACCAGGGAGATTCTAGGGAGTGGCTATCCTAACTCTCTTCCTCCAATCCAGCTCTGGGCTATGTTGTCTCTTGTCATACCCCACTCCTTGAAATATGATTTGCCCCTTCCTGGGAAGCATCGTAGCATATACTGCTCTAACTCCTTTGTGTATAAGGCAATCCTTTGTAAGCACAGACGGAATTCTCATGTTGCAAGAATCAGATCAGCATGAGATCAGCATGATTGCTGAAGTAGTTTTGAAGGTGGATGGGTGATTGTAATCAATGTATTTCTATTTGATAAATCAGTGTTGAATTTTATGCCCATTTTGCTCTTTGCATTTTATTGCCCGCTTTCCTTGACCCTACTTCTGATGGAAAAGTGAATTATAAATACCCCCTCTCCCATCCATCCATCCATCCACACATCCATCCTCCACATCCATCGATATGTACACTCACACCTGCTTACAGCTACTAAGCTTTATACTACCTGTACATTATCAGAATAATTAAATTAATTTCATTGCAACTCCATAACAACACTCCTCTGCTGAGTCTGAAGGTTCAATAGTTTCCTGACAAGTGCAGTTCCCAGAAGCTTTCAGAGTGGGAGAGAGTAAACACATATTCAACAATTAAGCATTATAGAGCAGAATGGAATTAATGCACCACAACACCCCCTTCTGATGCTACAGTGGATAATCTTATTATGACAAGTTTCAATATGCCATCTTTTGAAGGCTTTAATGTGGAAAACCCTGTTAGTCACTGTCACTTATTGAAGAGTGGAAATACAATATTGTGTGAGAATTACAAATAATTGTATGCAGCTCCTTCTAATTCATGCTGTTGGAAAGGGAAAAAATTGAATTTGTATCTGATTTTAGAACATGTAGTTCTTTTAGAAAACTGCTATCTGAAGTTGGTTGAGTATGCGTCTGCCTCTGAATGAAAGAAAAAGATTTTTTTTTTTCTGAGTATATGAGAGACAAAATGAAAGAGATATCAGGATTTGGTGCATATGTGAGAAAAAAAAAAAAAGACAGTGCGTATAAGTTTGATATAAAGCCCAGAGTTTAGACGATAAATATGTTTTTAAATATGGTAATATTATAGAGCTGCCTGAAATAATTTATCTTTGTATGTTATTCTGTGCCAGTAATATAGAAAGTTCCCATATAAAATATGAAAATTAATATAGGTTAATTTTTTTTTAAAAAAAGAAGATTGCTAAACTGTATCATTATTAGCTTCATAAAGTTATATGGAAGTCAAGAATATGCAGATATTCATATATTAATTTCTTATTGTAAGCTCTGCTCCTTCCCATACACTATAGTCATTCTCATGTCATTCTTCATTTTGATCTCTTTACGAGTCCTTAGTTATGGCACCAAGCAAACAAATGAACAAACATTTGTTAATATTAAGTAACAAAACAAAAACAATAATATGATCAGTCATATCTATATATTACTAAAACTCTTGTGATCATGACCAATGGTGAAATGTAAAATTTGTTACTACTGGTTCTGTGGGCATGGCTTGGTGGGGGATACTGTGACTGGGTGGGCGTGGCCAACTTTTTTAAAAAAAAACTTTTAAAAGCATTTTTTCTACAACCTCTTTGGCTGAAAAGGTTGTAAAAAAAATGCTTTTAAAAGGCTCTGACGATGCCAGCTGAGTTGCCTGATTGTCAGAGGCTTTTGTTTTCTTTTAAAAGCATTTTTTTTTGCTTTTAAAAGAAGAGGTTTTAAAAAATGCTTTTAAAAGGCTCTGACGATCCCAGCTGAGCCGCACAATCATCAGAGGCTTTTTTTTAACTTTTAAAAGCATTTTTTCAGCCGAAGGAAAAATGCTTTTAAAAGTTAAAAAAAAAAAGCCTCTGATGATCGCGTGGCTCAGCTGGGCATGGGAGGGGGGCAGGGATTTTTGCTACCAGTTCTCTGAACCACCGGCCACCATTGCTACCGGATCAGGTGATCCGGTCCAAACCAGGAGCATTTCACCCTGATCATGACCTTTAATTGGTTGAAACAGTACAACAGGGCAACAATTTTGAACCAAGATACCTCAAGTAAACTAACTTGCAAAATGTGTCCAAAATATGAAACCTATGACTCCTGAGAGAATGAAATTTGGGGAAGTTGTGTCTGTTTCAATGCTGTTGGTAGTTGTTGTGCTGCTGCGGCCATGTGATTTGCAATGTTCCGTGACAGTTTCCTGGTCAGTCTTGCAATCCCTCACTCCATCCCCCACCCAGGAGCAGCCATTTACCAGCCTGCTGGGAAAGGAAAGGAAAGGAAAGGAAAGGAAAGGAAAGGAAAGGGAAGGAAAGGAAAGGAAAGGAAAGGAAAGGAAAGGAAAGGAAAGGAAAGGAAAGGAAAGGAAAGGAAAGGAAAGGAATTTCCTAGGTTCCCTGCCAGATTCCCACAAGAAAAGTCAATGGAGAAGCCAGCAGGAAGTTAGAAGTCACTCCAGCAATGGGGCACCCACAACTTCTGAAGGTAACCATCAACCAGTGGAATCGCTTGCCTTCCAAAGTTGTAGGTGCCCCATTGCTGGAGGCTTTTAAGAACAGACAGCTATTTGTCTGAAATGGTATAGGGTTTCCTGCTTGAGCAGGGAGTTGGACTAATAGACCTCTAAGGTCCCTTCCAACTCTGTTAATTTATATTATCCTGTTCCACTGTCTATGTAAATTCTCAATCATCCACATCATGGTTATCCCATAGTTGCTTTTTTGCCCCATAAAGCAACTGGACTTTCCTGTTTTTTTTCTTTGAAAACATTTCGCTTCTCACTCAGGAAACTTATTCAGTTCTGAACTGAACTGAAAAAGCTACTTGGATGAGAAGTGAAATGTTTTCAAAGGGGAAAACAAACAAACAAACAAACAAAAACCAATAAGACCAGTTGCTTTTTGGCGGAAAAAAACCTCCTGTTCCACTGCTTTTTTCCCTGCCCATGATCATTCTGTTTTCTGTTTAGATAAAGAAATCTCTCTGTAACAATGATCCAACAGGCCATAAATTGTCTAGTTCCCCTTAATTTGAAATAGTAGACCTCATTTAGAGATGTACTAAAAGTGTCCGAAGAATAGGAGGCTACCATCAATTAAAACTAGATGGATCTTTTAAAATGCATGTATTGTTTACAGATGTATCATTGAAAATATCATTTCTTTTCAGTTTAATTTCAACTGTGTTATGTTGGTTTTAATTTCTTAAAATGCATTTCAATACTTTGGCAGTATATACTTTCTTTCAGTCAAGGGCAACATTTCTTCAATGCTGTGAAGGACTAAAACACAGAAGACAGAAGAACTGGTTTTCTTACTTCTCTCAATGCAGTTTTGGAGTAAGAATATTGCACTAATAGTAAAGGAGGGGGAGTACACTAATTTTGTACTAAATTCATCTCTATAAACTTAATAGGTGGCTTTCCGTGTGGAACTCTGTCATTTTATTAATTGTGCTATGAGAGAACACCTTAGGAGAACATTCTAAACTGCAGGATCAACATGCTCATTCTACAGCAGGGGTGTCAAACTCGCGGTGTCATGGCGGCATCACATGACGTATCCCCTTCGCTAAACCGGGCATGGGCATGGCCAGCGCATGATGCATCTGACCTACGGGCTGCAAGCTTGGCAGCCCTGTTCTATAGTATAGCATTTCAGATCCCTCTCAATGATTGATTGCTTCAATAACTATTTAGGAAGGAAAAATGAAGAATGCCAAATTATGCCTTTTGTTTGCTGGGTCAGTGGAACCTATCACAGGTTAAAAAAATATCTGAAGCTTCAGGGGAAAAAAATCCCATAGATGTCCATAAGGTCCTTTTCAACAACAATAAGGTTACTTATTTCAAGGGCAATAAAAACATTTTATCTCCTCAAGCAAGGTGCCCCATTAAAATCAGGCCGAGCAAGAAGATAAAGAGAAGCAACTGCTAGCTATGTCTTTTTTAGACTGATGTGATATCATTTAACATAAAATAATGTGATTCTTGAAAGATTTTCTTGATGCATTCAAAAGAAATTACAAAATAAGTACTTGGTGTCAGTTTTAAAGCATGTTATAATAATTTAACTTTGAACTGAGGTGACAGTAATTGGGGTGGTGATGGTAATATTTGAGCCACTGTTTGTACTGTTGAGTGTCACAAGATTTAGTACTCTCTCCAATATTATTTAATAGATTTATTAAATCACTTGGAGAGATTATTTTCCTATTTGGAATCAAATGTCATCAATATACTAATAACCCTCAGATGTACAATATCTTTATTATACCAAAAGTCCCAACCTGTTTTGAATATCCTGATCTCCTGCAAGATGTTTGATTCATATTATTTTCCCTGACAAAAAGCTATTCCCTGGAAAAATAATGAGAATTTGGCTATCAAAAAAAGTACATATTTTCCTTTATAACAGTTTTTTTTCTTTGTTTCCCATTTTCTCAGTTGGTATGTTTTTTTTAAAAAAAAATTGATTTATATGCCGCCCTTCTCCTGGACACTCAGGGCGGCTTACAGTGTGTTAAGCAATAGCCTTCATACTTTTGTATATTTATACAAAGCTTATTGCCCCACAAACTGGGTCCTCAATTTACCTACCTTAGAAAGGATGGAAGGCTGAGTCAACCTTGAGCCTGGCAAGATTTGATCTTACTTTAATTGCAGACAGCTGGTGTTAAATTACAGTGCTCTGTCTTTGAGCTATCCAGGCTCCATGTTTCTTGCTGTTGTTCTACTCACACATCAGACTGAATCAAAGATGCTAAAGGAATACTAACTTTGAGACTGCCAAGAATTAGTTGGGGAAAAACATGTTCTGATTAAATGTTACCAAGTCATTTTTCATATTGATCTTAGTAGTTACTCTGGATGAGAGTTGCATTCCTCCCAAAAGAGATGGCTCATGATTTCTGACATCCCTTACTTAAGCAGGATATGGAATTTGGGAAGGTAATTCTTCATTGTTGGGATGAGGGCTGTCAGTTTTACAGGTAGCTCTTGACTTCTAACAGTTTTTTAATGGTCATGTGATCAAAATTCAGATGCTTGGCAACATTTTGATAATTGCAGTGTCCTGAGATCATGTGATTACCTTTTGTGACCTTCTATTAAGCAAAGCCAGATTCACTTCGCAACCATGTTACTAATTTAACAACTGCAGTGATTCACTTAACACCTGTGGCAAGAAAAGTTGTAAAATGGAGCAAAACTCAGTTAACAAATGTCTCACTTAGCAGCATAAATTTTGGGCTCAGTTGTGGCTGTAAATCAAGGATTACCTGTATTTAGTTCACCCTATCTAACACAGGAAGCCATGAAGATGGTAACTCACAGTCCGATCATTACTTGTAGCAAGGAAAGAAGATGACCTTGACACAGATATATAGGAACCATTATGTAGGCAAAATTGGCTGAAAGAATTTTAAAGTACAAACCGACACAACATTCAGAAAAGATTCAGACAGCTGAGGCTCTAATTCACTGCATTTTAAGAAGGAGGAAGAGGTACAGCACAGACTTGCAAGATTCTGTTATTATGGTCATTTTAAAAAAATAGTTTCAAGTTTCCTGTATAATTGATTTTCTGGTCTAATCTAATTAGTGAGGCTGATGCAACTTGACTGGATTACTGCAATGCGTTCCATTGGACTTGCCTGAGAAGATATCTCAGAAGTTGTGGATCTTATTCGTTTGTTTGTTTGTTTGTTTGTTTGTTTGTTTGTGTTTGTTTGCTTGCTTGATTGCCTGCCTGCCTGCCTGCCTGCCTGCCTGCCTGCCTGCCTACCTACCTACCTACCTACATATCTATCTATCTATCTATCTATCTATCTATCTATCTATCTATCTATCTATCTATCTATCTATCTATCTGTTTTGTCAATCATATATAAGATAACAGGTAAAAGTATAAACATAATTTGGATACATGAAAAGAGTAAGTAAAAAGGAATATTAGGACAGGGACGATAGGCACGCTGGTGCATTTATGCACACTCCTTACAGACCTCTTAGGAATGGGGTGAGATATCCAAACTGCAAGTGGGGGCAAACCAAATATTGCAGTTCAGCACCTATTCTGAGGTCACACAAAGGCTGCCAGTGGGATCCCAAACTCAGTTCGAATTGCTAGTTTAGCACTGGGATATAGCAAGAACTTGCCAAATGTAACTAAATTCATCTTATTCAAACCTCAAGAAGGGGCCTACTAGAAGCCCTATCCTCAGAATAATGTTCATAGCCTTGTGAAATATTAGGAGGAAAAAGCTAGGCCAAATGAAGGTTTGAGGGTGTTTCAAACATGGGGGCTTTTACTAAAAAGGCAAATCATCCAGGCCACACTTTTTATCCCCCCACTTTTTTTATATATTTATTATTTGGAGGTTGCTCTAATCTTCATGGGTTATGGATAAGATATAACAAAATCAAAGTAAAAGCAACACAATAAAAATCTGCTGCAGATAGTTCTTGTTTAACAATGCTAATTGAAACCAAAAGCTCCACTGTTAAGTGACGTAACTGTCAGTCAAAAAAATGTTGACAGTTCCAGAAACCCCAATTGCCATAATTAAACAAGCATCATGAGAATTGTTAAGTCAGAAGCTCATATGACTGCAATTTCTGATTTCCTGCCAGCTATTTGACTTTGCTTTGACCATATATTCACTTATCAGGAAGGTAACAAATCACAATCACATGACTGCAGGATGCTGTGACAGTCCTAAATACAAGGTCTAGTTGTAACTATCATTAGTTTAGTGCTGTCGTAAGTTTGAATGGTTGCTGATGAATGGTTGTTAAACAAGGACCACCTGTACAGATAATAAAAATCTGACCTATCATTCATGTCATTCAGTGAAACTAACCTAGAGGATAAATGCTTTTTGCAGTATAGGCTCAAAATGCAGTTTATGGCTTAACAAAGATTTTGAACTTCTGATCTTGTGTGTGCTAGTGTGCATGTGCATAGGTTTGTGTAGATAGATAGATAGATAGATAGATAGATAGATAGATAGATAGATAGATAGATAGATAGATAGATAGACAGACAGACAAATAAAGATATAGATATAGATATAATCTCTTTCTTTCTTTCTTTCTTTCTTTCTTTCTTTCTTTCTTTCTTTCTTTCTTTCTTTCTTTCTTTCTTTCTTTCTTTCTTCTATCTAAAAATCTGTTGTCCCTTATAACCATCACCCATCAGCATCTCAATTAGGTAGAAAGGAATCAGCTGAACTACTTCTAATCAGATGACTATATTATTCACATATGAATCTTTGGATTGAGGGAGTTTATTCTAAGTATACATTTATTTATTTATTTATTTTATTTTATTGAATTTGTATACCACCCTACTCCTGAAGGACTCAGGGCGGTGAACAGCCATAGAATAAAACATATAAATACAAAATTTAAAATAGACTAAAACGAATTAAACAATTTGGCTGAACAAATTTAAAACCCCAATAATTTAAAACCAAATTTAAAATTTCCATTTAAAAGGGGAAAGACTTAGATCAGGCCGGCTTGATGAAATAGGAAAGTCTTGAGCGCGTGACGGAAGGTACGCAGATCCGGGATCCTCCGTATCTCCGGGGGGAGCTCGTTCCAGATAGTAGGTGCCCCCACAGAGAAGGCTCTCCCCCTGGGGGCCGCCAGTCGACATTGTTTGGCTGACGGCACCCGGAGAAGCCCCTCTCTATGGGAGCGTACTGGTCAGTGGGAGGCTATTGGTAGTAGCAGACAGTCCCGTAAATAACCAGGTCCTAAGCCATGGAGCGCTCTAAAGGTGATAACCAAAACCTTAAAGCGTACTCAGAAGACCACTGGGTAGCTCGCGCAGGAGAGGTGTTTCATGGGAGCGCCACGTCGCTCCCGTCACCACCCGCGCGGCTGCACTCTGTGCCAGTTGGAGCCTCCGAGTGCTCCTCAAGGGGAGTCCCATGTAGAGAGCGTTACAATAGTCCAGACGGGAGGTGACGAGGACATGAGTTACCATGTGTAAGCTTTTCACATACATATGTGAAAAGCTTGAATTCAACTTTTCCTTTTATACACAGCACAGTGATACATGAAAGCTCTCTTGTATGTACAATGACTTGATCTTTTATTTTAATTTTCTCACCTACCCACCTCCTTTTTTTAAATTTCTCATTCTCTACATCTACAAAACTCTTTCAATGCTTTTGATTTTAAATTACTGGGAGACACAAGTCCCTTAACAGTATAATTAAGCAATGATTCATTGATTTTATCTTCAAAAGTAAATTTGAAGTGCACTGTATTTTTCTTAATTGTCTCTTATACTCTGTGTCCTTTCTGTCTAATTATATCCTTTCCATGTTTAACAAGCTACTACTATTAATTCTGCTTAAAATTTACTAGGCTATTATAGTGTTACTAATTTCTGTTCAGCTTCTCTCTGGATACTTTTCATTATTTACATTTTTTTTGGCTAAAATAAAAATGTCTAATAAATTCATTAAAAACATATCGTTTATTGACAGGAATACATACTTAGTATGAACATTAGCCCCTGAAATCACTTTGCACATTCAAGAAAAATTAGAGAGAGAAGTGTGAAACACTTCTTGAGTATCTTCTCAAGAAGAAGGGAAATCATATTTTCACAATACATGGTTGAAAGTCACTTCCTTTAGGTACAATGCATATATAATAACTTCCTTTCTACAATACACAGTCCTGTAATCACCTCCTTTCCTTCATTGGATGAAAATGACATGATAGTTTCTCATATATCCTTCTCACATCTCTGACAACTTCTTTGGATCATTCAAAATGGCTCCTAAAGATGTAGAGGACAATTTAAAATGAATGCTTTGGAAGGATTGTTTAGGAGAGGTAAAGGTAAAATGCTAAGCCCATAAATTCCAAAGACATTATTTATGTCCAAGACAAGAGATCTTTAATCTCACTTTTATCTTTGCCTCAGCTGCTGCTCCTTAAATCACTATGAAGCATTTCTTCCTTCTTTACAAACAAGATAACAGCATGGTTGTGGTTACAACAATAAAGTTCATATCTGTGTTGAGTCCCACTACCATTAGCTGCACCTCCACCTTACTTCTGCTTCTGATACCCAATTTAGATGGCACACAGCCTAGTCAAAACCAGTGAGACTTAGGAGAAGACCTGCATCTTCTGCTTAATTATTTTTCAATTTAATTATTTTTCAGCTCCATAGATGAGCAAGACAGACAACGGAATCTGCTCCTATATTTTTCCATTACAGATGCCTGGTTTCCTAGATTTCAATTTTAATTTTAGTAGTGAATATAATGTTCTTATCAGGCATTCCCTATCTATGAAAAATAGCTGGGAAAAATGATTTGGAAACAAAGCGGGGACGGGTGGAATAAATCACACATACAACTGTTCCTGCTTGTTCTTTTAACTCTAGATATGGGGAAAAAAATCTGTCAATTTTTATTTTAAGCAATTTATTATTATTTTTATACTGTACAGTTGTTTCTATCTTTTTTTCAGTATAAATTATTTTTTTAAAATAAAAGCCACACAATTTTACAGGCAATTTTGTAACATATATTCATTCTCCAATAAATCAAACGTTTTATACCTTATTTTCACTGTAGTATACTCTTTACTTTCTGCTTAATTCACCTAACCTATCCAGTTTGGAGTGTTCACTCTCTCGCTCTTTTCATTCCAAGGAAGTATGAAGGGACAGATGTGTTCCATATAATAGGGATGTGTTATAATCCTTATTGTTAACTTTTTCACAAATTTCAGAGATCTTTGGCAACGGTACCTGTCAGCCCCACTTTGCCGGGGCTGCCATTCTGGCAAGGACGGAGGCAAACAGGTCGTGCTGCTCCACATTCCAACTGCCTGGGAAGCCTTGCCTTGTCTCTGCCTGCTTCCTCCTGATGGCAGCTGGTGGATCCCTCTTCTGCCCACTGTTCCCAGAGCCACCATCCTCTCCATTACCGCCGGATGCGCTACTGCCCCTCAGCTGAGAGGCGGACAAGACCACACCTGTGCAGAGGCCAAGATGGCCCCAGCAGCCCAAGACTGATTGTGGCTTGCTAGAAGGAATGCAGCTGGAGCCCTCCATCAGAGGCAGGGTTTGGGGGTGGAGTCAGGGGGTGGAGTAGCAGGGTGGGGTGCAATTGGTTTAAAATGGTGGTGGCAGTACGAAGAGGCTAGAGCTGACAATATTTCACTGGAACTGCACTGGGTGATAGTTGGAGCGTGCTGGCTCACAGAAGGTAAAGCTTTACAACAACCTCCACCCTGTTGTCTGGTGTTTCCTTTCCCATCCTGATCTGGAACCTAACAGTACCACCTTCTCCCTGACCTTCCCTAAAAAAGAGAGGTTTGATATTGGATTAAAATTGTCCAGTTTGATAAAACCCAGCAATGGTTTCTGAAGGAGAGGACACATCATTGCCTCTGTAAGAGTGGGGTGGGGAGAACAATACCATCCCTCAAAGAAGAATTAACCAGTGCTAGGATCCAATTGGGATGCAGTGGCTCAGTGGCTAAGATCCTGAGCTTGTCGATCGAAAGGTCGGCAGTTCAGCGGTTCAAATCCCTAGTGCCGCATAATGGATTGAGCTCCTGTTACTTGTCCCAGCTTCTACCAACCTAGCAGTCTGAAAGCACATAAGAAATGCAAGTAGAAAAATAGGGACCACTTTGATAAGAAGGTAACAGAGCTCCATGCACCTTCAGCATTTAGTCATGCCGACCACATAACCATGGAGACATCTCCGGACAGTGCTGGCTCTTCGGCTTTGAAACGGAGATGAGCACTGCCCCTAGAGCTGGAAACGACTAACATGCATGTGCGGGGGAACTTTTACCTTTACTTTTTAGGATCCAATTCCACAACACCTTCTGGGCAGACAGGAGGAGAATGTATCCAAGGAGTCAGTGGCTGACCTCACAGTCATAAGGACACTATCTACTTCCTCAGACCCAATAGGATCAAACTGCTTCCAGAAAACCTGGCAAGACTATGCTCCAGTCAACTATCCTGGACCTTGATGGATTAAACCTGGTAAAAATTTGAAGGACTGGCTAGTCAAATGAGAAGTACAAACATGATAATATTTTGTTTCCTGCTCAATCCATTACTATGGTTCCATTATATGGTTTATACTCATGGTTTCATGAATGTCATGTGAGTTCTTCACTATACACAAAAAGTTATGCATACACATTTACACACACAAACACACGCACACACACTTAGCAATAGCAATAGCATTTAGACTCATATATTGCTTCATAGAGCTTTACAGAACTTTCTAAAAGCTTTACAGTCAGCATATTGCCCTTAACAATCTGGATCTTCATTTTACCAACTTTGGAAGAATGGAAGGCTGAGTCATCAGAATCGAACTCCTGGCTGTGGGCAGAGTCAGTCTGCTATACTGTATTCTAACCATTGCGCCACCACTTACATCTATAAATTGTGAAATAATGTCTCACATTTATCATATCAATAATGCTTTTTTTTTTCCAAACTCCAAATATTCCAGAGGTTAGGTAGACTTATAAAAAGAACTGGATTTATCTTGCAGCAGTTATAATTTCTTTCTGAAGGATGAATATTCATCATCCACCCACCCCAATAATTTTCACCAGGAACATTATAAACACTTACCAATTAGTGGTGACAGAGAAACCAATTTTTGCCCCTTGGAAGTAGCTTATACAGTATCCACATTCTATACTCATGCTTTCAAGGGTATCTAGCTACTCCCTTGATTTAAGTTATGCTTTATTTCTCTTTATGCTGCTGCTTCAGGTACTAATATTATTGTGAGTCACTCCAGGGAGATCAGTTGATTGTGTTGGCAGGACAAGAAATGAAAATAAACTCTATAAAATAAAAGGTAAATAATGCAATAAAATAAAGTAACCACTCACTTCTTCAGACTAGCAGTGTATAATGATTTTAAATCAATATGTTTTCACATAGAAGCAATGACTAATATTACCTACTGTTATGACTGAAATGGGATGAGAGTTTATTTCCAAGACACTTCTCTGTGATCTTGCAAACACAAGTACCAAGTTCAGTTTCTCACTTTACATAATCCTGTCAGGCTGAAAGGAACTATCCCTGCCCCTAAACAAATCCATCCTTCCTAATCCTTTTCTGGCTGAGTGAGAAGGAGTAAATATTGATCCCCATTAGCAAAGGCAGAATGAAATTGACTAGAAACCATGAAGAGCCAGCTCTATGAAATTGACTAAGGCAGGCCTGATAAGGAAATTCCAACAAAGTAACTAGGCAATATGCATCTACTTCTATCACTGCTGGCTAACAAGAAACAGTAGCCATTTGCAGCCCCACCCCAACTTCACCCCAGCTGCATCAAAAAAGCATACTTTATTAACAATAAAAAAAGTTATCCTTATCCAGTTTCTCTTTTATGATCTCATGATCCTGACAGAAAATCCAAGCCATATAATTTTTCACCCCACAATTCAAAAACTTTATAAAATATCTTCCTTTCTATTATTCTCTTCCTTTTGTAACAACAAAGGAACAATACCTAGCAAAGATAAATGGCACAAAAAGCAGCAGCATGTAGAATGTTAGGCACCTCTTATCATACTCAGGTTGCACAAGCTGTACTGCTCACAGTTATTTTCAGGGTGCAATTCAAGGTGCTGCTTACCTTTAAAGCCCCAAATGGCATGAGGCTGAGTTATCTAACTCTTCCCGAGGATGTCTGTCTGTCCCACCAGAGTGAATAACATGGGCACTCTCCAGCTCCCTTCCTTTAAACATTGCCACCTTGTGGGTCTCTGGAAGTGACCATTTCTGTTCCAGCCTCTGTCCTATAAAACATCCTTCCATTTTGATTGAATAGGTCTCCACCCTTTTAACCTTCAGGAGAATCCTGAAGACCTGGCTGTTTCCGCAAGCATTGGAGTGAGGTGAGGTTACAGCAGGAGGAAAATGGGATGGGTTGCATCAACAATATGTAGCTGTAGCACCAGATTTTATTGTTTCTGACTTTTATAATGTAGGCTTTTTATTATTATTCTTGGTTGTAAGCCAACCAGAGGTTGGTTTAAGATGGAGGATAAACAAATATATAAATAAATAAACAAACCATCTTTGTTTCAATAAAGTGTAATCTGTCTCTCCAGAGTTGTGTTCCATTGCTCACATCCATGATACTACTACAGTACATTTAAAAAGTAAAGATCTCATTGTCTCCTTAATTTATCTTTTTCTATAACCAATCTGTGCTGGTTAATGAACCTACCGTCAATATAGACACTAATTTATTTTGTTGCATAGCTAGAAGCCAAGCTAAAAATGGAAGGAAGGAAGGAAGGAAGGAAGGAAGGAAGGAAGGAAGGAAGGAAGGAAGGAAGGAAGGAAGGAAGGAAGGAAGGAAGGAGGGAGGGAGGGAGGAAAGGAAAGCCATCAACACACATTAACCCACAGACTTAACTGGGGATTTTTTTCACCCTTTTTCAGAGATGTGTAGATCAGGCATGCTTCTGAAAGTGGAGCAAATTCCTTTCTGCCAATATCTTTTGCTTTATTCTCTCTCATAACAGAATTTACAGAGGAGGATTACTGCTTATCAGTTGATGCATCCATCACCCTACTTGCTGTTTCATTTTCTTTGTTTACTCTGTCACTCTAGTTCTCCTTTTCCAAAGCTTTCATTGATGGATGCTCATTATTTCTGTTTAGCTGCTTCCAGCACCAAAATAATAAGGAAGACAAGGTTCTTTTTACAGAATGTTATTGACCCTTTCTAGTCTAATGCTGGAAATCTTTGTGACCGCTGATTTTAAAGGCACAGCTACAGATCTTGTATGGGGAAATATATATATATATATGTTATGGATTGTACAGATTAATCTACTGAGAGCTGGGATTTCTTTGATGAAGTCACCAGAATTTAGCTGAACTCAAAAGAGATTTTGTTTATCTCAGTTCATGGCATACTTTTGCTGGCCTTGAAAGCTAAGCATGGTTGGGCCTGGTTAGTACTTGGATGGAATACTTGAAGATATGTGTCATTAATTTATTGTTCAGTGCCAATTCCTTGTGCTGCAAAAAGATCAGTACATTTGACTACTAGAGCGTTTTCGAAATTGGATGCTTTCTCACCTTCCCAGTTTGGCTTAGAATTCTGGTGTTATTTGAAGGAAAATTATGCTTTCTACTGTCCAAAACAGCAATGTAAGCAATAACTAAATTTCATAGGCAACAGGGGGCAAATTACATCCCAGCAGCATTTAAATTGCTTACAGCTAAAAGAGTTATATGGGATACAACTCGGCCCAAAGACAAATTCAATAAAATTTTCTCAGGAATTTGTTGGGCCCTTCAAAATGCATCTCCAATGCATTATTGAGTCTTCAAATTAACATGCCAAATATTAAGGCTGAGGCCTGGACTAGGATTCTAATCTCAGGATTTAGAACCATGTTTGATCTTACAGGCCTGATGCCTTTGATGCTGTCAGACAATTACCAATTCCATTGGCATTATACTTGCATAGCATAATTTTGCAATCTTGGCCTCTCTCCTGAATATCTAGACCAATTAACCCAGGTACATTAATTGTCAAAATGATATCACTAATGCTCCTGAATTCTATTGCCAAATATGAGATAGTCACACACCTTCCACTGCAGGGGAACTATACAATTAAACACTAAGCAAATACAAATGAATCTTTTCCAAAGACCATTTTGATACCCTCTACTGATGGGAAGATTTCATGCAACTCCTTATTTATAAAGAACTTGTAGATATAGGGAGGCAGAAACTCCCACTCATGTCCTCATACTATGCTCTTTCTATGATACCTCAAAACATGCTGTGATGACTCCAATTATTTCCAAACAGTAGAGCCATACACATAATATTGGAACATGATAGCAGTGTTCCAATATTTGAGACAAAGAAGAGGGGATAGACCTATTTTCCAAAGCACCAGAAGGTAAGACAAGAAACAATGGGTGGAAATTAATCAAGGAGAGAAGCAACCTAGAAGTAAGGAGAAACTTCCTAACAGTGAGAACAATTAACTAGTGGAACGATTTTCCTTCAAAAGTTGTGGTTGATCCATCATTGGAGGCTTTTAAGAAGAGACTGGACAGCCATTTGTCTGAAATGGTATAGGGTCTCCTGCTTGAGCAAGGAGCTGGACTACAAGACCTCCAAGGTCCCTTCCAACTCTGTTATTCTGTTTATTATTTTTAAGAGATGCTAACCATACACTCACTTATCAGCAGGTGAACAACTATCTTCACCAAGTTATACAACTATGCAAAACTTTTAATTAGATATGTTGTTTTATTATCCTATTATTTTTTCTCTTCCCCAATAACAAGTTGCTGTATTAAATTATTACCCTTTTTCCTGCACTCTTTTATTGTAAAAGGTAGTCAAAGACCATGATAATAATATCTGATTTCATTTGAAGGAAATTGCTGTTAAAAACATATACTTGAGAAAATATATACAAAATTGAATATATTAAAAGAGATATGCTTGAAGATATACACTAATTTTTGTACAAACTCTTGAAAAGTACCATGGACTGCTGGAGAAGCAGTACAGGAGTAATTCAAGATTGAAAAATGAGAATGAATGAAACTGAACTCACCCACCTCTTCCTATATTCTGAGTCAAAATCAAAAGTTTAATGAACAATATATTTATTGGCTCATTAAATTACTATATAAACTACTTTTTCAGATAGTTTATAGAGTACCTTACACATTGTAGAATATCTTCAACATCATCATCATCACCATCATTTTATCTTTTTTTCTGTCCATTTTGTCTTAAAATATAAATATTTTATTTATATTTTAAATAAAATATTTTATTTATATTTGCTTATATTTGCTTATTATATTTTCTTATAATATTTTTTTCTATTCAATAATCATTATAGCCAATGGATCTTATTACTGTATTGAAAATTAATCCATTTTCCTAGCTTATATTGATTGTTTTAACACATGGGAAGTGGGATATGGCACTCCGTGATACCTTGCTTGAAATTTGGATGTAAACAGTATGAACAGAATCACAGAGGAAAGATATTCTCTAAAGCATTTTGAAGTTTATTAAGCTTCAATAAAATTGCTCTGAAAAGGGGGCTTTCAAATTATGAATCAAAGCTTTTTGAATATTTTTCCCCTTTGGCTTTCCTAATACGCTCAGTTTTTAAATGGATTTTTTTTTAAAAAAATATAATACTATATCTCCCACAGATAGTTGCCTGGCTGCACTGAAAATAAGCTCTTAGATTTCATGCTGTATCCTATCTGCAGTTTTTATTAGATCTTTATGCTCTCCTTCAGAAATCCCTTTCCTTTCCCTGATGTATTAGATTTCCAGTTATAATTTCTCAGTATTCGTCTATTTAGTGATTTGAAGTTTCAAAAACAGAAGACTCCCAATATTTCAAAATATGCCGAAAGGACTAAACACTCATGAGAATTTCTCTAACCTTGGAGTTGGTCCTCTGATCCTCTCTTATGTATCACCTTCCAGTTTTTATTTTTCATGTTTCCAGGGTTTGGCTTTTATTTTATTTCTTTTCTGGAAAAACAACCTCTCTTCTCTAAATAAGAATAAGATTGCTTTGTTTGTAGTGGTAATGAGGAGAAAAAAAATATATTGTGGATTCAGTCTGAACAAGGAGAACAACACTGAGGAGAAGAACCAAGTTTATTGTAACAATTGTTGGATTCCGTCTTTAGAAGGACCCTGAACAATGAAAAGCTAAGATTTTTATAGACTTTAAGAGGTGCAAGGCTGGAAACCTTAGGGATCTGATTTGCTGGCCAGTTTGGGTAATCTTGGGAGGTCCAACCTAGGGAGGACATATATTGTAAATTCAAATGGGTCTATCAAGAAGCAGAAAAGTTGGTGAAGCCCATTGTGAGGGAACTCATCAGCTGATGGAATGTTGGGGTTTTTCTAGCTTTGTAAAGACTGCACTTGGACTGTAATGCAAGCTGATAGGTGACTTTTATAGGATAGGAGTGGGATTTACTTAGCACAGGGTAAGTCAATTTGGATCTCACACAATTAGACCATGGGTGTCAAACTTGTGATGTCACATTGCCGTCACGTGACGTATCACAACATTTTCCCCCTTCACAGAGCTGGGGTGGGCATGGCCTGTGTGCAATGCATCCGGCCTGCGGGCCACCAGTTTGACACCCCTGAATGAGACAAAGAGGTGATTTTGGTTTGACCCTGGTCATATCTAAAAGACAGGGAAGAAAAGAGTGCAACCTTCACATTGTTTGCTAGGTTTATTTTCTTTACTATAATAGGGTTTTATTTATATATATATATATATATATATATATATATATATATATATATATATATATATATATATATATATATATATATATATATATATATATCTTTTGATTCATAGGTATAAATGTGCGATATTTTTGCAATCAGGGTTTTTTCCTATGTTGAAAGATGTTAAAATGGCCATGGTGGGATGAAATCTCTATTCATCACCTTCAGACCTGCCAGACATTTTATGTTGTTTCTTCTGTGACTTATGGGAGACTGGGATAGCACTATTTCGGCCTTTTTAGACCTCTTCAGCCAGACACACCCATATTTTGTGACTCCTCCCTGTAGAGGTCAAATATTTATTTCTTTTGATTCATAGGTATAAATGTGCGATATTTTTGCAATCAGGGTTTTTTCCTATGTTGCAAAAAGGCCGAAATAGTGCTATCCCAGTCTCCCATAAGTCACAGAAGAAACAACATAAAATGTCTGACAGGTCTGAAAGTGATGAATAGAGATTTCATCCCACCATGGCCATTTTAACATCTTTCAACATAGGAAAAAACCCTGATTGCAAAAATATCGCACATTTATACCTATGAATCAAAAGAAATAAATATTTGACCTCTACAGGGAGGAGTCACAAAATATGGGTGTGTCTGGCTGAAGAGGTCTAAAAAGGCCGAAATAGTGCTATCCCAGTCTCCCATAAGTCACAGAAGAAACAACATAAAATGTCTGACAGGTCTGAAAGTGATGAATAGAGATTTCATCCCACCATGGCCATTTTAACATCTTTCAACATAGGAAAAAACCCGGATTGCAAAAATATCGCACATTTATACCTATGAATCAAAAGAAATAAATATATATATATATATATACACTTTCCATGTTCTGGAAAACATGATAGTTCAAGGCAATGTGTTCTGGCTGTAAGAATATTTGCATATATATATATATATATATATATATATATATATGCAAATATTCTTACAGCCAGAACACATTGCCTTGAACTATCATGTTTTCCAGAACATGGAAAGTGCAGAAAAATTATACCTTAGAAAACCCCAGATTCCAAACAATTGAAATCAATACATTTTATTCTTGAACTATTCTTCCAATTTCACTAGACCCTTCTATTTTCTCAGTGGAGGACATACTTCCCTTCTGTTGCCAGATGCATGATCTTTTTGCAGGCAATTAAGAGCCAAGGCAACCTGATAACGGTAAATTAACAACCTTAACTAATTGCTTTCCATTTGCAGTTTAGAGCTGGCTATTCCCTTCGCATCCAGGACTTGCTTGAACAATGGCTAGAAGCAGAACACATTTATTTATTTATTTTGTAGTGAGACTGGCTATGAACTTCTAATGCCTGTAACATGAGGCACAAATTAAAAGCGTATTTCTCCTGATGATATTGTCATATATGTTACTGCCAGTAGTCAGGAAGGGGAGAGGCAAAACAAAACAAAACAAAAGGCTTGTCTTTTATTCATAAGGTGCTGCAAAGCTGCAAATACAGTTGTTGCTGCCGGATTCTCTTTGCGTTAATTCTCTTTATGAAGGCTGGAGTCCAACTCTGATCCTCCCCATGAATAAGCTTCACTGAACTTAACTGGACCCACAGCTGATTATGCATTCATGGAATCAGCCTGTATAACTAACAATTTATCCAAAGGCTCTATAGCGAATAAATATTTCCTTAGAGGATTTTGCATTGGCCAGAAAACAAAAATGTTGTATAGGAGGACACATATGTTGTTGACCTGAACTGCGATTCAGATACATTGAATCTATTCAGTGAAATTCACTCCTGAATACACATGCCATATTTTTGTAGTGATGCTCTTGTTTATGTCTGAGGACCACAGGGTAGCAATGCTTATTTCAGAAGCGGCTATGTTTCCATTTTAACTTTGAACCCATCACAGTTGGAATGTAGTCTTTCAAATATTTCCAGAAATGGGAGCTCAACTCTTCTCTACTTCTGGCATAAATATTATGAATTAAATATGAATACATGTTTTGTTTGGTTAAACTTGTACAAACCCTTTCCTTTTGGCCTTCAAAGGATACATACCAGGGAACAAAGAAGGAAGCAAAAGAATATAAATAGATAGAATAGATAGATAGATAGATAGATAGATAGATAGATAGATAGATAGATAGATAGATATAGATATAGATATAGATATAGATATAGATATAGATATAGATATAGATGATATAGATAGATATAGATAGATATAGCTATAGCTATAGCTATAGCTATAGATCAGTGGTGGGTTCCTCCCGGTTCTGCCGAGCCGGTAGCAGTGACGATATGACATCACCAAACCGGTTCTGCCCCCCTGCCCCCCTCACCCCCACCCCCCCTGCATTATTCTTACCTTTTATTTGGCCCCACCCCCAATCTATTGCTGCCTCCTGAGTCCCAGCTAATAGGCTAGAGGGAAAAAAACTGTTTAAACTCTTGCTGCAGGGTTTCAAAGGGCCACTGTACAGCTGATCAGTGTTAAAAGAAAACAAATGAGTAGACCGGTGCCTGCAAAAATAAATGGGTAGACCGGTGCCTGCAAAAATAAATGGGTAGACCAGTGCCTCCAAAAACAAATGAGTAGACCGGTACAGCTCTGCAAGCAGTTAAAAGCCTGGTAGACCAGTACCTCTGCTAAATCCTAAAGAATCGTCACATGATCATCAAGCCATGCCCACAAAATAAGCCACGCCCACAGAACCGGTAGTAAAAATTTTTAGAACCCACTCCTGATATAGATATAGATATAGATGTACACACCTCTCCTGCACGAGATGCACTGGCTCCCAATGGTCTTCCCGGTGCGATTCAAAGTGTTGGTCACCACCTTTAAAGCGCTCCATGGCTTAGCACCAGGATATATACAGGACCGTCTTTTGCCATCGACAGCCTCCCACCGGCCAATACACTCCCACAGAGAGGGCTGCTCAGGGTGCTGTCGGCCAAACAATGTCGACTGGCAATGCCCAGGGGGAGAGCCTTCTCTGTGGGGGCACCAGCCCTCTGGAATGAGCTGCCCCTAGATGTGCATATGATCCCCAACCTGCGCACCTTTCGCCACGCCCTGAATACCCTCTTGTTTCAACAAGCCGGGCTAGCCCAACATGAATATGAATTTTAATGGGGGTAAATTAGTTTTTTAATTTGTGGGCCAAATTTTGGTATATTCGATTTTAAGGGCTTTTAAATTTTGTAAATTTTATGTGTTTTAATATGGCTGTACACCGTCCTGAGTCCTTCGGGAGAAGGGCGGTATAGAAGTCTAATAAAAGTAAAGTAAAGTAAAGTAAAAAAATATAAGTCAGGGTCTTATTTTCGGGGAAACACAGTATGTCTCTAATTTCTGATTCTGAAGTGTTGACAGACATGAAAAAACTAAAAATCACCTCCAAGAATTAAACTAAATGTAAAAACAACATACTCTACATATTGCAAGCCTGACAGTTCACTGAACACAAGTTCAACATTAAAACTTCATCAGGGAATTTTTTAAAACAGACCAAAGTTTTGGGTTTCAGCATAATCAGTTGAAATGGGGTTATAATAACAGACTCTTGAAATCTTGGCAATGTTTCCTCTTCCATTCTTCTTATTCTAAGGTAAGTGAAGACAAAGCAATTTTTAATTTTTTTTTCTTATACTTTCTTGTTTTCCCAGGTCTAGTTCCTGTTCCACTAAAGGTCTTTGCATTCCCTCCTGGTCATATCAGCAGTTCTTTGCAACTGGATCAGATACTCCTAATAATGAAATATAATACAGGTCACTTTTGTTTAAGCTATACTAATTTAAAATATTAAAATATTTGAATTAGTGTATTCTTCTCTGGCCTTTGGTTCGAACAAAGGTATTCCTAAAAAACCAAATTACATTCAGTCACCACAAAGGCCAGACATTCAAAGGCCAAACATTTGCGTTATGAAATAAGCTTGTTTAATTTAGGGAGAAATGTAAAAATAGCAAAATATGCAGATAATTAGGTGACCCTGAAGAAATATCCTGAAATAAAACTCTAATTGGCCTGATGAACTGGCATGATCATCATAGTTTCAGACTGGTGAAAACCAGTTCTTATCTGCTCTCACAGTAAACATGTTTAACAGTGGTGAAATCCAATTTTTTTTACTACCGGTTCTGTGGGCATAGCTTGGTGGGCGTGGTGTGGCTTGGTGGGTGTGATTTGGTGGGCGTGGCAAGGGGATACTGCAAAATCTCCATTCCCACCTACTCCAGGGGAAGGATACTGCAAAATCTCCATTTCCACTCCACTCTGGGGCTAGCCAGAAGTGATATTTGCCAGTTCTCCGAACTGCTCAAAATTTCCACTGCCGGTTCTCCAGAACCTGTCAGAACCTGCTGGATTTCACTCCTGATGTTTAAGCAATATGCAAATATAAGGAATCTTCTCAAAGAATCAATAAAAAGGTAAAGATTCCCCTTGCACATACGTGCTAATCGTTCCCAACTCTAGGGGGCGGTGGTCATCTCCGTTTCAAAACTGAAGAGCCAACGCTGTCCGAAGAAGTCTCCATGGTCATGTGGCCGGCATGACTAAATGCCAAAGGCACACAGAATGCTGTTACCTTCCTATCAAAGGTAGTCCCTATTTTTTCTACTTGCATTTTTTACGTGCTTTCAAACTGCTAGGTTAGCAGAAGCTGGGACAAGTAACGGGAGCTCCCCCCATTATGTGGCACTAGGGATTCAAACTGCTGAACTGCTGACCTTTCTATCGACAAGCTCAGAGTCTTAGCCACTGAGCCACTACATCCCATGGAAAGAATCAATATATGCATATATATTGTATACCCTTTCTTTCCTACTTTTTATTAATCACATGAAAATTAGTTAAATAAATCTGCATGCTGGAGACAAATATATTGCAATCTTATTTCTACCTAGTACCATTCTCTTTCCTGATGGACGCCTGATGATATATACATATAAAGGTGCACTCACTAACACTCCAGCTTGCTGTTTGTTTCACTTGGAGTAATTCCCTAACAGTATGCACAGGTTTTGGTCTCCAAACCAGAGTGAAAAGGAATGATCAGGAGAATTGATTCTCATCCAAACTTCAACATGGTTCTGTAATAGGAAGTAGGAGAAACTTTGAGGAACAGGAGGGAGAGTTGAGATCAAGGCAATGGTCAGGTAAAAGAATCTAGGTTTGGAGTAAGAATATAATTTGAGAAACTGACTCAGACATGACCCTCCCTATTTCTCACGAGGCTAAAAGCTGAGAGTAGGGAAGCATATTTAGACCTGCAAGATTCTGTTACTGAAATCTTGAAATAAGATAGTATTAGCGTTCATAACTCCAGCATCCTAGTGGGGTCTATCATGAAGAGCTGACAGGTTTTTAAATGCCTTAGAGGAAATTATTTTATTTATCTAATTTACATGACTACCCTTCTCACCAACAGGTGACCCTGGGAGGCATATAACAAAAATAACTATAATTATCTAAATTATCCTCTGCATTTCCCTCTTAGGATTTATATAGATCAGGTTTCACCTTCTATTAGCATGTTTCAGGGAGTCTCTCCCAAAATCATCCCTATGTGCGGGGAAAAAAAAAACCTTATGCAATATTGACAAACATCTCCCTAGGCTACTTACTAATGAGCTTATTTGAGTTGCAATCACTTGGAAAGTACTTTGAAAATCATAGTGGAGAAATGACCCACTTCCCACAAATATGAGGGGTTAAAAAGAGAGAAAGAAGGATGTACCTTGGTGATGAAATAGATGATTTTCATACAGAAAATTTCACACACAATCCTTGCCATCTCAAGGGAGGTGGGAAAAACTACTGCCTGACAACCTGAAAAGAAACTTTCAACTGGTTAACAGTAGTGGTCTGGGGTGAGGAGCAGTGGTGGGTTGCCCCCAGTTCGCACTGGTTCTATAGAACCGGTAGTAAAACCAGTGGGAGGCTCCTCCCACCGACCTCAATGTCACCAGAATGCTTCTGTGCATGCGCAGAAGCTTCTTTGCATGTGCAGAACAGCGTGTGCACGACCCCATTGCGAACCAGTAGTAAAGGTAAGTAGAACCCACCCCTGGTGAGGAGCATTATTTTAAATTACTTGACTGATTTATAAGTTGTTTCTCTGAAATGAATTCACAAACATGCAAAAATATAAACTATACAAAATAAAGAAGTAAGAAATAAAATTATCCTAAACTGTGCAGCCTTGGTTAAGATGATATCTATTTACAGATTCTTGAAATACATAGGAATGGGACATGAAAAACTTAGGGAATATATTCCACAGCTGGTGAATTGCAAAGGAGCCCAGGGCCTAAAAATGGGGTATCTTTGATCTTTCATAAAGTCTTACTATCAAAATACCGTATTTTTCAGAGTATAAGACGCTCCGGACTATAAGACGCACCTACCTTTTTTGATGAGGAAAACAAGAAAAAGAAATCTGCCTTTGCCTCCCAGCAATTTTGCCTTGTTGCAGCAAACAGCAAACAGCCTGCTTTACTTTCATTATTTTCAGCATAGCTTGATTAGCACAAGAAAAAAAAAATCTGCTCCCAACAATTTAGCTCCTTGCAGCAAGCAGTAGATGCCTGCGCAAAACAGCTGAGAGCAAAACAGCTGAGAGTCAGGAGGCCCATCCAATCAACTTGTGCTAATTAGGCTGTGCTGAAACTGAAAGGAACTGTTTCTTCTTGCTGCTTGCTGCAAGGAGGTAAACTGCTGGGAGGCAGAGGCCAAAGGGTGAGGGCCAGTGGGTGGGCAGGGCTACATTCAGTGTATAAGATTCACCCAAATTTTCACCCCCTTTTAGGATGGAAAAAGGTGTATCTTATACTCTGAAAAATATGGTAGGTATTTCATAAGAAAAATAGCTCCTCGGATAGAGTTAAGTAACAAAGAGCTTGATTAATGCCAACATCATAACCTGTGACTTGTTGACAGCCAGGAGAGATTTTTCAATACATCATTTGTTGAACATAACCCCAGCTTGCACCATGGAGCTGCCACATTTTCCACCAATTTCAATGTCCAGACATGATTCAAAGTTAGAACACACTATAATAGCTAATATAGAAGGTGATCAAGGCCTGGATAAGTGTTATCAAAATTGATCAGTTTACTGTAGTAGTGTTTTGTTTTGAGGTCTTCAAGTCAGTGTTGACTGGACAAGTATCTGCAGTTTTTTTGGCAAGATTTCAAAAGTGATTTGTCATTGCTTTCTTCTCAGAGCTGGGAGTGAATAAATGGCCCAAGATCACCCAACTGGCTTTGTGTAAGCAGGATTAGAACTCACAGCCTTCCATTTTCTAACTTGATGTCTTAACCACTGAATCAAATCAGCTGCCTATTTTTAGCCTTATAGCTTACTCTGCCCACAGCCAGGAGTTTGATCCTGACCAGCTCAAGGTTGACTCAGCCTTCCATCTTTCTGAGGTCAGTAAAATGAGGATTCAGATTGTTGGGAGCAATATGCTGATATTGTAAACCTCTCACAGAGTGCTGTAAAACACTGTGGGATAGTATATGAGTCTAAGTGCTACTGCTGTTACTATTAATATAAGTATTTTGAAAATGGCATATAGTGTTGCAGTTTTGATTCCCAATTATTTCACACCAAGTAAATTGGTGTGTGTGCGGGAGCAGTTATTAAAATGTGAAAGATTTATACATAGATTACTTACTGGGGGAAAGTTTCAAATGAAAATAAGTGAGAGTTTTCTTTCCTGAATTAAAGGAATCCTCAATCCTGATTTCAGGTTGTCATTAAAAAACTTCAAAGTACGTGGGAAAATGACATATAGATATGTTTATATACTTCCATTCAACTTCTATTTTATATACTTCTAATCATCTCAAATAGTAATCACAACTCTTTGAGAGAGATGGGTGGTTCAGAAATGTGAAAAATAAATAAATAAAAATCAGTGGAAACCTGTTTCAATTTATTATGCATGGTTTTACAATATAATCAGGCTCTAATAAACGCCATGCTATACAATGAATTTAAAAATCTTCCTGCAGTTAGTTATTTGTGAAGAGAATACAAGATTTGTATAACTCAGGTATACCATAATATACTATAGCATGACTATAACAACAATAACAACAACAACAACAACAACAATAATAATAATAATACACAAATCTGGGATACCAAATCTCAAGTCAACAGCTACTATACATGGATGACTTAAAACTGTATGCAAAAAGTCCCACAGAACTTGAATCAATATTCAATACAGTTCAACTGCTCAGCAGCGACATCAGAATGAACTTTGGACTTGAAAAATGTGCCATATTATCCATGCAGTGAGGAAAAATGGAAAAAATAGAAGGAATAGAACTGGGAAATGGAAGCATTGTGAAAGCATTAGCAAAGAATGACAGTTACAAATACTTAGGCATATTGGAAGCAGATAACATCTTGAATGGAAATGTCAAAGAGTCAACGCAAAAGAAATACATCAGGAGGGTCCACAAAAATATTAAAATCAAAACTGAATGCTGGAAACATAATTAAAGCCATTAATACATGGGCAGTTCCAGTGATATGATACCCAGCTGGAATCATCAACTGGACTTTGGCTGAACTAGAAAATTTGGACTGGAAAACGTGTAAACTTTTGAATATGTACTATGTTTACATCCACGAAGTGACATCGACAGGCTGTACTTGCCAAGAAGAATAGGGGGCAGAGGGCTATTGCAAGTCCATCAAACTGTAGAAGAAGAAAAGCGAAGTTTGAATGACTATGTGAACCAAAGTACAGAAAAATTGCTGCAGGCTGTTATTAAAACAACACAAACAAAGGCAGACTATAAGGAAAAACAGATTAGATGACAGATTAAATGGATGGAAAACCAGAGCTTTGCATGGACAGCACTTGAAAAACATTGAATGAAAATGTGTTAGTAACTTAACATGGGCATGGCTTAAGATGGGAACTATCAAGAAAGAAATGGAAGGTTTAATACTTGCTGCTCAAGAACAAGCACTACAAACTAATGCCACGAAAGCGAAGATACAAAAATCCACTGACAATCCAAACTGCCGACTTTGCAATGACAAAGTTGAAACTGTTTCACATTTAATATGTGAGTGCAGCAAAATCACGCAAACTAGACATGGCCAAGTTGCTAAACCAATCCACTGGTCATTATGTAAAAAATACAACTTTCCTGTATCCGAAAAGTCATGGGAACATAAAGTGGAAAAAGTTATAGAAAATGAGAAGGTGAAAATCTTGTGGAAATTTTGAATACAGATGGATCATCATTTAGAACACAACATGCCAGATATCACAGTTGTTGAAAACTGAAGCGTACAATTTATTGATATTGCTGTACCAAGAGACACCAGAGTTGAAGAAAAAGAACCAGAAAAAATAACAAAATATCATGACCTGGCCATCGAAACTACATTATTATGGATGAAACAGTGATACCCATTGTGATTGAGGCACTTGGCACCATGTCCAAGACTTTTACAAAATACATCAAGAAATTACAGCTTCCTGCAATAACACCAGTGGAACTGCAAAAAGCTGCGCTATTCAGAACATCATACATTTTAAGAAGATACTTGGTTGATACCTAGGATGCTGGTAGCAACCCGTATCAACCATCAGTGCCAGTCAATAATATTTTTAAATGTTCAGTTGACTGAGTTTCATGTTTAATGAATAAAGATAATAATAATAATAATAATGTAGTAAGCATATGTAATGTAAATACTTATTCTCTAAATCTAGTCTTCTACAAGTTCTTACTCTGTTAAGTTGGAAATGGTTTGGCAACTGCTATAATTTGCCAAACTAATTATGTTTGCTTTCACTGATATAAAACCAAGTTCCGGAAGAGTTCCCTTTGGTGTCATTGGAGAAAAATCAGCCTAGCAAAAAGCATGGAACTATACCTAACTGTTGGTCTCTGAGGTTAGTGTACTGGTCTTCACAAGTGATAAAACAGCTGCACATAATCCAGAGCTGGTCACAGTCCAACACCAAGTAAAGATAATATTGCATTGTCTAATCATGCATCTGCAGCTTAATTGACTCAAATGCTTTTAGGAAAGCAGCCTGCATCACTGAATAATATAAAATCTGGCACATATAAAGATCAGCTACAAATGCAGTTGTAGTTACAACTGCAGTTGTAGTTGCAGGACTGTTAATCATAAAATTCATGAAAAGTATTGGATGAAGGATGCTAGCTAATATTTCACCATCATCCAAAGATCAGGATATTGAATAACATAGTAAATATGATTGCAACTGTTAAAATGTCCAATAAAAATGGTAAAGACATATGCAGCAGTCTCCGCATCTCACATATGTCACAGGCATCCTAAAGTAGTAAAAATCCCAGGAAAGTTTATATTTCAAAATATTCAACAAACATTTATTTGTCTTATGAAACAAATAAGTCAGTTGAAACCCCCTTGGGAAAACAGTGAATAGCCACATATCACCATTAAGAAAATCTTATCTCGGTTCATCACAACAAGAGTCAGTCTGATTGGTAGCTTCTCAAGACGAATCTGAAGATGGAGATATTTTTTAAAGACTGCATATTTCCAGCAATTGGGTAGGTTCATAATAAAAAAGACTTGTTCTTCAATGAGCTGTTAGGGCTTTAAAAGTCAATGCCAACCAGGCATTACCAGGCTTGCATTGTGCTTGGTAAACCATTGACAGCCTGTGCTTATCATTCAATGCAAGCATAAAATTATTTTACTGTACAATTAGCAGCTTAGCTGCCACATTTCATATATAGTATGTTGCAATACTCAAAATGCCAAATAAACATCATAACCAACAGCAAATCTGACAAGTTCAGAAAGAGATACACAATGTGCACCAGTTCAAAAATGTTTTGTACAATGGCCATCGTCTGCAAATCTGCATACCTGTCCTGGACCATTAGAAATGGGGTTTAATATAAGTCCATAAATTCAGTTCCTATTTGTCTCATCTGGATTTACTTTTGATTTGTTCTCTTCATCCAACCTTTTGAACATAGACAATGTTCAAACATTTCCTTAGAGTTAGATGGTTAAGAGCTACACAACTGGATTCACAATACTAATAACATCCTATTCCAATGTTCCAAAAATTGCTCTAGTGTCTTCATGTCAACGCTGAACAAATGCCAAACACCCAAACACCAACACTTGGACATGGCCCAAAGAAAATAACAACCAGTGCTAGAAGACAACATTTCTGAGGCCCCAATCCCCTGGAAGCCCAGAAACTACCAAGAGATTCAGAATACACTCCCCCCCCCCCATCCTCCTGGCATCCAGTTTCTTAGATAGATCAAACACCAAGGTACTCAACCCACTATTACTGCAAGGCTTCAGCCAGGTTGAAATTGTTCCAGATCATCAATACATTTTCAGGTAAATGTGATGCTGCAAAGCCACTCCCTTCTCCATCACCTTTCTAAGAAACTGCATGTTTGCAGTTCTATATAGTTTTCTAACTATATAGAACTGAATCAAGGGACAGGTTATTCAGTAGAAGCTTTATTAGTCCTTTAGAAATGTACTTGAATGAAAAAAATTCTCAATGAATTACTATAGATACAGAAAGTGGAAAAAGGCCAAGAGAATTGCTATAAGTCGATTTGTCCAGAATGACAATAATAGTCTCAGATCTGTTGTTGGATATCTCCTTTCTCTCCTTCTCCTTCCTCTTATTTCCTTCCTCTTCTACTAACACCTCAAAAAGAGTTCTAGTATGCGAGCCACAGTTCTCAGAGTGGACTCTTCGGCCTGGTAAAATACATTCATAGAAACACACTGTTCTGCACCTCCAAAACAAGTTTGTGGCTCTGGTAGTGATTACAATTAAACAGTTGCCAGATGCTTTATTATTTGCCCCCTTTTTACAATCTGCATTTTTATTGCCATGTTCTGATAAACTGGATTTACCTGTACTGAATTTTAAATCCTGAATTGCATTTGCCTTACTACTCATAACATTTCTTGTATCCTGAGCCAAGAAATAAATTTTAAAAAGCTTGGCATCCAGGATATTAAATGAATAACTAAGTTTGAAAATAATAAAAATGTAAGTACTTTGTTGAATACAATTCCTACAGGGTTTAATAGTTCTGCTGTAAAAAATTTAGCAGTGCACTGGGAAAGGCACCAATACCGTGTTACTTATTTTTCCAATCATAATTAAATCTTTAATAATGTATTAGAAAACTAGTCATTGACTTGTCCAATAGCCTAAAGCAGAGAAATGTGGAATTGGATGAATCTGTTTTGGCCTCCAATATCTCTTACAGTCTTAGGGATATAGTTCTATATACGTGGCTGGAATAATTCACACATTATATAATATAATCTTCTCACAAATAAGTTTAAGCTAGAATAGAGAGGAAATACAACTTTATTCAGATTTCTTTTAATAAGTTTTGTACCTTTGTCAGATTTTCTACATTTCTTAAGAAATAGCACAAAAACACAAACGATTAGCACAAAAGTTGTTGGAGAATTAATCTTAATGGCTCTACACATCCCATATGCAATGTAGACAAAACCACTTTGTAGCTTCCAAGAAAATCCCTCCCCTCATTTCCCTCTGCCTCACATATTCCATTTTCACATAGGCAAAAAGAGGTTAAGTCTACCCCATAGTTTTCTACTCCAGGTATAGTATACACCAATATTCATCATTTCCCACCCAAAACAGTATTTTTTCCTGGTTCCCAAGGATGATTATGGTATGCAAATAATTCAAATGGTTGCTTCTTTTGCATCTTAGCCTGGTTTGTCAACACTGCCAAGGTTCATGCATAATACTGCCCAAACTTATCATCTGGCAGCCTACAATTATTAATCACTCATGGCTCAGTCTCTCTCCCTGTGCTGCAGTTTTCTAGCCTTCAAAATGTCAGTTCTTCTTTAACACACTAAATCTTCATTACTTGTCTAACTCTCTGCTCCTTCAATTGTTCTCCTGTTCTAAGAATCAGACAAGGTGCTTAGCTCTCTCCTTATTTATTTTATTTTACTTTATCTTATTTTATTTTAATTCATGTCCATCTTGCCACAAGGCTACTTTCACTGTTATTATTTTCCAGGTGTACACAGAGTTTTCACTATTATGTTTATTGTGACATTCCATCATTGCATGTAGCTTCTAGTTGGGTCTTTGCCTACATCTTTATTAATTCTATCTCTGTTTCACATCATTCACTGTTCTTTTCTGGTCTGTTTTGGTTCCAAATGGATCATTAACTAGTCTCTGATCACATGAAGTATTGGTAAGACCACACTTGGAATATTGCATCCAGCTTTGGTCACCACAATATAAAAAAGATGTTGAGATTCTAAAAAGAGCACAGAGAAGAGCAACAAAGATGATTGTTGGGGAGTGGAGGCTAAAATATATAAAGAACAGTTGCAGGAATTGGGTATGTCTAGTTTAATGTAAAGAAGGACTTGCAAAATTAAAATATAATTGTTTGAACAAAGTGCTAAACTAATTGATGAAGCAGTAACTATTGAAATAAAAAAAGTCCATAAAACAGTCAAGCAAAGATGAATGTGTTATTTGTGGAAGAATGAAAACACTCTAGAGTTTTTAGTTGAACTATCAACCTTATCATTTATATTCATTTGGCAAATTCAAATTTAGTTCTACTTAGAATAGATCCAGTTAGTAACTAACATAAATCTCATTAATTTCAGGAAATTTATTTAAGTTGGACTAAGTCTTGATTTCATTCATTTCTCATATCTAGGTAATTAGGTTTCATACAAAAGAAAGTGGTTCTTGAGGATTTAATCTCAAATTAAAAGACAAAAACAAATAGTTTAGACTGACTGAAAGACTATGGATTTATTAGAAGAAATCTAGAATTTAGCCTTTGTAAAGTCTTAATATATAAAATAATCTTTTTCAACAATATGGGAAGCAAAAAGTAGACCTCTAATTCCTTCCTTCCTTCCTTCCTTCCTTCCTTCCTTCCTTCCTTCCTTCCTTCCTTCCTTCCTTCCTTCCTTTCTCCCTCCCTCCCTCCCTCCCTTCCTTCCTTCCTTCCTTCCTCCCTTCCTTCCTCTGGTTGCCCAATTTAAAAATATAAAAATACAAATGATGATCAACTAAAAGACAAATTAGCTGCTCAAGATACTGTACACTTAACAATGCAAGCTCAATTACTCTTTCATCTCCAATTCCTGGGCAAACAGCAGGTCTTTGTGGCTTTCTGACAGGTGACTGGAGTCAGAGCCAACCTAAACTCAGGTGACAAGATACTCCAAAGGCAAGTGCAGCTATGGAAAGGCATTATTCCCAGGTTCTCCAAATACCCTGGTGTTGTACCATGTAAGGCTTTATAGGTGATAATCTGTAATTTGAAATGCACCTTTTTTTTTTATTTGATTTATATGCCACCCTTCTCTGGAGACTCAGGGCGGCTTACAAGGCGTTAAGCAATAGCCTTCATACTTTTGTATATTTTATACAAAGTCATCTTATTATCCCCACAATCTGGGTCCTCATTTTACCTACCTTAGAAAGGATGGAAGGCTGAGTCGACCTTGAGCCTGGTGAGATTTGAACTTGCAGTAATTGCAGGCAGCTGATGTTAATAACCGTGCTTTAGTCTGCTGTGCTACCTTGAATTGCCTATTGGGAATCAGTGAAATTTATAGAGCAAAGGCATTGTATGGGTATAGTGAAGCACACTATGTTTGTTTTGTTTCATTGTTTATTAAATTTATACTGCCCTGCTAACTAACCTGATTCTAGATGGAATAGAATAACATAAACAATTAAAAAACTAGTCTTAAACAACCATTAAAATAATTAACAAAATATAAATAAGATAATGTGAGAGATTACACTAAAATCTCACATAAAATGCAATCATTTTATGAACTCCTCATATCCATGGGATTCCCCAACCCTGGAGGGATGGGAGGAGGGGGAGGAGGAGAGTGAGAGAGAGTGAGAGAAAGAGAAAGAGAGAGAGAGAGAGAGATATTTTAAGGGATATCCAGGCTAATGTCACCTTGGGGGTGGGAGGGGTGATATGCTAAACAGCAAGTGTATGGCAGAAAAGGGTTGTCTCCTGGGTCTGCATGCTGGACCTGATAGAATGGACAGATTTAACTGTGGAGAGATGGTTCCTCAAATAACCTAGCCATGCAGGGATTTAAAAATTGAAATAGTGCCTTGAATTGAACCGGGAAACAAACTAGCAATCAATGCAATTTACAGAGCAGAGATGTAATTTGTGGTGTTCAACGGACACACATCTCTACATTTTGCAGCTCTTTGTACCAATTGAAGCTTATGGATACTATTCAAGGGCAATCCCATGTAGAACACATTGTCGGAGTCCATTTGGGAGGTGGTCAGGGCATGAGTAACTGTAACTATAGTCTCTTGAGCTAGGAAAGAGTACCACTGGTGCACAACACAAAACTACACAAAGGCCATCCCAGCCATGACTGCCACCTGCTCTTGGCCTTTAGTTACTATTATCATCTAGTAACTGTGTATGTGTGAAAGAGGGCAATATAGATAATAACTCATCCCATATTGTTAAATTATCTCACCAAGTGGCTCCATGTAGATGTTCAATTGGAGTGAAGAGAACATCAAGCCCTGAGGCACCTGACACAAGAGAGGCCATGAAGTAGACTTCTGCCTCACATGAACATTGACTGGAACCAACCATGGAAGAAGGAGGAGAATCATTCTTAACACTACAGTCCCAACTCTTAATGTCTGGAGCTGGTCTAGAAGAATACTATGATTGATGGTATCAAAATTCAGTGAGAGATCAACTAAAGCATGACTGGGTATACTATTCCTCCAGAAATAATTCGCAAGTACAGCCAATGTCCTTGGAATCCCATAACTGGGCTGAAATCTAACTATATGGGATCCAGATAATCTGTTTAATTTAAGGCCCTCTGGAACGGCAATGCAATAATCTTCCCTAAAAAGAAAAGACTGCAGACAGGATTAAAGTTGTTCAGAATGGTCAGGTCTAGGAATGGCTTCCCAAAGGGGGCAGACGATCCAATGATGCACTTACACCATTCAGATCCAACTCTACATTGCAGTCTTGGTAGCTACAGTAGGAGGGACATGTATCTAATATTGGGGTGGCTGAACTAACAGTCCTAAGAATGCTATCATTTCCTTGAGACCAACAGGATTAAATTTATCTCAGGGAACACAAACTGCATTTCAGTCAGCCCCATGGGATCTGCACCAATACCAGAGTTCAACTTGAAGTGAATCCAAGTAACTTCAGTCACAAAATACCTAGCATGTTTCTAATAAATGAATTTCTGCCCCCAATTTCCCAAAAGAAATTGAGTCATCTAAAATAAGATTCTGACTGGCTATCTCTAAGATCCAACAAGGCAGAAAAGAATTTTATTACCCTTACAGCCATGAAGTAAGCATTAACAGGGATGCTAGATTATATTCAGTCAGATTTGTTCCTCACCAACACTCTAGGTGACTCTTCTCCATTCACACTTCATCTCTCTGAGGTCCTCTTGAAACTAACATATTTAGAAGAGAGGTTCTATATTGCATTGCTTGGAATAAAATAACTCTTATTTGCACTTAAAGCAAGCTGACCAAGAATTGAGCTGTATTATATCTTTACTATGTTGGTAGAGATTAAAAATTATGCAACATAATAAATTATGCAGCATAATATGCTATAACAACAACAAAACACAGTTGAAATGACATACATCCTAGACCCGTACATTCTCCGTAACAATCTCCAAATACCTGCTTAAATAATCATTTTTACTAATCTTCTAAACAACTTGATACTGATTTTATGGGGTGAGGGAAATGAACTCCTAGAAGAGAGCTCTAGCAGAGACTGGCCAGTTGCAAGTCTTTTTCTGTCATTCTTTTTAGGGACAAGTGTTCCAGAGCACAGTTCTAGAGCATAGTTTCTATATGGAATAGAATAGATTTTTTTATTGGCCAAGCGTGATTGGACACACAAGGAAATTGTCTTGGTGCATATGCTCTCAATGTACATAAAAGAAAAGATACATAAAAGAAAAGATATGGACTAGTAAGATATCCAATTCCCAACCTATGTAGGTCTTTAGAAATTATTATTCATATGTTGAATTATACCTGAACAATTTGACCTGTGTCCTATAGGAGCAACCTGTATCGTAGGTTCTACCCTGCTGTCTTTTTAGGACACATTAAAAACTGTCCTATTTTGACCAGTTTCTGAGAGTGAGTAGAGTAAGGTGACCAGATTTTAACATTGGTAAAGAGGGACATTGTGGGCGTGGCTTATTTTGTGGGTGTGGCTAGCTGGTCATGTGACTGGGTGGGCGTGGCTAGCTGGTCATGTGACTGGGTGGCCATGGCTATGTGTATAGGGTAAGGTGAACAGATTTTAACATTGGTAAGAAGGACATCATTGTGGGCGTGGCTTATTGTGTGGGTGTGGCTTGGAGGCCATGTGACTGGGTGGGCGTGGCTAGCTGGTCATGTGACCGGGTGGCCATGGCTATGTGTATAGAGACTACTCAGAGGGCTGAAAAGTCATTTCTGACAGGTCCTCACACTTTTGACTGGTCCTCACACTTATGACCATCCTCACATTTATGCCCGTGCAGCATTCTTAACAACCATGTCACTCATTTCACAACTGCTTCTCTTCACCATGATGACAAGATAGGGCAAAAATGTAAAATGTGAGGACAGTCGTAAGTTCAAGGACTGGTCAAAAGTGCGAGGACCAGTCAAAAATAACTTTTTCAGCCCTCTGAGTAGTCCATATGCACAAAAGGACTAACCAGAGGGCTGAAAAAAGTCATTTCTGACAGGTCCTCACACTTTTGACTGGTCCTCACACTTATGACCATCCTCACATTTATGCCCGTGACAAGATAGGGCAAAAACATAAAATGTGAGGACAGTCGTAAGTTCGAGGACTGGTCAAAAGTGTGAGGACCAATCAAAAATAACTTTTTCAGCCCTCTGAGTAGTCCATATGCATAAAAGGATACAGTAATAGAAAGGGATGAAGGAAGGGAAGGGAAATTAGAGTAGGAGTGACGGTAAGAGGGGGAGGAAGAGAGGAGGAGAAGGAGAAAGGAAGAGGAAATAGGGAGGAGAAGAAGAGGGTGGGGGGAAGAGAAAGTAAGAAGGAAAGAAAAGAGAGGTGGTAGGTTTGAGGAGAAAGATTGCTGTACAATAAAAAAGATTAAAGGGAAGAAAGCCAACCCCAAACAAATATAAAGATATTAAGATAAAGAATGAATTGTTAAACTTTAAAGAATAAAAGAGAACAAATATGAATAAATAGCAATAATTAGAAACACACATACAAACATACAATGTATTTTCTTTGAACAGAATATTTGGCTGGTTCACAAATTTAAACAGTGTTTAATCATTTCAATTTAATTTACAATTTCTATATTTCCTTTTTGCCATATTTATTCCTCATCTATTTTTTAAAAAAAACAATATTACCCTTCATCCTCATCTCTAATCTTAATCAAATTCAATTTTCCCTTCTATTCTATATTATACCCCTTCCCTATTTTTATATCCATCCTCACATTGGTTAATTATGTAATATGAGTTGTTTAATACAAATTCAACATTTTAATATAAATCAATTAGTTATATAACTATCTTTTTTGTATATTAATCAATATGAACATGAATATTCCAATTATTTCCATGCAATCCAATTTCTTACAAATCAATTAATTATACTTACCAATAATAATAAACCAAATAAGTTCCCCCATATATTCCTCCAAACCACAACTTAACCATTTCTGCTTTCAACACAGTATACAATTAATAGTATCTCAATTATTACAATTCCCTAGTTAAAAAGAGCTTTTTTTTCTTTTGTGTTTTAAAATCTTGAACTCTCCTCTTTTGCCCTAAATAATTTCCCATTGTTTGCACCTACCTTTTTTGGTGAGGAAAAGGAAAATAAATCTGCTGCCTAATTTTCCAACGTTGCAAGCAAACAGCAAAGCCAACAGCCTGTTTTACTTTCAGTTTCATTTTGAGCTTGGTTTGCACAAAGAGAAAAAAAAACTGCTGAGCAATTTAGCAAGAGCAGAGCCCTGCGCAAATCAGCTGAGAGGGGGAAGCCGAGCTAATCAACGTAGGGCGGCCCTTTGAAGCCCTGCGGCAAGAGTTTAAACAGTTTTTTTCCCTCTAGCCATCAGCGGGGACTCAGGAGGCAGCCGGGACTCAGGAGGCAGAATGAAAAATCGGGACTTTTTTAAAATGCCGTGGGACGCGGGACAAATTGCTCAAAAGCGGGACTGTCCCGCCAAAAGCGGGACGTCTGGTCACCTTAGAGTAGAGCACAGTGCTGTCATTTTCTTTGGGGCATTTACAGCCTGTTGGCCTCAGTTACTGGATTTGATAATGCTTTCAATGGGGCACAGAGGATGGCTTTGTTTCTAGCTTTTTTTTAAAAATGTAACTTATTTTTTTGTAAAACTACCTGCATTCCTTGTGAGATGTAACAAACCCTGGTGGCCCAAATGAATGGAAATAATTCAGCAGCACAGCAGGCAATCAAGCAGGGATAAATCATTTGTAGAGCAGCTCAGTCTGTGTCACAAGTAATAAGAGCAGACCTAATAAGCAACTTTTGGAAGCCAAACACCACTGTAGTCGCTCCATACGATCACCATTGCATTTTATATTGCAGCAGAAATAAAACCAGCAGTTCCCTTTGGCCACATACTGTTTTAGTTAAAGATACCCCAGGATTTTGCAGGATATTGGTATGAAATTCTTTTATTTATTTATTTTACCTTGGCTGTTCTCAAGTTTGTTTTGTTTTCCAGAAGAGAGACAGATATTCCTTTAAGTAAATTACCAAAACAAGAATGAAATTCCATTATTCCAATTAATGACAATGATCTAGGTCAGTATTTTTCAAACTTGGCAACTTTATATGGACTTCAACTCCCATAATTACTTAGCCAAATGAGAATTGAAATCCATATACCTTAAAGTTTCCAAGTTTGAAAAAAACAACAACCCCACCCTCACAGGTCAAGGAACATTCTAGTCTCCAGTTTAAATTATATTTTATCTTTTTGTTTTTACTTGATCTGTGCTTTTGTTTGCAATTCTGGTCAGTGACTGTAATAAAAGCATTCATATTCAATATTTCAATATTCAAAGCTATCCCGCTGAGTTTATGCAAATGTGGTATCTTTTGTACATATCTGCTTTAAGGATTACCTAAAGAAAAGTGCACTGGAATTGATAAAGAAAGAGAATCTCTAAAGACAAAGGGCAGAAAGAAGACACTTCAAACGCACCTTGACATTCAGGAAAGATTGTGCTAATGATAGTAAGATGAGAGAGAGGAAACAAGTAAAGGAATTGTAAGGAAAGGTGTGTGAGTAGAGTAGTTAAATGATTCAACAGACAAATTTGACCTAAACAGGATAATCTTAAACTATAAAGTACCAATAATAGTTAAACAGACCATTTTAAAAGATGAACAAAAAAAAGAATATTCTGGATTTCTTTGATGCCACTTTGCAACTTTAAATGTAAAGGTGAACAACCTGAGTGAAGCCAAACGGAAGGGATGGTTACAGAGTTCTGTGATACCATCATCTCCATCAAAGTTTGCTGGTGGGCAGAACAACATATGTACAAAATGTCCCTCTATTTTTCTCATGAAGAAAACAATCCTAGACACTGATCTATACACAGCTGTATGTGTATCTGTGCAAAATGAAAAATACAGGTCGCCCTTGCTTAATGACCGGTTGTTTTACGACCGTTCAGAGCAGTGGTGGGATTCAAAATTTTTTACTACCGCTTCTGTGGGCATGGTTTGGTGGATGTGGCATGGCTTGGTGGACGTGGTTTGGTGGGCTTGGCAGGGCAAGGATACTGTAAAATCTCCATTTCCTCCCCACTCCAGGGGAAGGTTACTGCAAAATCCCATTTCCTCCCAATCAGCTGAGACTTGGGAGGCAGAGAATAGATGGGGGTGAGGCCAGAGAATAGATGGGGGTGAGTCAGAGGTGGTATTTACTGGTTCTCCAAACTACTCAAAATTTCCGCTACCGATTGTCCAGAACTGGTCAGAACCTGCTGAATACCACCTCTGGTTCAAAGTTATGGCAGCCATGAAACAAATGCTTTACAGCCTGTACAGCATCCCCAGCCATCATAAACGATTGCACTGCCCTTCCCACAAACACATGACTGCATGTCTGTTGAGTCAGTTTTACAACCACAATCATGTCTCTACAATTCATGTTTTTTGCTGGTTTCCAGCAAAAACACTCATTCAAAATGTGTTTGCTTAATGACCATGCATTTTCTTAATGACCACTGTGAAGAAAATCAGAAATTTACTTCCTGTCCCATGGGTGTCTCAATTTACAACTCATAACACCTTATGACTATAATTCTGGGCTCAATTAACATCATAACTTGAGATCTATTTGAATGTGGTGGCTGCCATTTTCTGCATAATAGCTTGCTAGCCAGCTGGTTTTGATCCTTTTTTGCTTGTCACCAGCATTAAAATATCAACTTTTTGTTCCCATTTTTTTTCTTCTAGGGATGTAATCAATTGGTGTAATATTGTTGTGTTGTTGTGACTACGGTATGGGTAGATTCATTTGCTGAGGTAACTTACAACTACCAATCAAAACCCCTAACCCTAATCCATTTGGCAGGGGGAAAATTGTGGCACAGACAAAATAAGTGAGTGCAATTGAGAGGGAGCTTCCCAGAAGAAGACTCCAGGCATCGTGGTCTGGGATGGAGGCCCGTTTCCTGGAAAGGTGATGAGAAAGAGAGATGGGTCACTTGCTCCCAATCAGAGTTCCAGATCCAAGGGCCGTGGTGAAAGCCTGCCGCAGAGACAGGGGCTCACGCCATCCAAGAAAACACTTCCGGTGAGGGGCTTCGAGAGTTCCAGTCATGGCACCTTTTCAAGAACAGAGTTCCCCTTGTAGAAAGAAAAGTTTGGGTCTTTCAGCAAGAAGACAAATTCAACATGTTCCTCTGTGCGTGGCGGAGGCAGCCAAAGTTAAGACAGGGGAGAGCAGTCTGACCATGTTCTGTTCACAGTGCACTTTATATGAAAAAAAGAAAAGAAAAAAACTAGAATCCTACTGAAGATGCACTAACCTGCTTGCACACTTCATCGCACTGTAGACGGAAAGAGGAGTGCCAAAATACACCATTCCATTCCATTTCCTTCTTTCCCCACCCCTCCCCACCTGCCACTCCCGTGATTGGCAAGCCAGATTTGGGGAGCTGAATGCCCTGCCGCTGCCCGGAAAAAAAAAAGAACATCAGAAATGGGCTCGCTTGCAGTGCCTCCTTTCTGTCTTCTTCTCCCAAGGGGCAGCAGTATGTCTGGCTCACTGAAAAGGCTATTCCGCATGGATGGCAGGTGTGTATGGGGCATGTGGGGCATGTTCCCCTTTCCTTACCCCCCCTCTGGCCTCACGTCATGTCGTGTTGTTTGTGCGGCAGCTGCGCATGCATCTAAGTATTAGGGGGGCTTATTTGAGGGGGGTATTTTAATGCATGTACTTGAAAGCCTAATTGGGCTTATTATTTGGACATGTCTTAGTTTCGGGGAAACACCGTATCAAAATTAATGTAATTGAATTCCTTGACAAGTCAAAAGATGAAACCAATTTTAGAATGATAAAAATAAGCTCACCTATTTAGATTGAGATTATATTTACATCTGTATATTGGTGTTAATACTATGATAAAGTTGTACAAAATTTAGTGTCCAATGCTTTTAAGCTCCAGTATCTATCAAAACAAATGTGAATTTATCTTTAATTTCAGCATGCTTGCAAGAAGAATGGAATATTGTGAATGGCTCAAGGCTAAAGAAAGATTAAATTAGAAATGTCACAAAAATAATGCTGGTCTTCAAGATTTCTTCATAAGTTAAATTTGCTAATTGGCAGAGGACTAGAGGAAATCTGCAAAAAAGGATTTTGAAAGGAAGCTTGAGTAAATCTTTTGACTCTCCATGGATTCTTAACATGAATCATAGCTTTCTTCCCATAGTTAAATGCAAATCCTGGAGGATGAGTTGATCCACTTGCTGAACACGGCAGAGGCAAAGGATTAACTGTTTTCCATGCCCTAGTCCAGGCCACAATCTCCTGCCATCCACAATTGCTCTTTAGTAAAGAAAAGAAAAAAACATGAAAAATTGATATAGGTGAAACATGGTCTATTCAAGTCATAGAACAAAGTAATTCAGCTGGTGTCCTCCAGCTGCACTGAAGAAAATTCCCATTAAACTTTGCTATGAGCCATGATGGCTACAATTGAAACATTCAAGTATCACTTTCCCACAGTCTACAATTGCAGTCTGTTTTGCTGTTTTCATTCCTGTGGGTTCTAGTTGCAAACCATCAGGAGAAGATGTAAAATCACATTGGTGCCCACCTAAAAAAGATTTACCTTTCATAGAAGTGTTATTGCTGAGCTTTATACTAACTAGTAACTGCAGAATTATACGTACTTGAAATGAACTCAAAGTATAATCTGATACAAAATAAGTAAGGTATCTTAACTTGCTTAAGGAACATTAACAGAGATTATGACTCTCAATTTGTGGCCAAAAATGTTCAGTTTTGCCAGTCAATCAATTGAGGTTATTGATAATTTGCATGCCAGTGATTCATAATGTCACTTAGTCTTTTCTATGGCAATAAAAATGTGTCTTCATTAGTGATATATTTCCACAGTAATGGCTGGGCGATGTTATAAATCGCTTGTAAAGAAATGCTTATGTAGTTGTCTTTCCACATTTGTATGCATCTCAAAATTAGGAGAAGAGTAGCTTCAATACACATTCAATTTATTCTGTGCATCCTTGTCATCTATAATTTTGACAAAAGGACTACAAATCGTGGGAATTTTCTGAAATATAGCCTGATTTTCAGTTTGCTTTCCAGAATTTCAAATCTTGGAAATAAGAGATGCTAAAGAAGAGGTATTGTGCCCTATCATGATATCAGCAAGGCATTCTCTTTTACATATCAGTTACAAGGACCTTCATAACAGGAGTTCGATCCTGTTACCCCTGAGGAAGTGGACAGGATCATGGGGAATCTGAGTGCGACCACATGTGTACTGCACCTGTGTCCCTCCTGGCTGGTTTATTCAGCTCGGGAGGTGACACGTGACTGGATCCAGGCAGTGATAACTGCTTCCTTGGAGGAGGGAAGCTTTCCTGCTGCCTTGAAGGAAGCGGTGGTTAGGCCCCTCCTCAAGAAACCTGCCTTGGATCCAGCTATTTTGAGTAATTTCCATCCGGTCTCCAACCTTCGCTTTCTTGCGAAGGTTGTTGAGAGTGTGGTGGCACATCAGCTCCCGGTGGCCCTGGATGAAGCGGAGTACCTTGATCCATTCCAATCGGGTTTCAGGCCTGGATACAGCACGGAGACAGCATTGGTCGCGCTTAATTCTTGAAATCTGGGTTCTATTTTAAAGACAGCCATTTTCATAGGTATAGAATCAAAATCACATGAAGTATTAGTACCACTTTATAAATTGTTAGTAAGACCACACGTGGAATATTGCATCCAGTTTTAGTCACATTACAAAAAAGAGGGACTTTGGAAAGACTTTGGGAAAAAAAGTGCAATGAAGAGCAGCTAAAATAATTAAGGGCCCAGAGACAAAATCATATGAAGAACAGTTGTAGGAATTGTGTATGGCCAGTCAAGAAAAAGAAGGACTAAGGGTGACATGATAGCAATATTCCAGTATTTGAAGGGATGATACAAAGAAGAGGGGGTCAACTTATCTTCCAAAGCACCAGAAGGCAAGACAAGAAACAATGGATAGAAACTAATCAAGGAGAGAAGCAACCTCCAATTAAAGAGAAACTTTCTAACAGTGAGGGCAATTAAGCAGTGGAACAGCTTGCTTTCCGAAGTTGTATGTGCTGCTTCACTGGAGGTGTTTAAGAAAAGACTGGACAACCATCTATCTGAAATGGTAGAAGGTTTCCTGCTTGAGCAGGGAGTTGGACTAGAAGACCTCCAAAGTCCCTTCTGGCTCTATTCTGATTGGTTGATCCTTTCATTAAATTTGGGAGGAGAGAGGAAAAGAAAGGCATTTTCCTTGCCTTGAATCAACATTTTAAAAACTGCTGTTAATTTGCTATAGCTTGCAAACACTGGCAAGTTGAAAATTGCTCTGTCTTCTAACATAACCTGAGTGAATTATTAGTCACAACTAACCTTAATCCTAACTTACTTCCCTTCCAGCTTGGTGCTTATAAATCCTTTTCTGTTCTGCAATTTTTTTAATGGAAAGTAAGTATCAGGTCAGATGGTCACAACTTTGCACAGAACCTTTGTGTGTTTTGGGAATGATTGTTAGGAAGGAAGGAAGGAAGGAAGGGAAGGAAGGAAGGAAGGAAGGGAAGGAAGGAAGGTGTTTCATATAGTTTTTACTCAGCATTTTGAATAAAATTGGTAAGTCTGCTCAGGAAGTAAAAAGGCTCTTTCTAACAATCTGCCATCTCTTGTTTTATAAAAATGCAGGGTTCATAATCCACATTTGGGAAAATTATCCTAACTAATAAAATTTAAAAAGCAATACAGCTATTGTGGGTATTACCTTATCTTGGCAACCTAAAATGTAGCTTTTAATTTAAATTTAAGAACGGATGTGATTTCCATTAATATATGCATTATGCTAACTTTTGTATGCATCTGTGAATTAAAAGATAAATGCTCAAAAATTCTCATTTGGATAGGCATAATTTGAACATCTAAAAATGAGGATTTATAAACCCTGTTTGATCATTGTTTTGAGACAAGAACTGCATTTCAGCACCCAGAGAAGTGCACAAACTTGTGAACAGTTATCCTCCAATCGGCATATTTTGATTCTCTCTGCATTGTTAGCATGTCAGCTTTTATTAATATTTAGACTTCAAGGAATGTAATCCATGGTCTTCTAGGAAGAATGGAGACTGCAACTATCGAACTGATACCTAGAATATGGATCATAAAAAATTTGTACAATAAAATTATGCTATGTAATACAGCCTAGGTTTCACCAAAAATCCACATTAAGAATATTTTAAGAGGCAGGCATATTAATATAATATCCGAAAATGTTATTTTTTTCTATCAGGCCATTAATGTATCAAGAAAACAAAAATGTTTGAATATTCTTGCAGAAATTCTTTTTCTATCAAAGATTTGTTTATCTGTATTTAAAAAGTCGTCAGCAATTTGTGTCTGACTTATATACACACTAGAGTTATATTTTTATTCAGCATTTTTTCCTATCATCTTCCATGTTTTATTTATTCTCTCCTTTTGACAGACTTAACATAAATGGGTAGTAACTGAAATTAGAAAGTTAAATAACACAAGTTATTTATACTTTTTCTTTCAAATCTAATTAGATTTCAACCAAAAAAACCTCCACAACTATGGATAGAAAACAAAATACACAAAGGCAGTACTCTCCTTCCTTCTTCTATTTACATATATAGAGATTGGAGATACTTTCTCTCCTGGTCAAGAATACTTTGTAGTATTATATTCTTTGGTTGAAAAATGGTAAAGTTTTCTTATCCACATAGATTTTATTGATCCAATTAATGCAAGTTCAGGCTGGCATTGGCTGAGAAAGTCTGTTGGTTTTTTTTTTTTTAAGGCCTTATTGACTATAATTTGAAGGCTGAAACTGAACTTTAACCAAGAGTGCACTTCCTAGTGAGAAATCTGTTGACAAAAGAAAATAGGATGAAACAGATTGTCAAATTATTTCCTTCTGCTCACTGGCCCAGATTTCTGCTCTACCAAATGGCAGTACACCAAAACATCAAGATGGTCATGGTGTTGACAGTGAACAGGTACACAGTATCCACTTTCTCTCCATAGAAATATACACACTGACAAGGATCCTTTGATACTAAGGATTCTTCTAGTAGTCTTAAACTGTTTGCCTAAAAATTAATGTGATTTAAGAAATTATTGTCTGGATTTCAGTCCTTTCCTTAGCCTTGGGAATTATGATGGTGAGGTGTTATATGTTTGTTGTGATTACCACAGCTGCCAGTTGATGGATTCTTTTCCCCACTCACTAGGAAAAAAAGAACAAATCACTTTCTATTTCATAGATGAGTCTTTGAGATGTTATGGTTCCATTGACAAATCTTTTATATTAGCTCCCTCATTCCATTTATTCCCTCTATACTTTTCTCATTATACTAAAAAGCAGAGACATCACCCTGCCAACAAAAGTGTATTGGACCATAAGTAAGTTGGACCATAAGAAAGGCTGAGCACCAAAGAATTGAGGCCTTTGAACTATGGTGCTAGAGAAGACTCCTTCAAGTCGCTTGGACTGCAAGGCAATCAAACCGGTCAGTCCTAGAGGAGATCAACCCTGACTACTCTTTAGAAGGCCATATCCTGAAGATGAAACTCAAATACTTTGGCCACCTAATGAGAAGCAAGGACTCACTGGAGAATAACCTAATGTTGGGAGTGATTGAGGGCAAAAGAAGAAGGGGACGACAGAGAATGAGGTGGTTGGATGGAGTCACTGAAGCAGTAGGTGTGAGCTTAAATGGACTCCAGAGGATGGTAGAGGACAGGAAGGCCTGGAGGAACGTTGCCCATGGAGTCACAATGGGTTGGCCATGACTTTGCAACTAACAACAACAAAAACTTTTCTCATTGTTGTTCAGCAAGTCCATTGTGATTGGTGGGGGATAGGAATAACATTATTTCATATTTCTTTTTGGAGTAGAAGGGGAAAATCATAACTCTAGTCAAATTTACTTGGTTAAAAAAGAAAAAGAAAACAAAGCTCCAATATTTCTCCTTTCAACCAGCAAACCTGCTAATGTGAAACATTTCACAGTGTGCATGCTTTGGGGAAAAAGTCTGGTAACTCATTGGCTGTTTCTGATCAGTTGTCATTTGATTTAACTTTTGGTACACCACCTGTATGTACAGATATGAAATGATCTGGTGTTTCAGAGCATAAAGTAGGAATCAAAGTTATGCTTGAGAATTGCCTAACAAAGTACCGTGGGGTTCATGTTTTTTCAGTGTGGATACTCCTTTCTTGGGATGTATATATTCTGAACATAGTCATGAAGAGCAATGAACAGTGACCGGAGTGGAAAGGTCATATCAACAGCTTCTCAAAATAGCCAATAGAAGTATAGTTGTTGCCCAGATCAGATTAGAGCAAAGAACCTTCCTATTCAATAAAGTTTATTCCCTGCAACAGATAAATGAAAATCATAATCACTGCAATTCATCAAAATCTATGTGCCTGCCATTATTAAGCACATTACTAAATGGTTCTTTGGCAGGATAGCATTAATTCAGAACTTGGAGGGAAGGACGGTGTGGGTGGGGCAGATGTACAGATGGAGATGAGGTAAGATTCTTTTTTTTTTTAATGCTATAAACCAATAAATGGTTACCACTAATTGCACTGTTTTCATTTTGTGAGACACAGGAACATACATCCCTCAGTGTTGTTGAGATAACAGCTGTAAGTAGTAGCCTAGGAAAAATTAATATGCCAGTGCTGAATGCAAGCAAAGTGTTTCCAAAGGTATGGTCATCTCCACCCCTTTTCCCTTCTACTGCTTGAAGCCAAAATTTTGCAGCTGGCAATTTCATCTGTGCTTCTTACTTCCCAGCCAAATCAGTTAGGGTCTCTATTGACCAGAGATAAGGAACTCAGGAAGGGCGAAAGGAGAAAGTACTTTAGGTAATACAAACACCAGCAAGAGAAATCATTACCCATACTGCAAGATAGGAGCCCTAGTAGCGCAGCAGACTAAAGCACTGTTATTAACATCAGCTGCCTGCAATTACTGCAAGTTCAAATCTCACCAGGCTCAAGGTTGACTCAGCCTTCCATCCTTTCTAAGGTAGGTAAAATCAGGAACCAGATTGTGGGGGCAATAAGCTGACTTTGTATAAAATATACAAAAGTATGAAGGCTATTGCTTAACACATTGCAAGCTGCCTTGAGTCTCCGGAGAAGGGCGGCATATAAATCAAATTAAAAAAAAATGATATTCCATACCAGATATGGCCTACAAAAATCCAGATGACTATGAGATGACAGTAGAAACATAATAGAAAATGCTAATTCTTTGTTTGGAAAGCAAAGGAAGATTAATATGTCCTTACTCAACATATGAAAGCTAGTTTGATGTAGTAATTAAGGCATCAGTCTAGAAACTTCTGAAGAACCTAGCCAAGAAAACTGCAGGGATTGGTCAGGCAGCCACTGAGAACTGAACATGATTGAACAGAAGAAAACAAAACAATGTCAATGTCAAGAACTTACAAGATAAATCTATAAGTACAGCAAATGACTGAAGACACTGAGACAACACTGTTCAGAAAGAATGAGCAAATCATCAGGAAGATGCCTGAAACAAAAGTGGTTTGCTGGTGTTGGAAGAAATATCCATCTGGTTCAGTTCCAAGTGGTGAGAAAGATACTGTAAACATGGAGGATGATTGGAAAGATGGTTTATTGATGAACAGGACCACATGGATTTGAGGTATTGGGCAGCTGACCACATGGAGGGCAGAGTGGAGGTTATTTATACCCTGTCTTGGGCCTTGTCCTTGAGCTTCCTGTGGCAAGGGCATTGCTGTCAGACTCCCTGCCCCAGCAGCAACATGTCCATCACATGGTCCAATCAATGCACCATCCCAATTGGAGATGCCTCCCAGTCACACCACTCCAGGTGCAGGGCAGGATGTCCGTGACTCTCAAAGAAAAGAAGGTTATTATGGCTAGATATCTCTCCACTCATACAATCCCCACTCCCAAATTCCCACAGCACTAAATGTGGCAGCCCTAAAGATCGAAAGTAAAAGATGGGTTCCAGGACTGACATTCCCATGGGGCTATGCAGGGGTCATAGCTGATTTTGTAGATGATCTGAGTCAAGCTTGGTTGAAGCTTGGGCTGATGCAATGAAGGAGCTTGTTGTGCAGTTCCTATTGTGGGTGAATGGCTTTGCCCTGAAAGATAACCCCATCATCCTGGAGCTGAAAGTGTTTTGTTTTGTAGATAGGCTGGCCCAATCTTTCTTTTTTTTTTTTTATTGCAAAAGTTTTACAATTACATTTTCACCCCTTTTCCCCCCCCCCACCTCCCCCCCCAAACTTCCCAACCTCCCTAACCCTCCCTAACCCTCCCCTCCCCCCAGACTTCCCTATAATATACTCATAATCATGAAGAACCCTAATATAACACTTATATATAAACTTGAGCCCCTCCCTCCCCTGTATAATTTTTCTCTTTATCTCATTACTTTAAAAAATTTCTAGTACATTGTTTTCAAGTAAAAGCTATTTGATACTTTCTAGTTTGATATTTGTTCTGAACATATTCTATCCACCTTTTCCATTCCCACTCATAAGTCTCTTGTGAACAGTCTTTTAAATATGCTGAAATCTTCGCCATCTCTGCAAAACTGGCCATCTTCAAAGTCCATTCCTCAATAGTGGGCAAAGCTTCATTCTTCCAATATTTACCTATCAACAATCTTGCCGCTGTTATCATATACAATATCAATTTTGTTTCACCCAATGTAAAACCCTTAACTATACCCAATAAAAACAGTTGTGGAGAAAATTGAATTTTTTTCTTCAAAACATTCTGCATGACCCACCAAATTTTTATCCAAAAAGCCTTAACTTTCCTACAGGTCCACCAGACATGATAATACGTAGCATCCAAACATTCACATCTCCAACATTTTGGCTGAACATTAGGGTACATACATGACAACTTTTTGGGATCTAAATGCCATCTATAAAACATTTTGTAAAAATTTTCCCTCAGGTTCTGCGACTGTGTAAATTTAACATTCTGAACCCAAATTTTTTCCCATGTTTCCAGCATCACTGGTTCTTCAAAATTCTGTGCCCACTTAATCATACAGTCTTTAACTAATTCAGTTTCTGAATCTCTTTCTAGCAAAACATTATAAAGCCTTTTGATATGCATTGGACCTTTCTCTCTTATATGTCTAACCAATTCTTCCTCATGCAACATAATACCAGTTTTTTGGTCCTCTTTCCATCTCAGTTGTAATTGATTATATTGTAACCAAGTTAAATTAATCCCTTCGTCCAACAGTGTCTGCAATGTCTTCAACTGCCATCTACCCGCATCTGTAAAAAGAACCTCTTTATATAAAACCCCCCCGAGTGACATTATATTTGTGTTCCACAAAGTATGACCAAGATCCAGCCATAGCGGTATTTTATAATCCCATTTGAATCGGTGCTTCTTCCAAACTCTCATCAAAGAGTCTCTAAGTATATGACTTTTAAATACTTTATCTACTTTGTCGTCGTAAAATAAGTAAGCATGCCATCCAAATTCAAGATCAAAACTTTCTGCATTCAGTATTCCAGTCTTTTTCCTTCCAAACCAATCACTTGTTAAAGTTAAAGCTGCTGCATCATAATATAGCTGTAGGTTTGGAAGTTTAAGACCTCCTCTTTCTGGAACATCTTGCATAATTTTCAATTTCACTCTCGGCTTCTTCTCGTTCCAGACAAACTTATTCACTCCAGATTGCCAAACTTTCAATTGTTTATCACTTTTAAGCACCGGAATCATTTGAAACAAAAAAAGAAATCTTGGCAAAATGTTCATCTTAACTGCTGCTATTCTTCCAAGTAAAGACAGCTGCAGTTTTTTCCAAGTCTCCATGTCTTTCTGCACCTCTCGCCACAACACCTCATAGTTATTTTGAAACAATTTCATGTTTGATTCTGCAACCTGAACTCCTAGATATTTTACCTTAGGTACAGTCTCAAAACCTGCCCTCCTTTCAAGCTCATGTTTACGATCTTGTGTCATGTTTTTAACTATCATTTTAGTCTTTTTTGGATTCAGTCTAAAACCTGAAACTTTACCATAGTCTTGTATAATGTCCTTCATCAGGATTATTGATTCCATTGGTTGTGATAGGGTAACAACCAGATCATCTGCAAATGCCTTTATTCTGTAATCCTCTTGCCTAATCCTTATTCCTTTCAAAGTATTAGAGTCCCGTATTGTATTTAACAAGACTTCTAGTGTTAGAATAAATAAAAGTGGGGACAACGGACATCCCTGTCTTGTTCCTTTTTCAATTTTAAACTCTGTTGTCAAACTTCCATTAATGATGATCTGTGCCTTTTGCTCTTGGTAAATTGCTGAAATCGCTTGTATAAATTGATCCCCAAAATCCATCTTTTTTAAAGTCTTTAGTAGAAAATTCCAATCAACTCTGTCAAAGGCCTTCTCTGCGTCCAAAAAGACCAGCATTGCAGGAATCTGTTTATTCTTGTCAAGATATTCCTTTACACATTTTTCAAAGATATTCCAATAAATCTATTACTTGCCTTACATTGTCCTTCATGTGTCTGCCCTCGATAAATCCCACTTGGTCCTCATGAATCACCTTTTGGATTACTGGCATCAACCTGTTGGCTAATACTTTTGCATAGATTTTATAATCTGTATTCAAAAGAGATATTGGTCTATAATTCTCTGGTTTTTTAGGACCGACTTGTTCTTTTGGTATCAAAGATATGTAAGCTGTTGTCCATGATGGGGGTATTTTACCCCCTTGTTGAATATTGCAAAATAAGTCTCTAAGTTGTTCCACCATTTCGGCTTGCAAGGTTTTATAATACACTGCAGTCAAACCATCCGTACCAGGAGCTTTGGCTGTTTTTAACTGTTTAATTGCTACTATTATCTCCTCCTCTGTTATAGGATAATTCATCCTTTCCTTTTGTTGATCAGTAATTTTTGTAACTCTTTTATCGTTTAAATATTTTTCTATAAGTCCATTCTGCACCTCCTCCTTGGCATATAATTTGGTATAATAGTCCACAAAAGCTTCTTTAATTAATTTTTGTTGAAAAATTTCTTTCCCTCCAATATCAATACTATCTATAGTCCGTATACTTTGTTTTTTCCTCAATGTGTAAGCCAACCATCTGCCCGGTTTATTAGCGTTGCAAAATGTGTTATGCTTCGCATATTGTAAGTTTGTTGCAACTTGTTCCGCCATAAGCATTTGAAATTGGTCTTTCAAAAGTTTTATAGCACTGCTTATTCTTTCATCTGTTGGATTTTTAATAAGTAACTGTTCTTTATTCTTTATTTCTATTTCCAATTCAGATCTTTTCTTTTGTCGAAACAGTCTATGTTTAGAGTTCATGTAGATAAGTACCCCTCTCATATAAGCTTTGCTTGCGTCCCAGACAATTTCAATTGGGGTACCTTTATTCAGATTTATTTCAAAAAATTCTTTCAGATGCTTTTTAAGTTCTGTTGTATTTTTTTCATATCTAAACAAGTTCTCATTTAATCTCCAGGAACGTCTCTCAACCTTATCCATCTCAATTTCTATCCATACTGGGCTGTGGTCAGTCAAAGTTCTTGGAAAAATCTTTGTTCTTTTTGTCTTGACAAGTAAATCATCTGACAACAAGATAAAGTCAATCCTAGAGAAGGATCTGTGTCTATCAGAAAAGAAAGTGTAGTCCAGTTCTTTTGGATTATGTATTCTCCAAACATCTTTTAGTTCCATATCTTCTTTCATGTCAAAAAAGGTCTGTGGTAGTCTGATTCTAGACTTTGCCAAACTCTTTTTATCTAATTTAGAATCAATTACTCCATTCCAGTCTCCCATAATTAAAATAGATCTGTAATCCCATTGCAGTATTTTGGTATGTAGCATCTTGTAGAAATAGTCCTGTTGTTGATTGGGAGCATAAATTCCAATCAAAAGAATTTGGCCCTTTGCCGTAAGCAATTCAATTGCTACAAACCTACCATCTTCATCTGTTTCTATAACTTTAGCTGTTAATTTTTTATTTACATAGATAACCACACCATTCTTTTTTTGCGAAGTTGAAGATATAAAATGTATTCCTAGTTTGGAGTTTATCAGATATTTTTGATCTTGAGTTGTGATATGCGTTTCTTGTAAACAAATTATATCATTATTAAAGCTGGCCCAATCTTTCTTAATGGGCACCAAATATCTGCTGAGGGAAGGGAGCTGAAGTTCTGAGTTTCTGTCTCCCTTAAGATTTCTATTTCTCTTTTAAGGGAATTATAACATTCTGCCTTTTTAATATTTCCTAAAATATTTCATTCTTCTAGGAGGGGTGACTGATAACTTTCTACACTGGTTAGTGAGACACATGCTGAGCAGAGGTGGTATTCAGCAGGTTCTGACCAGTTCTGGAGAACCGGTAGTGGAAATTTTGAGTAGTTTGGAGAACTGGTAAATACCACCTCTGACTGGCCCTGTCCCCATCTATTCTCTGCCTCCTGAATCCCAGCTGATCGGGAGGAATTGGGGATTTTGCAGTAACCTTACCCTGGAGTGGAGAGGGAATGAAGATTTTACAGTATCCTTCCCCTGCCACGCCCACCAAGCCAAGCCCACAGAACGGGTAGCAATTTTTTTTTAATTCCACCACTGATGCTGAGCTATCGTGCCCCCTTCCTTGGTGGTACAACACTGGTAACTTAAAGAAAAACAAAATCATTTTAAACAATAACAAAGTTCTTGTTAGACTAGAACAACAAAAGACCAGTTGTAAAGAATTTCGAACAGGTTTAAATTATTACAGATTGTAAGATTGTAAATAAAAGTAATATTCTCATGTCCAGTGTAAAAAATGTGTAAAGGCTGAAATTATATAATTCACTAGCTTGCACAGGAAGTAAAGAAAATTCAGACTTTGACATTTGACTTAAACCTATGCAGAAATTAAATTAAATCTGGTGCAGCAGCATCCTGACTAGAATATATTTACCTATACCTAACTAAAATAAAAAGTCATGAAAGAAATATCTCCATGATTCAATTACCCAGACTGTCCCTGCTTTTTGGAAATACCCACACTTTAATCAGAGATTATGGAAAATGATAGTAGAACCCAGTTCCCCCCGCCCCCCATCTGGGTTAACAAATTGGCATCCAGTCCTGCTTTTAGTTTTTAAAGAATTTTAAAAATTACAGTAAAGAAAGGGACTAGGATACCTGATTCTCTGTATATGTAGAAAAGAGCAATTCTGTCTTCCCAAACTTGGGGAAAATGAGTGAAGTTAGGAAATGTGTCTCTTTGTTGTTTAAAGAAAAATATACATTAAAATTGATAAAAGTCTAGACAGGTATGTCATGACATTATTGGGCTTAATATGATTACTGTATTTAAAAAATATACTTCAAAGCTGGAATGATTCTGGTGATGCAGGTAAATGGACACCCCATGCTTTGTAGGGGACATTGTAGCAGAAAGGCAGCTGGATGCAATCCGGACTGCAAATAATTCTCTCTGGATTAAAGAAAGATCTTGAGATCACCCTCCTATATTCCAGAGAGGGCTTTTTTATTTTTATTTTTTATTCAACAGCATAAACAAATGTTTTTGCAGCCACTTGCAATTACTCAGGAAGCATGGATTTCATCCTGATTTCTTCTGAGAGTTAATATAGCCTCTTTTAAAGACTCAAAATTAAATCAAGCTTCATCTTTTAATCACCTTGGAGGGTTTTTTTTCTTTCTTATTACCATTTTAAGATTGAAAAACAGCAATGTATATGGGATGTGGTGGCTCAGTGGCTAAGACGCTGAGCTTGTCAATCGAAAGTTCAGCAGCTCAGCGGTTTGAATCCCTAGTACCACATAATGGGATGAGCTCCTGTTACTTGTCTCAGCTTCTGCCAACCTAGCAGTTTGAAAGCATATAAAAAATGCAAGTAGAAAAATAGGGACCACTTTTGGTGGAAAGGTAACAGCATTCCGTGCGCCTTTGGCATTTAGTCATGCCGGCCACATGACCATGGCAACGTCTTCGGATAGCGTTGGCTCTTCGACTTTGAAACGGAGTTGAGCACTGCCCCCTAGAGTCGGGAACAACTAGCACATATGTGCGAAGGGAACCTTTACCTTTAATGTATACAGCTATACATTATACTTCAATCTTGGCTGAGTTAATTTTGCAGTGTTAGTTAGGAATGCCATGGACAAATGAAATTCAAAGAAAAAAACCTATTACAATTAAAAAAATTATTTAAACAGCTGCATTGTTATTAATTATGGGTAGCTGATAGTGGAACCATGCTAATTTTCAGACAATTAAGTAGAATAATGACATAATTGTTTTCTCTCTCATTTCTGTGGTGAGAGAGCAAAAGCATGCTAAGCAGGTAGGGTTTTGTTCTTGAGTAGAAATAAGTAAAAATAAGACTCAATTCTCAAATTTCTGATTTAGTAATTCTCTGATCATGGTCAGTAGAAGATTCACCATTCCATTTTATGGAGTGTGATTTAATAAGTACAATCACTGTTTTATTTAGATGTAGAACAATCTCCTCTCTATACAACTAAACCTAATGTTTCCTCCATAGACACTTTCATTTTATACCCTCTTCCCAGTGGAAAATTCTAAAATGAAATTCAAAATGTAGGATTCTACTAACATTGTTGGCTGAATCTCAAGTATGTGCATACATGACATTTTAACTTCTAAAATATTTATTTACTGTCAGACACCACAAAAAAAAAAAATCACAGCATTAAGGGATTTTATATATGGCATGCCAGAAGAATAAATGCACTATTTAAGCAACTTGCTGAGGCTTGATTACTGTTTCTGTTGAACAGCTTTAATTGAATCATGAAATGACTGAAAACCTTTCATGAATGACTAAATACACTCTCTTGCTGTTTATTCACAAGAATGCAGCTATTTTTAACACCTTTATATATATTTATTCATGCTGGGCAATCTTATTTTACTGCAAGAAAAGAAAAATCACTACCTTTTCCTTTCAGACACACTAATGAGTTAAGGATGTATATTGGTTAATAAAAATGTTTTGATGCTAAGGCATATCAATACAGCATTCCAAAGCCCATTTTGAATATGAATTTTAGGATGCATTTTTTTAAAAATCCTCAAATTTGCATAGTTACCTAGGCAACCTTGATTTTTTTTCCCCAACTGGAAAAAAAGAACACTTAAAAGTATAGGAATCCAGCATCTTATTTCAATTTCTTGGACAGCTAGTCTCTTGAAGTATCTTCAAGAACTTTCAGTGTTGTAACCCTTAGCTTCCAAAAGACAGACCTTTTATGACGTTTCTGTTAAAAGGAAGGTAAGAAAAGAAAGGAGATAACATTCTGATTTTTTATATATATGGCTATAAATCTGATGAATTTAGTTATTAAGTCCTGAAAAAAACCATGACTGCTACTATTAATCATAGTATCAATCATTAATTCATGTCTATCTAATACAAGAGACACACACTCACATACAGGCATACAATTTTGAGTATATAGAGAGAATTTTCTTTCCAATATGTGTATTTAACAAATATCATCTGTTTTGAGTTCAAGAAACATGGCTTACCGAGAGACACAGAGAGAGACAGAGACAGAGAGACAGACAGAGAGACAGAGACAGAGAGAGACACAGAGAGAGAGAGAGAGAAAGAGAGAGAGAAAGACAGACAGAGAGAGACAGAGAGAGACCCAAAGAGAAAGAGAGAGACAGAGACAGAGACAGAGACAGAGAGACAGAGAGACAGAGAGACAGAGACAGAGACACACAGAGAGAATACTGTATGGAGAGCTTTTCTCAATATATGTGTCTTACAAATAAAATACAAATACCATCAAGATAAGAACAGAATAAATAATAGGTAACAAGGTGCCATATAGGAAATGTATGCAAGAATTCTGGGATGTAAGAGAGAAGGTAAAGGTCTCCACATTTATATAGCTAAACTGTGGGAGATCTCCTATACTGTGCCAATTTTTTTTTCCCCCAAACCCACCTTTTCTTCTCCTTCAGTTGATTGGAACAGAAAGAGCTTTATAATTTTCTTTGGAAGCAAAGGGCACTTTGATTACCTTTTTCTAGATAGGGATGGAATTTATTAGGTAGATGGCTATGGACTCCTTGCAAATTCCTTACTTTCTCTCAAGAGCTGCATTCTCCTGGCTCCCTGGGATTCAGTTAAATTACAAGGGAAAGAATAAGTGATCTCTTCCAAATCTCAGTAAATTATCCCCAAACCAGCAGCATAATAATGCTATTTGCATTTAAGACTTACAACTTCAGCAGCATTAGCACCTGATATACATGTGTGAGGAAAGAGTGCATGTGTATACACACACACATCCATTTGCTTGTAAAAATAGGAGAAATCTACCTATCTTCTGATAATCAGGCATGCAGTTGCAAGATGTTGTCACTTCTGTTTACACAGAAATCACAGAGTTAGAGTCATCATAATTTCATTAGCTACTCCCAGATTCCATACCTTCTCTATATCCTGACATCAAATCTAAGCCAATAACAACAAGGATATGACCAGTATTTTCTGCTGTATTGTTTAAACTGGGTTGAAAAAATAACTACCTAATATCAAACCACAAGGTTAAAACAATACTGCTCAAAATGGCTATAAGGCTTTTTTTTTTCCTTTTTCAAGATCAAAACACAAAGAACACTTCAAACTGAAAACATATCGTGCTCAAAATCTTTTGCACCTCCCTATTTGGTGGCAAAGCCTAACAATGTTTTTCTTTTGTTTTAAGTGTATCTTGACACTATTTAAATTTCAAAACTTTTTTTATCATTTGGTATAGAATTATACAGGTACATTAATACTTCCCAACTACCTTGGGAAGACATGATCTCTAAAGTCATCTAATGAACATATTGATTCTGTGCTCCTTATGGTTTTTTTTTTTTGTTTCAGTCACCATTTGTATCAAAAAAAAAAAAAAAAAAAAAGCCAAGGAGGTGATGGTGATGGTGGCTCACACATAACCAATATGTCACAGAGGACAAGTAGGATTTTATTTCCTATCATTCTGTTGGGACTTAAGCAAAGCCAGCAGAATACAGTAGCTAACTCTTCCCCATCCTCTTGTTTTTCTTAACAGTCTCCTTGTTGTTGTCCTTAACACTTCTGTTGTAAAGTTCCAGGGTCTGCTTGTTTTTTCATTGCACTCTTGTAGGTCACCCAGCAAAGCTATCCATGTGTGATGCGACAAGGGGTTTATCACAAAGGCAGCCACTGATTTGGAATGAAAGACAGCAGCTGGACCAAGGTCACCTAGTTGTTTTCTATACCTAAGGGAAGACTTCAAACATGAGCTTTCCCACCCCATATCAGCACCCTAACCACAACATCACAGCAGTTTTCCTGATATGTAAGCTCATTAGTTTACAGTATAGTCTATGGTAACAGAAAATCTAGGCATTCTTATGATGCATAATGGGGTGAGCTCCTGTTTTCTGTCTCACCTCCTGTCCACCTAGCAGTTCAAAAACATATAAATACAAGTAGATAAATAGGTACTACTTCGATGGGAAGGTAACAGTGTTTCATGCACCTCAACATATAATCATGCTGGCCACATGACCATGGAAATGTCTTTGGAGAACATTGGCTCCCTTGGCTGAAAAATCGAGATGACCACTGTCCTCTAGAGTCAGACACGAATGGATAGGGAGAACCTTTATACAGTATAATAATGTAGATTATTTCTAATGTATGTTGCTCAGATTTATTTTTGTGTGTGGTCACAGGCCTTCTTCTGTGATTGTTTTTTATATGTAAGTGAGCCATCAAAAAATCCCAATCTTACATTTATAACAAATGATGATATTCAAATGCAAGTTTGCCTGGCATTTATTTTCACTGGTGGGGAAAAAAAAAAAAACTAAGTAGAGTTTCATATGCAGAAAGTGTTTCTTCAGAAGCAAGCATTAATATTCACCACAAAATTCCCAAGGTGTTTCAAACTGCTCTTAGAGTTGGAATTTAACACAAAGTCAAATTTTCAAGGCAGAAAACCCAGCATTCACTATTTTACGCATGACTTTCTGAAGCAAATATTAAAATTGCACTTCTTCAAGCTGTTAAATTTTTTGGGCTTCATGAAATAGGAAATGAAATCATGGTGCCAAATACAGTTCACTTTAACTAAGTCTATACATTATAAAACATTAATAAAACCCACCTTTCAGAATCTTGAAAAATAAGATCAGTTAAAATGCAATAAGAAGAATATGAATCTGGTCATGCTTTCCAATGGAGGCAAAATACAACACAAACCTCACAGGCAGTTAAAGAACTGTTCAACCCAAGAAAGCTGAACTAAAGCAAACACTTTTCTTTTCTGAATTATTAAACATTTTTTTTTCTTTTCAGATGCCAATCACAGTGGAATCAGTGGAGCTTAAATTGGTTGCAATCAAGTTGCCTCATTGAAACAATTCAGTGGAGTAACCTAAGCTTCACTAACAATTCTTGGACTGTTGTGTCTGTTATAAAACAAAACTTAAGTTTTTATTTCAATTTCAAGTTATTAGAGGAAACATTATCTCTTTCAAGGAAAGCAAAATTGTATATTTGAAAAAAAAAAAAGCCTGAACTACTTAAACTTTAAAATTTGATACACAGAGGAGGAAAAAATGAGGATTAAGATCAATGATGGGTTGCTACTGGTCCGCCCCGGGTCGGGCAAACCGGTAACAGCGGCAGGAGGCTCCGCCCACCCACCCAGATACTTCTGCGCATGTGCAGAATCTTTGCCCGCAAGTGCGTACACGCCCATGAGTGAACCAGTAGCGATGGGTTTTGAAACCCGCCCCTGACTAAGATGCACACTTTATGATATCCTTGGATGAATGTATTGGGCAGTTTTCTGCACAGAAGTGGGCAACCAGGCAGGCTGGGACAATGATGGTGTCCTCTGTGATGTTTGATCTCTCTCTGACCTTTGCGTCATCCTCATAGTTTGTAATCCTATTTTCTAACATTGTTTATACATATCGAATAACTCAAGGCCCAGAACAGGGTCTTGTTATGCCATTTGATATACAGTCATTGAGTATGATTATTTAACTAGCTCTGGGAGAATTAATGGTATTATAGTCTATCTTACATTTAGAAATGAAAGTGAATATAAGTGTCCCAGGATAATATTGCAGGATCCAATCTGGGTCAGTCATCAAGACCAGAGGTTTAGTCTTCCGAGTTTTCAGACTCATGCTGGAGCCCATCTTCAGGGAACTTCTCTCTAGCAAATTGTATGCTTTGGACTATTCGGTGTATGATATATGGTGCCTCGTTGTGTTCAGCTTTTTAGTTGTTGACGGGGGTGTTGATTGCTGGCTATTAAATTGTTGGCTATTGTTTCCTTGTGCTGCCAAGCCTTCACCTCCAAAGTACTTGGTAAGCTGGTGGTAAATCAGCATTCCTGTTGACTGACAAGGGACCCATTTCTCAGGCTTCAATCACTTCCCTGTCTGTTTTTGTACCTGCTTTTGTACTACTAATTTTAGTAGCTGCAAAATTGAATGTATGTCCTTTTTTATTGAAATGTGAGGCTACCATTGAGTGTTTGGGTCTCCTCGTCTGACTGCTAGCTTGGTTTCTTGTAGCCTGGTGGTTACCTTCCTCCTCGTCTGTCTTACATAGTCACGAGAGCAATCCCTGCAGGGGATCTGGTAGATTACATTGGAAGTATCTCTCACCTCCAAGCAATCTTTACAATGCATAATTTGTCCTCATATGGTAGCCTCTCAGGTGGTATGAATGCCCATTTGCAGAACTCAGAAGCTGCATTCTACTGCTTCCAAAATGTTTTTGATGTATGACAGAGGTTGCCATGGAGTTGGTCTTGTACCTTTCTCTCCCCACAGTGTTGCACAGACATCTTGTAACAAATACTTATGGGTAGCCATTATTCCTGAATTGTTTGCGGATAGTGTGTGTGTGTGTGTGTGTGTGTGTGTGTGTGTGTCTGTGTGTGTGTGTGTATGTGCGTGTGTGTAAACAATTACATGAACAATTCAGGCAGAATGGGTACCCACTACTATAAAGCCACACACAACCAGGCATACATAAATACCACACAGAGATAGCCCCAAGCACACAATCTGCTAGAGAGAAGTTCCCTGAGGATAGGCTCCAAAAAAAGTATGAAAACTTGGAAGACTAAACCTCCACCAATTGACCCAGATTGGATCCTACCCTACATTTCCCCATCTTCTTTTCTAGGATCTCTTATACTAGATTCATTTAAGCTACTCAGCTCATTCTACTAAAAAGAAAAGAAAATCATCTTTTCTCTTTCCAGTTTTTTGGCCCTGAATTTGTCCACCATGATTTCTCAAAAATCACAGAATAGGGCTTCAAGATGGTACATACAAGTTCCTTTAAGACTCTTAATGTAATTAATTTTGTCCTAGAGATTTAAACTCATCCATAGTAGCCAGGTGCTGTATATCATTTTCCTTACTTCTGGGTAGCCAATCCGTCATTGTGTCAATTGTTCATTTTAAGTCCATTTGAACAAGTCCAAGTTCCCATTTGGTGAAAAAGCTAAGGTAAAATAGGAAATGGAAATCCCTTTTGTTTGTTACTTGTTCCTACCCTCCTATTAACACCAAGCCCTATTCGTTTCTTTATCTTTATTTTTCAACCAGCAAAGTGCCTCTTCCCTGTCCTTATTGTTTCTTTTAGGTTTTCCTGCAATCTAAATTATTTTTCTATTTTAGTCTTTCTGCTGTTATTTTTTTCAGATGTATTTATTGGTATGCCTCCTTAGAGATAATGTCCATCTCCCAGTCTTTATATGTGCTTTTTTTTACCCTTAATTCATTTAAAAATTGATACACATTTATTATTTCTTCCATTATTTTCGTATGAAAATAGTATGTGATTGCTCTTTCACTACCTTACATGTAAGGTTTCTAATCCTTTTACTATCCCTCTGAGTATAAGATTTTTTTGTCAACGGAGGCTCAGCCACTATACTTCTATAACCTTGTAGATGTTGGCTGTCCTAAAATCTACTATGTACATTTTTTATTATGTTTGCAATTCTCTTTCTATAACATCCTGAATTTCAAGAAGTTTCTAGGCCAGGCTGGGTAATATTTTGTTCTTTTATGTTAACTCAGGTGGTAGAATTTTGTCTAGGCCTTTTAATTTCTTATCCAGGTCTAGTATTGAATGGTTAATCCTAGAGCAAGAGTTTCAGTTTCCCATTCACTTATGTGGTTCATAGCATATTTTTGATTAAAGCTAACAACAGCTGGGCTTTGAAAGTCTGGAGAATTACTAGATGACTGACTAGAGATACCAAAATTCTTACCATGATCAACTCATTTTGTAGTCCAGATGTGGCAACCCTACTGTTAAAAGCAGCTACCAATCTTCTTCTAGCCTAATTTACAGTATTATTGTGAAGATAAAAATGGAGTAGAAATGGTATGCTCAGTGATAGATATTGGTATATTAAAGAATAAAAAAACATACCCTGTGCTGACCTCTTTTGAAGGATAACCAGGATTTTTATGGATTATCCACTAATGAATCCTTATTTTATATTATACAATGGCTCAAAAGTAACTTGAGAATCACCTGCAAAATATTTAATTTGCATTTAAAACAATTTGATGAATGCTGTGAAATTACCTCAATGTAATTATGTGTTCATTTAGCTAACTACATACAAACTGAGTAAGAAACACTTAGACTAGCAATTAGCAAATACATGTGCTTTTTAATGCAGAGGAGATGACAAACAATATTCCTGAGTATATTATGCAGCCTCTGAATCACTTGGTGTGTATTTTTTTTTCTTCCTCTCCAATTATTAATCTGTCTGCTTTGTCACAGCAGAGAAAAGAGGAAGATAGAAAAAAAAATGATGAATTTCCGAAAATTCTACATGAAACAAACTTTAGAATATTGCTGGGAATACCTAAACTGAAATGTTTGCAGAAGCTAATAATGGCATTGTAACACTTTGGGCACAGTTTAGCTTGGCACTTAAATTTGATTTCTGTGTTGACAAATCTTTAGTGTTTAATGTGAAAGCCATCAAAATCCAATAGAATCTAATCTTCGCTGAGAATATATTGAGCTAATAAAATCTATTGTGTGACTTAATAGAGACCCACTGTTGAGCAACAATAACCAGCACAGTCTTAACAACACTGGGGCATTATTGAATTTGTGTTTTGTGTCTTAAAAAGCCATTTTAGAAATGTCAATGCATTTGCTTCATTTAAATCCATATGTAAAAGTTTAATTTAAGTCTCAGATAATAATCAAGCCACCTCAACACTGTATACTGTAATTCAGTAGTGTAGGCATCTTTTTATTATAGTAAGAAATTTGGTTTTCTGTACAATAGAGATAGAAGCATCTTTTTCATAGCCCCAAGGATTCCAAACTGCCAACTTAAAGCAAATGATCAACCAATACAGCAGAGGAATACAATTAAGCCAAAGTGTTTCAGAATATATTTTTTCCTGCAAGTTCACTCATTTTAATCATTTTATCCAACTTTTAGAAAAATAATTCTTTGAGATTATTAATATCTCTACTAATAGCAACACTATTAATATTATAGTCTTATTACTACTATTATTACTTGTCGTTGTGTGACAGCCACTATTGTAAATTCTCAATGCTCTGATAGCCAATTTCTCCAGATACTGTTGCTGCTGCCATTTGTTCTGGAAGACCAGAACATAGTTAGGAAAAATTTTGAAAAGTTGTTCTACTGCCTTAGCTGAATATGATCCTTATATTGGTGGACAATTATTTGCCATCTGAACATATTGCTGAAAAAAAGGATGCAGTTTTAAGAGCCCATTTTTAACGCTGTTTGATTTCCTGAAAGTTTCTTTCTCCTACAATAGAATAAGCAAGTTTTAGTGGTTTGCTTAACTTTTGAGCAGGGCAAGACCCTCATGTCACAGGTCCAGTTGGCTATGGCAGTGTCATACATCTGCTCAAGGATGTATTTTTTGTGCAACACACACACACACTTTTCCTAAATGAAGAAATGGGAGGAAATAGGCTTTGTGGTTTTCCACCTCATAATGAAGGGTAAATATGAGTGGCTTAGTCGCCTAGTGGTGATGACGCTCGCCTCCCACTCAGACAGTTAAGAGTTCAATCCTAGGTAGCAGGAGATGTTTCTCTCTCAGGGTGCAAATCAAAAATACCTGCTGTGAACTCCGCATGGTATCAGGAAGGGCATCCGACTAGAAAATGCTTGGCTCCATCCAGTTGTCCTGATTGTACCCTGAATTAAGGAATTACAGAGTTGTAAAAGGAGTTAACGAAGAATAAATAAAACACTGATTTTCAACAATTCTTCAGCTTCTTTCCTGCAAGAAAGAAGTTTGAGAGTTATATACATGGAAAAGGGCCTAATGCTCTGTTATGGCCCAGACCAGCAATCAACACCTCTGAGAAACAAATACAAATGAAGACTGAGAGTCAGTCCATTGTTGTAGAAACAAACTGAGCAACACATTCTAACAAGTCCCAGTATTTACACAAGAGGATGGGCCAGGAATAGTTGAAAGTGATGAGAACCAGGGAAGCTTTTAGCAGGACGAGCAGGGTGTGATGACCCGGGGCATGGCACAAAGGCAACACAGCCAGAGAATAAGTACAAGTCCCTTTATTAGCTCCAAACTTTGCCCCCAATGTCCCTTTACTCTCCGGTCTGGAGAAAAACTCTTCCACAAACCTGTAAGCAGACAAAACTTCCAACTATACATCCAACAGGGCAAGATAAGGTAATTAATCTGGCAGGGCAAGCAAGATAAGGAATTCCAGACTTGAAGTAGCATGGCAGTAAATCAAACCAGTTGGGAGGATGCCAGGAACTCAGATAACTCAGCGTTTGTTCCCGACAACCACCCCTCCCATTTGCCCCTTCCTTTTAAACTCCAGCTCCAGGTGTATCTTGTGAAGGGAGTCGGGGCCCTCTCCTCCCTCGTAAGCCATGCAACCCACATTGCTCTCTTCTCTGTTCTTCCCTGCATGCCCTAGGATGAGGAGGGGGTGGGCCTTGGTCTTCATTAGAGCCTCCTCTCCCTTGTTCTACCTCTCCCCTGCTCTGCCTAGCCTGTCTTTGCCCTTCCCCGGTTTCCTCCACAGCCAATGGAGCCACTCTCTCGCTCTCTGTCAGCTGTTCCTCTTTCATCTTATAGTCAGACTCTGACAGAGGCATGACACAGGGTTTGAACAACAAGGGCTCAAGGTTCAGGTCTGCAGCAGAGAAGATTCCTCAAAGACACTGTTTTGTATATTGAATGGAGAGGTGTCTTGCTTGCAATTTCAAAAAAATAGAATAATCTCTAATAGTTCTAGTCTTCTCATTTAAATACTTTCAAGTGCCATCATGTTGTAAGATCTAGAGAAAGTTCCACAAAATCCATCTTACTCTGCAGCCTTGCCCGCAATGTTCCATGGCTCATCTTCTAAAACTTCTCCAAGCCTTGATCCTATCACTCTTCCTCTATTTTAGATGTAGAATTCTATTGGGAAGTTATGACAGTTTCATAATAGTTTTATATAAGGAGGGGATAATGTAATGGAGACAGGTTGCATGAATTCTACTTTGTAGAGATGCTTTGCTTCTTTTATATTGGGGTAAGATGAATTTCGCCTCAATTTTTAACTGATATGAAGGTTTGGCCAGTCAATCTTAGACTGATGAAAGTGCATATACATGGAAGTCCTTACTTGCGTTCGAAGTCTGCTCTTATCTGCTGAAATGTTGTATTCATTTCAGTATCTGTATTATCTTGAATTTAGGAGCAAGTGCCATTTCATTGAAAGGATGACTTAAGTTTTAACTGAAAGTAGGAGTCCTTTAGATGATGGGTGTCAAACTCGCTGCGTCATGTTGCTGTCACATGATGTTTCATGATGTTATTCCTATTTGTGGAGCTGGGGTGGGCGTGGCCTTCACATGATGCATCAGGCCCACAGGCTGCTAGTTTGACACCCCTGCTTTAGAAGATCTGCATAGGATGAGGGTTTAGGTAGAACAAAATGATTTAATACAGGTAATCCTAGACTTAAGGCCACAATTGAGCCAAAACTTTCTGTTGCTAAGCAAGATAGTTGCTAAGTGAATTTTGCCGCATTTATAACCTTTCTTGCCACAGTTTTAAGTAAATCACTGCAGTTGCTAAGTTAGTAACCCATTGGTTAAGTGAATCTGGCTTCCCCATTGACTCTGCTTGTCAGAAGATCACAAAAGGGGATCACATGATCGATTGCAGGACACTGCATCCATCATAAATATGAGTCAGTTGCCAAACATCTGAATTTTGATCACATGACCATGGGGATGCTGTAATGGTTGAAAGTGTGAAAAATAGTCATAAGTCTCTTTTTTCAGTGCTGTTGTAACTTCAAATGTTACTAAGTGCACTTTTTAAAGTCAAGGACCATCTGAAACACAGCTTTGTGTGCAACTATAACAAATATATCCTTAATGTATACTTAATTATTTTTTTCAAAAGCTACACCTTTTTTGTATGCAGTATTTATGTGTTGCATATTGGCTGATCAATACATTTTACCATAAATGGCATATGTTTTAAATTTCTTCCCCATGCCCATATATAGGCCTACACCAGTGGTGGGTTTCAAAAATTTTTACTACCAGTTCTGTGGATGCGGCTTAGGCATGGCATGGCTTGGTGGGTGTGGCAGGGGAAGGATACTGTAAAATCGCCATTCCACCCCATTCCAGGGGAAGGATACTGTAAAATCTCTATTTCCTCCCTATCAGCTGGGACTTGGGTGGCAGAGAATAGATGGGGGCAGGGCCAGTCAGAATTTTTAGTACCGGTTCTTCGAACTACTCAAAATTTCTGCTACCGGTTCTCCAGAACTGGTCAGAACCTGCTGAAACCTACCTTTGGCCTACACCAAGAATTACTGAACATATATTGTTTAAAATGGGCTTTACATGTGGACCTGGATCTATGTTTCTGGAACATTACTTAGTTATTTACATCTTTGTATATTTGTTACATATTATAGCATATTATATCTAGGTGAAGATTCATTTGCACACCAATCAGTCCCAGCTACAAATCTCTAGCAAATTAATGGTTGGAGAGAAAAAGATAAAACACTCTGGGAGGTCCTGCTAATCACCAGGGCATAATCCTGTGAACTGTTAAACATGCCAAAGATGTTTAAGCATTTAATTATGCAGCTTTGGCTTAAGATACTTTTTGCTATGGTTCCTGCACTGTCTGTGTTCCAGCTCTATGCAAAAACAAGCAAACACTTTGAAATGAATGATATCACCCAAGTTCCAAACTTCTTGGCTAGGAGCATCAACTGCAGTGAATGATAAAGTTTATTTTGAATCCTAATCAACCTTTGGGACTTCCAGGTTGGTTTTCTGGCTTAGATAATAAACCAATCTTAAGGAGAATTGTTTTCGTTTCAACCCCAATGCATTTGTCCAATCATCCCTTTCCTTCCTTCTTTTATCTGGCTACTACAGCTGTAGATATAATAGCTGAAAATTCCTCTATCAGGTTGTTATGTCACTGAGCAGAGGGGACCCTTCTTCCATACTGTGGGGAAAGAGTTGCCAACAATTTTACTACAATTTTAACTTGCAACAGCTAGTTAAAAAAGGTTGAGCATTGGAAGAGTATGTTGGAAATGTTCATTCTTGAAGTTATCAGTTGGCTAAAAAACAGGATCCTAAACCAAACTCTATAAGCTTCTTTTCAATTTCTTAAGAAACAGCTGGTTTAGTCAACTTATAAACTTATAAAGTTATAAGTTTTATAACATAGCAAAAAAAAAAAAATCCTGACAAATTGTAATATCATCATCATCCATCATCATTTTAGTTATTGTCTATCCCTAGGGGATGAAGCCTCTTCCGCATGTTTCCAACCAATATAGTCCTGAGCTTTCTTTTGCCAATTGAGCCCACAATACTTGCTGATGTCATCGATCCATCTTGTTTTAGGTCTCTTTCATGGATGCTTTTTATCAAGTGGGATTCATTTTATTTATTTATTTATTTATTTATTTATTTATTTATTTATTTATTGAATTTCTATACCGCCCTTCTCCCAAAGGACTCAGGGCGGTGAACAGATTAAGATTTCATATACATATAATATATATTTTTTTAATAAACAGTAAATAATAAATTGAGTCAACTTGGTGTAACTGCTAAGACCTTGGCATAGAATTTAGATGTTTATGCTAGCCCTGCTTGTTGAAACAGAAAGGTCTTCAGGGCACGTCGGAAAGTGTGAAGATCTGGGATTATTCGTATTCTAGGGGGTATTTTGTTCCAAAGAGTAGGTGCCCCCATAGAGAAGGCTCTCTCCCTTGGAACTACTAGACGACATTGTTTTAATGATGGTACTATGAGTAGGCCTACTCTGTGAGAGCGTATTGGTTGGTGGGAGGTTATCAGTTGCAGCAGGTGGTCTCGTAAGTACTCAGGTCCTAAGCCATGGAGCACTTTAAAGGTAAGAACCAACACCTTGAAGCGCACTCGGAAGGCCACTGGAAGCCAGTGCAGCTCGCATAAAAGAGGTGTTACATGTGAGCGCCATGTTGCTCCCATAATTACTCACGTGGCCGCATTCTGGACCAGTTGGAGCTTCCGGGTGCACTTCAAGGGGAGCCGCATGTAGAGAGCATTGCAGTAGTCAAGTCGGGAAATGACGATTGATTGCCTTGGTCCACCTGCCATCAGTTCTTCTTGCTATGTGACCAGCCCATTTCCATTTCAATTCTTTTACTCTTTTGATGATATAATATATTTTTGCCTGTTCTCTAGTCCATGAGTAGGTCTTTCTATCTTGTCTTGTAATGCAGAGCATGTATCCTTTCATGGCACTTTGCACCACTCTTAGCTTTTGTATCAATTATGAGGTTAGTGTCCACATTTCACTGGCATGTGTTAGAGAAGTTGTAATGTAAATCATGGAAATTGATGAGATTTGGGTACAATACAAATATTTCAAGGTGAAACTGCCACCACTGTGTTTGTGTGGCTGGCTGGGATCTTGCAGAGATAATGTGACCCATCCTAAGAAAATATCAATCATTTTTTTATCATATTAACCATCCTAATGTAGAAATATATCCTACAGCTATGAGATAGCATGAAGAACTGGAACATTATAAACTAGGAAATGTCTGAATAAAATTCCTGACATAATTAGATGCTATTTCACTAGCTACATCAATCTAGATACCCTTCTTCAAAGTTCATGACAAAAGATTAACTTTTGTTTCAACAATTCACAAAGCTACTGTGTATGTGATATACCGTGAGTCGTATCTCAGCAGAATAATGAGCTTCAAACTAGAACAGAAATTATCCCCAAACTTCCAGCTTTCTTCATTCCCTCCTTCCCATCAGGATTGGGTAATTTCTAGCACCTTAGATGTTGTGGAGTTACAATATGGTCAATTGTGAAGGACATATTGAACATAGTTTTGCAACGCTTGGAGAACCACAGAATCTGGAACTTCAGAATCCTCAACTAAGTCCTAACAGATCAATATCATATTGCTTTCAAATGGCTCCCCCCCAAAAAAAAAATTGTTCTATTTTTTTCTGTCATAACAGTGCTTAAGAAAATAAATTTATGAATGCAGATTTTATGAACAAATATATACAATGCACCCATCAAAATACTATCCTGCAGAGAGACTGCAATTTGTTTTCTCTACAGGGAGCTATATGTAGCGATGGACAAAATCAGTTTCACTCATATCATTTTGGCATGTAATCACTCAGAAATCTGTACTGTTCCATCTATTTGGTAATTTATGTTCCTTAAAAAACTAAAAACAAAAAAGGGTCCCAATATATTTAAATGTATTATTTCCCCAAATGCACATTACTGCAGCTTATGCTCAATTTAATAGATTGCGCAACATTTCCAGATAAAACAAATCTTTTATTATTATTTTTTACTATGCATGCTTGCAAAATTTGATCCCTACAAATACCAATACGGTAACACTTGATTTGTACCTCCTGGACAAAAGTATAAGCTAGCTATTGACTGGATTACATTCAAAGACACTTCAGTGCCTAAAAATATTAAAGCAATGAGTGATACATATGGCTTATTATCATTGGTAGTTGGAAGCATTTTCTAAAAAAAAAAAAAAAATGGCTCATCTGAGAAGTTCCATAGAAAAATCAGTGTATATTTAGGAGAGCTGCTTTTTCAAAACTATATCGTGGCTAAGTTGCATAGAAAAAAAATGAAGTGGGGGAGATGCAGAGAAAAAAATATAGATTGGATTTTTCTGCATTGCCTATAGATGTTTAAAATCCATATCCATTACTTCTTTGACTAAAAATAACAGAAATTTGTACTGCAGTAATGTATCCAGTTTGTTGCCATGTTTCAACAATAAAGATTCCCTTTGGGACACAAGCAAGAGTTGTTGAGACATTCACAGGCCATGAGCTACATGGGCTTTTTTTTTTTTTTAAGTGGGGGGGATGCCTTTGAGTTAGTCTTGACTCCTGGCCACTGTCTGAACAAGTCCCTACAGTTCAGGCATAGTATTCACTTACCTTCGCTACCAGTTCACAAATGTGAGTACTCGCTTTGCTCGCACACGCCACCTCCGTGCATGCGCAGGGCCATCCGCGCATACGCAGAGTGTCAAAAATGGGACATGATTATATCCGGGTGGGTGGGCAGAGCCTCTCACCCCCGCCGCTACCGTTTTGCCCGAACCGGATAGAACTGGCTGAATACCACTACTGCTACAGTTTTCTTGATGAGGTGTTTCACAAATAGTTTGCAGCTGCCTCCTTAGGACAAAGAGAGAGAGGGACTTGCCCAAACTCACCCAGTTGGCTTTCTGCCTAACCGGGACTAGGATTTATGGTCTCCTGGTTTCTAGCTTGATTCCTTAACTACCAGACCGAACTGGGTTTCTAACATGAAATAAGGAAGAAATAATTATTGGTAGAAACATTCATAGGTATGTTATAGATGGTGTCAAAGCACTAATTTCACTTCACATTAAATTGAGCAACAAAGGACCTATAATAACATGGATGGTTCATTCATTCATTCATTCATTCATTCATTCATTCATTCATCATTCATTCATTCATTCCTAATTAGGAATGAAAAAATGAAGAGCCTAAAAAAATAATAATAATCTAATCTAGTGCATGAAATGCTTCAGTTGAAAGTTGTAATACATTTGAAGCCTTCCAGCCAGAAGTGGTATTCAGCCGGTTCGGACCAGTTCAAGCGAATCAGTAGCGGCGACTGTGGGTGGGCATAATGGCATCCTATTTAGCCATGTTTTCTAGGCTGGGCGCATTTGTGTAAGGCCAGGTGCATGCATGGAAGGTGCATGGGCAGGCAAGCGAGCAAACCAGTGGTAAAAATATGTGAAACCCACCGCTGCTTCCAGCTCCTACTTACCACCTTGTACTTCAGGAAGCAAGGAAGAAAGATGAAAGACAATTTCTGTATGTACAAACATATGGAAACAATCACGCCCTACTTCCTTTTTCAAAAGAAGAATGGTGACCCCTTGTTTGAGTCCAGGAAAAGATTGAATGCAATCATTCTTAGCTTCTTTCTCAGTGATATTATCCTACCTGCCAGGGCAGGTATGTATATGCGTGGGGGGTGAGAATCTGATCACTGGGATTCATTTAGTTGCATATCCCTGCTCTAAATTCTATTGTAAAATCCAATATGTACTAATAATATGTGTTTAGAAGCAGCAAAGGTTATTCTATCAATGAAGAAGACAGATACCTTATAAAGTTTAATAGAACTTAAAATGCTGAAAGTAACAGTAGACCCAGCCAAATCAGTAACAAACAGTTCATTCATGAATCAGTTCCAGTGGCGCAGGAAGCCTAGAATTCTTTTTTCCCCATTACAAAGGGCTAAGAAAAAGCTTACTATAAAAAAAAATGTGGCTTCCTAAAGCAATGGTTCAAGAACAGATGGAGGAAGAAAACTGTTGTTGTTTTTATTAGTTAGAGGAAGAGGCTGTAGAATATTAAACCTATAAATCTTTCATTTGTAGCAAACTTAAAATTTCATGGCCAAATAGGTGAGTTCGTATCCCTTCTGGGGCCAAAAAAATAAGGAAGATTTTGCAGAAGTCTCCTCCTGCAAAATCCACAAAAATAACTGCATTCAATTCATTTAAGAAATGGAAAACATGAATAATTAGTATTTATCGCTTTCCTGTCCCAAGAATGAAGACTGTGGCATAGCCACCTGAATCACACCCGTTGTAAAATGCCATATCATTTTGTTTCCTAGATGTCTTGAATTTCAATTAAGAATATGTTTTTCTTCTGAGAAAGAATTTTCCATAGTCACATCTGAGACTAATTGTAAGGTGGTTGCATAGACAAAATTAGATTCTTATTCGGATAGGCTACCCTTTTGCCTCTTCCTATTATCAAGACTTTTAACTGCCATGAAAGCCAGCCCAACTGGGGAGCTTTACATTAGAGTTTTTCAGCCCAATATTATCATGGTTTACTTCAAAGATTCATGGGAAATAAATAAATTGATAAAGATGTCTCATAACTTTGGGAAAAGGGACATTATTTCTAAATGGAAATTTAGAATCTGGATAGATCTTACCTGCATTTTTGACCTAAACTCTGAATTTGGGTAATTCATCTTTTTTCATAACTCGTCATCCAAGTCTGTTGAGCCTCCATTTCCATCATGCTAGAGCACCATGGATTGTGAATTCAGCAGAATTTCAAAGACTAAAATCCAAAACACGTACAAAAGAATAACTCATGAAAAGTTGATCTACTCTGGACTTAGCATCTCTAAATGTTCCTCTAACATTGCCTATTACAAGACAAAAATCTCCAAGAAACACTTTAAACATGCAGATGTATAAGTCTGGTAGCAATATGAGACAGTTAACTCTAATATTTGTCACAACACTGTACAATACACAGTGTGTTGTGATACTGTGTTTCCCCGAAAATAAGACCCTGTCTTATATTTTGTTGAACTCTGAAATAAGCGCTTGGCCTTATTTTCAGGGAGGTCTTATTATTTTAGGGCGTGTGGATCAAGATAGGGCTCTTCTTAGTATCTTATCTGATTTCCAGCTCTGTCTCCCTAACCCTCACCACAGGAAATGGCGGGGACCGGCTGCGCATGCATTTAAATATTTTCGGGGAGGGTTTATTTTCAGGGAGGGCTTATTTTAGCGCATGAGCTCAAAAGCCTGGTTGGGCTTATTATCCGGGGAGGTCTTATTTTCAGGGAAACAGGGTACACTTAATGCTTGTAACCAGTTCAGATGGGGTATAATATGTGTTGTGTGGAAAAAGTCCTTTTTGTCCTTTGTGGTAAATCTCCTTCCAATCAATTTCATCAGATAATCCTTTGGTCCTGGTGTTTTGAGAAAGATTCTTATTTCTCCAGGCCTTGCTTGTTAGATACTCAGCCATGGTCCCCTCAATTGCCTTTTTTTCCAGTATAAAATGATCCAAATAGTCTAGTAATCATTTGTTTGATTTGAATAGCCACCCATCTCATCAAGTTGATTTCCTTTGCACATAAGGAAAAGGTTTGAGGCCTGATCATTTTGAATGTCCTCTTCTGATTTCTTTCCAGGTGAATATGTGCATCCTTTGGTAAATATGGTGACCAGAACTGCACAGAATATTGTTACTAACAGCACTTTAGCAATAGCATTTAGACTTATATACCACTTCACAGTGCTCTACAGCCATCTCTAAGTGGTTTACGGAATCAGCATATTGTCCCCAACAATCTGGGTCCTCATTTTACTGATCTCAGAAGGGTGGACGGCTGAGTCAACCTTGAGCCTGGTAAGATTCGATCTGCCAAATTGCAGGCAGCCAGCAGTCAGCAGAAGTAGCCTGCAGTACTGCATTCTGACCACTGTGGCACCGTGGATCTTATAATGCTGAAAGAAAGAATATACTGCAGCTTCATTAGATGATATTTTTTCTTCCCATCAATGATATTATTATATGTTTATGGAGCATAGGGATACCGCTGTATTATTATTATTATTATTATTATTATTATTATTATTATTATTATTATTATTATTATTATTATTATTATTATTATTATTATTTCAATTTATATACCGCCCTTCTCCTATTGGACTCAGGGCGGTGCACAGCCAAGGATAAAAAAACATACCAATGCAAAATTTAAAAACAATTAAAAGAATTATACAGCTTTGGCCCACAGTTTAAAACAATCCAATTAAAACCCAATTTACACTTAAAAAGCTAAGGAGCTAAAAAGAGCTAAAAAAGAGCTAAAATATCAATATGCAACCTAAACTTCAAGATATGCTTACACGAGGTTATTATAATAATATGGTATTTATATGGTATATCAATTTCTCTTGATAGAAATTGGCTAATCTAATAATTATTTCACTCACAGATTTCCCTTTTCTCTTCTTAATGCGACCCCGGAATTTATTATAAGAAAGAGGGAGAGATAACAGCATATATGAATGTTCAGCAGTTAAGCTCAATATTATATTGAGCTTAACTGCTTAACATTCAAGGATTTAATGTGCTAAACAAATAAAAACATTTTCAAGCAAAGGAATACATTGCAAGTGTCCAAGAGTTCTGAAATCATTATATTTTATCTAAATTATGAATGAGAAAATTATTAATTTGATCTCTATAAAAGAAACTGTGATTTAAATAATTTATTTGGCAGAAAGGCAGGATATCTATCCAAGAAAGACAGAGAGAGAAGAAATCATGTTCAAAGTTGGCCATTTGGCAAAAAATGAAGACACATCAGTGGTGGGTTGCTACTGGTTCACCCCGGATCAGGCGAATTGGTGGCGGCAGCAGCAGGAGGCTCCGCCCACCCACCCAGATGTCTCTGCGCATGCGCAGAAGGTCACGTGTGTGCATTCATGCACCCACAAGTGAACCAGTAGCAGCCAAAATTGAAACCCACTGCTGAGACACACCACCTATTTAGTGAAACAAGAAGTATGTTAGGATTGGCTTCTTTGTAGCTCCAGGCTTCATATGTAGGATTCCCAGGCCATGTGTCAAACCTGAAGCTGATTTGAAGCCATGTTGGAAGCTTCAATGTTGCCACACTGGAGCTGAGGGATAGGGAGAAGGGATTTTAGATAGCTGGGATTTTATAGCCAAAACAAAATACTTTCTCTTGGGAACCAAGGACACTCTCACACCTGGACATAGGAAGGCGGAGTGATGTCACCAGACAGGCAACCAGACAGTGCCGTGATTGGACCATGTGACTGATTGTTTTGAGAAAGTGACAAAACTTTTACTTTTAACTAGGTGAAAACCGCAGGAACCTTCAGAGTCGGTTTTCACCAGATCTGTGCCAATATGATATATTTATTTATTTATTTATTTATTTATTTATTTATTTATTTATTTATTTATTTATTTATTTATTTATTTATTTATTTATTTATTTATTTATTTATTTATTTATTTTGTATATCACCCTTTTCCACCAGGACTCAGGGCAGTGAACAGCCACGGTAAAAACACAACATATAAAATTTAAAAACAATTTAAAAAACATTAAATAATTTTGGCCATCAATTTAAAATAACCCAGTTAAAACTAATTATAAATTTAAAACCTCAAGGATGGGGTCAAGCCATATATCCAATAAAGCTATTCTTTGAGGAATCTACCTGCCTTGGAATTTTGGTTTCTATGGGTCTATTATTTGGAACCCTGACACCATGGTTCTAAGATGAGCCAGTTGTGATATTGCACATGGAGAATATTGATATCTCTTCCTCTCCCCAATTATTGCAATGTGACTGAATGCAGGTTTTTATTTAATTGACAATTCTTTCATAAGCATTGTGTTTTTTCTGTCAGTCTCAGAAAGTAAAAAATATGTTGTTTGTTTGGAGGGGAATATTCAAGCTTTTCTAAATCCTGGAACATAGTAAGATAGTATTCATGCAATCTCCCTTTGTTATATTATGGGATACTCAGAGATTTTCTTTACTTTAGTTATGCTCACTCTAGCACTGCTTGAAATCTCCTGGGGTTTTAAGATACTTTGGTCACCTGCTGTGTCTTCTGTGTATACATAAAGAAGAGTGACTGAGCGTAGCAGAAATAAATACTAAATCCTATTCTGACTCCTTGATGCTTCTGAAATTTGAGTCAATTGAAGATTATAAAAATCTCTTCATGGCCAATCTGGACTTTAATTTATCCATTAAACTAAAGGCAAAGGGAATTGTTTGCAAAATGGTCATTTTTTATTACTTATACGGACTTTCTAATGTATATAATTCAAATGCCCAGAGTTGGGTAGCAGAGAGGAAGTTGGGAGGTTGGGTAGCAAACAGGAAACTCCAATTGTGTAGCTGTTGTGCAGTGGCAAAAAGTATATACACACAGCAAGACACACACTCCAGACATCAGCCAAATCACAAGATCATGCTGTTCTTGGCAAGTATTGTGTCATTAGTATCACCCTAAAATAAATTATTTTTTTGCAGAACCAGCGTTAACATTGCAGTGTAAGGGTCAACATTTGTCAGTTGTTATGTTAGCTATCATTAATGAAGCCTTTTTTTTTCTTTTTACTATGGTGGAAAAGACCACCATAACTTGTTTGTCCACGGTGAGCAACAACAAAACAAACAAACAAATAATAATTTTAAAAACCACTGCAATATTGTGACTTTGAACATCAGTTAAATCTACTATGCTGTTTCCATGCATAATCATTCTAACAATTATTCAAATTCAGAACATATTAACAATGGCTTCCCAGCAGCCAACATAGTGATGATTCTACTCTTTTTTGGAATTGGAAGTATCCCTTTCTGGTATTGCTTCCAGAAAAGCAAAAAATAAATATATGTTCTTCCTTAGTCCTTCCTTCCTTCCTTGAACATTTAAAAATGCCTTCTCAGCTAAATGGTTTGGGTTAATTTGGAAAGCATGAGGTTGGACAGAGAATTTGCATACTGAGGCCCAGAAATGTGGCATTATACTTTATAACTTTATAACATATTTTATAAGCCTTACTATGTTCACTCAATTTCTTTTCACACAATATCTCTATGAATCATCAGGATGTGTTATTGAGTCAGGAAACCATGATGTTCTTGGGATTCTGTTCATACCTACTTATCTTCCAAATTCATACAGTGTTGATAATGTAATTACAGAACATCAGAGTGGAAGGGACCTTGGAGGTCTTCTAGTCCAATCTCCTGCTCGAACAGGAGACCCTATACCATTTCAGACAAATAGCTGTCCAGTCTCTTCATAAAAGCCTCCAGTGATGGAGCACCTACAACTTCTGAAGGCAAACCGTGATGGCAAAATGTGTTTAAGAGAATCTCTACGGGCAGTCCTTAACTTACAACTAGTCCTTTAGCAACCATTCAAAGTTTTGACATGTATGTATACAGAAAAACTACTTATGATCCAGTTTTGAAATTCTGGGCTTAGTTTCCATAGCCAGGTAATCACATTTTGGGTGCTCCACAATCAGTCCACAATTACAAGTGTTTTTGTATGTTTGTTTGTTTTTGCAGTGTTCTCATTCACATGACCACAATTTATGATGTTTTTGCCAGAAACCAATGTTTATTTGCAGTTTCTAGTAAAAAGCACTCTATAGAGAATAGTGGGTTTGCTTAACAATCACAGTTCTCACTTAATGACTGCCACAAAATGAAGGCATAGAATCAGGTCCAGTCACATCGTGACCTGCTTTACAACCATTATGTCAGACATAATTATAGTCGTATTTTGAGGACTACCTGTATCTACATACAATATATATATATATATATATAGTGTGTGTGTGTGTGTATGTATATATACATATATATCTATATATCTGTATCTATAACTATCTATCTATCTATATCTATATCTATCTATCTATATCTATATCTATCTATCTATCTATCTATCTATCTATCTATCTATCTATCTATCTATCTATCTATCTATATGCAAGCTTTCCTCACAAAGGCACGAAGCCAAAGACACCAGCCTGAAGATGACGAGTGGGACCTCATCGAAACGTCATCAAGATACTCTCAATCTTACACGGGAAAAGGCCCGAATACACCAAAACTTTCATACCTCTACCCATGAAAATCTACAAAAACATATATATATGTGTATGTATGTAATATGTTTGTGTGTGTATATGTATGTGTGTGTGTGTGTGTGTGTATGTATGTACACTTCTGTATATAAGTAGTTGTATTAACCTCTGAGCCACAAGTTCTTCTCCCTTCATCAGCTAGAGCCAGGGGAGGGATTAAGTGTTTTCCTATCGAGACACCTAGTCTAGCCCAGCATGTGGGAGGGAGCGTACTACATCCCTTTTGCCTTTCAGCTCCAATCCAGGAGTCCTCAAGCTACAACTGCCTAACATGCAGGCAGCCCAAGTTCGAATCCAAGTAAGGGTATGGCTAGCTGATGAGAGCTAAATAACTTGAAATAGATCTATACTAGTCTCCCTTTATTTCTTTATCAGCGAAATATAAATTTGGTATAAAATGGTTTGTCATGAATGCAACTGCTTGAGGGCTTCTGGACTGGAGCTGAAAGGCGAAAGGGATGCAGTACGCTCCCTCCCACATGCTGGGGTAGACCAGGTGCCTCAATAGGAATACACTATACTAATTTCTTATGTTTATACTTATCCCTGTTTATACTTATATGTTTATACTTATACTTATTTTCTCATACATGCTTGACAAATAAATAAAATAAAATAAATAAACACATTTCTAACTAGGGTTTTCTGCAAAGAAGGGGTTTTCTTTTTCTTCTTTTTATTCCATCCTTTAATTCCACAAGAAGTAGAAACCTCAAGATTTTGGGATAAAAAGTCCACTGAGTCCTGACTCAGTGATTAATACTTATAAGCTCCAGTATAAGAAAAGCTCCAATTATATGAATCCAAAAACATTCATAATGTGGTATACAGTCTAAAATAGAGAGAACCGTTTTTGATGGTTTACATTCGTATATCATATCTGATCCTGTCATGTAAAAATATAACAGGTGCATAAGTACCACATCTAAAGTTTGGTTAATTTTAATCTTCTGGTTTGATTTGGTTGCATCTTGGTATGGTGTGCAAATCTACCTGGTTAGGTTTTAGTTCATTGTTTCATGCAGACACAGAAAATAAATTCATTGAGTCTCCAGGTCAGGAATGCTGAATGAATGCAACCAGAAAATATAACATTGGATACAATATGGGTCATTTTCAGGGTTGATTTTTCAGGCAAATACAGTAAATACTTGTAAGTCTGAATATTAATACATGCATGCTCCTGTATGCACACATACACAAATGTGAGGTGTGGTTGTACTTCTCCTTGTTTTGTCTGCTGAGAAGCAGCCGGTGTACATAATCATTTCGATGCTCCAGCCTAGCCTGTTGTTTTTTTTTTCAAGTGTCCCTTGGAAGCACAGTTCTGTCTATGTTTGTTATGCTGTGCACCAATCAGCCAAATCAGAAGAAATGCTTCAATAATGAAATCTGGGACTATTTGAGAAACTAACCACCTGCAATCCCTCCAAAGCCTTATAATTAGCCTTTCTTACACAGGTGTTTTATGATTCCCATTCATGTCAACTGAGGGGAAATATGAAAATATGAAGAAGAAAAAAGTTTAATTAGCCTCAAAAGACTCATCTCTGGCAATAGGGAAAACATTTGCATTAGAGACACATCGAGTCACAACTCCATACTATTTATAGATCTGGTGAACTGATAAGGAAGAAAGAGAAGAGGGGCACAGATTTAACACCATTCATATTTATCCATGGAATTTGCAAAAAGGGGAGTCAAAGCAATGAGTTTCCTTGAAAGCTGCTATGGCCTTGGGAAATTATCAGTTGTTCCCATCCTATTTTTTTTTCTCCCAGAAGATGATAAAGCAACTAGTAAGTCATACCTTCAAGGTAGGTCAGATCTGAAAAACATGCTGGAATAGGCTATAGTAAGAAAATCTTACCCTTCCTCTTATAACCCAGGGAGTCAAGGCAGAGCCGTTTGATGTTCTTTTTGATGTTTTCTTCATTTCTTGGGCTTAAAACATGTTTTTGTAATTATGAATGAGTAGTTTTTTTCAAGATCATCATTGTATGATCTCTCTCTCTCTCTCTCTCTCTCTCTCTCACACACACACACACACACACACACACACACACACACACAATGCAAGGGTATAAAAAGCAGAATCAAAACTATAAAGAAAGAACTAATAATAATAAATATTGCTTGGACAGCAAAAGTGAGTAACAAACAAACAGAACAAATAATATCATACGTGTCATTGGAAGACAAAATCTTAAAATTGCATCTCACTTATTTTGACCATGTTGTGCAGGGGAATTCATTGGAGAAAGCAATTGTGTTTGGAAGACTTAGTGGTAAAAGAAAACCAGGCTGCCAAAGAACATGGTGGCTGTATACCATCAAAGCTGATACCAGCCAGGGCACAGAACAACTCAAAGAAGTAGTGCAAGTTTAGAAGATGTGGAAACACCTGGCCCATAGAGTCATCAAGAGTCAGGCATGACTGAATGGATAACATCATCATCCTCAATAAATATATTAAAATGATATTCCTAAAAAATAGTCTTCTACTATAAAGAAACTTTCAGCTAAAGACTTAAACATCGTATTTAACAATATATGATACGGAGATAATGCAATATAACCTACTTGCAGCGCTGAATGATGCCAGTTCCTTGTTTCCACTTTAGGAAGTATGTCATTAAAGCAAGTAACTTTAATATTTTTCCCTACTATCCTCTATTCTATCATTTATCATTAACTTTGGTCTTAGCCAAAACATCCAGTTTAGGAAATTAGTATGAGTACATACCGTATTTTTCGGAGTATAAGACACACCTATCTTTTTTGGTGAGGAAAAGAAGAAAAAGAAATCTCCCTCTGCCACTGCCTGAGCAATTTTGCCTCCTTGCAGCAAACAGCCTGCTTTACTTTCATTTTTGTTTTCAGCATAGCTTGATTAGCACAAGGAAAAAAAAATCTGCTCCAGCAATTTACCTCTTTGCAGCAAGCAGCAGAGCCCTGTGCAAAACAGCTGAAAGCAAATCAGCTGAGAGTCAGGAGGCCGATCTAATCAACTTGTGCTAATTAGCCTGTGCTGAAGTTGAAAGGAGCTGTTTTTTCTTGTTCTTTGTTTGCAAGGAGGTAACTGCTGCGAAGCAGAGGCCAAAGGGTGGGGGCCAGTGGGTGGGCAGGGCTACATTCGGTGTATAAGATGCACCTAAATTTTCACCCCTTTTAGGGGGGAAAAAGGTGCGCCTTATACTCCGAAAAATACGGTACATTTACTGAATTACAAAAAAAAATATGCTACATATATATACTCTATGCAAGGTATAACTTACATTCTCTTCTTGTAGTTAAAGACAAAAGATATAATAAAAATATGGATTATGATAGCTCTTACACCAGGAGGATACCAAATAGGGAATTATATGACTAATAGCCCATTCAAACACAAACCTCCCCCAAAGTTATACATTCATAGATCATATATTGACAACTGTGTCTGCAGGATACGATCAAGAAAATCAAGGTGACAGGAACAACAGTGCAATCAATCACCTATTTTTATGTGGTTAAGATACTAGTTCTTTACCACAAAAACATGAGGTCATTGTTACCAAAACTTGTAATATTTTACCTTGTGCACTGCCAACTACCCTGCGCACTGCCAATTACACAGAGTAAAAGAAAATTACATTTACAAGACTTAGAGATCCATAATTTTTAAATCAAAATAGCCTCCAAAAAATAGAATCAATGGATGTAAATCAAAGCACAGTGAATGAAACAGTACAGACACTATAGACACTATAGGCCAGTGATGGCTAACCTTTTTGCCATCGCGTGCCAGGAGAGGGGGGGCGGGGGAGGGTCGCACACGCACGTGCCCACGCGCATGTGTGCGCAATCCCCTCCCCCTCCCCCCCGCTCCTGGCACATGATGGCCTGGTAGGCCCGTTTTTCTTTCTTACCTGGTTTCAGATCCTCTCTGTGTATCTGGGAATGGTGAAAACAGCCTTTCCCACTCCCTTGGAGGCCCTACGGAGGCTGAAAAAGCCCATTTTCCAACTCCCGGAGGGATAGGAAGTGACATTTTTTGCTGTCCCCAGCCTCCAGAACCTCTCTAGGAGTCTCTAGGAGCCTCTCTAGGAGTCTCTAGGAGCCTCTCTAGGAGTCTCTGGAGGCTGGGGACAGGAAAAAATGTCACTTCCTGTCCCACCGGGAGTGAGGAAATGGGCCCTTTGAGCCTCCGTAGGGCCTCCAAGGAAGTGGGAAAGGCTGTTTTTGCCATTCCCAGATACACAGAGAGGATCTGGAGCCAGGTAAGAAAAAAAAAACGGGCCTTCCCCCCCCCCAGGCCCTCCAGAGGCAGGAAACAGCCTGTTTCCCTACTTCTGTTGGGAAAAATCCAAAGAAAAGGAAGTACTTAATTTAAAAGAAATATGTTAAAAGGCAACATTTTTTTTTAGCAAGTAGCCACTTTGATTATGGCATTGATGTAGTAAGTAGTCTAAGAACATGTAAATTTCACAAGATATTTCAAGTGACCTTTTCTGTTGAAGCATCATAAATCCAACTTTGTTTTCAAAGCTGATTTGTAGCCAGCTTTGACATGTTAATGCTTATTATTATTTTTCTTTATGTATATGTTACATATCCCACCCAGTGTCATATGTTCTGAGCTACTTACAGAAATAATCAATATCATCAATATTTTTATAAAAAGCAGAGTATAACAAAAATCTTTAAAACAACATAACAAATACTTCCAACCCACAAAATGACAGTAACTCCACCACCTTCCACAATACTTAAAGGGTGGAGGCCATTTGGACTTTGATGGGTAGAGAACCCAGAGTACATGGCAGTCATAAAGGAAGCTTCCTAAAGAACCTCTATCCATCTAACATCTCAAGGGGGAAGGACCCAAAGCAATGTTTCATTGTGATTGCATAAGCAGACAGATATTTGAGAAGTTAATTTGGATCCAAAGCTTGTGGCAAAAATCAGCATTTTGAATTGCATTCAAAAACATAATGACAGTGAATGCAGCACCTGGAATATATGTGTAGAGTTACTTAAAGGTGTTTCATTTCGGCATACGAGCTGTCATATTCTGCATCAGATGAAGTTTCCAGCTTTCCACCAATCAATCAATCAAAAAAATTTATCACTCAATCATTTTTTTACAATCCAAAGAAAAACACTCTGGTAATCTTCTAAGGAAGATTAAGTCTTAAAATATACTGTATCAAATACATAACAAAGTATAAGGTTTTTTTTTTTGAAGTTCCTGGATCATGTAAAAGTAAATTTTAGTTCACACCAGGGGTAGGTTCTAAATTTTTTTTACTACCGGTTCTGTGGACGTGGCTTGATGGTCATGTGACAATTCTTTAGGATTTAGCAGAGGTACTGGTCTACCAGGCTTTTAACTGCTTGCAGAGCTGTATTAGTCTACCCATTTATTTTTGCAGGCACCGGTCTATTTATTTGTTTTTGGAGGCACTGGTCTACCCATTTATTTTTGCAGGCACCAGTCTACTCATTTGTTTTTGGAGGCACCGGTCTACCACCACACTGCCTTTTAATACTGATCAGTGTAGGGCGGCCCTTTGAAGCCCCACGGCAAGAGTTTAAACAGTTTTTTTCCTTATAGCCCATCAGCTGGGACTCAGGAGGCAGCAATAGATTGGGGGTGGGGCCAAATAAAAGGTAAGAATAATGCGGGGGGCAGGGGGCAGAACCGGTTTGGTGATGTCATATCGTCACCACTACCGGCTTGGCAGAACCGGGCGGAACCGGGCAGAACCCACCACCGGTTCACACCTTTTCTTATATATGTGATAGTTCATTCTAGCCATTTAAGTTGTAGATGGTTTCTTTGAGCAAGTATAAATTTAGGCTTAGTCCTCCAAAAGCAAGCAGAGATAAAGATACATATGCAGATATAAAGCCTTGTTTTTAAGTGCTCTGAAAGCAAGCAATAGAAATATATTAGCAGAGCTGCCTGCTGCTTATATTTTATTGACTGTACACATTTTGATTGTTTTGTGTATTACAATTTTTGTCTCCTGAACTGTGTTCTCCGACCCCTTGATCAGCCTCATGTTCAATAAAAAGAATTGGGAAGATAATAGATTTTTTTTAGAATCAGAGAGTTTACTTATCAATAGAAGCCCTGTTACAACTTTATTCTAATATGAAAAAATATACATTTATATTTGCACAATATTGACAAATTCCCTTGCTTTCAAAAAGAAGGAAATCTGTACCATTCCTCAAACTTCAATAATCTTAATTGATAGAGATATTTTACAAAGAAATGCTTGAATCTCACTCATTTGAAGCCAAATTAGAAGTTATTTCTGTAAAATAAATTAAGTTTATTTTAAGTTTAAACAAGATATACTAAACTTTTTTTGTATGTCAAGTACAATGAGTCCTCTTGAAGTCCTTTAAAAACATTTTAGAAAGGTTTGGGGTTGGAACTCTTGGTGATACAGAATTCAGTTTAAATCTATTTTAGCAGGTCATTAAGAATTTACTATGAAAAGTGAATGCACAACATTCCACTTTAAGAAAGTTACTCTATAAAAATTATATCTTTATTTTTTCAGAATATTAATAAATTGGAATAACTTCTGAACCCTGGCATCAAGGCCTCTTAATCAAGCCTATCAATTAATATTTCTAATGTAATTTGGAAAACTGATAGCTTTTTTTCTTCCTCATAATAGTTTAGTTTAGTTTAGTTTTATTAAATTTCTATACCGCCCTTCTCCCGAAGGACTCAGGGCGGTGAACAGCCAAAGGATAAAACACAAGAATACAAAATTTAAAATAAATTAAAACAGATTAAACAATTTGGCTCAATTTTAAAAATATCCCATAATTAAACAAATTAAAATTAGTATTTAAAATTTAAAATTTTAAATTTTAAAAAGGAGAAGATTTAGGCCAGGCCAGCTTGATGGAATAAAAACGTTTTAAGCGCGCGGCGGAAGGTGCGCAGATCTGGGATCCTCCGTATCTCCGGGGGGAGCTCGTTCCAGACTGTAGGTGCCCCCACAGAGAAGGCTCTTCCCCTGGGGGCCGCCAGTCGACATTGTTTGGCCGACAGCACCCGGAGGAGCCCCTCTCTATGGGAGCGTACTGGTCGGTGGGAGGCTATTGGTGGTAGCAGGCGGTCCCGTAAATAACCAGGTCCTAAGCCATGGAGCGCTTTAAAGGTGGTAACCAGAACCTTGAAGCGCACTCGGAAGACCACCGGGAGCCAGTGCAGCTCGCGCAGGAGAGGTGTTACATGGGAGCTCCACGTTGCTCCCATAACCACCTGCGCGGCCGCACTCTGCGCCAGTTGGAGCCTCCGAGTGCACCTCAAGGGGAGCCCCATGTAGAGAGCGTTACAATAGTCCAGACGAGAGGTGACGAGGGCATGAGTGACCGTGTGTAGGGAGTCCTGATCTAGAAAGGGACGCAACTGGCGAATCAGGCGAACCTGATGAAAAATCCTCCCGGTCACGGCCATCAAGTGCTCTTCTAGAGACAGCCGTGAATCCAGGAGGACGCCCAAGTTGTGAGCCCTTTCCGTGGGGGCCAATGATTCGCCCCCAATAGTCAGTGATGGTGCCAGCTGACTATATCGGGACATCGGAAACCACAGCCACTCAGTCTTGGATGGGTTGAGCCTGAGCCTGTTCCTCCCCATCCAGATCCGTACGGCCTCCAGGCACCGGGACATCACTTCAAGGGCATCGTTGGGGTGGTCCGGGGTGGAGATGTACAGCTGAGTGTCGTCAGCGTATGGTGGTACTTCACCCCGAAACCACGGATGATCTCGCCCAGCGGCTTTACATAAATGTTGAACAAAAGGGGCGAGAGAACCGATCCCTGTGGCACCCCACATATGAGGGGCCTCGGGGTCGATCTCTGCCCCCCTGTCAACACAGACTGCGACCGGTCGGAGAGAAAGGAGGAGACCCACCGTAAAACGGTGCCTCCCACCCCCAACTCTTCCAACCGGTGCAGCATGATACCATGGTCAATGGTATCAAAAGCCGCTGAGAGATCTAACAGGACCAAGACAGAGGAGCAACCCCTGTCCCGAGCCCTCCAGAGATCATCAACCAACGCGACCAATGCCGTTTCCGTGCTGTACCCAATAATAAATCCAATTGTTCATTTATTGTCCATATTTCCTAAAATGTATGTTTATGCAATACACAAATTTGATTTAATCCCTGTGGTTAATTGCTAGGTTTGTTGTTCTGAAATCTTGGAAAACACCTTTCATTGGATTAGCAGTTTTAAAAGTGTAGGAAATAACTCTGACTGAAAATCTAAGGCAACAGCAAAGATTTGATGACCCCTGAAATGATAAATATTTAGATCTTTTTAGTAGATGTAGAAATGTTTTTCATAATAGATTACTTTTGAGTAAGTGCTCTAGATATAAATATTAAATGAGGTTGCTAAATGTGCTTTTTCTTAAGATTGCATAGGCATACATTTTCTCTCTCTCATGTTCTACCTTTCTGTCTTTCCTTGTTAAAATAGATGTATTAAGCCTGGTAAATATTTCCAATTAGATAGGAAGAGAGACTTCAGAATACAATAGCTTTCTCTAACTCATTAAAACAGTCATATATTTTCCAGTATTATGTGGATACATACATAAATGCATATACCATGATCATAGGGTGCAGGTAATGTCATGTACATTATGATAACATCGGGAAAATTATATAAATTATATAATTTGCATAATTTATGTGATTACATGATGACCCAGAAATGTCATTGGGGCTTCTATTTGATGCCTATGACACATATATACAATTGTATACAGAAACACTCAAGTTGAACACAGAGACATATGGTATATCTCTATACTGAAGGTTTCACTTATCTTTCTCATATGCTGTTAGTTTTGTTTCCAGTCATTTTTTTTCTTTTAACTATTTTTTTATTTTGGATTCTTAAATAAACACATACAAAACAGTGACTATAAACCAACTCATTGTATATTTTGTAATCAGATATTAAACAATACTTAAGGATCTTTTTTTAACAAACTGACTGTCTACTGAAAAGAGCTCATTAAGAACATGCCAACAATTAGAAAGGGTCCAACAATTATTTTATCAAGTTGGCAAGTTGCAATGAATCACCGGTCTTTCTGCTGTTAAAAGTAAAGAACTCCAAAGACTAATTGACATAATTCTCACATAAGATTACAGAAACTGAAGATGAGTATACTTATATATTTGATCATTGAGAATAATTTTATTTACATTTATTTATTTATTTATTTATTTATTTATTTATTTATTTATTTATTTATTTATTTATTTATTGTTTTTATTGGCCAAATGTGATTGGACACACAAGGAATTTGTCTTGGTGCATATGCTCTCAGTGTACATAAAAGAAAAGATACGTTCATCAAGAATCACAAGGTACAACACTTAATGATAGTCATAGGGTACAAATAAGCAATCAGGAAACAATATCAATATTAATCGTAAGGATACCAGCAACAAGTTTACAGTCATACAATCATAAGTGGAAGGAGATGGATGGCGGGAATGATGAGAAGATTAATAGTAGTGCAGACTTAGTGAATAGTTTGACAGTGTTGAGGGAATTATTTGTTTAGCAGAGTGGTGGCATTCGGGAAAAAAACTGTTCTTGTGTCTAGTTGTTCGGGTGTGCAGTGCTCTATAGCATTGTTTTGAGGGTAGGAGTTGAATAATAATAGAAGTAGGAATATAGAAGACCCTGGATGACCCTGTGTCTGGAAAGAGAATACTTTATAATGCAGGAAATGTAGCTGATTGTTATTCTAACATTTTACCCTGCATCCTACATTGAATAGGGACAGAGATACTAAAGAGCTATACGTGACCTAACTTTGAGCACACAGGAGGCATACACACCAATAACATTTTCCCCTATACTGCTTTCTTCTCCACTAGCAACCACCAATTGGAAGAAGCTATTGACAATCTGATCTGCATGAGAAAAATCATCTGTGAGTTGGAAAGAAATAAACACACAGGGAATAAGTGACCTGGAACAGAAAGAAAGAAAAATAAAGCTTGTCATAACTTCATGAAAGATAATACATTACCGCGAAGAATAAATCTTATTGACTAGATCTAATATTTGCTAATAACTCAGGAAATGTCAGTCAGTATTGCAGTATTGCTCATGGAGTTCATGTCTTTGAAATCAGGCATACCAGTGTTTTTGGAGCCCTTAACCAATTCAGTTGAAGAAATCCTGCTAGGGGGATACTGCTACCAGAAAAACTGATGTTGTCTTAATTTGTTGGTATCATCTTTCACTTATTGGAGACACTAAGATGACTATCACACCCTTTTAAAAAAGCCATCTTGCTACAGTATGTTCCTTCATCATACTGATTACGATGGACTAAAGTTTGTCTGACACCGGACAAGGGAAGTAGCATTCCACAAAGTAAAACTGTTTGGCCATGTTTTGACCCCTTTTATGACTATGCATTGTACTGTGAATTCTATAATTGGACAGAAGCAGCCAATCATATGGGTTTTGTACCTGATTGAAATCATTATTTCTGAAAAGGAACCACGTGGGTAATAAAGATTTGCTTGAATTAGCTTCATCTATATAGCCTGCATATTGATACATATGAGGGATGAGTAATAGGTGTAGGGAAAAGAGAGTGTCAAACTACTGTGATTGGCAAGGTCTTTTGGAAGGTATTTCTTACATTGTTTCAGATGGGCATAATATATTTATTATGCTCATGATGAGGGTTATTTTAAAAATCACTGCTCATTTGCCCTCTTCCCTTATATGTAGGATTCTCTAATTTGTTCTAGGCTTTAGCTAGATAATTAAAACAAAACAAAACAAAACAAAACAAACAAAAAACCCTTTACTGTACTGCAGTACCCCTTAAAGATAGTTGTTCCAGATTCAGGACCATGGAGAGTACCATTGTGAAGCTCTACTGTACTGACTGAAACTAATGGAGGTTTTTTTTTTTTAGCCAGGCCAAGCTAATGATCACAAAAACTTCAACGTCCCCAGTTGTCCTGTCCCCATTTTACCAAGACTAGGAGCTATAGTTAAATTGAAGATTTGGACAATGGATCCTGATATTGTATTTCTTTTTTTGAGAATTCATTTTTCCTTAGTAATTTGTCTGAAAATATGAATTCTGAGAATATTTTACTTAAGGTAAACACTGGGACAGGGGGAAAAAAACCCTTTATAAAATCCAAGTCTACTGCTCCCTGTAAATTTGCCTTTTCTGAGTTGATTCACTACATTCAGAAAAGGAAGGCAGCAAATCCCACACTTACAACAGCCATTTTTTAAAAAAAGCTCATTAAACAAAAGAGAATGTCATCTGCAATGTAAAATTAATTACATTTCTTTCCTATTATGACTGTTCAGACAGAATCACAGTTCTTCCATGTGGGCAAATAAACTACTGGGGGTAGTCTGTAAAGCATATTTTTAAATATTCTCAGACAATTGTCATATATAAATATTCTGTTTGAAAACACATGGTTAATTCTGATGTTTATCCTGCTGTGCATTATTTGACATGTCTGACTTTAACAGCTTGACAGTTGATTTAAGGCAGCTATTTGACTCAGATAGGTAATGAAATTTCCAATATCCATTAATAATGACAATGAATACAGAAAATTAATATTGAGCCAAAATAAGTATGTTAAATACCCTCCATTATTGCTGAAAAAATAGACAAGAATAAAGGTTGATGGAATTAATAATTTCCTCAAAATTTTAATTCTATAGGTTTGGAATATAGCTTTATCTACATAGTGATGTTGAATTGTATTAAAAATTGAGCATCAGTTTCTTTAAATTCAGATTCTGCTCATTTGTGATATGTATTTAAATGGACCAAATCCTTTTGCAAAATTCTGAGCTTTTGTTTCTGACTGTTGATATCCTTAACTGAAAGGATATTTCAAGTATTGCTGAACATAGGTTGTATAATTCCTACATGGGGGGGGAGATTAAATAACATACTCAAAGTCTGATCAATATGCATGTAGCAACATGTTAAAGTTCACACACACACACACACACACACACACACCAAATAAGCACAAATAAAAGAAAAGCTTGTGAATAACAGATGGATTCATATCTGAGCTGGCAAGATTCTTGCATCATTACCATGCTACACACATTTGCTAAATTATAAAAAGTTTGGGAAGAGGAGGGAAAGAATTTGATCAAGTCAAGATCAACAAGATCATAAAACTCATTGACAGAGTTGAAAATATAGAAAAATGAGAGTTTCTCCAACATGCTGAGTTGTTTAATTTGGCTTTTCAAAATAATTTTTTTAATGTGAGGCTGTTACTAGCCTAAACACTATTTTTAAAAAGCACTAGACAAATTCATGGAGAACAGGTCTATGAATCATACTCATTATAAGTCAAATGGAGCCTTCATTTTCTGAGATAGCAACCTTCTGAACACAATTTCCTGAAAGAAGTATCAGGAAAGAACTGCAATCTCTTGCCCTGTTAGGAAAGCATTTGGTTGGCTATTGCTGGAAACAGAATGCCATGCAAGCCAAGTCCTTGAAATGTCAGTAAGGGACTTCAAAACGTTCCTTCCTCCACACTTACCTTTATGCATGAATTGCTTTTCTCATTTATTTTCTTAGGACTCACCTATCAACATAGCTGGTGAACCAGGATTTTGTACAGATTTTGTCATATTCACTGGTTCTGTATCTTAATTCTTTTATCACTTTATAAACTTTTTCAAGGGTCCAATCATCACCGTGACATTTATTAAACTGAAAAAAAACCCACTTATTTTTCTCTTCATATCTTGTATCTTCTTTATGTCTTGCTGCATATGACACATGAATGTATTTGGAAATCCCTTTCAAAAGATTCCAGGAGATAATATACTCAGTTCAATTTCAAGTTCATCTGTAAGTATTGTAAGAGAGGAAAAGACAGCACAAAGAGGAGATAAAATAGGTACGAGAAAATAAGGGATTCATTTTTGCCTTGTCCCCCTAGGGATGGGGGGAAGCTTACAAAAGTAGCTACACATATTGGAAACAGAGTGATGGATGTAGAAAAAGGCAATAACAAGGAATATGGAGTATGTTGAGGTATTTCCCATGCTCTATATACGGTATATTATTGAACTGTAATAACTACAATAACTCTGTAAAGGAAATCAATAGGGTTTCATATTGTAACTTGAAATGATTATTTTAAAAAAGGGGGGTGGTCACATTCCAAACCAAACACATGTTACGTGAGTTCTAGTTCAAGAACATTACAAAAGAGAGCTGGTTTAGTTTGGGTACAAAACTAAACATGGTGTTCCAAATCCATTTCAAGTGGAGTAGTCTTGAGTACTTTGTACTGTTTAGGTTGGTATGAAACTGTTTTGTCTCTTGCAACTGGAGTATTTTCTTCTAAATTTTCCTCTGTGGGCCTGTATAGCAGGAAGGATTAGTCATGTTCCTGTTTCTATTGGCTTAGAGTGGAAAGAGTGATCAGGAGTGAGAAACAAGGGGGACTTTAAGGAAGACAAGGCACAGTGAGGGACCTATTCCGGATGTGATTATTCTTGCACTCATTGGGTCATTGCCTAATTGCCTAAACAGTATGTCACCACTGGTGTTTTTGTTCAGATTTCCTATGGGAAATTTATTTCCATGTGAGTCAGTGGCCTATAAAAGAAAAACAAACATATACCATTGCTTTGATTGGCCTGTTGAGATGCATTCTGGTCACACTGCTATCTCCTACTAATTTTGAAAATCAGGATACTTTATAAATATAGCAAGTCTTCATCTTTAAAGGCTCAGGCACTCCAATCAAGAGAATATTTAAAATTGCATATGCATGCCTAAGCTTAACAAGGCATAAATGTTGTTTCCCCCACCCCACCCCACCAAAAAAAAACCCCAACATTTTCTGTACTAATGGCTTGCTTTGGTTTGATTGACTACTTGAATATTGGCTCTTTTATGGTTGTTCATTTTGAGTGCATTTGCAAAAGCTAAATGTTTCTTGGCTTTCCTACATGGGTTTGTTTTTTTTTTTTTTTTGGTGTTTTTCGTTACCATTAGTATTCACTCCGTTTTATTTCTGAGACTTCATACTGCACTGAAAAATTGGTAAAGACACTATGCTGCTTGAAAAACAAAGTTGAGTGCTGCTGGTAGGTGGTAGTGAATGTACTTTGGTCATGCTTTATGAATTTTTGATGCAGTGTAAAGTGGATTTCACCAGAAAGACATATATGAACATGTTGGTTTTCCCTGTTTCTTTAGCACTTCAAATGTAAAAAATGGGCTTGCTTTTCTGAGGCAGTGTGTATTTACTACACATCCATTCTTACATTCTAGTGCCACTGAGGTGGCAAATGTAATTTGCCTGTAAATGTAATCGAGACAATGTAATACCTAGAACTACGAGATGGGCAGCAAATAAATCTAATAATAATATATATATATATTTTAAAAAAAATAATACTTAGGGTAAATGTCTGTGGAGATTCTCAGTGATCCAGGTCATGTTTGTCACAAAGGTGTTTTTTCAAAAGGCAACTGGGCTTTGTTTTTCTTGAAGATGTTTCAATCTTCTCATCGAAGAAGCTTCTTCAGTTCTCAAACTGATTCACAACTGAAGAAGCTTCTTGGATGAGAAGCGAAATGTTTTTAAGCAAAAACGTTTGCTGAAAAATAATTAAGTTGTGGTTTCTGGGCATGGGGTGTCTCCTTGGCAGCAGATTTTCCTTCCTTGCTGCCTTCCTTCTTTTTCAGCAAACAGTTTCAGGCTCTCCTCCCCCCAGAAAAAAAAAAGAGGAAACATAAAGTGTGGATGAACCATATCTGCAAATGAGCCTTTACATATATGTGTATGGAAGCTCATGTACTTGAATTTCTTCAATAAGCTTGCACAACATACAGCCTGTGGGCCACATATAGCCAGCCAAACAACCTTTTGCAGCCCATTGGAGTGTCTTAAAATATAAATAAATTCACTACCACACAGAAAGATGCATTGCTGAGTGACTCCAAGTCTCATCACTGCTGTTAGTGCTCCACTAGCCAGCACAGTCATTGTGTGCTGGGTATTCCTTTATAGTTGGTGAGGATTTTAATGTGACTCTTTTCCCTCTGCAAAGTATGCAGGCCTGGTTTAGGTACAATCAATATAGATTCAGAAGCTTATTTTAAAACATTAACTTTGTATTAATGGACTGAATTAGAATTAGAATTCATTTTCTGCCAGGATATTCTCCTGGATACCCTGAAGAAGGTAATTGACTTGAAAGATGATTAGAGACATTAAGATTTCTGTATTCCTGTTACGATTATTATTATGATTGTTGTTGTTGTTGTTGTTATTTTAAAGAGAGACTTATATAGGGTTGCCAGGTCTGCTTCCAAAAAATAGCGGACAAGCGGCGGCGGGGGGGGGGGTTAAGTAGTTAAAAAAATTTAAAAAATTACAATTAAATTATATATTTTCTTACAAACATTTTAACACATATTAAAATAATCACTTCAAAACTTTACTTAAAATTCAAAACATCAAATATATTATAATAATCTTTGTCTCATTCTAACTTATGAAAAAAAGACAAAACGCAATTCTCCTATCCTTATTCTCTTAGACTGTACAGCTTTAGATTACGTACCATTTCATCATAAAGCTTTTGAATAAAAAAAAATGTCCACTATTTTGTGAAAAAAAATAGTGAACATAATGTGAAAAAAGCGGACTGTCTGCTCAAATAGTGAACACCTGGCAAGCCTAGACTTATAGACCCACAGAAATCAGAGGTGTCAAGGGGCAAGTAGCAGCATCAAGTGGTAAATGATAAAATCAGCATCATACTAGCGCAACACAAGCTCTGCCTTTTTGTATGTGCATTGTTATATCTCTCATACATATACAAAAGGACTGATTCTTAAATCACAACAATGCAATAATGGCTGGTTCAGGAAGTCATAAAAAGGCCATCGTTCCCACCCTTGCTTTAAAGCAGTGGTGAAATGTAAATTTTGTTACTACCGGTTCTGTGGGCATGGCTTGGTGGGGGGGGTAATGTGACTGAGTGGGCATGGCCAACTTTTTTCTTTTACTTTTAAAACCATTTTTCTACAACCTCTTCAGCTGAAGAGGTTGTTAAAAAAATGCTTTTAAAGCCTCTGACGATCCCAGCTGACTTGCCTGATCGGCAGAGGCTTTTTCTTTTTAAGCCTCTGATGATCCTAGCTGACTTGCCTGATCGGCAGAGGCTTTGTGTTTACTTTTAAAAGCATTTTTTCTATAACCTCTTCGGCTGAAGAGGTTGTAGAAAAAATGCTTTTAAAAATTAAAAAAAAAGCTTCTATGATTGCGCAGCTCAGCTGGGCAATGGGGAGGCAGGGATTTTTGCTACCAGTTCTTCGAACCACCCGCCTCCATCGCTACCGGATCAGGCGATCTGGTCTGAACTGGGAGCACTTCACCCCTGCTTTAAAGTATCATAACCCAAGGGCAAATGAAGGATGCATTTATACATGAATTCAAAGAAGGAAGTATAAGATAAGGATGAACCATATATATATATATATGTATATATATATATATATATATATATATATATATATATATATATATATATATATATATATATATATATATATTCAAATTTGCTGATTTTTCTACAGGCTGACATGCTGGTAGCATTTACATGTTTCTATCCTATCTTTTTGATTCTGGATCAAAAATAAAGGAGAAGTAGGAGTTTCCTACTATAGCATATCCTATGAATGAACTAGTCAAAGCCCCTGGTCAAAGTTATGAATATTTATTAATTCAAATTCCGTTTCATCACATCAAAATTGGCTCAAAATGATTTAACATTATAAGTGGGAAGTTCTGTTTTCAACTATAAACAATTTTCATTTTCCATTTCTGAAACACCTCTAGAAGTTAGCATTATTATCAACTAAGGAAAACTAAATCAGAAAGGGAGTCTAGCCTGCCTAAGGACAGCTAATATACTAAATAAATAAGAATATACATTAAAGTACATTAATTTATACAAAATGTAAGGATGGCAACATTTCACCAGTTAGTCAATCAGTTTGTTTAATAATCAGTAAGCATGTTGAAGAATGGATTGATTAGTCAGACATCTTAGAGTTGTTGCCAGAATGACTGCTAATTCTCTTGGGATCTAAGTAAGCATTTTAGCATTCACAATTTGGCAACTTCAGCAGTGATATTAAGTGAAGAACTGAGATAAAAAGAAGAATGCTGTTGTCCCTATCCTCTTAGCATTGGCATTGAAAAGAAATATCTCTTTTATTGAATAAATATAGAACTAAAATATTTATTTTGCCAACCCAGATAGCTAGATAGATTTTTTCCCGCTCTGAAATGTTGGCTTGCTCAATAAAACAGCCACTTAAAGATTTCATTTCTCCCTTGGTCTTTGCACAGTCAGTGCTTCCTGGGGTTTGTTCCAGTCTTCATTAAGCCCACTTGATTTAATTCTCTGGCTAAGGCTAAAAGAAACATAAGGAAGAAAGGCGACTGTAATGATGACATCAACTAACATCCTTCACTTACTTCGATAGTCCTCAGCAGGCCTATTTCCAAATCATCCCTTCCAGGCATGAGAAATGGCACATAATGCGCTGAGCACCATGGCATTATTTGCTTCCTTAAACATTTAATTTGGTGCTTCGGGCATGAACAATTGTGGAAATTTTACATTATTTGAACTGCAACCTTCCCTTTGATAACATAATTTCATTGAAGACCATGCAGGTTTAGATAAGCTCTCCCCTCATCCCTGCTTCTGAGAAGTTCATTGTTCCTGCAGACAGAAGTACAGTTAAAAATAGACTTCCTCTAAGAAACCTATTTGTTTAAGATTTCTGGTTCATTTTTGAAGTTAGGATAAATAAAGATAAGCACTGAAAAATACATCAAATTCACATTTGTAAAGAACTAAGCCCTACATTTTCTGAAAGATGCAAGTACAAATAGAAACAGTACAGTCTTTTCAACAAATACAGGTTCCTAAAGTTCATTTCTGTAATGGCAGATTTGGATCTCTTGCCAAAACATCAATCATGCCTTTCTCCCTACCCAGTTTCATAACTGCTCTAGATGAATTCAACTTTATACAGTAGTGGCCAAAATTGTGGAAACCTTTTGGGAAAAGTGTATTTCGGAGGTTTGATGGCTAATAATGCCACTTTTTTTTTGGCGTTTCAAGATAATCATATTCCACTGCTGGAATGGCCTGGGAGTAGCCCAGATCTTAACCCAGTATTTCTCAACCTTGGAAGCTTGAAGATGGGTGGACTTCAACTCCCAGAATCCCCCAGCCAGTGCTGCTGGCTGGGGAATTCTGGGAGTTGAAGTCCACCCATCTTCAAGCTTCCAAGGTTGAGAAACACTGCCTTAACCCAATTGAAAATCTATGGAGCCGACTAAAGAAACTTGTTAGTCAGAAGCAACCCAGCAATAAAATCCAGTTAATAGAAGCAATCATTCAATCTTGGTTTCACATTATAACAGCTGCAGAACTAAAAGACTTGGTTCACTCCATGGGAAGACGTTGTAAGGCCATAATTCATGTTAAAGGTTATTAACTGACATAATAATTTTTGTATATCTCATTTTTTTTATGGTGATAATTTTTGTATATCTTGTTTTTTCTACGTTTCACTTTTCTTCTTTATACTTCTTTATACTTTATACTATAACTGCTATTCTAATAGCAAATCTTTTATAAAAGTTATTGCATTACATTCTTGATTAAATTATCTTTCCATTGATATATAATCAATGGAACTACTCCAAAAGAAATAGTGGTATTATTAGCTAGTTTTAGAAAATACACTTTTCCCAAAAGGTTTCCACAATTTTGGCCACTACTGTACATAACACTATTGTGTTGTAAAGGTCTCTATCCCAAATGGGAGCCAATGGAGAATAGCAGGAGCATGAGAAATGAAATCATGAATCTGTTCTGACCTAGGCTTCCTGAGTCAGTAAAACACACGAGTAGTCCCAAAAACCACTTTTATTGCAACAGCTGTGAATTCTGTTCATTCACAGATGAGTCCCAAATAGTTGTAAAGAGTCCTTTGGGATAAGGCTGATAATCACCCACCTTTATCTCCCTTGACACGCTGCCAAAAACCTAATTGGCAAAGCCACATGGAGTCCAGAATCAAACAGACTTTAAACTGCACAGAATTAACAACGTTGCTTCCTGCAAAGGCCCATGTGCCTTTGCTCCTCTTTTAAGTCTTATGGGAGGGGCCAATCATCTCCAAGCCCTATTCCCGAGTCGTCCCTTTTGTTTTAACTGTTCTTGCCTTCTGGCAGCTCTGCGCATGCGCGCACTGGCAACAGGCTCCCCCTGTTCCTCTGCCTCACTGAGTTCTGACTCTGGAGGCTCCGGAGGCAGCACATACCTCCCAGATGGTCCTTTCTCTGCCTTCGATGCAGCGCCCTCATCCGAGCCTTCCCCAGACTTCAGGACTGGCCCATGTTCCTCCCCAGCCTCCTCACTGTCCGACTCTGTGCCAGCTCTGCAGGTTGCTGGCAGACCACAACAGAATCCTCTAATCTCAGGATTTCTAGAGACACATTCTGATTCACTGATGCTTCCAGCTAATTGGGATTTCCTTCTTCCTAAGTATTACATCTTTTTTTTTTTTTTACCTTACCTTTTCTATTAGGATTGTTTTTCTGGTTTTACCTCTGGCAAATGGAAAGCTGATGAATTGCAGAGAACCCAGGCAAAGGATGTAACCCTAACAAATTTTTTTTTATTCCAAATAATGCAGCCTTGCAAAACCAGATTAGTGACCAAAGCTCAGAACATTACAAAAGGAGCTTTAGAGTGTTTAGGGAAGCCTCCATGCATTTTTCACATGACTCCTTAGCATTATTCTTCCTTTTTGGAGAAATTGCATTGGACCCTGAAAGTTTTAATCATTAAAAAAAAAAAACATTATGAAGAAATGTTTAGCTTGTCTGCCCTGATTTGGGTTGGCAGGTTAATGTTAATACTCTCCCCAGCTAGTTTTTCACCAGCCAGATGAACTGTGTAACAAGCTTTGCATAACAAAATAGGACATAAAACTGAATTAAATGTCCTGGTGGCAGGAGGATTTACCAGTTCTATTATTATTTTTTTCCGCAGAAAGTTCACTGGCTATCTTTTGGTTTGATTTCATAAATGACCGCATTTCTTCTGAGGAAATTAACTCAATAAATGCATGTTCTCAAATGTGTGTGCTGAGATAACATAAAGTCAGAAAAGGTCACCGGCAGTGAATCATCAGAAGGTGGGAGGCACTGGCTGATAGTTACTTCCAAATATTGCATTACAATATATATATTTTCCCCCCTCAAATGAGGAAGTGGAATATTGATCAACCAGAGACTGAATTGCCTTGGGGAAAAAAAAAAAAAAACATCTTGTATTCTTGCACAGTGAGGGAGCAACACAAGCATTTAGTTGAAAGCTTTTTTTTTTTAAAGCACCAACTTGAACAAATATTGTGACCTCCTATTTCTTCCCGAATGATATTGCTACCAAAGGCATGTAGCTTGTAGTTGTACAAATAACAGAAATAATAAAATACATGTGACCCTCCCAGCACTAGTGACTTTTCCTAGAATTAGAACATGGAGCATTGGTGTATGACAATAGAATTCATTAAAAATATTGTACCTCTTATATTACATTTTTGTATGTTCACCAAGCAGCTTTTTTGGGGGGGTTGTTTTGTTTTGTTTTGTTTTGTGGGGAGGGCGCCCTCAAGTCATTCTTGAATCCTGGCGAATGCCTGGACTAGTCACTGTAGTTTTCTTAGGAAGATTGAACAAGTGATTTTCCATTGCCTATTTCCCAGGGCTGAGAGAAGCTGATTGACTCAAGATCACCCAGCTGGCTTTTGCACCAAAGGCGGGACTAGAATTCATTGTCTCCCAGTTTCTATCTTGATGTTTTAATTACCACACTAAACTCATTCTCAGACAGCAATTGTCTGTAGAAAAAAAAATGTGCAAAATTGGTCTCACTCCAAAAACGTTGTACACAGACAAAGTGAACAATATTTTTAAAAATCCACAATTAAAATATTACTTTGTTAAAAGTTAAAAGACCAGGAGAGAACATTAGAAGTTACAAATAATATAGTCACCTCATTAAATCAATATTTCCTTCAAACCTCCAAGCCTGACGGCAGAGCCAAAACTTTTTAAAGTTTTGTTAAGGTTTTTTAAAAATAAAAACTAACAAAAATTGATTACAGAATAAAAGACCAAAATGCAGAAAGAGGGGATAAGAAATGGAAGAAGCTTTTGATTTCCTTTGCAGAGAATACAAGCATGATTACAAAGTTATCTCTTACTCTGTGATTCCAAAAAAGCTCATTTTTTTCTATTATATTTTTCTAATCATCGCAACAAGTCCAACTGTAAGTACATTTTTTTCTAACCAAGGAAGTCAATTTAGCCATTTCCACAAGTTCCATCAAGTTCATCAACCATTCCTCTATTGTGAGTTGTGTTAAATTGTTCTACTTTTGAACAATTGCTGCAATTGTCATATATAAAAGTGTAGTTCCATTGTTTTTTTTTCCTAGCTGTCTGTCCATTAATCCCAAAAGAAAGGTTTCTGATTTCTGTTGTTCATTAATTTTCAAAATATTTTGAATTACTGTATTTGCAACTAGAATTTTGTTTGGCTTTTTTACACATTCGCCAAACAGGATAAAATGTTCCATCAAGTTGCTCATATTTCCAGAATCTAGTGACAAACACCATCAAGTTGTTTAATTCTAGAAAAACATGCTAATAGGTAGTCATTAGGCTGTGAGGACTTACTGTGATCCAAGTTATTTTTTTAGCTTTGTTTAGTTTATCAAAGCAAACAGATTTGAAATGGTACTTTGATTCAAAGAATATAGTTATATGATTTTAATACTTCAGATCAAAGCTTATAAGCATATTGTTCCTATCTGTATACTTTTTTCTTTAAAATGCATACTTTATATATTTCTGTCATGTTCTCCCAGTTCATCTGTCCTCAAGCTAAGGAACTCAAGAGGTTTTCATCTTTTCTCATAGCAGATTTAAACCCCTTGATTCAGTGGTGAAATCCCAACCGGTTTGCTACTGGTTTGCGGGCTGCGCATGCGTGCTGCATGCCAAATGCGACCTGCGTGTCCATGTGCAGTGCGTGCCAAACACACACTGCACGCACGCACATGTGCAGTGTGCACCAAAAGGAGGCTTGGGAAGGTAAGTAGAACAGCTAGGGGGGGATCAGCTGTGGCATGCAATTTAGCTTTGCTAGAAAGCAGGAAATCCTGCTTTCTAGCAAAGCTAAACCCCGCTGCACAGCTGATCGCTGGAAATACCGGTTCAGAGGAACTGGTAGTTTTTATCATTACCGGTTCCCCGAACTGGAGCGAACCGGTAGCATTTCACCCCTGCCTTGATTGTAATTGCCCTTTTCTGCATCTTTCCCAATGAAGGATATCCTTTCGGTGGTGCTTTTGTCACAATTGTGTACAATGTTCAAGCAGCTACGCAATAGATATATACCGTTTCATTGTTATAAATTATAATAATAAAAATTTTATTTTGCAAATCTTCCTTAATGTTCCTCCATATTGAATTTTTCTTGTTCATAGTGACTTTCCTGCATACCGTTTCCTGCAATAAATGTAAGAAATAAAATTATAATTCTTCAGATAGTTATTTCTTGCTGCTTTTTAAAAACATTGTCAGTTAGTTAAACTATATGTATCCTACTCCTACTCCTTCTTCTTTTCCAGAAAAAAAAAGCACATTCCAATTTGTGTTTCTTCTTTAAAGAGCCAGCATATCCAAAATTAAATACAACTAGCAACTATGCAACAAAAGCTATAAAAGAGCCTGAGTGGCCTAGGAGGCTAATGCCTCCTATTAAGGCAGAATTTAACATCCAGCTGCCTGCAATTACTGCGAGTTCAATTCTCACCAGGCTCAAGGTCGACTCAGCCTTCCATCCTTTCTAAGGTGGGTAAAATGAGGACCCGGTTTGTGGGGGCAATAAGCTGACTTTGTATAAAATATACAAAAGTATGAAGGCTATTGCTTAACGCATTGTAAGCCGCTCTGAGTCTCCGGAGAAGGGCGGCATATAAAAATAAATAAAAATAAAAATATAAAGACTTTGATGAACATTGTATACTAGTATACAGAAACCTTTCTAAAGCGCATGTCCAAGATGGCGGCGCCCGCTGGGATGGCGATCTGAGGATGGGGCGCCGACCTACCCTTTGGGTCCTTTGGGGGTCGTTTTGAAGATCCTCGACCCCAGGACCTGTCAGGGGAGTTCCCGGCCAGCACGGAGAGGGTTTTCTTTCCCTCCGTGACTGAGCCGAGGGGAAGGGGCGATGCGTGGAGCGCCAGGCTGATCAGCTGGGCATCGGCAGCGTCGGCAGCGTTTCTTTCACAGCCGGAGCCATCAATTAGTGGGAGCGGCGCTGTGCCGGGGGGCGCCCGCCGCGCGGCAAGTTTCGAAGCCCGGGGGGGTGGCCCGAAGTGCTACACGATGTGTCGGGCACCCCCTGAAGACCTCTGGGACGTCGCCAGGCTCTTTGGGGGCTGGCAACGATGGCGCGGTGGTGGCGGCGATGGCGGTTGCTGTGGAGGCTAGCTGGCGGTCAGACGGCGCTGGGGACCCCCCCTTTTTGGAGTAGGAGCTGGGGGGGCAACAAACCAACAGGTCTGGGAGACCTGCAACCACGGTTGGGCGGAAAGGACCCGGAGCGATTTTCTGGGCCTCGGGAGGCCTCAATTTGTGGTTGTGCGGGGGACGGGGGGCTTGAGAAAGCCGCCCCATTTCTGCCCCATTTCTTTCTCCTCCAGCGTTCCCTTTTAGAACTGGGCCCACCTGGACCAACTGTCAGCCTGTGGGACTCATTGGCGCTATGCCCTATTATTATTACTATTCTGAATCCCCCTGACTCTGGAGAGGGCTATTTCCATCTGAACGGGAGACCGGTACATGGCTGCATCCCGTCGGCTGAGGGGGCTAGACATCTGCCTGACCACCGTGAGAGGGTGGCCAGGTGTCAGAGCCCCTGGGGGCTGAACCGGGACGCTTTCTACATATATGCACTTTACCAGCTTTCCACACATATGCACTTTACCAGCGAGGGGACTTTACCAGCGAGGGGACTTTACCATCGGTCTTTACCACTGGACAAAACGCCGTGAGAGGGCGATTTTTGGACCTGACCCCTGGACGCTGTGAGAGGGCGATTTTTGGACCTGACCCCCGGACGTTGTCTATATGCATCGGTTCATTGCTGCCACCCCACCACAAGAGGGGGTTGTCCAGCTGACCTAACCACCGTGAGAGGGTGGTTAGATCTATTTCCCCCTTGGAACTGTGGTCGTCCTGGCTTTGGACTATGTCCTCTGTTGTGAGGGGACAGGGGACTTGGTCCTGCAAATATGTCTCTGAGATCCCCCATTCTTTTATCTTCTCCTCGGTCCTTTATATACACCCTCAGGATATGGTCGTGTTACCCATTATGATTAATGTACTCAGCAGCGGAGCTTCTTGGTCTGCGAGACTCCCCCCTCTCGCAGGCTTGGCCCTCCATTCTATCGAGGGCCTACCTCGATGACAGGCTCTGGAGTCCCGAGAGGTGGCATGCCGCAAAGAGGGGGCTGCGGGGTTTTTTAAAATTGTCCTTGTTTAAACTTTTAAGGGGTTCTGGGAGGGGGGAGGGGGGTGGGATTGGAATTAGGATTGTGGGTTTGGGGGATAACCCACTAGGGGGAGAGTCGGGCTTGGCCAGGACGTTCGGCGGGGGTGGTGGGGGATCCGGAGGGGGTCGAGCTGGTCCAGACTATGCTTTCACCATCGGTACTGTGTGTGGGAGGGGTAGATATGGCGGGAGCAGGGGGCCATATCATGTTAAGGGAGCACGCACCCGCTGTCTTCAAGCGGTAGAGTGCTCCGGCCCCCAAGGCTCCACCCGTTCTCCAGGTAGTACAGACCTTCAGGGCCCGGGCCTTCGTCTGATGTTGTGCAACGCCAGGTCTGTAGTAAATAAAGCCCCCCTCATCTGTGATCTTGTTTACGAGGGGGGAGCGGACCTGGCGGGTATTACGGAGACCTGGTTGAGCCCAGAGGGAGGGGTCCCTCTGGTAGAAATGTGCCCACCAGGTTTCCATGCATTCCATCAGCCAAGGTCACAGGGGAGGGGTGGGGGAGTAGCGGTTATTATTAGAGAAGGCCTTAGGCCGAGGGAGACCACTGTACCTCAGACAGCTGGTTGTGAGTCCCTCCTTGTGAAGTGGGGCCATGGGGTTCAGATGGGTTTGCTGATCACGTACCTGGCTCCCTGCCACGTGGCGGCAGCCCTGCCGAGCTACTCAACGTTATTGCCGCGGTGGCGGTTGATACCCCCAGACTTATGGTCATGGGGGATTTCAACCTCCCATCCGTGGGTGAGGCGTCTGAGGTGGCTCGGGAGTTCATGGCTTCCATGATGGCCATGGACCTGACCCAACTAATTCATGGCCCTACGCACACTGGGGGAAACACACTGGACTTGGTTTTTGTCTCTGGACAGTGGTTGAGTGATCTCGAGATAGGGGATATAGTCATCGAGCCCTTGTCATGGTCAGATCACTCGCTCCTTCGCCTTGACCTTCGAACCGCAGCACCCCACCGCAGGGAGGCGGAACTGGTAAAATGGTACCGCCCCAGGCGCCTGATGGAACCTGATAGGTTCCAGATGGAGCTTGGGCCAATCCCGGAGGTTCTGGCTCACGCCTCATCGGGGGACCTAGTGGCCGCCTGGGATAGGGCGGCTGCTGGAGCCCTGGATCGAGTCGTGCCTTTGCGGCCTCTGACCCGGCGCCGATCTCGCCTGGCTCCTTGGTTCACCGAGGAGCTGAGGGAGATGAAACGCCGGAAAAGACGCCTAGAGAGCTGTTGGAGGGCTAGTCTTTCTGAATCTGACCGAACACTGGTAAGATCTCATATTAGGAGTTACCTAGTGGCGATAAAAGCAGCAAAATGTACTCATTTTACTGCTCTTATTGCGTCATCAGATAATCGCCCGGCCACCCTGTTTAGGGTGACCCACTCCCTGCTCCACCAGGAAGCGCGGGAGGACCCCTTGGAGGGAAGAGCCGAGGATTTTGTTCAGTATCTGTATGACAAAATCACTCAGATTCGGGCAGGTCTGGACTCTGACGGGATAGATCCAGCGAGGGTGACGGAGACAGGTCTTGAGACTGTTATCTGGGATGAGTTTGATCCTGTGACCCCAGATGACGTGGACAGGATTCTGGGTAGATTGAACGCGACCACATGTTTGTTGGACCCGTGTCCCTCCTGGTTAGTGCTGGCTTCCCGGGAGGTGACGCGAGGCTGGCTCCAGGGGATTATAAATGCTTCGTTGGGTGAGGGTGTCTTTCCCGCCGCCTTGAAAGAGGCGGTGGTGAGGCCTCTCCTCAAGAAGCCTTCCCTGGACCCGGCAGTATTGGCTAATTATCGTCCAGTCTCCAACCTTTGCTTCGTTGCGAAGGTTGTTGAGAGTGTGGTTGCGCGACAGCTACCCCAGTACCTGGATGAAGCGTCGTATCTAGATCCGTTCCAGTCGGGCTTCAGGCCTGGGTACAGCACGGAAACGGCATTGGTCGCGTTGGTTGATGATCTCTGGAGGGCTCGGGACAGGGGTTGTTCCTCTGTCCTGGTCCTGTTAGACCTCTCAGCGGCTTTTGATACCATCGACCATGGTATCATGCTGCACCGGCTGGAAGGGTTGGGGGTGGGAGGCACCGTTTTACGGTGGTTCTCCTCCTTTCTCTCTGACCGGTCGCAGTCTGTGTTGACAGGGGGGCAGAGATTGACCCCGAGGCCCCTTATATGTGGGGTGCCGCAGGGATCGGTTCTCTCGCCCCTTCTGTTCAACATTTATGTAAAGCCGCTGGGCGAGATCATCCGTGGTTTCGGGGTGAAGTACCATCTGTACGCTGATGACACCCAGCTGTACATCTCCACCCCGGACCACCCCAACGATGCCCTTGAAGTGATGTCCCAGTGCCTGGAGGCCGTGCGGATCTGGATGGGGAGAAACGGGCTCAGGCTCAACCCATCCAAGACCGAGTGGCTGTGGTTTCCGACGTCCCGATATAGTCAGCTGGCGCCATCGCTGGCTATTGGGGGCGAATCATTGGCCCCCACGGAAAGGGCTCGTAACTTGGGCGTCCTCCTGGACTCACGGCTGTCTTTAGAAGAGCACTTGACGGCCGTGACCGGGAGGATTTTTCATCAGGTTCGCCTGATTCGCCAGTTGCGTCCCTTTCTAGATCGGGACTCGTTACGCACAGTCACTCATGCCCTCGTCACCTCTCGTCTGGACTATTGTAATGCTCTCTACATGGGGCTCCCCTTGAGGTACACCCGGAGGCTCCAACTGGCGCAGAGTGCGGCCGCGCGGGTGGTTATGGGAGCAACATGAGCTCCCATGTAACACCTCTCCTGCGCGAGCTGCACTGGCTCCCGGTGGTCTTCCGGGTGCGCTTCAAGGTTCTGGTTACCACCTTTAAAGCGCTCCATGGCTTGGGACCTGGTTACTTACGGGACCGCCTACTACCATCAACAGCCTCCCACCGATCAGTACGCTCCCACAGAGAGGGGCTCCTCCAGGTGCCGTCGCCAAACAATGTCGGCTGTTGGCCCCTAGGGGGAGAGCCTTCTCTGTGGGGGCACCGATGATCTGGAATGAGCTCCCCCCAGAGATACGGAGGATTCCGGATCTGCGCACCTTCCGCCGTGAGTTGAAGACGCTTTTATTTCATCAAGCTGGCCTCGCCTAAATCTTCTCCCTTTTAAGTGTAAATTCTAAATTTTTAATGGATTTTAAAATATGGGTATTTTAAATTGGGTATTAATTCAGCCAAATTTATTTAATTCATTTTATTCGATTTTAAATTTTGTATATCTATGTGTTTTATTTCATGGCTGTGCACCGCCCTGAGTCCTTCGGGAGTAGGGCGGTATAGAAATTCAATAAATAAATAAATAAATAGTACAGATTTAAGTGTATGAGTGAATTTACTGTGGTTATTAACAGTCCCAATAAAATGACAGTGGGAAGTTTATGGCTTCTTTATGTTTATGAGGAAATGTATATATAGAAATAGCCTTCAAGTCATTCTTGAATCCAGGGACTGCCTGGAAAATCCATGTACCTTTCTTGGCAAGATTTTCAGAAATGGTTTGCCTTTGCCTTTTCCCAAGGCTAAGAGAGAATGACTGGCTCCAAGTTACCCAGCTGGCTTTGTGCCTAAATTTTTAGCCTGCTGCTTTAACTATTAAACTAGCTCCTGAGAACTTGATAGATACAGTAGATAGATAGATAGATAGATAGATAGATAGATAGATAGATAGATAGATAGATAGATAGATAGATAGATAGATAGATAGATAGATAGATGATAGATAATAGATAGATAGATAGATAGATAGATAGATAGATAGATAGATAGATAGATAGATAGATGAGGGGGGGATGGATGCATGGATGGGTAGGTAGGTAGGTAGGTAGGTAGGTAGGTAGGTAGGTAGGTAGGGCATACCAAAGCATACACACACACACACACACACACACACAAACAGAGAGAGAGATGGAAACTGATTAGAAACTGAACTGGCAATAATCAAATTCATTAATATGTAGAGGGAAGTGGAGCTGGATCAGATTTTCCAAAAATGGGAACAGAGCCCACCTCCCAATCTCATAAAATTCTGTTTTCTAAGCTGTAGATTTTGTAATGTGTGATATGCAGCAGCTGCTGAATGAGAGTGCCAGTGCTGTTTCTCAACTATATAGCTATTAAGAATCAAACTTTCTTCCAAAATACTGCAAAGTCTCATAGCAGAAAGATGGGCACGAAGAGATGATGCCCTGATAAATGCAGAAATCTTACAAATAATAAAACCTGCTCACAAAGGCATTCAATTGAAAATTGTTTTGAATGTATGCTTACAATTTAAATGGCTCAACGTCTAAGTAAATATCTATTTTCCTTTAGTTAAGACACATTTATTAGAAAAACCTATAGAATTTCCAAAATGATTAGAGCAAAAACCCCTCTTCTCTCTCTCTCTCTCTCTCTCTCTCTCTTGCTCGCTCGCTCGCTCGCTCTCTCTCTGTCTGTCTCTCAGCATTCAGAAAGTGTTCAGACTCACTTTTGTCAAATTTATTATGCTGCAGCCTGATTCTACAGTTGCTGAGATTTTCTCATTAATCCAACCCATAGATAGATAGATAGATAGATAGATAGATAGATAGATAGATAGATAGATAGATAGATAGATAGATAGATAGATGATAGTTAGGTAGATGATAGATAATGACAATGTTAAACCAGAATTTTAGAAATGTCTGGAAATTTATTCACTTTTATAAATTTATTTTGTATGTATGTATGTATGTATGTATGTATGTATGTATGTATGTATGTATATGTACCATGTTTCCCTGAAAATAAGATCCTGTCTTATATTTTTTTGAACCCTGAAATAAGCACTTGGCCTTATTGCCATGTGGTCAAAAGCCTGATTGGGCTTATTATCAGGGGATGTTTTATTTTGGGGAAAACAGGGTATGTGTGTGTGTATATATAGTTTCTGCTTGGGGGCAGGGAGCCTGGGACTGAGACTGGTCTCCCTTAAGAGCATGTTTTTTCCATTTCTCCCTTTGGGGAAATATAATAACCTGCTTTTTTAATATTCCTCAAAACATTTCATTCTTCTAGGAAGTGGTGGCTTCCCATAAATACATACATACATACATACACACACACACACACACACACACACACACACACACACACTTCAGAAAAGCTCTTCTTGATCAACAAGCTTTCTTAATGCACAGCGTACAATGATTACTGCTTTACTAATATTGCACACAAAATGTTGCAATCAGTTCTGTCTCTAAAGAACTAAAGAGCTTCTGTTCAGGTTTCCTCACAGGAAGATCCTCTTTGCTCACCCCCAGCTCCCAATGTTCCAGGCTGACATTCTATATTCTATGACATGTTGTTGGAAACTGTCGTGTCCTCAGATATTGCTTGTTAGCTTCCTTTTTTGTTTAGTTATATACTGTATACTGTATGTTGTATTTTTCCAAAGTTAGAGATTACCCCAAACATTCTGCTTCTTTTTCTTTGTGCCCTGTATTAGCTAAAGTCATGGTGGGTATAATCATAGCATAGCTCTCTAGCCAACTTTAGGAACAAATGATTTCAGTTGCTTAATGTTTATTTCTCTAAAATAAAATGTATCTTTAGAAGTTTTTAGGAAATGCCAAAAAAAATTCACAGAATTTTATACCTGTACCTAGAGAACAGAATTCTGTAGAAAAGCTTCTACATTCATATATGAAGTATATATGACTTACCCAGGAAAGGGATGTTGAAGATTCCAGTTCTCTGTGGGAGTGGTCAGAAACTCAGTTGGTGATCTATCTTCTCAGCAGTTTGTTATCTTAAGTATGCCTGGGTTTTAATTTCACTTTTTGAATCTTCTGTTTTACTCTGCTTTTTATCTTTAAAAATTGACCAGTCTGGTTATTTATTTATTTGTTTGTTTGTTTATGTTAATCCCTTCCTGGACTCTATCTGTTCCTTTTTTTTCTTTTTCCCTTTGATTTATGTTGTTGTTTTGAATAGCTTTCACTTCTCCATTAGGAAACACAGCATGTTCTTAGATAGCGAAAGTGCTTTCATTTGATTTACATTAATATTGGACTCTCACCATAGGTTTTGCATTTTATTAATTTGAAAAATATTTGGAACTAATTTTTTAAATCTTTCTTTTAATCTTGGATCAAAATATCCAGAAAAAAAAATTCCCCCCTTTTTTTCATTTATTTTTTCACTTTGCTTCAGTGTTGTTTGTTTCCTGACACAAATTACACAGAGCAACAATGTATTAAATTACAGCCAATCAAAGGTGGCTGATATCTGAAAAAAGACTATTGGTAACATGCAATTTTTAGTTGAAAGCTTTTTAAAAAGGTTTTATGAAATTATGATGGAATATTGTGGAAAATATTCAGATGCGTGTAGCTCTGGATAAATTAATTTCACAAAAGGAATGTGATTTGAAAGTTGTAGACCCATTGGAAAGGGCTATGGACTACAGACTATAACTGAGTTGGTAGCATATGCCTCTCTGAAATTCAAGCCTGCATTCTTTTACAATACAAGAAATCTGATTGAATGGAGAAGTACTAAATTGTTTTTCCCTAGGAGAATTGAAGAAGATTGGGAAATGGCTACATCACACTTAATTGGAAACCATTTTCATCTGAACTTTGTTGGGAAGATTGACTGATTGTGGAGACTGAATTTGTTACATTTAACCAGACAATAATTGGTAATTTAATTTAATTTAATTAATTCAATTTATATGCCACCCCTCTCCGAAGACTCAGTAAGAGATGATATTAAAAAACAAAGATGGATAATTGATCAAGGATGAATTATTCTTAACTCTCAGGACAATTTGGCATAAATAAGATTCCATGGTAAATTTTCTATGAGTTGATTACAATAACAGTTTGTTAAGAGAGGGTTTTGAAACTTTAACCGGGACTTTTTATTATTATTATTTTTCTTCCTGTTAACTATTTTGTTATTAATATAGAAAAATAGATTTAGCAGTTTAAAATTTGGGGGGCCTGTTTCACAGGGGGTAGGAATAATATTATAGTAATATATTAACGAGTATTCAGCTAGGAGAGATAATATGTGTTATGTCTTTTTAATGCACTTTTTAATGTTTTTGCTTTGTGTTTTTTCTTTCTTTTAAATTTTTTTTTGGAGTTTTCTATTTTAACGTTTTGAATAAAATAAAAATAGAAAGCCAAAAAAATTTCTCCTATTTTCAAATACATCAAATTGGTTTTATTCAATGAGAATTTTTATTCTCATTCAATTCATAGTCCAGCATGTATGGAATTTGATACAAATATATTTTTTCACCTATATGCTTAATTCAGAGACAAACTACAATTCTTTTGCACCTATTATCTCTTTTCCAAAATTTGGAGAACTCTCCCTCCCAAAAACTAATTCATTCAAATTGTTCAGTTCAATACACTTACCATAGCTCTGCCCAATGAATTCTTAACTCCAACCTCTGAAAATAAATAGTGACTGTCTAAATGGGAAAAATGCAACCAATAAAATAAAGCAAATTCATCTAAATCGTATACAAGAACAAACACACCTGTAAATAAAGGTGTGACATCTCAGACATGAAATAGATGAGAGAGAGAGAGAGAGAGAGAGAGAGAGAGAGAGAGAGAGAGAGAGAGAGAGAGAGAGAGAGAGAGAGAGAGAGAGAGACTGTCACCCTACTTAGGAAGAGTTAATTCTTTGGTTGATAGAAGTCTATCAATCCCTTTGCCTAGAAATGTTGAAATAGAGTTACATGCAAGACACTATAATACTGCTGGACTTTTTTTCATTATTTACTGATGGTAGTAAATAATGATGGTAGAAGAATTGGTGAGTGATCTATCAAGCAACTCAGCTAGGCACCTTTACATGTTTTGGAACACCACTATCTCTGTCTCCAACACATTTTATTACTGATTAAATAATGACAGAAGGTTTGCTGAAAAGTTAATAAATAAATTTGTTGCTACTCTTGAGGGGAAGTCACACAATCCATTATATTTATTAGCTCTTCCTGGAAAGATTTATATGATCTGTAGAAAACAACAGTATATATTGCTTTCTGAAAAAAAAAATATTGAATCTCAACACATAAAACATTTCTTTTGCATAAAACCACATGTTTATTTTGGAGAATGAGATTCTTACTCAAATTAACAGAATCTTCCTTTTTTTTCTTCTGGAGGTAGGGCACATGATACACACAACATCAGAGAAACAGTCAGAACAATTAATCAGTTGAACAACTTGCCTGGGTCCAAGTTGTTCAGCTTGCCTAATGTGGGTCCTCCATCAGAAAAGATTGGGCAACCATTTGTTTGAAATGATATATGGTTTCATGCTTGAGCAGGGGTTGAACTAAAAGACCTCCAAGGTTCTTTCCAACTCTGTTATTCTTAAAATAGATGCATTTAAATAAACGAAATTGTAAATAGTCGTTAATTAATCCTGATAATTTATATGTGACTATTCTAAAACACAACTCCTTATTTGCCATCCCCATAATATTAATTGGGAAAGACATCTTACAAGACCAGTGACATAAAGGAAGTTTGAACTTACGTATTCAGATGAGATCATAAAAAAAAAAAATCAGTAAAATGATAATATACAAAATTCAAAGCTACAACCTATGCAGAAATATAAAAACTATAAAAATTCCTGCTAATGTTTTGTTGGAGCAGAACGATTCCATTTCAGCGAAGACTACTTCAACTAATTCAGGACAGATTTTTTCCCATATGACTTTCTAGAAATATGCTAAACCTATATCCTACAGTCCAGGTTGGTTTTGAATATGGGAAGATAGAAGTGAGATTATAATTGTCTCTTATTTTGAGGAAGGCTGCTTTACAGACAAATCCTTTAATTGCCCTAAAGGACATATCATATCTCAGTATTTAGAAATACTGTATGTTCTTCTTTCTGTACAAAATTTATTTATCTATTTATTTATTAAATTTATAACAGGGATGCGGTGGCTGAGCTTGTCGATCGAAAGGTTGGCAGTTCAGCAGTTTAAATCCCTAGTGCAACGTAACGGGATGAGCTCCCGTTATTTGTCCCAGCTTCTGCCAACCTAGCAGTTTGAAAGCATGTAAAAAATGCAAGTAGAAAAATAGAGACCACCTTTGGTGGGAAGGTAACAACGTTCCATGCGCCATTGGCATTTAGTCATGCTGGCCACATGACCATGGAGACATCTTCAGACAGCTCTGGCTCTTCAGCTTTGAAACAGAGATGAGCACCACCCCCTAGAGTTTGGAATGACTAGTACATATGTGTGAGGGGAACCTTTACCTATTAAATTTATATGCCAGCCATGTAACTGTTAAAGTAGTGACTCTAAAATAACATTTGGAGGGGAGTGGGGGAGGGGGAACACAGTATAAGTGTATCTAGAGATGCTCTTGAGATATGCTATATTCAATGTCAGCAAAGGCAACCAAGCTTTTAGCAAGATGGCAGACAGCTTTAAAAAAAACCTAATAGATGACGTTTTTTCACTACATTCTTTCAGAAATGTGGCTACTATCTTTCTAGAGATGTGTTATCAGGTGAAACAATGCTGTCGTCGAATCAACCATATGAAATAATATGGCAGGGAAGTATCAGAAAACAAACATGTTTTGAGTGATAAATTCATTGAACACATTCACATGAAGAGCTCTTGAGAAATAAAAGAGAGATGAGCATTTAAAAACAACTACGGAACACAGTTTCCATAGCAACCAACATTTCAAAATATTGTTTACAGAATGTATTCTTGAGCAGATAAATCTTTCTCATTAAGACAAGAGACTGAATTGAAAGTGCAAATAAGGTTACTGACTCTGCTAGCAAATATTTATATCATTATCTATCCATCTCTAGACAAACATTGTGTCAAATAAACAAAAGAAAACATGAATCCTAGGAAATTAGGAGAACAGCTGGAACATTCTCTCTCTGTGTGTGTCTCTGTCTCTCTGTCTCTCTTTCTCTTTCTCTTTCTCTCTCACATGTACACGCATACACAATCAATTCCTCAGTAAAAGCCAAGGTGTGGAGCAAATTACTGTCAAATCTCTGAACTTCAGTAGGTCATAATGCCAATTATGCAAGAGCACATGACATTCTGCCCATTCAGTTCTGTAGTAACATCAATTACATCACAAAATAATATCCATCCCTTTTGAACAAGTTATAGAAAACAGATTTTGTAATTCTTCCCAAACATTTAAAATATCTCTTCTCTGGTTTAAATGACTGGGAAGGAAGAATGAAGAATGAAGGAACCGTAGAATGGAGCAGTCAACAACATTATAAGTCTCTGCCCAATTGGGATATTTCCTGTGTGGATACAATGTGATTTTAGGACAAGTATTCTAAGGGAGAACACTATGTAGCCAATTCTATTTTCAGACACTTAAGAATAAGCAAAGCCTATTTTTATAGACTCAGAGATAAAATAAATATTCACAGATTTATCAATATTATCTATATTTATTTTATGTAAAGGGATTGTTGTCCAAATTACTAAAGTAATAGATGTGTAGAAAACACCAAGAGACTATAAAGCTGCTTAGAATCATGTAAAAGGGAAATGGGCAGCTATATAAATTGAATAAATAAATAAATCAGAGTACAACATATTCTTCATATGTAGAAGGCCCCAGATTCAACTACTAATGTACCAGTTACAAGAGTCATTTAATAGGAAAGACTTTTTTCTGAAACTAGAACAAATGGTTTAGTATAGACAGTTCTAGACTCCTCCTCAATTTCTGGTCATCTATCAGAGGCCTGGGAGTCTGAGGTTTCTACATCAATCAATCAATCAATCAATCATATTTATTTGGTCAATGGCCAGTGAAAATCTGAAAGAGCAGGAACAGAGTGAAGCAAATAAATACAATAATAAACTTACAACTAAGCGGTTCTGCACAGTATCTTAGCTGTTCCTAGCACTTCACTCTTCTGGACAGGATATATTGGAATCACTGTTCCAGCTTAGGAGTCACATCCGCAAGTGCTCCCATAATCACTACGATCATCTTGGTCTTTACTTTTCACATCCTCTTTAGTTCTTCCTTCAAGCCCTGCTCCTTCTCCAGCTTCTCATACTTGTTTCTGAGGTTGCTGTTATTTGCCTCACTATATCTGTCACCACTGCTGTCTTCTGGTCCTTGTTTATTACCATATTATCTGGTTAATTGACTGGTACCTGTCTGTCCATGTGGACCTGGAAGTCACACTTATTTTAGCCCTCTTTTTCTTCATGGCCTTCTGTGGAATCTCCCATCTGAACTTGGGAGGATTAACCTAGCCCATACACTGCATTTGCTCTTGTGTACAATGCCAACTATTAGGTGGACCATTCAGTGTATGCTGTTCCTGCCTGCATTTTACACACTGCCACTATATGTTGGACTATCTCTGAGGCCTCTCTATATACTTCAAGTCCGTTTAATATGGTAGATCACTGCTTTTATGGATCTGATGTTTAATGCATGTTCTTGTGCTGCTATGATCAGTGGCCCAGCTCTTTCCAGCCACTAATAGGATTTCCTATTGTCTGCCACCTCAGCGATCCATGGATGGCACATCCCATACAGGGGCTTGTATTGCAATGGCACTTCTTATGCTTGATCTTCCTCCCATGTCTTCTACTGCCTCAGGCATTCTCTCAGTGACACATGTTTTGGTTGCCATCTTACTAATTTATTTCTGGATGTTCTGGGTTTTGTCCAGGACAATGGTCTTGACCTTCACTAGACTCTGATTGCCCTATTTCCAAGTCCATCTCTGAATGTTGGACTTGTGGTGGAAACCTCCTTACATTGTGAAGAGCTTCCACGTCTTCAAACTGGCAGCTTGCATGTCTTCCTTTGGCCAGCTACTATCTGATGACTGGCAGGACATATGTGTTAATGATATGCATTCTTCGCATTAAGCTGGCTTTCCAGAATCTATCTCATTCTTTGGTGGTACTTGATATTCCTCTCTTCCTTGCTCCCTATTTCCTATTGATTCTGGATACCATGGTACTTGTAGCTGGTTTATATGTTTGTTATGTGGCCCGCTAGTAGTACATATTAACTTTATTCAAAAATAAAAAGAATGTAAATATAAAAAGAGATATAAAAACAAGAGAAACTAATATTTAGAAGAAAGTAAAGGAAAAAGAAAAGAAGACAAAAGTTCAGAAAAAAGGAAATAAAATATAAACTAACAGTTTTCTATTTAATTTACAACAGTCATAAGTATAGATGTAAATTAACATCTTATTCTATGAGTACCTGGTTTTAATTTTTAAAATAATCTATATTTTTTTCTAATTATCAAAACCATATATCCTAAATTCATTTTTTGTTGTTTCACACAAAGTCTTGAGGGGGTTTCTAGTCAGCATTAAACTAAAATATGATAAAATATGTCAATATGGTCAAATCCCATCATCTTCACAAGAAAATGCAGTGATTACTGATGCATTATAAATTCATCCCATTATCTCAATTTGAAAGTTCAAACACTGAACTTCAATAGTTTCAAAACAGATGTGTGGATATCTGAAGTAAAGCCTTCATTGGAGAATATATATATTTTCCCCTGGGACAGAACACAAATGGCCTTTCAAAATTTTCTACTCAATTTCACAGAGAGCAACTGGGTACACAATTACTCCAAATAGCTTCAACCAAACAGGTTCTCAGCAAGCTCTGAAGGGCAGAACTTTTATTTCCCAAATGACAATAACATCTCTATTGAAAAAGTTCAACGGTAGGAATTTATTTGTAATACCTTCTCTTGGAATTTACTGAAATTTGGGAAAGCAAACAGGCTGCAGACTTTGGAGATTATTGTATAATGAAAGGCTAGACTCTTATGCATAATGTTTGGCCATGTCACAGCTAAATAAATGGAAGACCATCTTTGCTTGTCTATATGACATCTAAATATGGGTGAATGCGCATCATCTCAACACAGATAAACCAAATTCTTAATTTTTATTCCAATATTCTCTTCTTTCTGTCCCTGATTCATTGGTGTTCAAGGTTACTCAGTGATACTCTGTAAACTTTCAGGAATTTTGGAATTCTGGTAAATAGCACCCTATCTTGGCTATTGTAATTACAGAAGCAATAGCTGTAGTGAGTGTTTTGCATTTATTGACAAGTATTCCTCTACAATACTTTCCCTTTGGATCTAGATCAGTAATAGATACTTCTAATTCATACTATCCTGGACTTTACCCAGTTCTCTCATAATTCTATGTATCTTCACTAGCTCTTTCTAAGAACAATGTCCCAATTTTAAGTTTTAATATTGGTCTTTAGGCCCCTGCTATTCAAAACAAAAAAGAATCTTATCTACTTGTCAAATGCTTATTTGTTGATGACATACATTTGAGCATGTTGTTGAAAAGCATGCTATAAATAATTTTCCTTCACATGATTATTGCCTCCCATGCCATCCAGGAGAATTCTCTAAGGTTACTAAGGTCAAGAGCCATGGTGGTGCAGTGGTTAGGATGCAGTATTGCAGTCTAATTCTGCCGACTGCCAGCAGTTGGGCCATCCAAGCCTCACCAGCTCAAGGTTGACTCAGCCTTCCATCCTTCCAAGGTTGGTAAAATGAGGACCCAGATTGTTGGGGGCAATATGCTGATTCTGTAAACTACTTAGAGAGGGCTGTAAAGCACTGTGAAGTGGTATATAAGTCTAAGTGCTATTGCTACTTTTTCTTTTGATGAACAAATACTCTACTATCAACTTAGATTGCCTCATTTTAATCAAATGAAGAAAAAATGCAAGATAATTTCTTTATAAATTTACAACTATTTCTATTCTTATTTAATCTATCAATTTCTAGCACCATGTTCTATTTCTAGGTTTGTAACACTAATCCCAAAAGTGCTTTTTCAAAAGGTAACTGGGCTTTGTTTTTTTTCTTGAAGATGTTTTGCTTCTCATTCAAGAAGCTTCTTCAGCTTCTTCAGTGAAGCGTCTTAAAAGAAAAAAAAAGTCCAGTTCATCTTTCCACAAAACAAAAAAAAAAAAAACAAAACAAAAAAAAAAAAAACACAGACACAGACACACACATCATATAGGTTCTGCCATTCCCTTTCATCTTGGAATGAATGCCCCCCCCCCTTATTTTTTTTAAAAAAATGATTGGACATCTAAGAAAGAAGGGAAGAAATAGTCTATGATTAGGCATTCAAAGCAATTCGATCAATGGGCTGAGAGCAGCACAACTGTACAGTCTTCAAAGGAGAGAAATAGGATAGCTAGGTTTTTCCAGGGTGTGGGACCCTCCAATTATTATATCACATGTAGACTGATTTAATACATTATATTTTAATCATATTTATAATGGGAAGAAATTCTATTAATATCAAGAGGTCTTTGGTTCTGTTTCAAATTAGAGAATCAATCTTATTCACCCAGTGAGGTCTATTCAAAGTAATAATGAGCGGATCACCAACGTTCTCGAATAACAGCATGAAGAGCTGTTTAACTGCCCCTTGCATTACATTTACACAGATATATTAAAAAGAGATTTTAAATCAGGTGAGCTGAACATTTTGATACAGACCCTTTCAAAAAGATTTTTTTAAAAAAGACTCTAGAGAACTGAATGGAAATTTTAATTGCTGAAAGATTTAAAATATAAAATTTTGTCCAGCTGATTCAATAATCCTGAACGGTAACAAAAAGGGGGATTATTTTTGTATGCCAATTGTTCATATAATGCAATAATGCACATCTCACATCATAGACTTTTTTTTTTTTTAGCATACTGGGCTTCTTTGAAATATTTTCAAGGGTCTTTTAGATCAGCCCCCTTTTTGGCATAGCATTCAATTAATCTCATACAATACTTGATCAAGTACACACACATACATCCAAATACACAAATGTGTATCTGTGTATCTGTCTCTATAACTATTTCATCTACATCTATACATCTTTCACACTACGCTTGCTTTTTCATAGACTTTCCCACGTGGATATAATGAAGGAGAAGGAATACAAAGAAATGTTAAATGAGAAGATATGCTTCACAACAGAGTCCAAGCCAGCCATTCATTCTTTGAAGGAAAAGACTAACCTGCCATAAAGTATTAATGTTAACAAGCAAGAAGTAAACATGGCCATAATATAAGAACTGCCTGAACATTTCCTTTGTGCTTGTTTAAAGTATAGCTTTATAAGCCTTCATATGGGAATCATCTGAGAAAGACTGAAATCCAAATATATCACATACATGATGATTGATCTCATTTAGAAAATTAGTGCCTTGTTTTATAGATAGATAGATAGATAGATAGATAGATAGATAGATAGATAGATAGATAGATAGATAGATAGATAGTACATTTCAAAATTTCATCTGCTTTGTGTGGTTACATTGGCAGTTCCAGATGCAGCTAGGTGGAAGGTGAAAACTAAAATAACTGGAGGGCACCACATTCTCCCACTTTGCTATGTATTTCAGAGAGTCTAATACAAGTAAGTAGCATGGGAGCTATCAGATTCTGAAAATAATCATCAGTACAAGTTATGGTTCAGAGAAACAGACTGCTCCACTGCTAAACCTTAGACAAAGTTTTCTAGTGGGTGGGATCAATCACATCCATGGAGGGAATAAAGAGAAAACAAATGACAAAGCAGCCTTAGAACATTGCAACACAAGTCCTGCCCTCTTTTGTATAGACCTCACAATGTCAGATACATACATGAAAGAGGAAGATCTTTCAGCACGACACCTCAATGCTGCTTTTATCATTGTGATGAAAGCAGCAAGCGACTGCAGATACTCATAGAACATGGGTGGTTTTATCTCATTCCTTATTCTGAGCCTCAGAGATTTTGAATCCAAACAAAAGTGTAGTTCTTCAGCCTGTCACTACTACAATTTCTGCAGCCCTTGGAGGTATTTTTTAAAGTGTTGCTCCCTGCAATTACATATTACTTCAACTGACTTGGTAATCTGAAAACACACAGAGAACCTGATGAGTTTCATATTCACAAAATATTCACAAAATATTATCTGAATTTTCTCTGGCAGTTTGAAAAGTTGGACACTGATTTTTTTAAAATAAATAAATAAATAAGAGGCATTAAGAAATACAGAAAGGTATTAAGGCATCCAGTTTTATGCATTATAAATTGTCAGTAATAATTGGTTAGGGATTTATGAAGGCACCAAAGAAACATTATTATTATTATTATTATTATTATTATTATTATTATTATTATTATTATTATTTGTTGGACATCAAAAGATCCTAAGAACAGTTTTGTTGGCTTACAGGCAAGCTTTTCAAAATGAAATCATACAAAGAAGGGGAGGGAATCCTTCATCTTACTTCAACAAACAGGATAAAACTTTGGGGAAAGAAACCATTTCAACTATGCTGTTACTTCCTTAGTAGCTTTAGTGCACCTTTAAAAGTATTAGGATACTTCTGACAGCCATTTATAGCCATTTCACTTCAGCCATCGGATGCATAGACAACAGTAGTGGATTTTTTTTTAAAATCTATTCTTTAATACACTTCAGAGTCCTCCTTTATTATAAAGATGTCAACACTTTCTGAAAATGTTGAAAAAAATGGATTCAGCCTAGGGACATTTTTACTTTCTCCCACTTTTTTGATGTTAGATTTCTATTTGTTTTTCTGCTAAATGTAACAGAAAAAATAGATAAATAAAGTGCACAGTGCTTCTCTGATGTCTTTAATTATTACTATATGCATGCACACACAGAAAAACACAACACCTCTGCAAAATGTAAACAATCTACAAGTAGTCCCTGACTTACAACAGTTCATTTAGTGACAGTTCAAGATTACAATGGCATTGAAAGAAGTGACCATTTTTCACAGCTTTGACTTTTGAAGCATCCCCATGATCATGCGATGTCTGTCTGTCTGTCTGTCTCTATATCTCTATTATCTATACATAGGTTAATATGTACTGTCAGGCTAAAGGGTTAAAAACCCTTCTTTTCTTAATCTCCATTTTTTGGGGGTAATTATTAAGCCATGCAGTTAATAATTACCGTACATTACAGTTTTATGTGAGGTTCACTTTTGCAGCATTTATTAATTGAAAAGGGGGAGCTAATACCCATACAAGAAAAGCTATGAGACTAAGTTAATGAGCAGTAGACTTTACTTGTTATTAAATGAAAATTTGACAGTAAGAATCATGAGCACTCTGAGAAAATAAAATAATGAAATAATGTATAGTATAGCTAAGAGCAAGCCTCGATTCCACATATTAGGACCGTGATGGCGAACCTATGACACGCATGCCAGAGGTGGCATTCAGAGCCCGCTCTGCTGGTACATGCACCATCCCCCCAGGTCAGTTCTCTGTGGCTTTTCTTTCATGAGCTTCTGTTTCCCTGCAAAAGACGGAATAGAAGCTCACGAAAGAAAAAGATCTTATCTCTTGCTGCCAGTGTTGGGATGCCCCAGCTCCAGCCAGCCAGCTGGTCTTCAGGCCTCTGCTGTCTGCCTGTGCATGCTGTCTGCGCATGTCCGTGCATGTTCGTTGCATGTCCATGCATGCACATGTGCATGTCTGTGCATGTGCACATGCAAGTCTGTGCATGCACACGTGCATGTCTGCGCATGCACACGTGCATGTCTGTGCATGCATGCATTCACACCCTTCAGTTTGAGCATGCACGTACACACACAGTTTGGGCACCTTGGTGTCTAAAAGGTTCGCCATCACTGTACTAGGAAATAGATTCTAAGCTTTAAATTCTATGTTATTTCTACACCAATAAAAGAATAATTATATTACCTACATTACAGTACAGCTGGGGAAAGGGGTGTCATATAAGGGGTGCATGTTCTCTTTTTCATGATGCCTCTTCCATCTTGTGCCCTTCTCACCCTTGCAAGATCTGCAAGCAGAGATAAGTAGGAGATTTCAAAATGTCTACCTGAAAGAGGCCACTCAAGCTCCTGGCTAGGAGTTCTAAGTAAGCACATATCCTAGTGACTTCTTCCTGGGATATCTAATCTAATGGCTGATGCTGGACTTCATGGCTGAGTCAGTGTTCTGTGGTTTCACATCTTATTAGAGGGCTCTGCATGAGTATGCTTATTTCCTATGAACACCAACCACCAAAAGTAGCTGTTGCTTTAGAAGATGGCTGAAGTGTTGTCTTTTTTAGGAAGTATACTGACAGTTTGACAGACGAACTGTCGCCGGGGGGTCTTTGGACCCGATCTGTCCTGTAGGAACGGTGAAGAAGGAGAGGCAGCTTGGTAGCTAAAGAGGAACAGGCAAGTTCCTCGGAAAGCCCGAGAAAAGCTCTTTGATCCGGCAATGGGGATGGCGATCAGTGCGAATCGCCATGAAGCTGGAGCATCCAGAATAAGCATTGTGCAGGAGTGAAGATTTGGACAGAGTACTGGTACCAGCTGAATGACTGGCCAACTCACAGGTAAAAAAAGAAAATTTGGAAAATTTTAGAATTACCCCAGCATGGAAATAGTGGCTAAATAGCGACAGGGGGAGACAATGGACACAGAGAAAATACAGAAGTGACAAGTGTTCTATAGGAGAGCTCAACTAAAGATTTAAAATTGAATGTGAATGAAAATGCAAAGTTAGAATTTGGACTTTTCAGATTTGCATTGGATTATAAACTGATTGGTTGGATATAAAATTAAAGAAGAAGTGGGAAAAATTTCTTTTTCTCTTTTTTGAATTCGTAAAGATCGATAAAGTGGATTACAATACAAAATGAACACTTTTTAACCAGCAAGTGGTTAGACTTTGATTATTAAAAAGGAGGATTACAATGTGGCTTTAAATTGGAATAATATCAACTCAGAAAGAATAAAATGGCGTAGGAACTTAAGGAAATGATGAAGATGATGTGCTTGGAAATAAAGGAAATGATTACAATTTTGCACGGAAAATCAAAACTTGATGAATCAAAGACTGAGCCAGAATACATGGAAACTGAAAAGGAAATAACCAATGAAAAACAGGAAAGAGAGATTGACAACAAAGAAGAAGACAAAGAGACTGACTATGGAAAATTAAACAATGATATGGATTGTAATAATAAAAGGGAGAACCTTAAAAACTACAGTGGGATTAATAATGGGGAATATAGAAAAAGAGGAAAAAACAAAGAAGGAAAAGAGAATGGAATAGAAAAAATATAAAAAGATTAAATGATTACACCTGGATTTACAGTGGAAGTACAAGAAAGAGGGAAAAGGGATGGAAAATAATGGGAAATAAAGGGCAAAACAAAAGATTTTATGAATCTACTGGGATTAACAATGGAATAAGAAAAAAGGAAAGAGAGAGGAGAAATAATGGGAAATATAGGGTAGAGTGGAGAGCCCAGAATCTTAAAACACAAAAGAAAGGAAGAGAGAAGAAAAAAAAATTATAGAAGAGGAGAAAGAAAGAAAAGGTGAAAGAAATGAAAGAGGGAATACATTTAGAACTGCAAGATTTAACAGGTAAGAAGAATGTTGGAAAAAAGATAAAATAGTGATACCAATTAATTGACTTAAAATGATGGGAAAATATAGAGATGTATGAAGTAAATGAAATAAGACTTACATTTTATGTTTTATGTTTTAAATATGCTATATTGAAAATTAGAGAAATTGCAAGAATTGCCATATTCTTAATCACAGTATTGGAGGTTTATAAAATGATAAGTTGTAATAATATGGATAAATTTAATTGGGGGAATTGTAATAATTGTAATATTTTAAATTATATATTTATATATGAAATGTAATCAAAAAGGGAAAAGAAGGTGAATTAAGATTACATTAAGAACTAATTAGGTCGGGGGGAAATAGAAATGATTAAGATGTGATTTATAAACATATATTGTTAATAATTAAAAAGATAAGAGGAATTTTGAGAAATATATTTTAATAAATGAAAGAAAGGTTGGGGTTGCCTGGACACCATAGTGGAAAATATTAAATTGAAAATGTATACAGCAATAGAGAAAGATGAAAGAAGAGAGAGATGGAAGAGAAGGGGAAGGAGAGAGAGGGATAGAAGAGAGGGGAGGAAGGAAGAGAGGGGAAATTAGAGTAGGAGAGAGGGTTAGTTAGGGAGGAAGAAAGGAGGAGAAGGAGAAAGGAAGGGGAAGCAGTAAGGAGTAGGAGAGGAGGGAGAAAGTAAGAAGGAGGAAGAGAGGGAGATGGAAGAGACTGAGAAAAAAGATTGCTGTATAACAAAAAAGAGGAAATGGAAGAAAGGCAACCCTGAACATACATATAAATATTATGATAAAGAAGGTAATAATATAATAATAGTAATAAGATAATTTTATATTATCTTATAATTATAAGATAATATTATAAAATAGTAATAAGATAATAATTACATGAGCCTTTGTGACGCAGCAGACTAAAGACTGTTAAGTAACACCAGCTGCCTGCAATTACTGCAAGTTCAAATCTCACCAGGCTCAAGGTTGACTCAGCCTTCCATCCTTTTGAGGTAGGTAAAATGAGGACCCGGATTGTGGGGGCAATAAGCTGACTTTGTATAAAATAGAACACCGCTTGGGGGGGGGGGCGAAAGCCCTACTAAGCAGGTATATACAAAGTATGAAGGCTATTGCTTAACGCATTGTAAACCGCCCTGAGTCTCCGGAAAAGGGCGGCATATAAATAGAACCAATAAATAAATAAATAAATAAATAAAATAAATAAATAAATAAATAAATAAATAAATAAATAAGAATAAATGTGAATAAGTAGGAAAATTAGAATTTGAAAGCGAATGAAGATGTTGTTTATACAAACAAGCATAGAAATATTGAGATATGAATTAAAGAAAAAATAGGGAGGAAAAGGAAGATTTTGGCAAAATTGTAATTGAGTAAAATGTATTTGAACTTGAAAAATTGTATAAAATAAGATATGGCCAATACTCTGTTCAAAAAAAGATGCAGGTGAATGTGGGGGGGAAATTCAATAAAACTTGATTCAAAAAAAAAAAAGAATTGAAGAAGTTCTTGGATGAGAAGCAAAACGTCTTCAAAAAACAAACAAAAAAACAAAGTCCAATTGTCTTTTGAAAAAGTACCTTTAAGACAATCATGACCTGGATGACTGAGAATCTCCATAGACAAGTAATCCAAGAGTGTTAGGATTTTCATTGGTTATTCCCATATACACAATCCAGTAGAGTTAGGGAACACTGTAAAAAGGTTCATTGTTGAACATTTTCTACTTGCATAAATTGCCCAGATTCCAGTATTCCAAAACAAAGAAAGGGGCATTTTTATTTGCAATTTAAGGATCTCTAGAAGGTGGTATTTAACAAAACTATAGGTATTGTGAAATACTATACCAGATTTCCATTGTTTTCTATCTGTTTCTGGAGAGTTTGGCTAAGGAATTGAGATGAATAGGATGAACATATTTTACAGAGCCTTGTTGGAAAGGTACAAAGAACCTGGCAATGATGCACTGGAAATCTGGAGCCAACTTTTTCTATCACTTTTCATTTAAGGTTTGTGTGAGTTGGATATGTTAAGCTTCCCATAGATTAAACACACCTATTTCAGGGATTAGTTTATCCTCCAAATGCAGCCATCATCAACTGGGCTATGCATTTTGGAAGCCTCATCTTGCATATGGTTCAGAGAGTATGAGTTGGCAGTTCAAGGCTTAGGATGTAACTCAATGCAGCATTTTTAAGTCTCATCTCTCACATGTTGACTATTACATCCGGTCAACTTTCAAATGTTTCCAAATATTGTCTACTCTTGTAAAGTGCCTGAATGTCAAACTCTGATATGGGGAAAAAAGTTCATAGTTGGATAATTGTATCTCCAGAGATCATTCATAGAAGTGAACAGTTAGTGGTGGGAATTATTTGAGCTATAAACTATAAAAGGGAAAGGGGAAGGGGAAGGGGAAGGAAAGGAAAGGAAGGGGAAGGAAAGGAAGGGAAGGGAAGGGAAGGGAAAGGAAAGGAAAGGAAAGGAAAGGAAAGGAAAGGAAAGGAAAGGAAAGGAAAGGAAAGGAAAGGAAAGGAAAGGAAAGGAAAGGAAAGGAAAAGCACACAACCATCTTACATGTAGGAAATTCTTCAGCCTAATTTTTAAATAAATCATTAATCCCAGGCTATATGAAATAATATTGATCAGTTTTTCTATTACATTGACAGAAACAGTTCCTAGACTGAAAGTTAACACATAAACATCAGTCCAAGACTTTAAATGTGGGTTCATGCTATCACTCGGATATTGAAAAAAAATGTTCTTTTCTGCATACATTATGATTTATAAATATATAATTGTTCATATTTATATATTCAGTTTCATGTCTTTATTACATGGACAAAAAGTGCATTTATAGATCCTATAAATCTAGTTCCTATCAGTCTTTGTTAACAAATTTACAGATATTAAATCAAAATGGAGCAATATGGATAAGTTTATCTTCATCTGTGTTCTTAGCTTTCCAACATGATGAGGTTGACCATCAAACATTTTTTGGTGTGTCCAGAAAGGCCTTTGTTCTGCTCTCCCCTCTACTCCAGACATATATAGACATGTCTGACTATATATGTATATAAATACATAAATATATAATGATACACATTTTGATCAGTGACTATACTTCCATCAGTAGTTGTTGCATGACAACTTCTGGCTTGGATGAATGGATGCATACACACACACACACACACACACACACACACACACACAAATGAACAAAGTGGCCATGCAACAACTTTTGATGGAATTTTTTAAAAAATTACAATTATAGTTAAAATCCCAATTATACTATATAAATGGTCCATACAGATGTTAGAGCCTATAGAGAGTCATGATAGTGATGGTAGTAATTAAAATAATAGACCAGAAAGTGGGGAGATCCAGGGTTCAATCCACCCCAGCTTTGGATCAGTCACTGTGTCTCAACCTTGCCTACCTGATAGGATGGGGAAAAATTGGAATTTTTGGGGGAAAAAATGGAAAAATATTTGGAAAAAAAAGAAGAGGAGGAAACATTACATATGCTGCCTTGAACTCCTAGATGGAAGGTGATCTGTAAAAATCAACAAGTAAATGAATTTAAAAAATAGTAAATAATACTCCAGTTAGCTGGCAAATCTGAAAAATTATCCAACAATGACAATAAATTTATAAATGCATAATATATCATACTCAGGAAACCTTTTTTCCAACTCCAGTTCTTTCATGCCTAAGGTAGCTCCTCTTTATCTAATAAGGTAATCCAGTAGTTCTAACTTCAAATTAAAAATAAGGTATTTTTCGGACTATAAGACGCTCCAAAGTATAAGATGCACCTAGCTTTTGGGGAGGAAAACAAGAAAAAAAAATCTGCCTCTGCCTCTGCCTCCAAGCAATTTGCCTTCTTGCAGCAAACAGCAAACAGCATGGTCAGCTTCAGTACAGCCTGATTTAGCACAAGCAGCTGATTGGCGGTTGGATCTGCCTCCTGGAATACTGCCTATCAGCTGTTCTAGGCTGTGAGGATCGCCACCGTCCATTGCCGCTGTCATTGCCTATCGCTGCTGTCACCTATCTCCGCCTCTGCGTGCCCCATTTTCAGCCTCCGTGCATCCCATTTTCGGCCCATTCCAGGAGGCAGGGATAGGTGGTGGTGGGGATCCCCGCCGCCTGGAATGGGCCAAAAATGGGACGCGCAAAGGCTGAAAATGGGTTGCGTGGAGGACAAAAATGGGATGTACAGAGGCTGAAAATGGGGCACACAGAGGCAGTGATAGGCGGCATTGGTGACCGGCGGTGATGGTGGTGACAGGTGGTGGCAATCCCCACAGCTTGGAACAGCTGATTGGCAGTATTCTGGGAGGCAGATCCAACCACCAATCAGCTGCTCGTGCTAAATCAGGCTGTGCTGAACCTGACCACACTGTTTGCTGTTTGCTGCAAGGAGGTAAATTGCTGGGAGGCAGAGGCCAAAGGGTGGGGGCTGGTGGGTGGGTGGGGCTTTGGAACATTCTCTGTATAAGATGCACAGACATTTCCTCCCACTTTTTGGGGGGGGGGGAAAGTGCGTCTTATACTACAAAAAGTTTATTTCTATACCGCCCTTCTCCCGAAGGACTCAGGGCGGTGTACAGCCTATTTAAAAACACAAGACAAAACAGCAATTAAAATTTAAAATGATTAAATAAATTTGGCTCAATTAAAACCCCAAAAAATTAAAATACCCCAATTTAAAACTATTATGTTGATAGCCCGGCCTGGCAGAACAACAGGGTCTTCAGTGCACAGCAAAACTGCCTAACTGACTCTAGAATGTTAATGAGTAATTTAATATTATGAGTCGTATGGTGACCTTTTGGAAAACTGGACGGGTCTGGATAGAAAATCAAAGGTAATATCATCTCTAATCTACATGGCAGAAAGTCTGTCAATAATTTTGTGTCAACATTTAACAAGGAAATCAGCCAGCAGCTTGCTCACTCACGATCTTTATGAGCCTTCAAAATCAGAGTTATATTAGCCTCCCTGAAGGAAATGGGGAAAAAATTATTTCAAATGGTATCATTATAGATCTCCAAGAGGATTGGAACAAAGAGCTTATTATGATACCACTCAGCGTGGTAAGCATTCCAAACCAGAAGTTTTCCTGTTTCTATAAATTTTATGGAATTTTAGAGAGAGAGAAAAAACTGTGTGATTTTAGCTAAATTTTGTATTAAAGTGATTAATTTAAACCTCATCTATATTGGACTCAGTATTACACAATCAAGTATAAAAAATTTAAAAAGATTATTGATTTATTAAGTCAGAATTATATATATTTTATTCTGAGCATTCTTCATTGAAGAGATAACATTAAACCTTCGTAATTATCTCCACTAAGAGGCTAGCAATTTATCAGGTCTTTAACTTTACTCCCAATCTCTTTGGTTTATGATTGGTTTATGAGTCAGTGAATGAATATTCTGCTTCAAGTGCTTAAGGGAAATCAAGAGCCTTATTAATACTCATAAAAACAATATATCTACCTATGGATTGTCTTGCATAAATGTTCAAAGGTTTCATATGTTTCCTGTTTTCCCATAGTTGTAGAATCTGCTTTTTGGATCATTGAACACCATTTCACTCAACTGAGAGTCCAATTTGTTGATCTTCATGTTCATGTTATTATGTCCTGTTATCTTTACTGTGGTCTTCCACATAGGCATTTGTCATCAATATTAAAGTGGTAGGAGATGCAGGTAATGGTGTCAGGTGCTGCTTGTAAAATGTGGAACACTGTAGTTATACTATAGTACTGCAGCTTACTCTGCCCACTGTCTGGAGTTCAATCCTGACCCCTCTGAAGCTCCATTTTGGCCTGCTATGTGCCAGGGGAAGCCTCTAGAAGCCCAAATGGAGCATCCAAGGGGCGGATCTGCCCCTTCAGAACTCCATTTCAGCCTGCAAAGTGCCAGGCAAGGCCTGCACAGACCTAAATGGAGCTGCAGAGGGGTGCATGTGGCTGAGAGGCTGGAGAGGAGACAGCTTGCTAGATCATCACATGGTAAGAGACCCGGTATGGCAGGTTGCTTGGGGGGAAAAGCAATTGTTGGGCGTATGAGGTATTACAGTGGGTTGGGGAAGCCTTGGGTGGTCTTAAGCAGGTGGCCTGTTCCATCACTAGCCCCCCCACATGGCCTTCCCTACCCTGAAATACCTCATGTGCATTTAATGAGCCTTGCATTGATTAGTGAATGGGTGGGCGAAAGGAGGGAGTGATCCCTTTCAAGGTACAAGATTCACTCCCATGAATCCTTGGGTTACGAATGGAATGGGCAGGCTCCATTACATTCATAACTCAAGGACTATCTGTGTCTATGCCTATGCCTATGCCTGCCTGCCTGCCTCCCAACCTCTCTCTCCCTCTCTCTCTCCCTCTCTCTCTCTCTGTATCTATCTATCATCTATTTATTGTAACAGCCTCTCCAAAACCCAACAATATGGGAAAATTAATTTTTACATTGATTGTGTTGTTGTTGTTGTTGTGGGGATGATCCTTTGATATTCCTATCACAGGACCACGCATAATTATTAGCTGCTTAGGGTCATGTACTTGCGATGGGCAGTCATATGCATTTAATAGAGACAGACAGACAGGCAGTCAGAATGGCATTTTGATACTAACTGTATCATTTTCAATTTCTTTCAACAACTCTTGATGAGTGAATAAAAACTGGGTGACATTTCACCTCCCCCCCCCAAATAAAGATTATTCAGTCAGAAAGATTCCATGCATTTCCCCAATGAGGAAAATGACTCGGTAGCTGATTCAATAACTGTAGAGTAGAGGAATGACCTGATACTATGCTAAGAATTAAATTCAGTTATGTTTACATTCTCTTGCCAGTGAATAATTTTTGCACAAACATTAAAGACAAAGGTCTCACTTTCTGCAAAGCAATGCAATGCAAATATAGTCTAAACTACTTAACCGTTTGCTTTTAGTTTGCTCGGTGCCCCTGAAATGTTTTAGTTTAATTTTAATTTTAAATTTAACATTACAATGTTTTGTTTAACAGGTGTATTAATTATATGGAAAGAAAGAATTTCCCTCTTGACTGTTTTGTACATCCCTCTCCCCAAATTAGGTTCCCTCCCATTAGACTCTTCTAATATTTCCGAGACATTTCCGAGACATTTTTTTAAAATAGAATTAATTGGAAATGGACTGGAAAAAAGAAATTCCATGTGACCCTTGATCTACTATTCAGCAATATGAATAGTAGATTCTGGCCCCATGGCCCAGATTTTATGCATTGTTTGCTGTCTTAAGATATGTAATTAACAAATGCAGAACTGTCTTATTTACAGTTGATTATAGACTGCAGGTAATTTTTTTTTTTTTTTGCACTACAATATTAGCTCACATAAGCACTAAGGCTGTGTAATTTGTGGGGTGTTTTTGTTGACTAAGAATTGAGCAAAGCATCTATTTGAAACAATACCTTTGCTTCTGTGACAAAAGCTAGTGTTTGCATTACTTTGCTTGTCTTCAGAGAGATTTATGCTTTGCCCCAAAGAATATTATTTTTGTGATGTCTTGACTTATACAACATACTAAAACTATGGTTGGATTGTCAACATGCTGAACCACAATCTTCTGTATATGTGGAAAGAGCTAGAAGAGCTTCCTCAGGAAGGAAGGAAGGAAGGAAGGAAGGAAGGAAGGAAGGAAGGAAGGAAGGAAGGAAGGGATTTTATATTATTATGTATGTTATATTATTAACTATACAAACATTTACAGGAAAAGTTATTTTATTCCAGTTCAGCATGTCAAGGCAAGGTAGATTTCATATATTCATACATACATCAATCTGATTTATTTGCTAGCCTTTAATATCATAAGTGACCTTATTCATTTATTGACCAACTAGAATAAATGTACCGATTCAATTATAATTTATTTTATCTAATCAGAACTAATTTCCACCGAACGAATAATGGGAGGAAAAAATGTTGACCTATTTACAGTAAGTTCGTGAATGTAACATTCTAAGCCTCATTCATTTTTTTCTTCAAGTAAAAGTGCTTCATTCATTCTTCTTTGCAGCACTTCCTTGAACCGCATAATTGCCTAGTCAATCAAGGAAGTGGTGAAATAATAAATTCTACCACCATAGCTTGCATACTGTGAGCATACAGTAAACTATGTTAAAGAAAAATCAAGAATTGTAGGCATCTCAATCCAGGCCCAGTTAGTGAAACTTTTCTCAGATGAAGGGTAAGGACAAATTCAATCAGTTACCTCAGAATCAAAGGAGCTAAACCCATGCATTTGTGGAGTCAGAATCTGACCAAGCCAACCTAGATTTCAACCAGAGAGACTTGGGTTTTGCATTTAGAACACAGCTATTCAATACCTAAGTAACAACAGAGACTGGCAGAATAAAGTTCCAGAAAGCAGCAAAGAAAAGGATCTAAAGCTGCAGAGGCTTTACAGATTCATTTTAATTAACATAAACTAGCCTCAACTATACTTAGGTAGATTCTGAGGCAATCTATGAGATTTAACATTCTATCTGGGGACATTCTATTGCTGGAGGTGAGATAACCTCCTCCTTGATGCTTCAAACTTATGTCAGGCCTGGAAGTCAACTTTTTCGTTGGATCTTCAGGCCTGCCACATTTACTACTGTGGGAAACTGGGAGGGGAGATTGTATGGAGCAGGGGTGATATATAGTCATAATAACATTCCTTTCTCAGAAAGTCAAGGACATCTTGCCCTGCATTTGGGCTGCTGGAACTGGGAGGCATCTCCAGTTGGGACAGTGCTTGGATTGGATCATGTGGTAGACATGTGGGTGTTGGGCATGGACTTGAACTTTCCTTTGGGTGGGGAAAACCTAGAAACTTTCAGATTCGGCTTTTCCCAGATGTGCCAAAATGATATCTCTAATAAAATGAAACTTTGAGGAAAGTCAAGCCTCAGAGCCTTCTTTCATTGGAGGTGTTACTTGGAACCCTGACATTAACCCGAATCTCGACAACTTAGCTGTGACTGTTATCTGGGCTCTATGATCTCTGCTTAGTATTTTCTAAGTCATCTATATGCCTTGCCCTTTTTGTACTTCTGATGTCCAGCAGGAAATTTCTATGTATGAACTGGCTTATGCTTTCATGTGTGCTCCCTAGCAAGAGAACACTATGGATTTATGAGCCATCAAACAAGCCAGGACAGTTTTGTGGATTTATGACACAGTCAGTCAAGTAGGCCAGGATAACCTTGTACAGTTTAAGAAGTTTTTGGGGGAGTGAAAGACAAACCACTAGATTAAGTCAATGCCTGCTTAGATATATAACATAAAATCCTAATCCACTCTTGCAATGATGCATTGTACATGTTTTTGAATATATCATTTTAATCTTTCATTAGGTTAAAGTGGGTGTCAGCAACCCGCAGCTGCAGAGCCCCATGTGGCCCTTTGGGCCCTCTGCTATGGCTCCCTGTCCCATCACTGGCTGGCCCCGCCCCTTGCCCTCCCTCCCAGTCATTCCTCGCCTGGCCTTGGAAATCAGAGAGATACAGAGAGAGGGGGTGGAGAGAGGGAGAGGGGGAGAGAGAGACATAGATACACAGAGAGAGAGGGGGGGAGAGATACAGAGAGGAGAGAGAGAGAGAAAAAGAAAGAGAGAAGGGTTTTGTGGTTCCTGGTGTTTTTTAACAACCGGTTCACTACCCTAATGACTGGCTGGGTAGGCGTGGATAGGGGGGTCATGTGACTTGATGGGAGTGAGTGATGTGGAGTTGGCCACGCCCCCCAGATTTTGTGGCTCCTGGTGTTTGTTTGTTTTTTTCTGTGGGAAATGGGTCCAAATGATTCTTTGAGTGTTTAAAGTTGCAGACCCCTGGGTTAAGGGAAAGAGCCATTCTTTGTTTTCCACAAGGAATCTATTTCATTGGGTTATGTTAACAAACTGAGAACTTCTCAAAAAGAAACCGATATTTTTTTCTCAGTAACAGGTTATGGTTTTGCTAATCAAAACTGTATTAAAATATGTTGCCAATGCACTGAAGCATATATGTTTGGTGGCAAGTTCAAACTAAATAATTCTTTTCTTCCGAAGAATATAATCAAGATGAAGTTGTCACAATCATAAGGGTACATGAGTATCCATTCCATTATTAGTGTTTCATCCCTTTGGTAGAAATAACAGATTAGAAAACCAGTTGTTAACTTTCTGAGCAGTTTGGTGAACTGGTTGTTGGAAGAAATCATTAGGACAGAGAACCGGTTGTTAAATTATTTGAATCCCACCACTGGTATGTACACACAAACACACACTCATTAAATGTATTTAAAAATAAACTTTTGATAAAAAGTAATCTAAAATAAAAAAGCATGCACAAAATATGAATAGTTTTCTAATTAGTTCTTTTTGTTGATCTCCCAACAAATATGAACATTTTTTTTGTGTTTCCTGAATTCAGGAATTTTGTGAAAATTCTTATTTTCAGCTTTTATACAAAACATTTAATATCCCCTGTTCAGCTGTCAGATACAAGATTGATGTTTCAAATCTCTTTAAGAGTGTACTGTTTGGAAAATAAATATATTTCATACAGCAGTATAAAAACGATATTTTACAGCAAAAGCCATCCAACCTCATAAAACCAACAACTTTGCTTGCTTTGTGCAACATCACATAGGAATCACTTCTAATTTTATGTGTCATCGTTTAAAGGTGTAGTTTTAGATACTGTTAACTATAAAACCACTGGAAAATCATGACCACATCCTGATAGCTAATATTGCTTCAAATAAAAACTAGAGAGCATTTTAAAAAGAGAAATATAGCTTTTATGGTTTTGTGAGAGACTAAAGCTTAGCCAGTACTCATAATGCTTCTATTTTTTAGTATAGTCTAACAATATTAATTAGGGCAAATGCCAATTATTATTATTATTTTTTGCTCCTTATTAGAATTTTTCAGTGAAATCATTAGCAAAACAAATAGTTTTTTAAGACTCTCTTAAAATTTATTAGAGTCATTATTGAAAGTTTATTATGACATTTCTTTAACATAATAGTGCTTCTTTGTACTCAGTTGCACATTGCTCATGGAAAGTACAATTGTATGCATGTTTACTCAGAAATAAGTATGACTACACTCTGTAGTGCTTAATCCTAAACTAATAGCTGTAATTCACATGTAACAGACTTTTGAACAATGTTGGCTTACCTTTATTCACTCCACTTGGCTTCTCTTGCCAATAGCAAAATAAACCAATTAACCATGATTTGCATAACTTTTCATAACCTCTCAATGCAATTCCAGAATGCCTGTAGATTCCTCTTTTAACAAACCAGAATCAGAAAACACACCTTCTCATGAAGATCTCATGGTTATCTCAATAAAAATATGAACTGAGCCATCTCTGCCTCTTGTCTTGTTATGTCTTGTCATGGATATCAGCACTGAGCCAACTTTGGTTTATCTTGAAAAAGCTGTACAGGATTTGAACTTCTTGCAGAGAAGGCCCTCTCCTCAACTCCAAGAGAAACTTTATCTAAGCTAAAACTTAAACAAGAGCCAGTTTGGTATAGTGATTAAAGCAACAGGCTAGAAACCAGGAGAATATGAGTTCTAGTCCTGGCTTTTGCACAAAGCCATTTGTGTTGCTTGGGCTAGTTAATCTCTCTCTCAGCCCTAATAAGGAAGCAAATTATTTCCAAAATTTTGCAACAAAAACTACAGGGACTTGACATCACATAGGAATCACTTCTAATTTTATGTGTCATCATTTAAAGATGTAGTTTTAGATACTGTTAACTGTAAAACCACTAGAAGATCATGGCCACATCCTGATAGCTAATATTGCTTCAAATAAAAACTAGAAAGCATTTTAAAAAGAGAAATATAGCTTTTATGGTTTTGTGAGAACCTAAAGCTTAGCCAGTACTCATAATGCCAGGCAGTCATCAGAAATAACACCCCCCCCCAAAAAAAAACCTTAAATAATTTGGAAACCATTTTTAAAATGACATAATCTGCTTGAATATCCTACAAGAATTCCATTGTAATTCCTAGCAATAACAACTTTGTCAAGGTTGGGCTGAGAAACAGTGAATGGACTAAGTTATATAGTCAGCTTCTATGGTTATATGGACTTTAAAACTGGATCTCCTGCATCCTAGGCCAGTATTCTAGCCACGGGGCTCTTTTGGTATACCTTAACATATGGGAGATATTGGAGATATATATATGGGATATCTATCTATCTATCTATCTATCTATCTATCTATCTATCTATCTATCTATCTGGGATATATCTATATCTATATCTATCTCATAGATATAGATATAGATATCCCATATAGATAGATATAGATACAGTAGTTATAGATATATGATATAGATATAGATATAGATACATGATATAGATAAAGATATAGATAGATAGAGAGAGAGAGAGAGAGAGAGAGAGAGATACCATATATACATATAGATATATAAATAGGAGATATATAACACATCCGATAATAAACTGATTTCCAGAAGAACCATAGAGTATTTTCAAAATAAATTGTTTGGATATTCTGTACTACACAGCTGAACCACAATTTTGTTTGGCATCGATTCAAACAAAAATGATGCGTCCTGTTCATCCAGAACAGCTGAGGACATTCAGTGGGCATCAACAGATCATACGGTACCCTGGCTTTGTACCTCATTCAAGTGCAATGTTACCAAAGGACATAAAATGGTGTTTCCCAGAATATTGAACAATGAGGACTTGCTTAAAAATATAAACACATTATTCACTCCTATATCATTTTAGAGGAGCTTACCCAATATTTATCTGAAAGTGTGTTTGTCTGAGAATTCTTCATCTCAGGGAAAGTAATTGTTCTGTTCTACAGCTGAGGCCTGAGGCTTTGACAGCTACCTTGGATCCTCATTTCTCAGGCCGTTCCAGCATCGAAACTTTGTATCTATCAGTAACTGCTATGCTTTTCAACCTTACAGATATGGAGAACCTAATTTTTGTACGCTTGGTTTCAGATAGAAAAATGTATTAAGCTGCCTTTGAACCTGTTTTTATTCTGTCATAGATTTTGAGACACCATGCCCATGACTTTATAAGTTTATATTAATGACCAAAAAGAAAAAGCAACAGAAAAGATATAATATACAGTACACCAGTTTGGTTAAATATACGCTTATACAATTCATTGAAAGTAGTCGGAAGAGATACTTAGAATTTATATAGGGAAGATTTGAATGAAATATAATGGTAAAATCAATATCTTCTTCATAATATTATGCTTATGGATTTTACTACTGCAGTCATCTTACTTTACCATATTAAACTTCACAGCAACACTGCTTCGGCATAGTTCTCAAAAAGAGATATAACCTATGCTATTTCAAAAGTAGAGTATGAAAGAATTAAAAATGTATATATATGTGCACTGCCCAATCCTTAGGCTAAGGATGGTCAAACCACAGATAATTCTCCTTAGGATGGGGAACAATGCCCCCTTTATGACTTATGGACTGGCTCAGGAATTCTGGGAGTTAAAGACAAGTCATTCCCTACCCCTTTGTTAAGCAGAACTCTCTTCAAACAGTCTTCTGACTGAGGATAGCTTAGGAACCTGGGTAATACTGGCTTACCAGGGAGCTGGTAAGCATTTTTGTCCAAATGCTCTTACAAGTATTCCGAAGATATAATGTACAAAAAACCTGTTGAATTCAGAGATATTAAGAGTGGGCATCTATGTGTGTTTATACAGGCAGCTTTTCACACAACACATTTGTAGCATTTGAATATTCAGCCTGAATGTGATCAGAAGACTACAAAATATTTGGACCGTATGACTTTAGACTGCATATGAAAGCTGATTTAATTAAATTTCCATCTACACAACCACAAACTCCAGTACATAGAATAGAATAGAATAAAAATTTTTATTGGCCAAGTGTGATTGGACACACAAGGAATTTGTCTTGGTGCATATGCTCTCAGTGTACATAAAAGAAAAGATACGTTCATCAAGAATCATAAGATATAACACTTAATGATAGTAATAGGGTACAAATAAGCGATCAAATCATATTAGGAAACAGTCAATATAAATCGTAACGATACAAGATACATAGAAACATAAAAATATTTTAAAATGAGGTTAACCTTCCAATATGAGAATTACTACCATGTATAATCAGGATAGAGACTATCTAACCCAGTAAGAACTTTATTATCTCTATCTTATCCTCCGCCCCATATAAAAGAAACAGGAAAGAGACACAAATGTCTTTTATAAGGGTGGGGCCAGAGGTGAGTTTCAGCAGGTTTTGACCAGTTCTGGAGAACCGGTAGCGGAAATTTTGAGTAGTTTGGAGAACCGGTAGTAAAAATTCTGACTGGACCCGTCCCCATCTATTCTCTGCCTCCCAAGTCCCAGCTAATTGGGAGGAAATGGGGATTATGCAGTATCCTTCCCTTGGAGTGGGGTGGGAATGGAGATTTCGCAGTATCCTTCCCCTGCCACACCCACTAAGCCACGCCCACCAAGCCACACCCATGAAGCCATGTCATGCCCATCAAGCCACAACCACAGAACTGGGTGGGAGAACCTTCTCATTTTGTCCTACAGGCTGCACTGCCACATAAACGGGACAGTGGAAACTAGTTAACGAAAGGTGCAAAATGGTATTGCATTGGCTCAGACAGGAGTCCTTCCTAAACCATTGGGAGAATCTGATTGGGAGAAGTGGGGTCACTCGCTAGCTCTAAGATCAACCTGTTTTACATGGGCAAAAGATTCTATGTAGCTGTTAGCCTTGTGAGATGGTCCAGGCAAGAAGCACACCCAGAAATGCTAGCTTTAACTTTACTGTAAGTTTACATTAACAGAATGTTGCAAATCTAATGTACTTCTCTCCCCCTCCTCATATTACAGTCCAGGAAAGTAGGGATGGTCCCTTCTGAGATGTTTGCCATTCCCCCAATCCACCTGCAGTCTCAGCTGCCTCGTATCTGATGATGATTCCAGGAAGGTCAATCTCTCATTTTACAATAGTCTACATGGCAAATTAGATAAGCTCTCCAATGATTAACATTGTATTTAAAATTCACACAACAATAAAAAGCAGCAGAAAAAAACAGCAGAGGTAAAAAAAGAAGAAGAAAATATTTACTTGATTGTAATGTGCTTTTAAAACAATGTGTGTTTATGATGTGAGCACTATCTACTAGATTTTTCTGTTTTACATAAAAGAAACAAAAATCTTATTCTCTTTTGCATCTAGCCAAAACTACATTCCTCAATTAAATATTACTTTGGATGAGTTTGAGTTGTTTGGATTTATTCAAATCACTACTGATCAAAACTATGATATATTAATATTAATTGGAAGATAATTGTCCTAAGATGACATATTATGAAGCTGCAAATAAACATGCATTTCCAACAATTAAATCAATTCACATTTAGAATTCACATTTAAAGTAATGAAAACAAGACTAGATCAGTAAAAACAGAAATATTTAATAAGGGAAAGGATGAAAACAAATGACATTGTTTTCACTATTTTGGACTATTTTTGAATAGCCTAATTATATGTACAATTTTAATGTCATAATAAATCAGATTATTCTATATCTGAACACCTCAGGGACAAATTTGAGTCATCATTGCTTGGAAATCCTAATGTATTTTTAAGAGTTTAAGAGTTAAGCACTCTCTATTTGGAATCACTTAAATATTTCTGCAAATTAGGGAGAGACAGAAGCGTCTTACATAGGAACTGAGTTTTTGTTTATGTTTTCTTAAAAGCAATCTAATTTTTGTCAGCAGAAAGCTGTCAGAAAACCCTGGTGTGTTAGTTCAAAGGTTGTGGCTTTGCCATCCTGAAATTGCACTATGACAAAATTTTCATTGCAACAGAAGATTTAATTCTAAGAGGTATCCTTGCAGCTGCTCATTACTTAACACATTTTAAAGACAGTGACATGACAAAGTGCTACTTTAAATTTTCATATACTGAATGGAATGTAATTATTACTTCCTTTCTTTTTTCTTTTTTTACTTTCCAGCCTTCTTTCTCAAAAGTATTCATATAGTGGCCATTATGAAGTGATGGGGCCAGAAGTGGTATTCAGCAGGTTCTGATCAGTTCTGGAGAACTGGTAGTGGAAATTTTGAGTAGTTCAGAGAACCAGTAAATACCACCTCTGACTGGCGCTGCCCCCATCTATTCTCTGCCTCCTGAGTCCCAGCTGATTGGGAGGAAATGGGGATTTTGCAGTAACCTTCCCCTGAAGTGGGGAAGGAATGGAGATTTTATAGTATCCTTCCCCTGGAGTGGAGTGGGAATGGAGATTTTACAGTATCCTTCCCCTGCCATGCCCACCAAGCCACGCCCACCAAGCCATGCCACACCCACCAAGCCAATCTCACCACTGGATGGGTCTTATATTTTGGAAGAATGGCCAAGGCCCATTGTCTAGATTTTCCAATTCCAGTAACCCACCAAAACCGTGTTGCTGAACTTTGTTATCAAATTGCAATTTGGAGCACCATTTTTATATTTCTGGTATAAGAGTGTGTGTCTAGATACCTACCCTAATGTACATAGGTATGTTAAGCTTCCAAAGTTTTTTTTTTTAAATCCTAATGATATTATCATATAAATTGTTTTGCCTTTGAAGGCCCGACTTTTTTTTTTTAAGTAAGCATTTTCCATAAATGTGAATGCAAGCTCACGTGAATCTAGAGCAGAGAAATACAAATAAGAAAAACCCAAAGCAAATGGGAAAGGTTTAGTCAAGAGACAATATATGAATATTTTTTCTCTCAAATAATTAATGGCAGCCATCCTTTGTGGAAAAGTGTGTGGTTGGAGATCCTTGGAAATCTTATCATGGTAAAAGCTAAATGATTTATTTCATTTAGGAGATTTAGTCCAATAAGATCTTTTATATTCTTTTGGCTTTGATGTTGATATTTGATTTCTATCATTAACATGGACCATGCTGTCTCCACAACATATGATCAGCTGGTTCATTTGTGCTAACAATTTTATTTTGCCTTACATTTGCTTGTTTCTGAATCCACCTATTTATTGCTTTAGCTACACTGTTTGTTTGTTTTTTAAAGAGCATAGATAGCAATAAAATAAGAAGATACCTGAAAACAACACCCCATTTCATATTCAGATGCAGATATTCAAATACCCACATTGGGCATCAAATATGAATATCTATGGTAAAAAAGTTACATATTTATCTAAGAGCATTATTAATGCAGAATTCTAAAGTAACTAAGGATTTTTTGTGCATTTTGGCCTCTGGCTGAATATAATTGTTATACCAGGAGTTCTTAATATATTGGTTGTAGCTGAATAGTAGTTTCCCAGCATTTTCTTCTGGCCAAATTCCAAATGGAAGCTCCAGAATTTCTACCAAATGACGACTATATTCAAGGAATGAAAGCTAGACACCGATCTAGCATGATGAAGATTGTGTTATATAAACAAGAAGTAAACACCATACTCACACTGATGATGTTACCTAGTTGGGTAATGCAAAGAAGATCAGAGAGATTAACTCCCTTGAGACATGAAATATAGCACCCTCTTTAAAAGTAACCAATCAGTAGGGACAAGCATTGAGTAAGTAGGTGTGATCCTTACCTCTTTATATGCCTTCTATATGTTCTTAAAATGTATAAACTGAAAAAATCCATATAAACAGGACATGCATTTCCAAGATTTCTTCCTCTAGCTTGCTTCAATACTTCAGTCCAACGTTAAGCTAAACTTTAAAAAAATGTGGAAACTCCCTTTCTCTAGTTGTAAAAAAAGGGGGTCTATCTGATGGCTAGCCTTTCTTTATTTGAGCTTGCATTCTAATGAAAGAAGTCACGGCAATAGCAGCAGGGAATGGGATTTGCTTGGCTCTTATAGGCTACTTTTGGGTCTATAGGTATCTCCCTCACTCACCCACCCAATCACTGGGTGATTTCTGTCCAGAATCATTTTGGCTTGGGCACCAGGAATGATCAAATATCTGAAGTGAATCACTTGTCAGGTTGCTCTGTTTAGACAATGAGAGAGAGAGCAATAAAAGAGGAGATAAAGAGAGAGAAGGATAATAAGAAAAAAAGGTAAGAGCATGGGAATGGTAAGTAAAAGGGACAGGTGAGTGAAAGCAAGAATGAGAGCAAGAACAAAGGAGAAAGAAAAAGGGGCAACAGAATGAAGTGGACCACATGATGATGTAAATGATAAAATGAGGGGATGGGAGAGGGAATGAGATGTGAGTGGATGCTAGAGCAAACAATGAAGAGCTAATGAAACAAGTGATGAAGTAAAGGATGGAGAGGGAAATGAAGTAAGCAATAGGGAAAAAATGACTGGGGTAAGAAATTGCTCCTGCAAACATACCTGGAAGCCTAATGACTTTCAGTATAGCTTATGCAGCAGAGGTATCACGTAGGCATCTTCAGGTTCAAAAGTTCAAAGTTCAAAGTTCAAGTTCAAAGCCTTTATTATCATTGTACATCATGTATACAATGAAATTGGTTTAGCCTCTACTGGTGCAGTCCATACAAGAATACAAGGCAACATGAATAATATAAAAAATAATCCTTATACAAGTAGTTAGGAAAAAAAACTAGTCATACATTTCCATATGTACGTCATATTCTGTGCTACATATAAATTACTCTGGTGTATGATCTTATATTATGGTATATACATATTACACGCTACACTGGCACCAGTGAAATTAATCATATTAATCTGTTTGTGGTGCTATATTGTGTTTATGAGTCTGACAGCCCTGGGTAGAAGCTGTTTTTAAAACCTGTTTGGCTGGCTATACTTCTGTGTCTTCTGCCTGATGGTAAAAGTGAAAAGAGACACTGGCTAGGCTGTGAATCATCCCTAAGTATCTTCCTTACTCTGCTGAAACAGTGAGACCTGGTGATGTCATCCAGTGATGTTAGGGGGCAACCAATGGTTTCTTGTGCCAAATTAATCACTTTTTGTAGCATCTTCCTGTCCACGGCTGTTAAACCAGCATACCATACTGTTATACAATATGTGAGGAGACTTTCTATCATGGACCGATAGAAAGAAGTCATCAGCTGTTGTTCCACCTGATTTTTCCACAGGACTCTAAGGAAATGAAGTCTCTGTTGAGCCTTACTAACCACCAGGGATGTGTAGTTCTTCCAGGTGAGGTCTTGAGGCACCCATCACTGCTAATGATTTGGACTAACTGAAGTTTCTGAGTGATCTTTCAGGGCAGCCCCATGAAGAGCACATTATAATAATAAAGCAGTGAGGTAACAGGAATGTGAGTGACTTGTTTAGAGTGGTAACACTTCTATAGGAGAAGGAGCTGCACAAAAGCTTTCTTAGCTACAACTACCACTTCCTCTTCAAGCAGGAGTTTCAAGTCCAAGAGGACCCTCAACTTGTTCTCAGCTGTTGGATGTGGTGCTATAGAAGTAAAAATGGAAGTAAAATCTAGAAGTAAAAATAGAAAATCCCTGGATTTGTACTTTGAATTCATATGATCTCCAAAAAACAAAACAAAAACTGAACTATGAGAGTGAACACATGCAAATTTCATGAGACTAGCTATTTTACTTTGATAAATGATACTTTGAAGCCAATATTTGCTATTAACCATATTTGGCAGTAAGTGTCAAAAATCCCTTTGTTTTTGAATAACTTGCATACTTTGACAAATGAAAACACATTTCACACCTTATAAGATATCATAGTTCAATCCATAACAAAGTCAAAACAAAGATAAGAAGATTAGGAAATTTTGCATCTGAGTAGCCAAATGGAAATGAACTTCATTTTTACTGCAGAGCCCAATGACTCTTTCCCCCTTAATTGAGGCTGATGATGGCGGTGGAATGAATTAATGGCAGCAAAATGAAAAAGAAGCTTCAATGTTCTTACAGAATTCCAGAGAAGAATTTTCAGGAAGTCATGGAGGATCATCTTACTGACTGGCTCAAGGTTGACTCGGCCTTCCATCCTACTGAGGTTTTTTTTTTTTTTAATTTGATTTATATGCCACCCTTCTCCGAAGACTCAGGGCGGCTTACAATGTGCTCAGCAATAGCCTTCATCCTTTTGTATATTTATACAAAGTCAGCTTATTGCCCCCACAAACTGGGTCCTCATTTCATCTACCTTAGAAAGGATGGAAGGCTGAGTCAACCTTGAGCCTTGGCGAGATTCGAACCCTGCAGTAATTGCAGGCAGCTGGTCTTAATAAGCTTAATAACAGGGTGCCTTAAACCCCTGTACTACCAAGGCTACCAAGTTGGGTAAAATGAGGACCCAGATTGTTGGGGAAAATATGCTGACTCTGTAAACCATTTAGAGAGGGCTTACAGCGGCATATAAGTCTAAGAGCCATTGCTATGGAAGAGAGATCCTTTCTTTTCAACATGTGCATCTCAGAGACACAGGGACAATCCTACATCTTGCAGTTCCTTGTCATCTGATTCCACCATTGCCAAGAGATTGTTCTTAGAAGAAAAACCCAGATGGAGAGAGTGGCATATGGGAGATAGTTATTCCCCAATTCCCCATACTATATCTACTTCCAAGTGAAGGAATCTTCCCTTCCTTTCTGCCAATATTTTATACAAATTCTTTTACTGTGCTGATTGAAAGATAAGTGTTAAAATTCATATCTCTTTCACAAGAAGCTGCTGGAAGAAATGTACATTGGGGTTCAGTTCCAAGTGGAAAAAAGACCCTGGAAACATGGAGACTGCTTGGAAGGAAGGCTTAATGGTGGATAGCAAGACCACATGGTTTGAGGTCCTCGGCAAAAAAGGTCGATCACATGCTTCAAGATGTTAGGTGAAGAAAAAAGGGAGAAAAGGGCCAAGATGCTGAGAGTTCCTTGATTTTATACCCTCTCTTGGCCCCCACCTTAGTGTTTCCTGTTCCTGTATAAGAAATGTATCCTGATTGGTTGTCAGACTCCCAGGGGCAGGGGTCTTAGCTAGCCTTGATGGCTGATGTAATCTTCCCAGGTGCCATGTAGTGAGTTTCTGTTGCTAGATGGGTCCTATTATGTTCTTTGTGTTGCAGATGAGATGCTGAGGCCTTAATGGCCCATTGACAAAGGTGTGGGGAATGAGTTTCTGCCTCCCTTTTAGAGGGAAATATTCTGTACTTTTTAATATTTCTTAAAATATTTCATTTTCAAGGAGAGGGGTGGATTTTAACTTTCTACAAAGCCAAAAGAGATCTTACAAACATTTGGCCTGTTGTTAGTCATTTTAAACATCTGTCATCTGCAGCTGAATCTGGGTGTGGTTCAGCCTGGGAGGGAGGGGAAATGCTATGACTTTATGGCTGCTTTATTGGGAATTTTCTTACATTTTATGACAACCTCCTAGACCTAGAGATGATACAAGAGAGTAATATTTTAGTCAACTTCAAACACTCTGCATTTGATTGTTAAAGTGATAGGGATCAGTAGAGAAGATCAAAGGTGGCCACATTTCTCTTTATCTTCCAGAGGATTTTTTTTTTCAATATATGTTTAAATGGGAGGTCAGTCTTTAAAGTCAAGTTGCCTTTAAACTCTTGAGCTAGACAGCAATTTAGTATGTCAGGAGAACTCATAAATCTTTCCAGGAAAATTTACATTTCCTGAAATCTCATACAGAGAATATTGCTTTTCAGATGCAGTAATTCATTCTTTTTGAATCAATATCATTTGGTAACAGGCCACATTACTTTCGAAAGTTGGTTTATATTAGGATTTGCCTGTATCTTTTAAATGTTAAGATTGCCAGGTTCGGATGCTGGAAAACTTCCTGTGCAAATAAGGCAACCATCCACAGCATACTTACCCAGGAATAAATCAAGTGCCATCTATGATATCACTGTAATTGTAAAAACTCTTCTAATAGATAACCAGTTAAGGTGGATAGTTCAGCTGGGTCAAATTCCCAGATGCATCATGTGCTGGCCATGCCCACACCTGGTTTAGTGAAGGGGAAAAAAGTCTCGATACATCACATGATGCTGCCGTGATGATGTGAGTTTGACACCCCTGAGCTACTATAGTCCTGCCTGAATAGAAAGTCTACTTGCTAAGATTTTCCTTGTGATACAACTTTTAAAACTGAAGACGCTCTCTCAGGGCCTTATTTGATAATAGTTGTACTCACTCTCCCTCCTTCTCTCTCTCTCCCTCCCTCTCTCTCTCTCTGTGTCTGTGTGTGTGTGTGCGCGCACGTGTGTGTGTGCGTGTATAAGACTCTGTTGAGACTGAGACTCTGAAAATTAAGGTGACCAATCATCCTCCTTTAGGGAGGACAGTCCTTCTTTTGTAAGTTCTGTCCTCTCTCAAAAAGTGTCCTTCTACCTGTCCTCCTTTTTGATATTTGAAGGCTAATCTGTAAATCTCCGTATTCGATCAATGCCGAGCCTTTCCATTGCATGTGATGTGACATATTTGTATTTGACATGATGATTTGTTAAGGCTTGTTACAGTGCGGTGAGATGCGATTATGAGACGCTTGCACTCCGCACAGGAGAATTGTTTTGAGAGAGTGCGCCCTGCGCAAGAGTGTGCCATGTGCAAGAGTGTGCTGCACGCAAGTGGCTTTGTTTACTTCTTACCAAAACATGACATGGCACACATGCATGCATTAGACTCACTTCTTTCTCAGTGAATATTCAAACATACACAGGTGAGCCCAATAATTCATGTTTTATTATCATTATCTATTTAATAATTATGTATTATTCCAAATATGTGTAATTTTATTTACAAATTTATTCACTTATGTTATTGTTTCAGTTTTAATGATTAATTTTATTGATTCATAATGTATGTGCTTGCATCATTCGTGTAGCTCTATATTTTAATTTTAATTTTAAATTTCATTTAGGGATGGAAAAATCAAAAAAGAGGAAATGCCATTTCAACGATAAATTGAATAAGGAATTTTCATTCCTCATATCAAAGAAGGATAACATTGTTTTCTGCAATATTTGCAGTGGAGAATTTTGTATTGCAGTTGGGGCAGCTATTACAAAACACTTGACCACCAAGAAAATAAGCAATCATCAGATGCATCTGCTTCCAGTTGTAAAGTAACAAGTTTTTTTAAAAACTTCAAATTATTCTGAAGATGAAAAACAGCTGCAATGGAGGGAGCATTTGCATTTCATACCATAATTCATAATCAAAGTTTTCATAGTATGGATTGTACAAGTAAATTATTGAAAAATTTTCACGATGCTAAATTTTCATGTGCCAGGACAAAGTGCAAGGCTATTATTAAATCAGAATTTAAAAATTACTGTGACAAAATACTTATAGAAGACTTGGAAACTGCAGCATTTGTAACGGTTTTATCTGATGTATCCAATCATAATGAAACTAAATTGTATCCAATACTAGTAAGATATTTTAATGTTACCAAGGGCATTCAAGTAAAAATTTTAAATTTACAATCCATTGAGGGCAAAACTGCTGAAATTTTGTCAAACCATCTATACAGAGTAATAAATGAAAATAATTTGAAATCCAAAGTTGTTGCACTAACAGCTGATAATACAAACACAAATTTTGGTGCTGAAGATGCAAAAGGGTGAATAATGTGTATGCAAAGTTACAAGATTTACTCCAAAAGAAAATACTAGGAATAGGTTGTAATGTACATATTTTGTCAAATGCAATCAACATGGCATCATGTGCCATGGCAATTGATGTAGAAGTAATAATAACTACAATTTATTTGTATTTTAGTCATTTTACCATTTGTGTGACTATTTTAAAACAAGTTTGTGAAGAAGCGAATGTTCAATACAAAAAACTTTTAGGATATTCAAAAGTTAGATGGCTTGCTCTAACACCTGCTATACAGCATGTTTTACAATTATTTGAGCCCCTCCGTTCATATTTTTTAAGTTGAGACAAATGTCCTAAAATCTTGGAATCGTTTGTCAATAATGAAATATCTGTGATATTAATGTATTTTGTACATAATCAAGCATCTATTTTTCAAAATGATTCAAAAGATTGAAAGTGAACACATTTCAGCTCCAGAAGTTAGTCTTATTTTGAATGACTTTATCCTTCAATATAAAACTCGATTTGAAGAAAAATTTCTTCCTTTAGTTATAAAAAGAAAATTGTCATACTTAGAGGAATCAAATCCGGGCATAACAGAAAAGTTTATCAAAGAAGTGCAGAATTTTTACCAAACATGTTTTCAATATATTGAAGAATGGTCTGAAACAAACATCACAGGAAATAACAGTTTTCAATGGTGTTTTTTGATTTCATCACAAGTATATTGGACAGATATTGAATCTTGTGTTGAGTTTTTATTTAAAGAAATGCCAGACATTAAAATAGATGACAATTGTCTCTTTGAAGAAATTAGAAGACTGAATGTATTTTTAAATTCTGAAAAATTAATACAATGGGAAAATAAACATGTTGAAATTGATAAAAGATGGGTGGAAATATTCAGCCATTTCAAAAATGAACACATTCCATGTGAAAATTTATTTATTCTTGTTCAATTTACGTTGTGCTGCCCTGGAACTAATGCAGCAGTTGAAAGGGTTTTTTCAAATGCTAATGATTTTTGGAAAAGTGAGAAATCGAGACTGAATGTTGATACTCTAGCTGCAGCACTTGCCATAAAATTCTATATGAAGGATATTTCTTGTTCAGATATTTCCAATATATTGTTAGAAGATGATACATTGACAAAAAATATTCATTCAATGGAAAAGTACTCATTTAAATAATAATTAATAGGCATGTAAGCATAATTACAATATAAAATGTTGATGCTACATATCTTAACAGCAGCACGGATAACATATGCAAAAAATTGGAAACAGGAAAAAATCCCAACTAAAGAAGAACTAATAGATAAGATCTTAGAATGCGCTGAAATGGACAGATTAACAAAATAAATTAAAGAAAAAGAAGAGACAGACTACTACAGAATATGGAATAAATGGTATAATTGGTTTAACACTATCAATAAAGAAAAATAAATACAAGGAGAAAAGAACAGAAATTAAATACATACATACATATATATATATATATATATATATATATATATATATATATACATATATATACATATATATATATATATATATATATATATATATATATATATATATATATATAGGTCTTTGGTTATTCGGGTTTTCTCCCACGTAAAATTGGAGGTTTCTTGGCAACGTTTCAATGAAGTCTCATTCGTCATCTTCAGGCTGGTGTTCTCGGCTTCGTGCTTCTAGGAGCAATGTGTGTGATCGCAGCTGTTTCTTCCTTTTAACTGCCAGTGGGGGTGTGAACTGATTGGGTGGGAGCTTGGCTGTGTTCTGATTGGGCGGAGGTGTGTTCTGATTGGTTAGGGGTTTGGCTGTGCTCTGATTGGAAGGGGGGTTGGCTGTGCTCTGGTTGGCTGTATATATATATATATATATATATATATATATATATATATATATATATATAGTATATAATATGAATGTAGAAATGTAAAACAGTAAAGATATAATCAAAATATATAGATCTTTATAGGGAGAAAGAGGGGGAGAAAAAAAGAGAAGAGAAGAAAAGGAGAAGGAGGGGAAAAAGAAGGAGTATTAGACTAAGAAAAAGGGGAAGAAGTATAAAATATCAGATGGAAAACCACTATGAAACAATGCTTAAAAAGGATAAGCTTATATGTCGTATGTTGTGTAAATGTCAAATTTGTGCTTTAATAAAATTTATAAATTTTTAATAAAAAAAAACCAAATAAAATGTTATTGTTACAAATGCCTTTTATGCCTTTATCATATTATAGTGTATTCTGTATTATTGTTGCAATGAATAAAATGTTTCCTTTATTTATGACATTTTTTTTCTTCAATTTATTTGTGTCCTCCTTCTCATTGTAAAAAAAAGTTGGTCACCTTATGGAAATAGCTGATTTACACTGGATCAGTTTCAGGGTGATCTATCTCAATTTATTCTCAGTTGCAGAAATTAACTGGAGAAAAACAAAGTCCAGCTCTCAGCAGGAGGATTTGCCTTGCAGTAAGGAAAAACACCTGTAGTCTTCAAAAGCATGTCCCATGTCCCTCCTTCCTTTCTCTCACTCTCTCTTTATTTGGGGAAAAAAAAGGTCCGGTGTTGAAGTGCAGCAAGGTGTCAATTTATACCCTTTCTTCTGATATGGGCATCTGCAAAGGGGGGAAGAGGACATGTGACATCATGTGGGTTATTGTTCAAATGGTGCAAATTACATAATTACATAATGTACACTGATGTACATTACCTATTACCATTCTGTCAGTTGAGCAATGACTTCATGATGCAGATGATTATCATCATGGTTTATACCAGATGCCTATGCTCAATTGACACACAAGATGAGGGCAAAGCTTCCTCTAACTATGGCTGCTCAAGCAGGAGTCATGAATCCATGAGGATCCTCAAACTATGCACCAGGTGTGTCTTAGGGAAAGCAACACCAGTAAGAGTTATGGATTTTAACCCCTTGTGATCCAAAGAAGCCCAAAACCAAAGCTTAGCCTCTGAATGGGATCACTTTTCCAGTCCGGAATAGAGATGTACAAGTGTGTATCATCAATATATGGATGATAGCTCTTGCTGCTGGATGGCATCACAATGGCTTCATGTAGCCCAGGACTGTCAAACTCCTGGCCCATGGGCTGGATGCATCACATGCTGGCCATGCCCACGCCTGGTTTAGCAAAGGGAAAAAAAGTTTGGATATGTCACATGACACTGCCAAGCTGACATGAGTTTGACAGCCCTGATGTAGTAGATATTGAATGTGAGGGGTGAGAACTCTAAATCTTAGGTACCCAACATACCATTAATATCCATTGGAACCAATTACAGAGAAAGGAGGAGACACACCAGAGAACCATACTCAGCTACTGAGAAGCTACACTGAGAGTTAGAGGAGAGTTAGTATGGATGTACCATATTAAAAATTAGCATTTATAATGCTAATGAGTCTGCAGCATTAAATTTACATAGATATTGACAAATGCAAATTACTAATGCATGAGAATGTACTCTGGCAAAGCTAGCCACTGCAATTTAATTGAAAGGTGCTGTGCATATTTTTTTTCCCTTAATCCTAGCAATAACACTTATCCCATGTAATATAGTATAAATATTTTCTACAATGTACAGAAATTGGCCACCTGCTTCAGGCGATAGTAAATAAATGTACTTCATGAAAAATATCTTTGCATACGGAAGTTTTAATAAGAGATTCCCCGCCCCACCCCCACCCCATATTGTCATCTACAGTGTCCCAGCCAGGAATAGAACATTTATTTATTTATATTTATAATTAGACTTCTATACCACCCTTCTCCCGAAGGACTCAGGGCGGTGTACAGCCATATTAAAAAACATAGATTTACAAAATTTAAAACCAATTAAAATCAAATGTATAAAATTTGGCTCAAAAATTAAAACATACATACACCCCTTATAAAATTCGTATTAGGTCAATCCAGCTTGCTGGAACAGAAGGGTCTTCAGGGTGCGGCGAAAGGTATGCAGGTCAGGGCTAAGACGAAGCTCTAGGGGAAGCTCATTCCAGAGGGCTGGTGCCCCCGCAGAGAAGGCTCTCCCCGTGGGTGTTGCCAGTCGACATTGTTTAGCCGACAGCACCCTGAGGAGCCCCTCTCTGTGGGAGTGTATTGGGCGGTGGGAGGCTGTTGGTGGCAGAAGGCGGTTTCATATATACCCCGGTCCTAAGCCATGGAATGCTTTAAAGGTTGTCACCAACACCATACACCTTGAACATGATTGGTCTCTACATAGAACCAGTCAGATTAAGGCACCAGTAGACCAGGAGTTCTGATTTTGCCTTGCACACAAAGCCAGCTGATGGCCCTGGGTCAGTTACTCTCTAAGCAGTGGCCAATGGTGAACCACTTCTCAAACCAGAGACTTTTCCAGACAGTCATCAAGCATCAACACTGATGTGAAGACAAATAACAAATACCACAGAAAAGTGGCAAAAGAAGGGCAGAGAGGTGTGGACAGTGTGTGCAGGCAATAAGGGTTACATGGTCTGGTATACCTTGGGGTTAACAAAGTGTCTAGCCAGAGGATTGGAGATGGGTGTGGAGTCTGGTATTGCTGTTTACTGGTGTGCTGATCAGCTGTTTGACAATTGGTGGTGTGGCATAGCAATGTGTTAAAAATGGTCAGATCTAGATTTCAAATACGTTTGATACTGACTCAGAGAGCAAATGTTTCTACTAGTGATGATGCTTCTGAAACTTGTTGCCACCAAATAAAACAAACTTGTACCTCTAACTAGATGATACAACATAATCCATTGATAAGATGTTGGTTAAGCTACCTGGCATCTTTTTTTCACATTCTATTGAGTATTTTGTATGAGAAAGGTGTTTCATTTCAATTTACTTATTTAAGACTTAATTGTTTGGTTGTACCTGTGAGAATGGAACACATCATGGTTACTTTCAAACATCTCAACTGACTTTTGCTCATTAATTCAACAGTTCAGTAACACTCCTGCCTGTGCCATTGACACATATGTTACTTTTTTAATTACAGAGCAACAACTGACTACTTCTAGTTGACTCACCTGATTACCCAAATTGCATAGTATAACACATGCCGCTTGTATCCTTCTGGTCTTTGGCCTGCTACATATCCATATATCCAGTGGAGGGATTCAAATAATTTAATAACCGGTTCTCTGCCCTAATGATTTCTTCCAACAACCAGTTCACCAAATTGCTCAGAAAGTTAACAACCGATTTTCCCGAAGTGGTGCGAACTGGCTGAATCCCACCATTGAATATATCCCATCTGTCTGGGATTCCTGCTGCCTATTACTTCGACATTCTGTAGATTTAAGGTAATTCTTCGGATATCTTCCAAGAGTTTGCATAGCAATTCAGTAATGTTTCTACCAATAAAGGTGAATATTTGTAGCTCAGGATTGAAATGAGGGGTCCTTGGTGCTCTCTGAGCTTGTTTTCTTGCAGACGTTTCATTACCCTAACTAGGTAACATCATCAGAGTACTGATGTTACCTAGTTAGGGTAATGAAACATCTGCAAGAAAACAAGCAAGCTCAGAGTAATGGGTTTTTTTTCTTCTGTTTAACATTCCTATAGTTGTCATAGTGTCATGCCTTGTTTCTGTGGATACATACAGGAGTTTTCCAGTTATCTATTTGGTTATCTGATAAATGCTCATTTTAATTTTGCTTTAATTTTAATCAAGCTTATTATTCCATTTCTTTGACCTCTGTTAATTGGAAATATTCCAAAATGTCTTTCATAATCATCATCATCATCACCACCACCATCAAACTCTTTCGGTATTGTAGAAATTCCTTTTTTTTTCCTGTTTAAATGTCAAGATAAATTTCCTACTTCTTTTATCTCTAGCTTTTTATTTAGGTACTTCGCAATGTTATGTAGCTTGTCTTGACTACCTTCTGTCTCTTAGTAACATATAATCAGGTTTTTTTTTTACATAGCTTAGAAGGAATGTCCATTTGTCATTCCTGAGACCTAAGAACAGGCAGGAATCAGATTCTCTTTGCAGAAGCACCTCTTTATGCACTGTATAGTTTCAGCTTTTTGTTCCAAGCCCTTATTCCTCCTTTCACATCATAAATGCTCCTTTGAAGCTTGAAAATCTTTCTTTTTCGGGTTCTTCAAACATTAGTGGTAGTTCCATACAAATGCCTTCCTTGATCTCTCCTTGCAAGTAGCAGTCTTTACAGTAAGTAATCTACATGCATCTTCCTTGCAGTTACTGAGAGAGCATCCTTAGGGGAGTATGTTTCACAGCTGGAGCAAATGGCTTTTTTCTTCCCTGCTTTACAGATTCTTTTAGGTGGAAATTTCTTGTGGTGTCTTGTTGTCTCACTGTTGTCTTGGTTCTCGTTCAGTTTATACATCCAATTCTCATTCAGGGATTTCTAGCTGGCTCAAATCACACAATTAGTTTGTCACTCAGCTGTGACTGCTGCTTTGATTCTTCCTCTACTGGGATGCTTGGGGCAATAGCTGGAATTACTGGAGAAAGTCTACCAGCTTGATCCTATTTGTGTATTCATCCAGAATTCTGTATCTTTCACACTATTGTGGTCACCCACCAAAAATCAGTAAAGTTCATTTTATCAGTAAAATGTACATATAAACTTTGAATCCAAACATGGCTCATACCAGGCTTGGTTTCATGCCTAATTCATATAGTCCTACATATGTAGACTATGTTGGTAATTTGTTCTTCTCCATAGAACTTCTGCTGAATTTAGAAACCCAGAGAACAATTTCTTCTTAATAATCTTTTTTTTTTTTTGGTTTACACTCTTGTTTGGCTATTGCTCTCAGACTAATGCAAAATTACCATTAATATTCAATACTAGAAGTGCGTGTTTGACTTGCATTTATCCAATCCCCTTTAAATTTAAATTTAATTTTTAAATTAAAAGCAATGACCATGTAAGAATCATGGTGATGGAATGGTTAGAATGCAGTACTACAGGCTAACTCAATGCTCACTCAAGGACTTTGATTCTGAATGGTTCAAGGTTGACCCAACCTTTCATTCTTCTGAAGTCGGTAAAATGAGGACCCAGCTGGTTGGGGGCAATATGCTGACTCTGTAAACTACTTAGGAAGGGCTTCAAAGCACTATGAAGCGGTATATAAGTCTAAGTGCTATTGCTATTGTTACATGCAGTAATGTTTTATAAATGTTTATTAGTTCTTCTCCTAGTATTTGGGGAAATGAAGAAAAAATCTTTTTCCTGTGCTACTTGTCTTTGCCATACATGATTTTCTACAATATTATCATGTCCCTACCCATTTCATCATTTTTTTCAGGCTAAAGAGTCCTGAACATTCTTGCATTGTATCATAAGGAAGTGTTCCTTATGACACCACACAATCCTGTGGAACAGAATGTGGAACAGTATACATGATTCTAGATGTGGATATACTATAATTTGAATATGGAATTATAGTGTTGGCAATTTAATTTTCAATCATATTTCTAATGATTCCTGGCATGGAAGTTGCCATGTTATACTACAGTATGCCATATTCTAAGTCAACATCTCCATTTTGTTATTAGCTATGACCTCAAGATTGTTTTTATCTGGCTCAGACCTCATCAGAGTAAAGGAGAGGTTAATGTTTTCTGCTCCAAGGTACATCCCTTCACTCTTACTTAAACTGAACTGTAATTGCCATTTTTGAACATTTACCCAGTTTTAAGAATTCATTCTAGAAGTCTTCACAATCTGCCTTGGATTGCACCAACCTGAACACTTTGACCAGCTTACTGTTAACCCTAAAGCAAGATAGTTTAGGAACAAATTAAAAAGCAGTGATCCCAACATAATATCACTTCTTACTTCTCTTCATTGAGAACCTTGATCTGTATGCTTTGTTTTCTGTTTTTTTAATCACATAAGAGTCTATAAAAAGAAAAGACTGCTTATTCCATGTCTGCTCAATTTGTTCAAGAGGATTTGATAATGAATTTTGTGAAATACAAAATACAAAAATACAAAATGTCAACATGAATCTGGTAGTGAGTTACTACTCAGAAAAAGAAAAAAATACCCAAAACTCTGCTAGTCTGAAAGATGCTACTGGACTCCATATCCATTTTGTGGGCTACACACCAACATAGCTGTTCCCCTTAATGACAGTAGGGTCATCTAAATTCATAGAGCAGTTCACGCTCTCAAAAGACTCTGTTGCATATTATTTCATATTATTATAATATGGAATAAGGAAAATGGAATGTAATAATTATGAATATGTTTATCTGTACTCAAATGTATGATAGTCAAACACCACACCATCAACATAATGATATGTATACATTTTTTAAAAAATAAAAACTTGATGTAAAAAAAAGACTCTAAGTTAGCAAGTCAGAACTTATTTTTGCAGAATCCACGCTGACTTTTTTTAAAAAAAAGGATTTCTTTTTATCTCTGCCATTAATTATTATTTCTTTAATTAGCATTTCTACCTGGATTTAAACAGCTGGCCTGTAATTCCTTAACTTTTCAACATCCATTGGTATAACTCTTTTCCAGTCCTCTGATTTGCAGAATTTACCAATTATGGATAGGAGGCCAGCAATACTGAGTTCTTTCAAAACAGCTGGGTGGATGCCGTACTGTAGGTATCATCATACCTAGTGATCCACAGATACTGTTTTGAATAATCTCAAGTAGACACTCTATTTCTCTTTCAGGTTGAAGAAAAGTAGATCCAATTTCCTATATCACATATACAATTAGAGTCCATAAGCAAGGCTTTAACTTCACATCTTTTGCTTACTGTATTTGAATATTGTGAACCAGTGTTTTATGTTGACAGCTTAAATATTTCTTACGTGCGTACAAGTTTGTCTTTTCTAGCCTCATAATCCATTTCAAATATGCCATTCCATTTGAGATATTTTTCATACTTATCCTAGTCCATGACAAAGCAGTAGCCTTCTTTAAGTGTTATGTCATGGTAATATACATCAGTGATATCAAACTGGAATCTAGCATTAAAACATATAAAGACATTTCAATAATTAGATTTTTATTATTCTCCTTTTTATAGTTTGTGTTCCAGTCTTGCAGCTCCTTTGCTTTAAGCATTTTTTAAAAAAATCTGTTAGTTAAATCGGAGTTTTACAATCCTACAGCATTTCACAAGTCTATCCAATTCATGTTTTTCTGCCCCTGAGGTAATAACCTCTCCCTTTTAAATTCATCTTTTCCATTCCCTCCTTATTTCTTGTTAGAATCTTTTCAAATTATTAAACACCTTCTAAATTGTTTCTTGCATATCACAAACTAGCATCTTTCTTCACTTTTAGCACATTCCTAACAGTTTTTTTAAAACATGTAGAGGCTCTTTAGCATTAATCCAATTAAGATTATCTCAATTGAAATTTTTAGTACTGTGCATCTCATTAACATGCACACATATTTTCTTTCTTGCATTGGGCCTCTTGTTACAAAGTATAGTTTTTGTTCTCATATAATCCTTTCCTCATGTCCCACATTTCACCTTTTTTAAATGAATCAAAATTCAAACTCTCACTGTCATCAGATCATCCTCATTGGTCTTCACCACTGGTATTCCATGACTTTTGCTCTTCTCCAGATTCTGCTTGCTGCTAAATTTGCAATATGCTTCTTGGCTTCTCCTTGGCATCTCAAAAATAATCTTTTTTTAAAGGGTCAAAAATATATCCATGACCTTATGGTTTTTAGTCGCCTAAAATTCTGTCAATTCTCTATCAAAACAATTTTTGCTTTTGCTAGCAACTCTAAAGTATGTACTCAGTTTTTTTTTATTTCCTGGGTTTGCCCATAATCCTTTGGCAAACAAAAAGGGATGAGAACCTTAGCTGTAATCATTTACTCTACATGCTGAACAGGGCCGGATTTTCCTATAGGCTAACTAGGCTTTAGCCTAGGGCCTCAAGATCAAGAGGGGCCTACATTCAAATTGTTAGCAAAATTAAAATTAAACTTTCACTATAGGTGAAAGGGCCTCATAAGTGGAATAGCCTAGGGCCTCTTTTCATCTAAATCCGGCCCTGATGCTGAAGATTGCATTAATAAATTGTGTGAATAAAGTCAATCCATTCATAAAATCTAAAGTCAGGTCCTTTAGGTAAGTAGATACTTCTGGAGCACTATTCCCATCAGAACCTCTGATATTATTGTTCCCTGATATTATTCTTTCATTCCCAGTAGATGGCAACATCTGGCACTTATTAGCTGATCCCCAAATTTTGACAGGCACCTAATAGCCAAGTATGAGGAACAAGATTCATATAGAGTTTTGCAGGATCCAATCTGGGTTGGTCATCGGGATCAGAGGTTTTGTCTTCCAAGCTTTCGGACTCGTGCTGCAACCCATCTTCAGGGAACTTCTCTCTAGCAGGGTGTGTGCTGTTCTGGGTGTGGTATTTATAGGTGCCTGTTGTAAGTGGCTTTTTAGATGTTGATTGGGATATGTTGATGACTGGCTTTTAAGTTATTAATTGTCTCGGTGACTGACCCAGATTGGATCCCGCAACTTTATTCTGCAACATTATCCTGGGATACGTATATTCGCCTTCACATAGAGTTTTATTAATTGGGTTTAACAACAACAAAAGGAAGAGTTGGGATACAGACTCTTGGAAATAGAATAAACAAAATTCATCTTGTTGTTTATAAGTGCATTTGTTAAGATGATATCTCTGGGACTTATCTGAACCTCTCTTTTTTCCCAGGTGTAAAACTGAGGGCCTCTTTTCCCAACCTGATACTGAGACATACCTATGCTATTTGTTAGTGATGTTTTGATATATTCTTTTTCCTTTCTCTGCTCCAGATCTCACCTAGCTGGTTAATACTTCGAAATGAGACCACTGGCATTAGGGGAACTGTATGATACAACAAGAAATAAAAAAAGGGGGGGAATGGCAAACAACAGACCCATTGTGATCAAGAGAGTAAAACTCAAGAAGTCACTGAAGTCAAGCTCAAGGGACTACAAGGTTGGGAGCTTCTACAGCAACTTTTTTTATTTGTGTGTGTGTCACTGGGTGTGTGAGTTGGGGGAGGAAGAATATAGGATGAATTGTTCTAGATTCCTTCTTAGAAACTGTTTACATATTAGAAAATTGGCAACACTAGTGCAATTGCAGCTACGCCTGATGAAATTCTTCTGCAGTTCTTCTTCAATAGAACAATAGAAGGGTTCATTGAGTAGTTTTTTTTTTTCTGGAACCTAAATTACCAGTTTTGTTTATTCCTGTGATGGGCCAGATCCCTATCTTTGAAAAGCATTTTCTCATTGTGAAAAGCTTTCACTGAATTCTAGTTCTGGCATTAATTCCATAGAAAATGTCTGACCAAAATATTTGTGTCTTGTTCATAGTGCTAGGGTTTTTTTAATTAAGAAAAAAAAAACATGTTAGCTGTCACTCTACAGAAACATTGTTGAATACAAATCTGATCTATTTAATTATCATGTGGGTGAAGCTGTATAGAATAATGCCCCTTGAAAAGAAGAGTGTTTATCTGTTATATTACCCTACACCACATTTTCTAATTAATTCCCTATTGAGTAACAGTCTTTTGAATGTTATATCTCTGCTGCAAAAAGAAGGTTATTATTTTATTGCTTTTTTGAGAAAATTCAATTCTGAGATACATAAATTGAGTCCTAACATGGTACAGGAGCCCATAATTTTAAGAAGGGTGTTGTGATGTTAGATGTTATATGATTAAAAGATAAAATAAATTCCAAAGGGTTTATATCTCTTCAATAGCAGGTCTCACTGTAAAATATTATTAGAGATAGTATACTAGAATATTGAAAACAGGAAGATAATATTCTTTTGCAGGGCAGCCCTCAAATATATAATGAAATGCTTTTATTCATATGAATGGTTAATTAATTACAAATGTATCAATTTATGTAGTGTGTACAAATCCACTCTTCCAACCCTGGTATTCAACTGTGAATGATTTTAATGTATACACGGGGGGGGGGGATCAAATTACAGTATGGAAGTTTTTGTGCAGGTTACTCAAATAAAGAATACTGAGAGCAGAGAATAATTTTGCAAAAAAAGAAGAAGAAAAAAAAGAAAAGAAAACTCCATTAATGTAAACAACTGTTACATCCAGATCCACTTATTAGTCTTGGAAATGTCCTTTAGGCTAATTTGTCTAAAAACTGATAACATGAACCTGAATATTAAACATCCTTAGTCAAGACAATTTGATTTTGAGGCCCATCTGGGACAACTAAAGGAAATCAATAATTACATGGCTGCTGGGAGGACTTGGGTTGGTTGTGTCATTAAATGTCTAAAACTATTATACATTGAATTCCAGGGAACCAGGCTGAATCAGCAGGTTTAGTGAGATGAAATAACAATAATACAAAAACACTGCCATTTTGTTTCCTCTTCCTGACCCACAGAACAATTTGGGGACCTTTTTACACATGAAATTCAAAATTGTATAAATTTACTATACAAGAAGATAAGATTTAAACAGAAAACAATCACATTTCAAAGGTCAGCAAATCAAGCCACCAGGAAACAGAAGATGGTAAAGAAAATATTTTCCAATATAAAGAATGAATAACTGAGTCAGAGATAGATCTTTGTATGTCACTAGATGAAGCCTGGTTAATTAGATGTAGAATTACTTAAAATTTGTTTTAAAGTAGTGTCAAAGAGGAGAGAAATCTTCATTTTTAATCACTTTCACATTTTGTTTCCTGAAACATTCTTTTTTTAAAAAAAAAAAGCAAGGGAGAATACCACTGAAATTCTTATGGATAGAATATGGTGTTTTCTTTGCTTATTTAGTTATGAAATGATCAAGTATTCTATGCCCATGTCCCATCTTTAATTTTATCATCTTCTCTCCAGTAATTGGCTACCTTCTTGGTTTGCCATAGGCCAAATAAATCGTGAGGAAAGGCATTTGAGGGGAAGTTCTTCCTTTTTTTTTTTTTCAGATTGGAAAATGGAGCTTCCCAATGATGGAAGGAAGTGTAAAATAAAACAATATTAGCAGCACCTTACAATGAACTCATCACAATGACCAAGAGAGATTTAAAACTTCCTGTGATTACGTCTCAAAAGCATCAGACTGCCTGAGAATCATGTAGATATGCATATACTTTTTTCTCAGAGGAGTGTAAGTTTGGGGCACAATATTATTATTAAGTGCGGTGGTGCAGTGGTTAGAGTGTATTATTCCAGGCCAGGGGTGCAATCCAGCAGGTTCTGACAGGTTCTGGAGAACCGGTAGTAGAAATTTTGATTAGTTCGGAGAACCTGCAAGTGCCACATCTGGCTGGCCCCCAAGTGGGGTGGGAATGGAGATTTTGCAATATCCTTCCCTCAGGAGGAAAAGGGAATGGAGGTTTTGCAGTATCCTTCCCCAGAAGTGCGGTGGGAAAGGAGATTTTGCAGTATCTTCCTGCCATGCCCACCAAGCCATGCCCACAGAACCAGTAGTAAAAAAAAATGGATTTCACCACTGCTCCAGGCTACTTCTGCTGATCTCTGGCTGCCAGCTGTTTGGTAGATCGAATCTCACCAAGCTCAAGGTTGGCTTAGCCTTCCATCCTTCTGAAGTAGGTAAAATGAGGACTTAGATTGTTGGGGGCAATATGCTGACTCTGTAAACCATTTAGAGAGGGCTGTGAAGCATTGTGAAGCGGTATATAAGTCTAAATGCTATTGCTATTGCTATTAAATATCCCCCCCCATATGCAAACATTTTGGGCGGCTATATACATAACAGACACACTGCAAAACACCAATGCTGGTTCAACAATTCAAGAACTAAGAGCAGGGGTGAAATGCTCCCGGTTCGGACCAGATCGCTCGATCTGGTAGCGATGGAGGCGGGTGATTCAGAGAACCAATAGCAAAAATCCCTGCCCCCCCCCATGCCCAGCTGAGCTGCACAATCATCAGAGGCTTTTTTTTTTTTTACTTCTAAAAGCATTTTTTCTACAACCTCTTTGGCCAAAAACATGCTTCTAAAAGTAAAAAAAAAAAAAAAAAGCCTCTGATGATCGCATGGCTCAGCTGGGATCCTCAAAGGCTTTTAAAAGAAAAAAAAACCTTTTCTTCTTTTAAATGCCTTTGACAATCCAAGCTGAGTTGCCTGATCAGCAGAGGCATTTAAAAGAAAAAAAGTCTCTGCCAATCAGGCAACTCAGCTGGGATCGTCAGAGCCTTTTGAAAGCATTTTTTTACAACCTCTTTGCCGAAGAGTTTGTAGAAAAAATGGTTTTAAAAGTAAAAAAAAAAAAATGGTCATGCCCACCCAGTCACATTACACCCCCACCAAGCCACGCCCACAGAACTGATAGTAACAAATTTTAGATTTCACCACTGACCAAGAGTAAATATTAGCAGAAACTCTCTAATGCAATGGTAAAGAAAATAACTTTAAAACCACCTCCAGTGCTTCATGAAGTACCTAAAAATCCAGATTTTTTTTTTTTTTGCAAATGTTAGTTTTCCCATGTCTCTGTGCTGCAGCATGGATTTCATTGTATCACTGAGTATTCCTTTCTAATGCATGTGTAACACACACACACACACACAGAGAGAGACATACACACACACTTGTTTTGATAGTCTATAAGCTCAGAGAGGATGACAATGGATGCTGATTAACTCTTTTCCTCATCCTGTACTTTTTTTTCCTTCTTTTTTTGCTTAATCAGGATTCCATAAATGAGACTAGTTGCCTTGGTAAACCATAAAGCTCTTTTGTGCTACATTTCATCACCCCCGCCAAAAAAAAAAATCAAACAAGAGCTCAAGGCATTTCGGTGAAGGCCTGTAAGTTTTTCAAACTTGAGAAATTGGTTTCATTGCAGCAGTTTCAACAAGTATATTAAATCTTATTTATTCATTAATTTTTGTATGTTGGGTAATAAAACTTATTCCATTGATTGTTTAGACCATCAAGTGCTAAAACTTTTCTGGGATTCTCTTCTTTTACTTTGTAGATGAAGAGGTATTTATTCAAAGCCTTTCTCAATAAATGTCAAAATAAACTCCTTTCTTTTAAAAATTTCAAGCCTAAAAAACAAAAATTAGCTTGTTTCTCTTCATATATTGATCCCCCCCCCCAAGACAGGGAGACTTTTAGGAAAATGGTGTCTAGGGAGAGTCATAAATCTCATAATTTAATCCATAAGTAGCTACCTCCAAGCATTTGCCTAGATCTGACCATGACTACATGAAGAAAAAGCAGAGTCATATTGCCTGGCCCTTTCTTGTATTGTACAGCCTGGCAGATTCTGTCCTTCCCTATTATCCTAGGCTGGGGAAATGTTCTGAAATGGGAATCCATATTTCAGGCTTCTCTGAAATCATGCATAAATGTAGTTTTCTGTCTTTTAGGTCTTGTCTCTCTAATGTTCAGTGGTAAGTAGAATCCCAACCAATGAGCATATAATAGTAAAAATAAAATCCGTAAGTATTTGCTTTGTAACAGTTATAAATGTATAAGAGAAAGGGCATTTATTTTACCTGGAGGAAGTCAGCTGCTTGTTATTACTATATTGTATACCCTGAAGAGAAAATATTTGTGTGTGTGTGTGTGTGTGTGTGTGTGTGTGTATCAGGGGTGAAATCCAGCAGGTTCTGACAGGTTCTGGAGAACCGGTAGCGGAAATTTTGAGTAGTTCGGAGAACTGGCAAATACCACCTCTGGCTGGTCCCAGAGTGGGGTGGGAATGGAGGTTTTACAGTATCCTTCCCCTGGAGTAGGGTGGGAATGGAGATTTTCCAATATCCTTCCCCTGCCATGCCTACCAAGCCATGCCCACCAAGCCACAGCATGCCCACCAAGCCATGCCCACAGAACCGGTAGTAAAAATAATTGGATTTCACCACTGATATGTATGTATAAATATGTATGGGTATATACTTATATAACATTTATTTATTAAATTTATATGCCACCTTGCTATTGAGAGTTACTCTGCTATGAACTCACACAATGTATTCTCTCACATTTTTTACCAATTTATAGTTGTTTTGTGTCCTTTGACTCTACTTTTTCAATCTAGTGTCCTTCAGAATGTTGGACTTCAACTCCTGTAATCCTCTAGACACTATGAAAACTAGTTTAATATTTATGGCCTGCAAATCCGTAAAAAAAATATATATACTATCAGCTTTATAGCTTGTGCTAGTAGGCAGCATTCCAATCCACTATGCTTTTACAGATTATGTTAAAGGAATTATAGACAATATTGTCATTGCTTACGTTCCCTTTCATTGCATATGTAGGCTTACTACACATCTCCTCCTGATTCAAAATTTAAAATAATTGTCTATCCGCCACCCACCCACACCCACATACAAATACAGGAACTGAGTATGTCTAGTTTAATGAAAAGAAGGACTAGGAGAGACATGATAGCAATGTTTCGATATCTCAGGAGCTGCCAAAAAGAAGAGGGAGTCAAGCTACACCTGGCTGCACCTGCAGCCAGGACAAGAAGCAGTAATCAAGGAGAGAAGCAACTTAGAATTAAGGAGAAATTTCCTGACAGTTAGAACAATTAATCAGTGGAACAACTTGCCTCCAGAAGTTGGAATGCTCCAACACTGGAAGTTTTTAAGAAAAGGTTGGATAACCATTTGTCTGAAGTGGTGTAGGATTTCCTGCCTGGGCAGTGGGTTAAACTAGAAGACCTCCAAGGTCACTCCCAACTCTGTTATTCTATTCTATTCTATTCTAAATCACACTACTTTCTTTTCTTGCAGGTTTTCTCAAAGAAGGCTTTCTTTTTAAATTCACTGTTAGTCTTGCCTGCAACTTTTAGAAATGGATCGTTCCTTCAGATTTCTTTTGGAGACAGAGAAAGAATTTTGATGAGCGGATGTTGTCTGAAGTTAGCATTCTCCAGAGCTAAATCTGGGTGAGATGCTCAAATTACTTTGGGGGGAAAAAAAACAGGGCTAGGAGATTTACTCAGTAAATCTCTGGAGGGTACCAGATTGAAGATGGCTTCTAAGTGCTAAACCTTCTGGTGGCAAACAGTCTTTGAACATAGCCTCTCATCTGAAGTCAGAGCAGATTAGTCCAGGAAATGTGCTAAGGCTGATGAAACCCTATCCTTAGCAAGCTGGGAGCCATTCTCAATCAACTCAGAAGAAATTGCTTCTGAGGAAACGTACACACCACTGAGCTATTAGTGTGGGTAGTTATTCTACTAATTTAAAACAAACTCTGCATCCCAGACCTTTTCCTTCCCTCTTTCCCCTTTTTATAGGGAATCTTGATTTTGCTGCCAAATAAATTAATCATCTTCACAGCGACTGGCTGGAAACTGCTTTTTTTGTTGATAGCGACTGAATTTGAATACCAATTCTTCACAAACAGATTTGTTCTTCCTAATTTAACAACGCTTAAGCAGGATTTGCTTTTTTCTTTCTTTCTCAAATTGGGAATAAGGGTGTTAATAAAACCAGCAATTTTCTCACTTCTGATTGAAATCTTTTCTCCCCTCTCAGATAATATTTAATGTATAGTTACCTACAGAAAGGTACACACCTCACCCCATGTGTTATTAAATTATGGAACTTTGAAATCACTCTCTCTGAATATCAAAAGAACTGGCTTATTTATTGAGGAATAGAAAATGGGATTTGATACTCAGTGAGAATCGCTTTGATATAAAAGGTTGTCAGAAAAGTACTGGGGAGACCCAGGTTTAAAATCCCCTTTCAGGGGAAAATGGCCAGGATGACTTAGAAACAAAATTACTCTCTCAGCTTGGAGCAATTGTAGTGATGATGACAAAAAGAAAATCATAAATGTTGCTTTTTGCTCCTTGAAGGCAATTGCAGGATATAAATAAATTATACACTGTCTTTAAATAAAATATTGCAAAGCTGGAAAACAATATTTAGTTTTATAGTGATTTTTTTTATTGTCATACGTGATTTGAATGTGCTGCTCCCCACAGTATGAGTGGTACACTTGAAACATTCAGCAGATTGAAGCCTTTTTCATAATTTGGCAATAGATAGATAGGAGAGGGGACAACAAAAGATAAAATGCAACTGTGGATATATGAATCTATCTATACATTTCTAATAGTCTGAGCAGTGTGCATGTACAAATTCTCTCTGAAACTAATAAACTCTTGTTTATGTTAGATTGGTCATCTTGACTACTCAAGATAATGTTTCAAAACTCCTCTTAGTTTCTTTGCAGATTTTTTTATGTTTGTTTCTTTGCCCCCAAAACCAACCTATTTTAATTTGCAGTGAAAATAAACCAGTGATTGACAATGTCTGTACCCTATAAAGAAAATATTTATAAAATGTTTTATAGGTGGCACTTGCCACCAGCCAGATTGGCAAGAATGTTCCCCGGCACGCCATCATCATGTTGGAAATGCAACCACCACAAAGGCACCTATTACCATATGTGGTGGACCTGTCCAATGGCGAAACAATATTGGCAAAGGATCAAAATACAAATAGAGGAAATAACACACCAAAAGATAGAATTAAGACCAGAAAGCTTCTTACTAGGCATAGTGAATGGATACTACGAAAAAGAAATAACATATTTAATTATACATATGATAACAGCAGCACGAATATTATACGCGCAACACTGGAAGAGTAGTGATATACCAACACCACATAAGGTAATCAATAAAATTATGGAATGTGCGGAATTAGATAGACTCACAAAGGAATTACAAAATAGGGAAGAACATGACTTTTACTTAGTATGGGAAAAATGGTATAGTTGGTTGAAAGATAGGAAAGAGATGAAGCAATAGGAAGTGAACAAAATGACCAAATATAATATGATGGAAACAAAAAACAGACATAGGTCAACAAAGATCAATAGTAGATAGACAAAAGGGAATGACCAAATAAGGAAGAGTCAAAATACAAAGAGAAATGTATATTACAGTTGCGACAAACTGGACATGTATTGAAATAGATGTTTATATGTTTTGTATGTTTCATTGTTCTGTTTAGTTTGTACTTATAAATAAAAATTGGAAAGAAAAAAAAAAGAAAATAAACCAGTGATTTTTTTAAAAAAACAGCTCAATAACTGAGTTAGAAGTTTTATACCCCAAGTTTCATTATCTGAATCCTGACATCTTTCCATTTGAGACATCCCTGGTATTGCTCAAGCTATCAAATGTATGTCCTCTTGAATTTAAAGATACATTTCCTTATAACATATATTTAACTCATGCTTTGCTCATTCATTATCTCTTGCTTCCATGAACAAGTCATTTTTAATTACTTGTATTTTTATATCTTTAGGTTTGTGTGTTACCATAAACTACCGCATGAATTCCTTGCATAGTAGAAGGAAGCAAGAGGGAGTAGAAGAATTTTTAGATAACAGTAATACTATTTTGTCCGCTAGCACCCTTTCCAGTGATTGTAGTCAATCAAACTGAACAAACAGATTTACTTCACAGAGGCAATGAAGCTCCTTGTTCAACTGAATTGACAATGTTTATGCAATGAAGCACCTTGGTATACAAGTTGCTCCACCTCCTCATAGTGTAAGGATTGAACTAATCTCTGCTTCAATCAGCCTATTCTCTTTGAAGTTGAGACACACTCAACCTCTCTGCTCCACTAGGATGGAAGGAGAGCACTGCAGTTTTGAAGGAGAGGTTTTGAAGGATAATTTCACTCAAACATCACTGTAAAGTGCTGCAGGAAGATGGCAGATGGAGACAACTTCCCTATATTACAGAAAGAACATCAACAGCATTTTCAGTGAGTTGTACAATAGTATTGTTATTTAACAACTGTACTACAGAATAGAGCAATATCTTATTTGGAGTTATAATTGCTATGCTACTGCTCTTGGTGGCATTATCTTTATTTTTTAAAAAATTAAAGTTCTTTTTAAAATAAATTAGCTTTTTAGGGACTATGGAGAGAAATTAATGTTCTTTCAGAAGGGTTTTCCAGCTGCCGGGAAAACTTTTTTTTTTTTTTTTTGCCGGGAAAACTTTTTTTTCCTTTCAAAACTACTAAAAGATCTCAGACTGAAATTACTCCTATGTTCCCCCATCCCCACCTCATTCCATAGATCCATAGTTTCAACTCTTAGTCAAAATTTCAAAATAAGGTTGATTGCTGTTCCACCATCAGCAGTGGAATCAGTGGTGGGTTTCACTTATTTCTACTACTGGTTCGCGATGCACGCATGCCACCTTCTGCACATGCACCCGGCCCCAAAAACATGGCTAAATAGGACGGCATAGTACCGCAATCTTGGTTACCAGTTCACCTGAACTGGTACGAACCGGCTGAATACCACCGAGAGGAATAGACTTCTTTTAATGAATATGAGGTTAGTCTCTACTCAAAGTGCATCCTTGACTGAGCTAATTCTCAAGTGGCCCAAGAAATAGCCTCCTCGCTCATCATCATTGATGGGCCTCTTAAACATAAACTGAAAGAGGATCTTGGTCTCCTAGGTTTGAAAGCTTGTTGCAACATGCCAAAATTGCTCTGTAGATAAGCTCATAAATTTTAGATTTCTACTACTCCCACCCCAGCCTCTAGAAGTTCATATACAAAAGTATTTATCACACAGGATGACTTTCAGTTTAGCAACATGAACTTTGAGGAAGTCCACTATCACAACCATCCATCACATGTGCTTGTATTACAAGTTTCTGAATTCACAAATGGTCACTGTATACATCACTATACTCTAATTATATTTTATGCTATCACTGATTATCTTTTTAATTTTGTTTGGTTGGATTTGAGCTAGAAAAATGGAATACAAATTGAAGATCAATTGCTTGACCTACCACCAATATTATTAACTACTACTTCCTGAGTGAAGGACTGGATTATGCCATCTTCCTCCTACATGCACACCAGTAGTGGGTTTCAATTTTGGTCACTACCAGTTTGCTCGCAGGCACACTTGTGCTCATAGGCGCGTGTGACGCTTCTGCTCATGTGCAGAGACATCCTGGAGCCTTCCACCACCGCTGCTACCAATTCAGCTGATCCAGGGTGAACTGGTAGTAACGCACCACTGATGCACGCCTGTATTTTTCAGTTTTAATGGGTCAGAATTATAGATGGAAAAAACTAAGATCAAATCTTTACTCAGGCATGGATAATATTGAGCCACTTGTCACTTTCCTCCTAATGCAAGTTACTTACAATCATTGCAAGTTACTACAATGATTAAAAGAGTGGAAACATATACACATAGAAATGTTTGCTTTTTGAAGTAAGGATAGCAGCTCAATAGAGACATACGTACATGCATAATAAAAATATCAATCTCCTTTGTTTTATGTCTAAAAGAGAATATTTTATATGAATTGAGGCATGTTGAGTTGCATCATTTGCCTTGGATGTCTTACGTATCTGAATTTTGATAAGAAGTCCTAAGTATACTTGCATATTTTTATGATGATTTATGTAAATTATTAATAATTTAAGATAGGGTTTTTTCTTGATAATGGAAATTTTCTCATAAGAATATATCAATTTTCTCATAAGAATATATCAAGTAAACACACATGACATTTGGTTAAGAACCATGTACACCACTAGCTATTAATTCATACTTAGTAATCTGCTTATTTTCCTCTGTTGTTTGCTATTTAACAGCAAAAAAGAGTTTTGTAGCAAATATTGTTTATTATTTATTAATTCATGATTATTGATCTTTTATTCTTAATAAACCCTATTTTAGGCAGGATAAGCAACCAATGGAGGAAGGAGGGAGGGAGAGGGAGAAAGAGAGAGAGATTCCTCAGAAAAATTGTTATTTGATATCATTTGTCCTTTTCATGTAAATTGCCTTTTAAAATCCATGTTTATTCACACAGTTACTTGGCACTTTGGCTTTCTAGCTCAGGCTTTTTAGTAATGCTTGTGAAGTCAGTTTTTACAATTGTTCCCCTCACCTGATTATTTTTCACTTTCCAGAAACAGGTTAGCAGTTTTGCAGCTACATTACAGCAAAGAGGAATGAAAGCGGTTTTTAGGAAATATATATATTTTACCCTTTAGAGCCAATAGGCAGAGGATTTACCAAATGGCATAGCTAACACCTAATGCTAGTGTTTCAGTAATTCTAGACTCTAATGCACTTTGTTTTGGCTTCTGACCCTAAACAGGATTCCTCACAGTTTCAGTATTAGGTGTTACATGATTGTCTCTCTGTAGAACATGTCATCTGAGTTATAATTACACTTCTGTTGAAAGACAAGTGGTCAAGATTCCTCAGTACAATTGGAGACTAAGTGAAAGCTTACTATAGGCCTGAATTATTTCCTACTTTCCAGAAAAATATCCTACAAATTTGAGACAAACTTTCAAAAATGCTATCTGGACTTGCCTTTATCCTTCTAGATCCATCTACATATTAAAAGACACTTCCTGCTCATATCATATGAACTTGTAGGCATACCCACCAACAAGCAAAAAATTGTTAAACAATATATAGAAGGTGATGTCTTTGTACTATGGTTTGCTCCACACATCCCTTTTGGCTATTCAGCCATAGGTAGTGCAATGCACAACAACAACAGTCTGTTGTGTTCAATTTGAAAAGATGCAAAAATGGGACAGAAAACCCAAAGAGGAATGAATGTAGATCTCCCTCTCTCCCCCTGCCCCTTATAGATATAGACCAGTGGTGGGATTCAGCCAGTTTGCCCCAGATTGGGCAAACAGGTAGTGCCAACTGCGGGAGGCTCCGTTCACCCACCTGGACGTAATGCATGAGCACTATGCATGCACATAAGGCCATGCACATGCACAGACGAGGTGCATGTGAGCGAAGTGAGCATACATGGACATGCTCATATTTGCGAACCGTAAGAAAGGTAAGTGAATCCCACCGCTGATACAGATGATTTATATAGATAGATTACTGAGCATCTTTTGATGACATGAGAACCATTTACAAAGGGTCAGAAATGAAATTAGAATTATGGCACTGGGATGCAATCCCTACCTCTTTTTCACATGCATCATAATGTTGCACCTGCATCCAAAAGAGCAAAACTTGGGGCATGACATTATGATACCTCTTTAAACATTGTGACAAATGCAGCAGGATTCAAACTGAATGAGCATTTTTATAAAGATAAATAGAAAAAGATTCTTCATATTTAAATCCATGGAACCATAAGTCTCTTAATAATATTCAAGATCATGTAGCAATCCAGTCAAAATAATTCAATGCAATTTGGCGGTGGATTGTAGAGTCCAATTGTAGAGGTAACTGGCATGTTCATTATCTACACAATGCAATCATCCAACATTAGCATAATTGCAAAGATGTATATTAAATTTTAGATATTGTAATACTCTGAATGTTCAATATCACTTGACATTTTTACATAAACTACTTAAGATTTGGCTGCTATTCTCAAGTAAAGACTGTTTTTTGTGAAAATTGTTTCTATGGAAATCAAACATCGATACTTTCAGTCTTTAATTTGAGTCAGCAAAGTATAGCTTCGTTTCTACTTTCTAAAGGATTGAAAGAAACAATTGAATTCATCAAGATTCCCAACTCTTATGCTCTGCTTATTGTGTTACTGTTTCTATCTTCACATTTGCTGTGTGTTAAATCAAATTGTTCACAAAGGTTTATGTGTTATTTTGTTAGATTCATGTTTGTGGCGATCTTCTTTTGATTCAATTTACTGTAGAAAAGTTGCAGAAGGCAACGATAAAGTCATTTTCAAGATCAGCCAAGGTGTTACAAGAATAAATCAATTAAATAAATCAGTTGTAAAGCCAGTGCATCATTTACCTGACCTTTTTAGACTGAGGGCATATCCACACTTAGCACCTAAACTGCTTGTGTCCTGTGAGCTCTTGTCAGCTTAACTCTAAAATGATTTAAGGAAATAATAGTTCAGACTGAGATACTTTGGCAATTTGTTGTGTTTTCCTATTCTTTTGTTCTAGCTGGACATACAGTTTCACAGTTTGTGTTTGTGTGTGTGTGTTTGTATACACAAACACATACATACTATAAATATATGAAACTGGACAGCTGTGCAAGTAAAACAACTCCCTTTGAAATTCAAACTTTTTTCTTTTCTCCCTATTCTACTTTGGTATTTTCTCTACAGGTAGTCCTCATTTAGTGACTGTTTTGTTTAGTAGTCATTTGCAATTAATACAGTGATAAAAAATGTAACTTTGAGACCAGTCCTCACATTTACAAAAGCTGAAGGATTGCAAAATCATGATATTTCACTTAGTGACTGATTGGCTTAATGATCAAATTGCCAGTTCCAGTTGTGCTCCCTAAAATAAGTCTAGCTGCCTCTGATGAGGATTCATGGTGAAATAGACATCTCTGAAGGAAAAGAGATGGCATAGTGGTGGCAAGGAAATGGAGGCCAGACAATTAATTCTGGCCAGCAAAATTTGTCTGGAAAAAGGAGAGTTCATGAGATCGCTTATTCGCATTCCAGACATAGATTTTGCAGTTTTGCAAGAATTTATTCATGAGTATTAATGTGTATTTTTACTTAAAAATACAAGTAAAGGACAATGGACATTTTGGAAGATTCTCACCATCATAATGAAAAACAAGCTGCATTGCATAGATTCCGAGAAGGCCTCTGACAATTTGAATTTATCTTCCTTGTTCAAGGTTTTGGAAGATATGAATTTTGGAGAGAATATTATAATATAGGTAAGACTCATTTACACTTTACAGAAAGCACAGATAATTGTTAATGGAGAACTAACATTGCAAGATATTTATTAGGTGTTACAAGATGTAAAGAAAATGGGTGGATTGGGTTTACTTCATTTGTTATTGTACCATATTTTTCGGAGTATAAGACGCATCGGACTATAAGACATACCTACCTTTTTTGGTGAGGAAAATAAGAAAAAGAAATCTGCCTCTGCCTCTCAACAATTTTCCCTTGTTGCAACAAACAGCAAACAGCCTGCTTTGCTTTCATTTTCATTTTCAGCATAGCTTGATTAGCACAAGAAAAAAAATCTGCTCCCAGCAATTTACCTCCTTGCGGCAAGCAGCAGAGGCCCACACAGCAATAGGCAATGGCAATCCCCACAGCCTGAAACAGCTGAGAGTCGGAGACAATCAACTTGTGCAAATTAGGCTGTGCTGAAGCTGAAGTGGGATGTTTCTTCTTGCTGCTTGCTGCAAGGAGGTAAATTGCTGGGAGGCAGAGGACAAAGGGTGGGGGCCAGTGGGTGGGAGGGGCTACATTCGGTGTATAAGACAACCCAAATTTTCACCCCCTTTTAGGGGGGAAGGTGCATCTTATACTCCAAAAAATACGGTATTTTGCAGTTTAGTATTTGGTTTGAATGAAAAAGTAGGTGCTACTGAGAAACCAAAGGCTCTAGGAGTTAAAAGGATGTGACCTGAAATGTGGGAGGCATGGATATTTGATGTCAAATATAAATATGTTAACATATCATACTGAGAATATGGAATAAATGCAAACTGAAGTTGTGCCCAAAAACAACTTGTGGCTTTCTCATTTTTTTTAGATGGGAAATAATAGGTAAAAACAAATGGCTAACTTATTATGAGATACTAGAATTTTATCAAGATAAATGAAAAATTAAAGAGAAAAACTGGTGGCTGCTGGACATATTTAACAGAATAACAGAGTTGGAAGGTCTTCTAGTCCAACCCCCTGCTTAGGCAGGAAACCCTACACCACTTCAGACAAATGGTTATGCAACATCTTCTTAAAAACTTCCATTGTTGAAGCATTCACAACTTCTGGACGCAAGTTGTTCCACTGATTAATTGCTCTAACTATCAGGAAATTTCCCCTTAGTTCTGAGTTGCTTCTCTCTGTCAGCACTTCAAACTGCATTTACTCTAGTGCTGACATAAGAAGGAGAAGCGGAGGCATCTGGAAAGGGACGTTTGACTTTTCACCTACTTATTTTCCCTGGAGATAATATCCCCTAGGAGATGGGATGGGAGAGGGGAAATTCCTTTGAGCTGGAGCAGTAGATTAGGGGTAGAGTGACTTGGAAGATGGCCAATGAGTGCAGAGGAGTGAGGAACGGAAAGGGAGGGTTTTGGGTCTGGAAGTCAGTGCTGGCTGCGATGGAGTTGGAGTTAGAATGTTGTGCTTAATAAATGGAAGTTTTTCATCAAAGACTTTGTTTGAAATGCAATTTATTTGAGACGACCTCAAAACCTGACACTCTCTTTGATTAGTTTCCACCCATTGCTTCTTGTCCTACCATTTGTCAATGGTTCTCTGATTTACAGTTGTTAGAAAAATTTAAATAGACAAAAGAGGTTATGGCTTTGAACATTGTAAGGCTAAGGTTGAAATAGAATTGTGTACAAATGAAGACCATGTAATTGCTAAAATGTATAAACAAGCGGTGAAATCCAGTTGAATCTAACTGGCTCACGCAAACCAAAAGTGCTGGTGGCCGGAGGCTCCGCCCACCTGCCAGGACGTCATTATGTCCCATTATGACCCTCCACGCATGCGCAGAAGAGGCGTGTGCGAGTGTAGCAAGTGCATGCACACACGCACTCCCACTCCTGAACCGGTAGTGAAGGTAAGTACATTTCACCGCTGGTATAAACTCGTATGAAACTTGAAACAGGTGAAAAACAACAGAAATAATGTATGATAAAGTGGGCTAAAAATGGTTAAAATAAAATATGAAACAATGGGAAAATATGTGGGTGAAAGGACCGAAATTTACACTAAGTGAGGAACAGGAAGAAGATGGAGAAAAAGATGAGGAAGAAGATGCAGAATTTTTTTTCTTCAAATGATTTCATTCACATCACTGGTCGCAAGATATCAACACCAATAACCTCTAAACTTGTATTGCCATCTTGTGGGTGTTCAGATTTTTGCAGCCTAAATATAATAATGCTTAATGTCTTATCAATATTTATATTAGTATTCAAACTTATTGACAAAAAAGTCAGTAATGGAAGGATAATGTAAAGCCAGAGCTATGAATATTTTTGGGAACTAATGGCTCAATTCTGTGGGGAAAAATAACCATAGTTCCCTTGGATGGAGTGATATTTAAATCTTAGTGGGCTTTTTTTCACAAAGGTGGTCAACACCATTTTTGGTGCTGGTCTCTTCTCAAAATGGCTGCTAATTGGGGGCAATTGAGTTTAGAGAACCTCTAAGTAGCTCAGAGCAGTGGTCTCTAATTAATTGTTAATAGACCTTGGCTTAAATTGGAGAAATTTACACTTTGACTGAAAAAAAGTTAAGCAAAAAGAAAAAAGGATTGTCTAGAGTTACAACCACCCCTGAAACAGAAGAGAGTTTAGAGTCTATTTTGTATCCTTAAGAGCAAATATGATATTAATTTCAAGAGGAGCACACTGCAAGATCTATTTCAACCAGACACAAAGTTCTATATATTTCAGTATATATATTTCAGTTCCTTGAAGAAGTAATTTGTCTACCCATCATTTTCTTAAAATCACCATTTTTTATCCCATAGCTAGAAAGAGAATTATGTTTTTTTCACAAATTCAGTAGCAATGCATTTTATTATGTCACATAAAATAATTTGATTGGAATATCCTAAACATTTTCATAAGACTTTTTCTCTGTAGGCATTTCTACAATTATCTTGCTGATCCTGGAGTTACTCGAAAACTCAATTTCATTTGAAAATGAGAATATTCAAAGGAAAACAGCCTTTTCCTTTGATATAAATTGCTTATTCTCTAATTCTTTTTTCATGTGTGACAAAATTAGCTGTCATGACTGGTAAAGTTTTTAACCAAGTTGTAGTTTTAGGTTAATTAAAGGAGTATAAGCTAGAAACAAAGAAAAACTCCACAAAAGATGTGCAGGATAGGAGAGCTTTTAATAAAAGGGGGAAAAAATCATCAAACTGAAGCTGTTACATAAATGGAGTCTTTTTCTCACTCTAGGCTTTTCATCAGGTTTATTAAGCAACACATCCAGTGGGGGAAGAAGATCACAATGCAGATATTCCATGTCTCATTCTATCAAAATAAACATATTTCCACAAAGACATCATCTAACAATGTTTCATTATAGTGACTAACAAAATATCTTCTTTTGATGTAATCAGAAGTGACATCTCACATATTTCGGTGCCAACCAATTAGGAGCCTTCATAAGGAGAAAGAAAGACAGCTGCAAGTATATAAAGAGAACTGAAATAAAGTTTACTGAGCTGAAATGCAGGTAGCTATTATGAAACATTGAAAATATTTGAAAATACACCATCTTCACCATAACAATGTTATTAAAAATTTGTGGAGGAGTATACAGGGCATCCTCTACAACAGAAACTATATAACGAAGGGCAGAAGATGCTTTTGGTGCCTTCATAAGATTTGGGAAATTGTTATAAATAATCGCCTTGTTCTTTTCTGGAGAGAGAGCAAAGAAAACATCTACTCTGAATTACCTTTCCTCATTACGTAACAGTAGAAAGTGGAGAAATTGCTTCCAAATCCATAAGGAGTATAAATGATTGAGCACCTATATTTTTATACTGCCAAAACCTTGTTTTAAGGAAGAAGGAAACAAGATGGAATGTGAGCAGTAAAGCATTGTGTGCAACAAAAGCAATAAATAAGTAAGGCAAGAGGGAAAAAAAAGATTGAAGTAGCACTCTTGTTTTTATCCTTACTCTATCTCTTCAAAAGAACAGGAATGCAATAATAATAACAACATCGCAGTACCTGGAGAAAGCAGAATAGAAGAGAAAGAACTGAAGAAAATCACAGAATACAAAGAAGTGCAAATAGAAGTAGAATGACTGTGGCAAGAGAAAGCAAAAATAGTACCAATAGTATTAATAGTAATAGACACCTTGGGTGCAATCCCAAAACATCTGGAGCACTCCTTGAATACCATCGGCATCGACAAAATCACCATCAGGAAATTGCCAAAGGCAGCTTTACTTGAAACAGTTTACTTTCTGTAGCAAAATTTTTAGAAGTATTAAATAACAACTTCTGCCTATCCCAGGTCCATGGGAAGGATCTTATAGGTGGACCAAAATGTCAAATCCAATCTAAATATCTAGCTGTCTATGCAGCCAACCATAACAATATAGAATTTTCTGACAAAACAAATGGGAAAGAATTCCATTAGAAGGTCAACAGGCTCAATAGACTTAGAAGAAGTCATCCTGATTAAATCCTACATCAATCTAGCCACTGTAAGCAACTAAGGAAGAAAGCTCAAGTTCACAAAGTGTCCATCTTTTAATAAAATTTGTTTGTCAAAAAAAGTGCTAACAAAGTCATCCTTGTTTTTATGGACCAAAGACTAACAGACTTTCTCCTGCAAAGTCTATAGTGTAAGAAAGGTGTTTAAGTATATCTACTGAGCTAGTTTCTAACACTGTACACTATAATACACATCACCATCTCCACCATCACCTCGATATATTATCCAGGGCACACAATGTTATTTAGGTTTTTTTTTTTTTTAATGGCAAAAATTAATAATGTCACTAAATCTCATGGGATAATAATGTTCCCAACTAAAATCTTGTAAGATTTTGGCCAAACATATCAAAAACCTATGGGTTTGCTGGGGTTGTGGGATGTTGATCATTAAATATATACTATAGCCATGATGGCAAACCTATGGCACGTGTGCCACAGATGGCATGCAGAGCCGTATGTGTGGGCACACAAGCGTTGCCCTAGCTGAGCTCCACCATGCATGCGCGCACCAGCCACCTGATTTTCAACCCTTCCGGGCCCATCGGAAGTCGGGAAACAGGCTATTTCCAGCCTCCGGAGGGCCTCCAGGGGGGGAGAGGAAGTTTTCATCCTCCCCAGGCTCCTAGAAAGCCTCTCGAGCCTGGGGAGAGTGAAAAACGGGCCCACCATTCCATCACTTGCCAAAAGCTGGGGGAGTGGGGGTGGGTCACGCGTGCATGTGTGTGCATTGAATTATGGGTGTGGGCACACACACGTGGAAGCCTCCCGTGCTCCCCCCAAGCGACAGCAAAAAAAGGTTAGCCATCACTGTACTATAGAAAAGAGTCAAGAAGAAAAATAGATAATTACGCAAAGAATTTTAGTGCCTTAATTTGGAATTCATAACCATAATGAATAATTAATTGCCCAAAATAATAACAATACATTTTACTAGAACCACCTAGAGCTGTTTCTGTATTTCATGGCACATAAGATCTACATACAAAAGAGTTACATGAGACATATAATCTGTAGAATCATTAAAAGATATGACACTTGTCAATTAGAGACAGTTCCATCCAGTTTTGAAATTGCTTCTCTGTGGGTGTCTTTTTCAATATCTTTAAACTCAGTCCAGGGTTATAATCTGATATCTAAATCCATATTTACTGGGAACAGCTAACTTTGGGGTATTTGACTTCCGAGTACTATACAAACAGCTGGGAACAGCTAACTTTGGGGTATTTGACTTCCGAGTATTATATAAACATTTAAATAGCACATCAAAGAAAAAAAAATCCCACATCACCTCTAAAATAGCTGCTTGGAAGCCACTTCTAATCTTATTTAACAACGAATATTTGGTGCTTGAATTTTTTGTTTGAGAGTACAGCACCTTTGGACATGGCAGAAATGAGATTGTCTTTCATCTGATATTTCTGTATCAAATACTGAAGCACCTTGAAAATTTATAATACTGCTTCTGAATAAATATGATACATTTAAGAAAATTTCAGGCTTGTCTGTTATGGTCATGCTCACTAGGAAAATCAATATCTTATCCAGGATGGAAGGAAATAATTTAACCTAGAAATTCCTTTCAATAAGCTTTTTTTAAAAGAAAAATAATTGACATCACTTACCATACTGATACTTTGTGAAAGCTAGGCAATCTCAAATAAAAGTGGTGATTGCTCAGAAAAGCACTGAATTCCCTTATGCAAGAGTTAAATTGACTCAGAATGGGCAATAGTAAGTCAACTTGCTATCATCCAAGTCTAGTTGGTTAATTTGCTATCCTCCAAGTCTAGTTGGTCAACTTACTATCATCCAAGTCTAGCTCATGCTAGATGTGTGTATGTATATTTTGATGCAAGTTATAGTCCAAACTATCTGGAAGATTCAGATGATCTCTCTCTGCTTCCAGTGCTCCTTGCTAGCACCTGCAACTGTTGTTAGAGTTTCTAGACTTACAGACATCTCTTTACTCAGCCCTTTTCTCTTTTCATCCTTAGTAAAATGGCATATTCACATTTTGCCCATGTCATTTCTTCATGCCTGTATTCTACAGCCACAGACTGTAGAAGTCATTATGAATGATTGAATTTTATGTTTCAAGCCAAGAAATTACTAACAAACTACTTGTCTTGCTGTTTATATCTGAATGTATTTATTTAAGAACAACCTCTTTTTTTATAATTTTAAATGCATGATTACTAATAAAATATCATTATTAATGAAACAATGCAATGTAAAACAATGTTTCTTAACTTCAGGTAATTTAAGACATGTGGACTTCAACTCCTAGAATTCTTTTACATAGATTTACAGGTTTTTTATAAATTTTATATTGTATTGTATTTTGTTTGTTTTCTTTTTGTATTGCTTTGAATTGTAAGCCATAATAAAACATTGGAAATGGGTAGCTATATCGATCAAAATAATAAATATATACATGAAATTAAGTTGTTCTATTTCTCGGTAATGCAGGAACAATTCATTCCTTTCATGTATCAATTTTCTTCCCCTACTCAGTTACTTAGCTCATCTATTTTCAAGGATTGAGTGTAAAAAAGCAGAACTATTCAGTTGCCTCTCTGAGTTCTAGTGTAACCAACACATTTCAGCTAAAAATGTAATAACATATTTTTAAAAAGTAAACAAACAAAGAACCTGGCAGAATAAATAATTTGGTCAAATTATTATGTGACAAAAGTTCTAGTATGAGTCAGAAAACATTTTCATTTCAAACTGTGTTGTGAGGTGTGTGGTGATTTTTCATATTGTACTTATCTGCTATAACTAACTCAAGCCAAGAATACATCAAAAGGTGACCCTGAGAATGGCATTGGGTGTGATTCAGCTTTTTCCAACACCAGTTTATTTGATCTTGACAGAGCAACTCAACTGGAGCTTGTAATTTTCACATCTTCAAATGTCGTAGTGGTCAGCATGAGGTTAAAACTAAATGACAAAACTTAATCTTTTCAAGAAGCGACCTGAAAAACGAATTAGATTACTTTATTTATTCATTTATTTATTTATTTATTTATTTATTTATTTATTTATTTATTTATTTATTTATTTATTAAATTTGTATACCACCCTTCTCCTGCTGGACTCAGGGCAGTGCACAGCCAAAAATAAAAAAAAAACATTCCAATACAAAATTTAAAATTTTTAAAAAGAATTACACAACTTTGGCCCAAAATTTAAAACATCCCAACTAAAACCCATAGACAATTAAAAATCTAACCTCTCAAAGGGGGGGGGGGGTTACGGCAGCCCTGCTTGGTGGAAAAGTTTTTAGGGCATGGCGAAAAGCCCAGAGATCTGGTATCATGCATATCTCCGGGGGCAAATCGTTCCATCGTTGGGATGGCCTGGGGTGGAGATGTACAGCTGAGTATCGTCAGCATACTGATGGAACTTCACCCCAAAGCCACGGATGATCTCGCCCAGCGGCTTCACATAAATGTTGAACAGAAGGGGCGAGATGACTGACCTGTGTGGCACCCCACAAACTAGGCGCCTCGGGGTCAACCTCTGTCTCCCTGCCAACACCAACTGCGTCCGGTCGGAGAGATAGGAGGAGAACCACCACAGAATGGTGCCCCCCACTCCCAACCCCTCCAACCGGCGCAGCATGATACCATGGTCGATGGTATTAAAAGCCGCTGAGAAATCTAATAGGACCAGGATAGAGGAACAACCCCTATCCCGAGCCCTCCAGAGATCATCCACCAATGCGACCAATGCCGTTTCCGTGCTGTGCCCAGGCCTAAAGCCGGACTGGAGCGGATCCAGATAGACAGCTTCATCCAGGTACCCAGGAAGCTGTCGCACCACCATACTCTCAACAACCTTCGCCACAAAGGGAAGGTTGGAGACCGGACGGTAGTTAGCCAAAACAGCTGGATCCAGAGCGGGCTTCTTGAGGAGGGGCCTTACCACCGCCTCTTTCAAGGCGGATGGCGAGAAACCCTCACTCAAGGAAGCATTGATAATCCCCTGGAGCCAGCCTCGTGTAACCTCCCGGGAGGACAGCACCAACCAGGAGGGACACGGGTCCAATAAACAAGTGGTCATGTTCAGCCGCCCCAGTATCCTGTCCACGTCCTCGGGAGCAACAGGGTCGAACTCCTCCCAAATGACATTCTCAAGACCGGCCTCCATCATCCCATCTGTACCTACCCAGTCAGAGACCAAGCCTTCCCGAATCTGAGTGATTTTATCGTGCAGATACTGAACAAAATCCTCAGCGCAACCCTGCAAGGGATCCTCCCGTGCTCCCAGGTGGAGGAAGGAGCGGGTCACCCTAAACAGGGCGGCCGGGCGGTTATCTGCTGATGCAATAAGAGCGGAAAAATAGTTAGATTTTGCCACTTTTATCGCCACTAGATTCAGAGTGACTAGACCGCCAACTGCTCTCTAGGCGTCTTTTCTGGTGCTTCATTTCCCTCAGCTCCTCAGAGAACCAAGGAGCCAGGTAAACTCGGCGACAGGTCAGAGGCCACAAAGGCATGACTCGGTCCAAAGCATCAGTGGCTGCTCTATCCCAGGTGGCCACCAGCTCTTCAGCCGAGTCATGAGTCAGAGCCTCAGGAAATGGCCCAAGCTCCATCTGGAACCTATCAGGATCCATCAGGCACCTGGGACAGAACCATCTTGTTTGTTCCGCTTCCCTGTGGCGGGGTGTGGTGGTTAGAAAGTCAAGCCTAAGGAGGGAATGATCCGACCATGACAAGGGCTCAATCGCTACCGCCCCTATCTCAAAATCATTCATCCACTGCCCAGAGACAAAAATCAAGTCCAGAGTGTGTCCTCCCGTGTGAGTGGGTCCATGAATTAATTGGGTCAGGTCCATGGCCGTCATGGAAGCCATGAACTCCCGGGCCGCCTCAAACGCTTCGCCGACAGATGGCAGGTTGAAGTCCCCCATGACCATAAGGCTGGGGGTCTGCACCCCCCCCCCCTTGGCAATCACTTTGAGTAGCTCGGGCAGGGCAGCCAACATGTGGCATGGAGCCAGGTACGTAATCAGCAAGCGCATCTGCCTCCCTTGTCCCCACTTCACCAGGAGGGACTCACATTCAGCTATCTGAGGTACAGTGGCCTCCCTTGGAGTGACACCTTCCTTTACAAGAACCGCCACACACACACACACCCCTCCCCTGGGACCTCGGCTGATGGAATGCATAGAAACCCGGTGGGCACATCTCAATGAGGGGGACCCCCCCTCCTGGCCCAACCAGGTCTCCGTAATACCTACCAGGTCCGCACCCCCCTCCTGAACCAGATCACAAATGAGGGGAGCTTTATTTACCATGGACGTGGCATTGCACAACATAAACCAGAGGCCCAGGGCCTGAGGATCTGAACAACCTGGGGAGCGAGAAGAGCACTGGAGGCTGGAGCACGCAATCGCTCGCAAGTAGCGAGTGCGTCCTCCCCTAACACGATGTGGCCCCCTGCTCCCCCATATCTGCCCCTCCCACCCACAATGCCAATGGAAATGCCCTCCCCAATATAGGAACTATCCCCCCCAACCCCCCAACACTTGTGGGTTGCCCCCCAAACCCACCCCGGTCGTACATATTACATTCTCCCTCCCACCCCTTAAAAAGCAAATTAAAAAAGAGGAAAAAGAACTTTTAAAATCCCCAACGCCTTCATGCCACCTCTTGGGATCCCAGGACCCGTCTTTGAGGTATTTCTTGGCAAGGCCAGTAGGCCACTTCCAGGAATGGGGGGTATTCCTCAAAGCCCATAAATCCAATCTTGAATACAATCATGGAGCCATAAGCAGCCATGGAAGAGGGTGCGAAAATGGCAAATAGTGGGCTAGGAACTGGCTAAGATTCTCCCAAACATCGGGAACCCCCTCACCCAGGCGTCCCCTCACAACACCTGGGTGAGGCATAGCTGGTAACCACCATCTTCCTCTCACCATGGCGGCATCCCGAACTTTGACTGGGAGTTCTGTCCGACGATATTCTTGGCCACTGCAGAGCTCCCACCCCTGCACAGTCAGTTCAATGTCATAGAACCACAACTGCCCTCTCATGGCAGTGGGAATCCCTGCCCAAGACAAGCCAGTTTACTTTACTTGTAACTGCAATTTATTTACTGATGAAATACAACTTTAAACACAGAAGTGACATAACTAACCTTAAAATAGGGAAATACTTATGTGAACAGTACAGCTGAAATTAGAAAAAAAAATCTGCTCTTTAATACAATAAGTCTGTCTAATGATTGAATGCCACCTTAACATTTATAAATACAACAAGATGGTAGAAAAGCAAGGAGCTCTTAAGATTAGATAAAATGTTTGCCTCTGAAGTATAAAACACTGTAAGCAGAAATTAAATAATGCATGAGAGGCATTTTTCTTCTTTTCTTTACATTTTTATTGAAATAGTTCAATAAAACACCCCAAACCACACATATGCATTTTGATTGATTGATTGATAATAGATGGCAGATAGATGTTTGTGTGTGTGTATGTGTGTGTGTGTGTGAGAGAGAGAGAGAGAGAGAGGGTGGCGAAATATGGCCTCACATATGCATGTGTACTATTTGTTTATAATGCAATGGACTGCTATGAAAATGTACATAGACATGGTTAATGTTCTTTTCAAAAACATTGCACAGAAAGAGATAATGTATTAGAAATTATGTTAATATAACTAAACTATGGGTGTAAGATATGAATGAAACTATTCTTAACTAAAGAATTCTTTAAAACTGTTTTCTATTGTGCTAATTTTCTGCAACGTCTCACATTTATAAACACTTTTGATCTGCAGAAAAATGTACTTTAGTTTTCCAGTGTTTTGCCACAATAAATCTGACAGCCATAGCAAAAATAGGATCCTTTTTTTAATGTTACATAATCCTATAAGGCCCGAGAACAATGGGAGAAGAAAGCCACATTTCAAAAGTGAAATGAGATATGGTTGGGTATTTTTTTCCCCCTTCCAATTTCCTCAAACACATTGAACCAAATGAATAATTAAAAGGGCAAGGCCATCAGATATACTCATCTTTCAAAAGAAATAATTCTCCAATGGCTTTTTCATTGTGTTGCTGGCTTGAATTAACATCTCTTGGATGAATCCTTCCATCTGGTCCTGCTGTTAGACCGAAAGTACCTTATAACTGAGCAGAGTAGAAACAGATTGCCACTGCTAAAGACAGAATTATTCAATTCCTTCCATACATTAGTTTAATCAGAGAAAAAGAGAGGAGGATGGAATCATTCAAGCTGGTCTTTCCCAATCTCCAGCCATGGTACTGATATGAGAGCAGCAGTTCAAATTATTCTCATTCAGGTGAACCTAAGGGCAGAGATAAACCCCTGAAGTGGCCTCAATGGCTCTCAGAGAGCTAATGACTGACCTTCAGAGTGCTAACGATCAGATGCAAGAATATAAATCCTTCCATTCCCTGTGGTTCAATCAGAACTGAAGAAGAAGGATGAGAAGGTAAATGTTTTCAAAGGGAAAAAACAAAAACGAAGTCCAGTTGCATTTTGAAAAGCACCTTTGGGACAATTGTGAGATGAAGGAAAGTAACAAAGAACCAAGACTGGGTGGAACCAATGGAGGGGCTGGCTTCTGGGTTTGATGAAAGCTGGGAAGTATGGAAATCATTGAAAAGACTGCACACGGGTAGAGGCACTCTGAACAAATGGGGTTATCCGGTTGCTTCTGCTCTTTGCGATTGTGGCGACATGCAGACAACAAACACATATGTAAACCTGCCCTTCGTGCCCCAATCAGTGTACACTTGAGGACATCATGACAGAATGCAATTAATGGACAAGTTCTGTTTAATATATCCATATTGTACACATGCATTTTATATTTTAATTTTTTTGTCATATAGTATGCTTTATTTTTTTATTTTATAATAAAATAATATAAATATATATATATAACATAATATAAGAAAAGAAAATAAATATTTTATTTAGGGGACATGGTGGCTCAGCGGCTAAGACGCTGAGCTTGTCAATCGAAAGGTCGGCAGTTCAGCAGTTCGAATCCCTAGCACCGTGTAATGGGGTGAGCTCCCATTAGTTGTCCCAGCTTCTGCCAACCTAGCAGGTCAAAAGTAGTAAAATGCAAGTAGAAAAATAGGGACCACCTTGGTGGGAAGGTAACAGCGTTCCGTGCACCTTTGGCATTTAGTCATGCCGGTCACATGACCACGGAGTTGTCATTAGACAGTGCTGGCTCTTCAGCTTTGTAACAGAGATGAGCACTGCCCTCTAGAGTCGGGAATGACTAGCACATATGTGTGAGGGGAACCTTTACGCTTTATTTTAATTGTGATGCTTCTGACACAAAGTTGAGAGAAAAATGATGAGAGAAAAGAAGGCAAGCACATCAGGAGAATTAGGCAGAGCTATGGTCAGTATCAGAGATATATAGGGAAAAATAATTTATATATTTCCTTTTTAAAAATATATTTTATTTAAAAATATAAAATAGAAATAAAAACAATGGAAACGTGTGACAGAAAAGGAAATAAAGTTAGGGAAGGGGGGGAAGCAAAAAAACAAAACAAAACAGTGAGTTCTGCCTTTTTGGTAAGGTATCTAACAAAGTTATAGTATCAACTTTTTCCTATACCAAATAATTACTAGTCATTTCTATAGCAACAATCAACTTAATATCAAAACCCAAAATCAAAATTTCATTTTTTTTTCTCACAGAAAGTCCAGAGGTTGCTTCCAAATAACAACAAAATATTTACATTTTTGTCCTTAATTACTACAGTGAACTTCATCTCCATTAATTACACCATCATTTCAATCCTTTCTCCATTGTGAGAGTTAATGCTTCTTTCCATTTCTGGACACATAGGATTCTTGCAGGCATAGAGTTCATATATTTCCATGGTATATTTTCAAAACAAATCCTGTATTGTCCAGGACCATTCAGACATATAGACAAGTATGCAGCAAACAGGTCCCTTCAGACACAGAATGTCATAACACTACTAGCAAATGGATGCTTCTTTTTCTTTTATGCTCTTTCCAGCACTAGTTTTTGCACTGTTATTGTCTTCCTACACATGTAGAAACATTTCTAGAGCAGGCATAAATGGAACAGTTGAAAGTCTAGCTGGGGCTAGATCAGAATAAATTCCACAGTGTGAGATTGTGATGATTGACAAAGAGTGGGATTTAAATTGCTAGTAGCCTTATGCAAGTGGTTATTTCCTCTCTAGACAGTAAAACCAAGCAATTACAACAGGGGTAGGTTCTACTTACCTTTACTACTGGTTTGCAATGGGGCTGTGTGCGCGCACGAAGCAAGCACGCGCGCACTCTTCTGCACATGCGCAGAAGCGTTTTGATGATGTCAGGGTTGGTGGGCGGAGCCTCCCGCCAGTTTTACTACCGGTTCTATAGAACCGGTGTGAACTGGGGGCAATCCACCACTGACTTACAATATATAGACTGGGATCCTAACTATACCCCATTTGAACTGATAATAATAGTCTGCAGCAGAGGTGGGTTTCAGCAGGTTCTGACTTGTTCTGGAGAACTGCTAGCAGAAATTTTGAGTAGTTCGGAGAACCGGTAGTAAAAATTCTGACTGGCCCAGCCCCCATCTATTCTCTGCCTCCCGAGTCCCAGCTGATCGGGAGGAAATGGGGATTTTACAGTATCCTTCCCCTGGAGTGGGGAGGGAATGGAGATTTTACAGTATCCTTCCCCTGCCATGCCTACCAAGCCATGCCCACCAAGCCATGCCCACAGAAGCAGTAGTAAACAAAATTGAAACTCACCACTGGTCTGCAGCATCCAAACTCAGAAGGGTAAGCGAATCAATCTACTAGGAAGGATTTAGGATCCTTGTCCCTTCTACACCTACTACAAACTATGAGAGATTCAATGCTAGGACTGGACATGCTTTGAAAATGGTTCAAGAGAGATGCTTCGTGTGTGAGTGAAGCACTGCTTTGATATTGGTTAAAGAAACCCCAACTTTTGTCAAACTTCTTCACAAACCTGCAAAAGAGATACTGTTTCTTTAAGAGATACACTGGCTTCCTTAAAGCAACAGTATTTCCTCTGCCCTACCCCTCCTCCTCATAAGGAAATTAGGAAGCAATATAAAAATTTCTCGGTTGTGGTCTATGAGCACCCAGAGGATTTTACAACTTAACCAAATGATGTGAATGTGACTTCTCAGCTCATCTGTTAATTAAACAACAAATCATATAAGCACAATTTAATGAACTTTTGTATAAATTTTCTTTTTATATTTCTATGTACAAACAACAGACTGCAAAACTGTTCTGCCAAAATGGACAATAAAATGAAATAGGTTTCAAAGGAGAGAAATACAAAAGAGAGGACCTGGGAGAGAACAAAACAGATGGAAAAGCTTTGATAGTATCAATTTAATGGAACTCAAAATTTGCAATTCTATCTTGGGACCACCTAATTGGCTAATTGGCTTCTTGTAATATATCAGAAATTTTGTATATTAAATATACACATCCAAATATTTGTTATGTGTTTCTCCTGTTTCACCATCCTCTTCTTCACAAAGCAGAAAACATTAAAAACTGTAGAAAATAAATGTTTCAATCTACTATCCATTTGGGAATTGTGGATCAGGCAATTCATAGTAGAATTTATGCAAATTGAATTTCTCAATTATCTGTAGGGGAAAGATTTCCTTTAGTCTTTTGTCTGTCTGTTCTACATAGGGACTGTAACAGTCATTACATTGTGTGTTGTACATAACTCCTGGTTTTTTAGAAGTATTTTTTTAGAGTGTGTCCATGAATATCGGGTAGCAGTCAGAAGACACAATGAAAAGTCTTTAATCTCAGAAGACTTGGACAAAATCAACCATAGTTTTCAACTGGGAAACTGCAAGAATCTTAGACCAAGTTAAATAAAAATGTTAGAGAATTCCTGGAAATCTTGCATTTAGAAAATCAGCTTTAAATAGACACATAGAGATAAAATACATCATTGAAAAGAAACAACAAAAAGTTGGAAACAAAAAGATCAGAACATATCTTCTTCAACAACCAATACCTAACTGTGCAGGGATTAATACCAGAAAAGTCAAGTAGAAAACAATACCCAAATCAAGCAACTAGCAAGGATATAACCATCAATGGCAGGAGAATCTACTGTACATAAACAGGGATTAAATCCCACACTCATTAGCACTAGTAATGAAATGTCTGCAAGCAAACTATCAAGCTCAGAGAGTATCAGAGATTCCATGACGGGAAGGATGGATGGATGGACAGACAGACAGACGTTTGGATATCAGTTGCAGTGTCTTCCAATAACTGCTCTATGAGTTCTTGAGTTCTAATGCATGTCATCGGTTATAGTATCTATAGTATTAGTACAGTTAGTAGGTTTATTATCTGTCAGCCTCTATTTAGAATGTTTTATTTTCCCAAGTATCAAGACCTTCTTCTTAAATTACTCTTGAGTGAACATTAAGTCCATCAAACCTTAGCTTTAGATTCATTCGTAATTGTTCCAGTAAGCAACGTGGTGCTACTTCATGTAGTATTGAATGATTTGTTCACTTCACAATCCAAGCTTTTCTCAAGTATTTTCTGCAGCACCACAGTACAACAGCATTGATTTTTCTTTATTCATCCTTTCCAATTTTTCTTAAGAAAAACCGAAGACTTGAGTAGTATAGACTTTTGCTGGCAGTGTGATGTCCCTGCACTTTAATGTTTTGTCTAGAGCCCTCAAAGCCTTTCTCCCATTTAGCAACTATCTGTATAGCACCATACACCATTCCTATGATTTTTCTAAAAAACTGAAGAAGCTATTCTGTTACTTATTTCAGCTTTTCTACGGACTAGCATTACCTATTAACTTTACCTCACATTACCTACTGTGTTTGTAGCTACTCCACCCTGTTTTGCACTCTCTTCTACTATCAACAAGAGATAGTAGATGTTTGTTCTCTTTTGCTGCAATCACAGTTGTATTATCAATGTATCTAAAGTGGTATCAGAATTTTTAATTTTGTATCTTCTAGGCAAGCATTTCTCACCCTATAGACTACTTATAAGTTAAATAAATAAATGAATTTAATATATAAATGAAATAATATGAATGATACAGTGCACAACCTTGGTTCCTTCCCCTCCCAATTTTGAGCAATTTAAGTTGTTCCCTATTTTGTGTTATTTTATGATGATCGCATGCATTCTTCATTAGGCAGAAGAGGTGTCCTGAGTAATTACCCATCTATTCAATTATAATTTTAAACAGCCAAGCGTCTTATCTCTAACTCCTTAAAATTAAGGCATTTAAGTTCAGATAAATCTACTAAGTTGCATGGTAAGATAATTAAAAAACTCTTTTTCCTCCTACCTCTAGAGATACTGGAACTATAAAAGTTGCCAAAGATTTTGTTGAAAAATTAGATGAAAGGGAACCTCAAAAATCTTCACATGTTAATTTTAAATTAACAAAAACTGTGTTTTCTGCGAATTATTTTAGCATCAGAAACAATCCTCCCTCCCTTCTTGTGCTGAAGAAAAAGTTGATGTTTTTATTAGTGAGATGTAAGATTCTTGCATTTACTTTAATTTGAAGAGTGATAAACATGATGTCCTTAAATGTCTTATTTTTCCCTCTACAATCATTTCACCAAAGTCTTGACTTCTCACTCTTGATCATGGCCAGGAGGGCCTTTGAGCAACTGTGGGTTGTGTGCCAGTTACACCCTTTCCTGGGCCAACAATCCCTACTCATGGTCACTCATGCCCTAGTCACTTCCCACTTTGCCTATTGCAACATGCTCTATATGGGGCTACCCTTGAAGAGCATCCAGAAGCTCCAGTTGGTGTAAAATGCAGTGAACTGCATGGTTTTCTGCAGACCTCATTGTGCACATGTATTACCTCTCCTGCAGGAGCTGCATTGATTGCTTATTTGCTTCCAGGTGCAATTCAAGGTGTTGGTTATCACCTTTAAAACTCTTCATGGCTTGGAACCAGGTTATCTGAGGGACTGTCTCTTGCCGGTCACATCTACCCGACCGATCAGAGCGGGGAGGCAAGGAATGTTGCAGTTCCCATCCCCTAGGGAGATTCGCCTGTTGGGACCCAGAAGAAAGGCCATTATCCATGATAGCTTCCTCTCTCTGGAACATCATTCCCCCAGAGATTAGAATGCCTCCCACTCTAACACTCTTCTGGAAGGTGCTGAATACCTGGTTCTGCCAGCAGGTCTGGGGAATGCAGAGCGGGATGGAGCCCATTAAATGGCTCATATGATGTGTTGTTGCCAGGGCAGGGGGTGGGGGTTTATTTTATTTTGTTATATATGATTCTCTCTTTTATTAGTTTTATTGTTTTTATATGATGGTTTTTTATATTCTTGTAAGCCGCCTTGAGTTGTCATGTGAGAATAGGCGGCAATATAAATCTCCTAAATAAAATAAAATAAAAATTAATTAATTAAAATCAGTTATTTGTTTTTTAGACCAGGAAATACGGGCAGCTGGACAGTTAGCATAACTATCAAAATAATAGGAAAAAAAGCAATAATGTTAGCATTCCTTGCCACCTTTCAATAGCAAAGCTTAAAAGCACCCTCAAAATACATTCCAAAAATACATTTACAGTAAAGCAGCCATACTCTTATTCTCGGCATCTGCTTACAAGCACTTCCACCAATCAATTTGCTTTATTTAAATAGATTTTCTATGGTTTTATGAAGGATAGCCGTGGAAAAAAGAAAAATGTATTATAGATTCTGTGATTAAAAAAAAAATGAGGAATCATATTTCTGAAATAGAACATTATACAAGCAAGTAAGAAAATATTCAAAAGTGGTTTTCATTCAAGCATATTCTAAAGAGATTGGAGCCCTCTTTAGATTCTTCTCTCTTTATCTTTCTAAACCTATTGTATTTCCACATTGAATAAAATCACATACTACACAAAAAGATGAGCCTGGAGCCTCATTTTAGGAGCCTTGGGAGTTAGAGTAATATTGAAGTTTAAAGGCCCCCCACCTGTTTACTTCAGATGCTATACTTCAAAACTATATACAAGGCAGCCTTGAAATATGCTAAGTGTACTTCATGACTTATTTTCTTTTGATTCCTTATAATAATAACAACAATAAAAGGAATGTCACTGTATCAAAACTGCTGAAACAATCAAATTGTAGGCTAGATATTGAGTTCTGTAGACACTAACTGCATTTCCTGCTTTGGTATAACACCTTGGCTGTTCCTGTCTACTTTCAGGAGATGCCTTGCCTACCACCTTTATCTAACTTTGATGTGTGAAATATAGGCCTCTCATAAACTTCTATATCTTTCTGGCAATAAAAACATAAAAAGAAAAATGTTGAAAATCAATTTCAATAAGGCTTTCTCCTGGTCAATATTATATCCAAATTTTTTTACTACCGATTCTGTGGGCGTGGCTTGGTGGATGTGGTGTGGCTTAGTAGACGTGGCTTGGTAGGCATGGCAGGGGAAGAATACTGCAAAATCTCCATTCCCACCCACTCCAGGGGAAGGATACTGCAAAATCTCCATTCCCATCCCACTCTGGGGCCAGCCAGAGGTGGTATTTGTTGGTTCTCCGAACTACTCAAAATTTCCGCTACTGGTTCTCCAGAACCTGTCAGAACTTGCTGGATTTCACCCCTGCTATAAAGGTATGTGGCAAGAGGTTTCAGCACTTCCTTTCCTTGAGAGATAGAATAGTTTCACCAAAGATAAACAAAATCAAATGTAATTTTAAATTTGAGTGTGCGAATCTTGAAAGGTATAACATTATAGTTGATATTCTAAGCCCGTGATGGCGAACCTATGGCATGCGTGCCAGGGGTGGTTTCTAATTTCTTTTACTGGTTCTGTGGGCGTGGCTTGTTTTGTGGGTGTGGCTTGGAGGTCATGTGACTAGGTGGGCGTGGCTAGCTGGTCAGAGTCATTTCTGGAAGTCCTCGCACTTACGACCCGACTCATTTGTTTGCTTTTAACACTGATCAGCTGTAGGACGGCCCTTTGAAGCCCCGCGGCAAGAGTTTAAACAGTTTTTTTCTCTCTAGTCATCAGCTGGGACTCAGGAGGCAGCAATAGATTGGGGGTGGGACCAAATAAAAGGTAAGAATAACGTGGGGGGGTGGGGGCGTGGGAGGACAGGGGGGAGAACAAGTTCAGTGATGTCATATCGTCACCACTATCGGCTCGGCCGAACTGGACCGAACTGGGAGGAACCACCACTGACGCATGCCCAAAATGGCACGCAAAGCCATGTTGCCCAGCACGTACAGCCTTGCCTGTTTGTCTTCCCGGTTTCTGGCATGCATGTGCGCTCAACGATCAGCTCTCCTTCGTGCATGCGGCAATGCCAAAAAATGGTGTGCTCATATGCATGCCAGAACCCAGAAGTTTGGCTTTTCTGGAACATGAGCCGATGAGCGTGCGCACGCAGGCATGATGTTTCTGCACTATCTTTTTGGCACTCAGTGCCAAACTGAGTCCAGGTCTCGCGATCACTGTTCTAGGTAGACTACATGAAGGCTATGGTCTGCTACAAGTGATTTTTTTTTGTTTCTCATGAAAAAAGAATGATGCAATTTCGTATCAGCTACAAGAGTTTATAAATAAGATTAATATATTTCTGTCTAGAATACATAGTTTTGTTTTGTTTTATTTATTTATCTGGAAATAAACTGACCCATGATTCCTTTTGCCTGGATTTTCATTTTTTCTTGGAAATTCCATCTTTAATCTGAGCCTCTGGGGAATGGTGCTAGTCTCTCTTTTTACTCAGCTTCAACCTAAAGCTTTTCCTTCAGTTTCCTCCTCAAGTTCTGCCTCAAGATTGAAAATGACAAAATGTTGTTCTCTTTAACCTTTAAAGAAAAGGGTTGGTGGTACACTTCTGGGCCTACTTGACAAAAGAACATCTCTCCCTCATGATATATCTTGGATATCATTTAGCATTAATGTACATCTGAGCCTGCTGAGATCCAAGGAGCATATATTTTTGGAAGTCATTGACAACGGTCAAAAAGGAACTTTAAAAATGATAGAGACTCTTTTTCCTTATCCTTCAGAAATACACAAGTGAAATTACCCAGCTACCTGAGACCAGATCAAGACATTAATCCCTGATCAAACCAAGAAATTAATTCCACAGGAAGGTTACTTTCACTGAGACTGGCGATAAGAGAATGTTACAAACTTAATAGTTCTGTACTTCCTCCTCCTTCTTATAGTTTAGGGATTTAGGGAGCTGCTTCTGAATGTCATCTGTCTGTTGTGGACCTAAAATATGTTTCACAGACTATTGCCCTGGCAACATATCTTGCATATCTCTGTCAAGGTCCTCTTCCTTACTTTTTACATAGGATTAACCCAGTTACAGGTTCTCACAACATCCCTGAATAAGATCCATATTTTATGCTAGGAAGATTCCAGTTGATTTGCCTCTTGCAGAGTGAAGTTATAAATTCTATCTTATATTCTAAGGTAGTTCAAAATTGCCTTTTCTTTCTACTATGTTTCCACGGGCTCTTTCTGTGGGCATCATGATCTTGAAGCTGAATTGTTAATTGTTCATTTAGCTTTCAGCTGGATGCAGTATCACTTATGCAAGTGGGGATTCTAATTAGTTTATTCTATAACATAGCTCTAGAGAAATATTACTAGGCAGCACTGATCAGCTGTAGTCAGAAATCCAGTGGGATACACATCTGGTGATGCCCTGGAATCACAGAGGATGACAACAAAGAAGTGTCTCCATAGATTTACACCAAGCAACTGTGAGTGAGAATACCAAATGTCTATGTGGAAATACAGATCTAGAATTTGTAACAAATTCCCTGAAGGCAGTGGTACAGTTAGGCAACAAGTTCTTCTTTTTTTCTTTTTCTTTTTTTCCCCATTTCGTTCACACGTTTTATTGACGGATGGTTTGCACAGTAGATATTTCGAAATCAGAAGGGGAGAAAAGATCCATGCTAAGGTTTCATCGGCCCCACCTTCTATTTTTTTCCCTCATTCAAACCCTTCAGAATTTCCAAGACGGTCCTTAAAATATGAGAGCGATGAGTTAAAAAGTTTACTGCTAAAGAGTCAAGTGGGGAAAAAGAGCAGCAGCGGTTTTGGTGGTGTTTCCATGTGATGCTGGAAATGCCATGTCTCAGACCTCCTCTTTTTTCTCCAGCAAAATTTTGTGCAACTCATCTGCATCTTCACTTGTCTTCACCCTTATCAATATTGGCAGAGGGACTGTGGCATTCTTCTCATTGATGGGGCAACAAATTCTTGATATAATGGTTTAATATTAGACAAAAAATATTGAAAAGGAATCTCGTTCTGTGTTATATTTCTTGGGTCATAGCTAAGATGAGAACAAGAACAAATGTATGAATATACACTCCTCTCCCAATTATTAATTAGCATTTCCAAATCTTAAAACTAAAGATGTATGAAGTCTACTAAGAAGGTAATGGGAATGCAAACTCCTGTAATTAAATTAAATGAAAGAGTGCTTAGTTCATATTTTAAGCAAATGGAAAAAGATAACGAAGTGTCTCCAATTGCTGAAACTACTAATAAAATGGTACCACCAAGCAATAAAGTGTCTAAAGATTTACAAAATTAACAGGGAAAAGAGGCTGATTTTAAAGATGATTTAAAGTAGTCTTCTTTTCAACAAAACCTAATGGAAACCTGACAATGCTTTCTTTTTAATTTGAAAAGGGAAAAAAAAATCTCACACGGAAATAGATATACTCATCAAATCAAACTGCCTTAACAGCTGTTGAAATAGGACAAAGATTAGAGATTAAAAATCACAACCAACAACCCTTCTAAAAAAGAAGATGGTAGAAAATATGTACAGCTCAAGATTGACAAATTATGTTGCTAGGAATTCTCTGAGCTAGGCTTTGATATTGCAAACTTTCATTGTGATACCGGGCAATAGGTATCACAGTGAAGAAGATGTTGGGAAGTGAGGCTAGTTGTTTAGCAAGGGTTGAATATGCCTTTTTGAAAATAGATTGAAAATTATGAATATGAAACAGTTATCACTCAACAAATATATGCAAATTTACAATTGATTGTCCATGTGTGTAAAACAGACTGTACATAATTTTAAGTTTTCTGAATGTAATAGAACCACAAATAAACTATAGAACTCTTACTTCATGGAAGATTGGCAATTTTTTCAAGAGAAAATTGTTCCATAATGTATTGGCAGCTTGAAGAAATATAAACAAAATACTGTAGAGGAATATTAAGCTACAATGCTTCAAGGTTTGGCTCAAGAAGTTAGCAGAAAGTCATCTTCATGACAATGCCCAACAATTACAAGATTGAGAATAATATATCATTGGCCTCTCCCAGTAAATCTGTTTATTACAAAATAATTAAGACCTTTCTGATAACACCTGAGAGTTTCTATTGCTCTTTAAATCAAGGAGTCTGAACTGAAAGAATGAGAAATCCTGAAGAAGGGAAAACAAAAACAAACATTGGAAATAGTAGGAGAAGGAAAAACAGTTGAATAGAACCCATCATTAACTGTTAAATATTATCTTGTATTTTTATTATTTTATTTTTAATGCTTCTCATTTGTAATGCTGGTCTTTGACCATAATAAAAATGATGTACCGTATTTTTCAGAGTATAAGATGCAACTTTTTCCCCCCTAAAAGGGGGTGAAAATTTAGGTGCATCTTATACACCGAATATAGCCCCATCCACCCACTGGCCCCCACCCTTTGGCCTCTGCCTCCCAGCAATTTACCTCTTTGCAGCAAGCAGCAAAAAGAAACATCCCATTTCAGCTTCAGCACAACCTAATTAGCACAAGTTGATTGTCTGTTGGATCGGCCTCCCGACTCTCAGCTGTTTTGCGCAGGCCTCTGCTGTTTGCTGCAAGGAGGTAAATTGCTGGGAACAGATTTTTTTTTTCTTGTGCTAATCAAGATATGCTGAAAACAAAAATGAAAGTAAAGCAGGCTATTTGCTGTTTGCTGCAATGAGGCAAAATTGCTGGGAGGCAGAGGCAGATTTCTTTTTCTTGTTTTCCTCACTAAGAAAGGTAGGTGTGTTTTATAGTCTGGAATGTCTTATACTCTGAAAAATACAGTATGTATGTATGTATGTATGTATGTACCATGTTTCCCTGAAAATAAGACCCTGTCTTATATTTTTTTGAACCCTGAAATAAGTGCTTGGCCTTATTATAATGCACTCAAAAGCCCGATTGGGCTTATTATCAGGGGATGTCTTAGTTTTGGGGAAACAGAGTATCTTTATAAACAGCTGAATAGAACAGTTATAATCAAATATTGAACCTAAAGATACACTTCATTTTAATCAAGAAAATTAAAGATAACACAGAACACCAACTTTTGGTTGGCACTGATGATGTTACTTAGTTGGGCAATGAAACATCTGCAAGCAAACAAGCCGAAGAATACCAAAGACATCACAGTTACATTCTGAGGTACATATATTCCCTTCTATTGGTACCAATTTTTGGTTTGTTTGTTTCATTGTTATAGAAAATTATAGATATGTGTTTAAAAAGTATAGGAATTATAAATCAGTAAAAACCATTGGAATTGAGGCCAGGAATATCAATGAGAATAACTTGAGGGCACATCTTAATTAATTAATTCACAAAATGTCAGCCTTTCAAGGTAATACAGATAAGAAACCAATATTATGAATATTAATGTTACCTTTATTGTAAGGTTACTTCAACAGAATCTTACAAGCCTGAAAGCACTTCTTCCTCTCCTTTACTTAAGAGAACCGGACAAGGTCTCTTCTGAGATGATTGCTCCAAATGCATTCTCCAACTTTGCCCCTTCTTTGAACCCAGATTTCTCTTATCAGGCTGTTGTCTAGGCTGTAGCTTTTCATCCTTTCTGTCTCCCAAGGTTATTCTCACAGCACATTTCATAAGAACTATTGGGGCATGATGTAACCCCTATATCAGTGGTGAAATCCATTTTTTTTTATTACCAGTTCTGTGAGCATGGCTTGGTGGGCATGGTGTGACTTGTGGGCATGGCTTGGTGGGCATGGCAGGGGAAGGTTACTGCAAAATCTCCATTCCCACCCCACTCCAGGGGAAGGATGCTGCAAAATCTCCATTCCCATCCCACTCCAGGGGAAGGATACTGCAAAATCCCCATTCCCTCCCCACTCCTGGGGGAACGATATTGCAAAATCTACGTTCCCACCCCACTCTGGGACCAGCCAGAGGTGATATTTGCCAGTTCTCCAAACTACTCAAAATTTCCGCTACCAGTTCTCCAGAACCTGTCAGAACCTGCTGGATTTCACCCCTGCCCTAGATAGAATAGAGTTCTAGTCATTGCTTGTTTTTCTTTTGTTCTTTTTGATAGCACAACAAACAGAGAGGAATTAATAAAATAAATCCAATACATTGCTAGGTTTTAGTGGAAGTTTACAGATTACATCACAAATAGAACCGCATCCCCTCCCCTGGGCTTCTTTTATCCATTCATTATACCTTACTTACAAATAATGCAATCCAATATATTAACACCCATTAACCACTTATAATGTATTATATCATCATCCTTTGTTATTCCAAAATAACATTATTGGATGGTGCTATATTAATGCATTAAATCTCTAATGGGAGATGGCTAATGAGTAAATCCCCCCCCTCCCGGAATGATCATGCACAAATAAAGAGAAGTATGTCAGGGGGAAAAAAAGCTTTTTACATTTTCTACTAATGGATCTTTTAGTAATTATACTGCAGCTAATATTAGGTACAAAAATTTTAAGAATCATAGAAAGAAGAAATAGGGTCAATACCATCAACTTCATATAATTATAATATCTAGTGGAAATCAAGTTAGTTTATCTCAGTATTAGGACAGTGGGTGATATTATTAAAAGAGATACATCAGTCCTTATTTGAAAGAAAATGAAACGAGATATTATTTGTAATTAAAAAACTTATGAAGTTAATTAAAAGCTTAATTAAAACATACATTGTTTAGTAAACAATGTTCAGGTTTTAGTTCATCTCATACTACTGAATGTGGGGACTGTTTAAAAAAGAAATCACATTTTTGTGAAATGCTAAATAATGATAAGTGAAAATTAAAATCGAACAATTGGAATTATTAAAGGCTCACATTCTTTCAAAGAGCACCTCAAGTTAAAAATAAATTATACAATTGATTTTGGTTTTGGGGTCATACTGTTTCCAGGGACTTATCTTTAGTTCTGGATGGGGTGGCATGTCTTCCAATCAGACCTGGTGTGCATTCTGGAGGTTCTTCTGGACTCCTGACTCCTATTCAAAAAGCAAGTGGCAGGTGAAGCCATGGCCAGGAAGACCACTGTACTGTTTCGTGTTGTATGCCAATTATACCCATTCCTGGACTAGAAGGCTCTGTCCACTGTTGGTCATACCCTGGTCATCTCTCTTGTCCTGGTCACATATTACTGTATTGCACTCTAGATGGGGTTATACTTAAAGAGTATCCAGTCTAGGAGTGGGTTCTATTTACCTTTACTACTGGTTCGCAATGGGTTTTGCCATTAATCATGATCAATTTGTTTTAATGGTTTATTTATTTGTATGACTTTTACTTTTTAAATTGAGCTGTTGTTTTTAACCATTGTAAGTCACCCAGAGTCACTTAAGTGAGATGGACAGCCATTCAAATATATTAAAATATTATATATTTTACAAAAATATATAATAATAATGCTATATCATTATATGCTAATTATATTTTTAGGTGCCCAAAGCACCTTCATACAAATAGACTACATTCAGATTTTTAAAATCTTAGTATAATTACAGATGTCTCCACAGGTTGGATTAAAATTATAAATCAAATTACAAATTTTAACCAATTTTTTGAACTGAAGAAGTAAAAATTGCTATTAGGTTTTTTTTGGTGGAAATTTAACCACAAAAGTGTTTCTATCCAATGAAAAATGCCAAATAAAAAATTATAAAGTTATTTGTAATTATTTAGACAATAATTGTGAAGAACATGTGCTGGCATCTATGTTTTGGGAAGCCTTATAAATAATTATAACTACAAGTTTAATAGACACAGGAAAAGGAAGAAAGAAAAAGTGGAAAATCAGAAAATGAAACTGACATTTTATTAGCATCATTTTAATCTAAAGGACCTATTAAAATACATGATCAAAATAGTAAAAGATGTTGAATCATACACAAAACAAAAACACGATGAGCAAGTTGGAGTTTGCAAACATGATGACAAGTAAAAGTAAATTAAAAATAAATTCAGACAATACTGATAATTCACTGAATGACTCATTTAGAGGTTTATATAATGAAACACTTTGGTATTCCCTTTTTGGAAATGCACCCTATTCTACTCAAAGAGATTCCCAAGAGAGAAATATGAACAAAATGGACAGATCAGCTGAAGGACAAATTATCCCAAAAACTCTCTACCAATAAGACACTTCAACTACATAAATCTATTCCAGTTGATAGATTCCCTAATCAGATTTTGCCATCTTACATTCAACTAGTTCAGCTTTTTCAACCAATTTTATCTATTCATCCATCTATGTTTAAAGGAATCAGTACTCTTTTAACCAACCTTGTTTTGATAGTGAATGCCATTCAGCGAAAGAACAACTATTTTCCTACTTTAAAGAATATAAAAAGGATCCTCTCTCTTATTCAATCCAAGATTTGTTGTTCTTCAAGAGAAAATATAAATAGTTATTACCAGCGGTGGGATTCAAGTAATTTAACAACCGATTCTCTGCCCTAATGATTTCTTCCAACAACCAGTTTGCCAAACTGCTCAGAAAGTTAACAACCGGTTCTCCCAAAGTGGTGTGAACTGGCTGAATCCTACCACTGGTCATTACAAGCAAAGAATAAGGAAGGCTTTGATCAGTCTTGGAATCAACTAATTTCTGATACTTTTCTAAGGATTCAGCTCTATTCTGCAAATGCTTCCTTTGGTTTAAAAAATTTCATCTTTCATTCCCACTTCAGTTTGGGAAGAACACTTCAGATTGCTGTACACACAGGTGGAATTACTCCACCCAAAGAGGAAATTAGATTATAAAGTTCCTCTATCCCTTCTTGCCCCCCTGTATCAGGCTCTAAAATCACAAAACTGATTAAATTCCTGAATCTGAATAAAGCTTCAGGATACTTTATTTCCTTGGAGGGTATCCAAAACAATTTAGATTGGCTGGTACCCATTCTGCCTTCCCTCACACTGATAACATGCTAAGGGTCCTGATGATTGGGATGTAGCAATGGTGATCCTGATCTACAAAAAAGTAGGCAGAGATTTACCTACCAATTACCATCCCATTAGCTTCTTTAGTGTAGTCAGTTATTTATATGCTAGACATTTACATAAGAAGCTACTGTATTAGTTTATAATAGAAAAATGTGGCTGATAGCAGGCAGGCTTCAGAGAAGGCTACTCATCATTGTCCGTGCTTCAAACCCCCACCCCACCCCCAATATCTAGTTGAGAAACACTCCTCCGGAGCTCCCTCATCACTCCACGCAGTGTATCTTAGATGTGTTTTTGATCTCATATCTAGATCCAAATTATAAGAGAAATTGAGCTGCTCCTCGGTTGATAAAAGATTGTTTGTTCTTATATATAAGTTATATGAAAACTCTTGGAAAAAGTGCAATATTAACACCTCTTAGAATACTAGACAACACAATATCAACAGTAGAGACCTTCAAATTTCTAGGTTCTACCATATCTCAAGACCTAAAATGGTCTTGACATCAAAAACGTCATCAAAAAAGCACAACAAAGAATGTTCTTTCTGCACCAACTCAGAAAGCTCAAACTGCCCAAGGAGCTGCTGATACAGTTCTACAAAGGAATTATTGAGTCTGTCATCTGTACCTCTATAACTGCCTGGTTTGGTTCTGCAACCCAGCAAGAAAAACACAGGCTTCAGAAGATAATTAGAACTGCAGAAAAAACAATTACTACCAGCCTGCTTTCCATTGAGGACCTGTATATTGCATGAGTTAAAAAGAGGGCTGTGAAAATATTTACAGACCCCTCACATCCTGGACCTAAACTGTTTCAACTCCTACCCTCAAAACGATGCTGTAGAGCACTGCACACCAGAACAACTAGACACAAGAACAGTTTTTTCCCAAATGCCATCACTCTGCTAAATAAATAATTCCCTCAGCACTGTCAAACTAGTTATTAAGTCTGCATTACTATTAATCTTCTCATCGTTCCTATCACCCATCTCCTCCCACTTATGACTGTATGACTGTAATTTTGTTGCTTGTATCCTTATGTTTATATTGACTGTTTCCTAATATGATTTGATTGCTTATTTGTTCCCTATGACTATCATTAAGTGTTGTGCCTTATGATTCTTGAAGAATGTATCTTTTCTTTTATGTACACTGAAAGCGTATGCACCAAGACAAATTCCTTGTGTGTCCAATCACACTTGGCCAATAAAGAATTTCAGTCTAGTCTAGTCTAGTCTAGTCTAGTCTAGTCTATGCAATGCCCAAGGACACTGCACCAGAGAAATTCCTTTTAAAAGGGGAAAGTAGAATAAGGATGTATTCTAGCTCTCATTAACTTTCTTTAAAGACAAACTGAAAAGCCCATCTCTTCATCCACCAAAATTGGGAGATGGACACATTTCTGATGCTGTGCTGCTTTCTCAGACACAGATTGCCTGAAATGAGTATTTCATATTGTAGCTGAGGACTGTCAAGAAGAATGGCTAGAAATTAATTACTTTAAAACCAAGGTCATGGTTTTTGCTAAGCATCCTAAGGCACATGTCTGGTGACTAAATAACTATTTAATAGAAAAAGTCAAGACCTTTAAATATCTGGGGATTGTTTTCCATGCTATGGGCAATTGTAAATCTCATGCCAGCTATATTACTTTAAATCCAGGAAAAAACAGTGGCTTTCCAACCCTTCTATTTTTCCAAAGGAGCTCGATTAAAATGTGGTCCTTTGTTGTGAAAATTCTCTACTTAAAATCAAGTAGCTTTTCATCTTTTCTTATTGGTTTAAGCTCTCCTTTTTTTTCCAGTCAGCTTGGCCGCTTTAATTATGATTGACAGCTTTCAGTCTTCCTGGTGCCAGACAAAGCATGCCAAACAGCAACTGTATGGCTTTTCATGGCCAGTCATCACTTTGATGGGCTTGTGGATGCACACTAGCTGATTTCAAACAGTGGGGGATTGATTTACAGCTGCAAGCAAACTTTACTATTCTACCCAGTAACACTCTCTTCAGTCACTCTGCACACATTCCCTAACCAGCTAGATGAATTAGTCCCATAATGATTACAAAATTCAGAAGGGATTTATCCTTAGATTCAATGCTCTTCCAACAGCCATTACTGAAGGAAGATACGAAAAGATCCCCTTTGAACAGAAACTATGTCCATGCAGTGAATTTTGAAATGATGGAACGTGTATTATTCTGAATTGCCTGAACTACACAAGTCCTCACCAGAAATTATTATCTCCATCTTTTATTAAACATCAGGGTCATTTTGAGTAGCTTAACTTATTATAGGATTGGGTATGTGTATGTGATGGCTCAGTGGTTAAAGATGCTGAGCATGTCATCTGAAAAGCTGACAGCTTGGGGTTCAAGACCCAAGTGTCATGTGATGGGGTGAGCTTTCGTCCTAGCTGCAGCTCCTGCCCACCTAGCAGTTTGAAAGCATGCAAAAAAAAAAAAAAAAAAAGCATGCAAAAGCGTATGCACCAAGACAAATTCCTTGTATGTCCAATCACATTTGGCCAATAAAGAATTCTATTCTATTCTAAATGTGAGTAGATAAATAGGTAACATTTCAGTGGGAAGGTAACAGTGTTTTGTGTACCTTGGTGTATAGTCGTACTGGCTACATGACCATGGAGATGTATTCAGACAATGCTGGTTCCTTCAGCTAAGAAATGGAGATGAGTATTGACGCCTAAAGTCGGATATGACTGGACAAAGGAAACCTTTACCTTTACCTTTATTACAGGATCAATTTTATTTCCTTGACCTTAGCTAAGTATCATTCTAGTTTGTTCAGTACATTGTAGTATTTTTCCTAATACTTTTTAGATCAATTATTTTTTCCTTCTTTATACTATTTATGATTTTTGTGTTTTATCTGCTGGTCTATGATCAAATCATTTTTGCTTAAAAATAGTATAATGTTTGACATTATATTTATGAATAATTTATCCTCCCAATATATCAAAGCATTCCTGTATGAAACATTTCTATCGTTTTATATTTTTCTGTGACAGATTTATATAGATTAAAATCACGTTATTCCAAAATTTGGAATATCTAAGCTGTGTCATCCCTCACAACTTTTTGTCTCTTTCCAGAGATCTGCCAATCTAAAATCTGCCAACGTAAGTAATGTATTGTTATAATACTCCTCATGTTATGATTCTCCCTGGTTCCATGGTTGGAATAAGCAATATAGATAGTTTTCTATTAAATTCAATCTTTCTATTTTCTACCAAATTCAATAATTATATTTCAATATGTCCTCATATTTTTTCCATTTTAATGGCCAACTTTCCCCCCTATATTTAAGTCACTAATACTCTAATACAAATGAAATGTTTGAGGAATGTTTGTTTATTTACAATTTTCATCCACTTCCCCTTTATAGCTTTTAATCAATTTGATGAAAAGGAAGCTGCTTTAATTATTATTAGTATTATTAATTTTTACAAAGGAGAAAGAATAAATAAATCAATAAATAATCATGACTTGCTGTAGTGGGGTGAATTATTTTTCTCCTATTGACTCTGGGTTTTATCTGTTTAAAAGATAAAATAATCTTATTTACTTGCAGAAAATGTTGTTAGTGGTGCTATTATTTTAACAGGAGTCAAATTGATACCTGTGATAATCTTTTATAACAGTCTTTACTCCTATATTAATTTTCAGTTAAATCTGCCCTATATTAAGCATGTGAAGGAATATAACTGGTGGAAACCGGATGGGAGAAAGCAAAGCACACATACTTTTTATTACACTTCTCTGACCTGAAATACCTCAATTTCTGGACCCATCTTGGGCTCAACAAAGTGGCTATTTTAGTTACAAGCCTGGGATGGAAAATTGAATGGGACCATCTTACCATTGCAAGCTATTGCTGAAGGAACCAATTCATTATATTTACAGGCTACGACTCTTTGTGGGCTTGCTGCTTCTGCCAACTGGCCCAAAGGCATTTGTCAAAGGATATTTCTAATGGACACACCATGAGATAAGTATAGGTTTATCCACATAGGCATGCATCATAGTTATCTGATAATATGTTTTTTGTAGTGGGATGACTAGAGAAGGATAACTAATGTTATTGATACTTCTGGGGAAAAGATTCATTGAGAAAAACATATAAGGAAATCCATGTGTCCTCCTTGAACCTTAATTAGTAGATCCTCTTGGGCTATGATGAGTATTTGTAAGTGGGAAGAACAGGCTTGGGAACCTATAAGACCAGATGGTCAAAAGAACACACAGTTAAATATATATTCTTTGAAAAAGTGTTGGCACAGATTTAATTTCCTAATAAACCCACTATTAGGACAGATGTTCATATTGTTATCCTAATAGTTGACAGCTGCTTTGATTGAAAGACAATGGCCATGGGTGATTTTTTTCTCCTTGTTCCAAATTTCAGTTGTGTTTTCTAACCAAATGTATGAAAAAAGCAGCTGGGTAGCCATAAAGCAGAGTAACCAAGAAAAATCAAATTACAATATTAAGCTTGTTGACTGGTGTAAAAAATCAGTAGTCTCAGTTTTGGATTTGTCATCTTTCGACAAGACTAAAGATGAGGAATTTGATTGGTATGACAGTGAAGTTCTCATAAAAAGAAGAAATGAAAAATGGAAGTTTGTATACATGTCTACATCATTTTTTTTTTTAATTCTTGAGATCTGGAAAGATATAGTCTCAATAAATGTGATGGTTATACATTTGAGAAGAGCTATTTCTCTCCCCCTCGGGATGCATGAATTGAACTCCAGCTGGAGTTTTCATGACCAAACTTTCTATATTGGTCAACTATAATTCTTCACTGTGTCATCATGTCCTAGAAGTAAGGGACCCTGAAGTAGGAATGTTTCATGCAATGTTTCAGAACTCAGAATCACTTAGGCCTTACCTTCCATTTTTTCTTGAGAAAATAAGCTATCTAAACATAATATCTACTATTTACATACCACTAAAACAGACTGTGCTTGACTGAATGTGCTGTAATCTGTTCATGTACTTATAGTGTAGTATAGAACATTGACATTTGCAAGAGGGGGCTAATAGTGTATGCAATATGATAAACTAAGTACAAATGGACAGAAATGTGGCATGATGTCACAGTGCATATTTTGCTATTTGTCTGGGTTATCAACATTTGTATCAGAAGTGCACACACACACACACACACACACATTTTCTATCATCTTAGGTATTCTGATATTATTTTGACTGTGTTGCTGCATAACAACCTTCTGTAGTGGTAGTGGAAGATTGGTGAGGGAGAATTGGAGAATGATGTGTACTTCTGTCCCTTAGACACATGGTACCTAGAGTCTTATATTCCCATGCAATGTTTAAGTACATAATATACAGAACCGAACAAACTTTTATTGTAGCCAGGAAAGAATTGTGCTTGGATTATACATTGTTTTTGCCCTATCCTTGTTGGGCCACCTTTGTAGGGTAAGAAATTTGTTCCCATCTTCAATTCAAAAACTGTGACAAAAACTTACTCCTTACATTTGAGATGTTCTCGTTCTAGACAGGAACTGGTAAAACATTACAAACACAAGATGAAATAGACATTTCCTTGGAAAACTCAGTGAGATAAAACCATCAAAAACAAGTATGAGTAATAGTGGTTCAGCGCCTATATAAACTAGTCAGAAATCCCTGTAGGATGGAACTCTGATCCAAAAGTGGATTGGATTTCACTTCATTGTAGATGATTTAACTTTGTTTATACAACCTGAGAGCCACTGAGATTACTTGATTATGGTAAAGTAGAAGTATGATAAATAAATAAGAACTGTGCAGGGATAAAATGTGGATTTTGAAGTTGATCAGGAAAAAAATTGAACAATTTAGCATTTCATAAGGCAGATCAGACTGCGCTAACCTACCCTGTTCTAACCCCAGTTCAAATTGTTCTGCAAAACTCTGGTTCTAATTGACCAAAAAGAGCAAACAAATAAAATCTTCTTAATGCTTTTATAAAATGCCATGTCAGGAAGGGAAGGAGAGTGAGGATCAAATTCAATAACCAAGTAGTTTGTCTTCAACACAATGAACTCTGCAGACAATCTATCTTTTGTCACCCCAATTATAAAGATATCGCTGACAAACAACACAAATTTCCATGAAATATGATTTGTTTCAGTCCCTTACATCAGGTTCAATTTGGGTCTTTCTTTCTTTCTTTCTTTCTTTCTTTCTTTCTTTCTTTCTTTCTTTCTTTCTTTCTTTCTTTCTTTCTTTCCTTCCTTCCTTCCTTCCTTCCTTCCTTCCTTCCTTCTTTCTTTCTTTCTTTCTTTCTTTCTTTCTTTCTTTCTTTCTTTTTGTTTTTGTCTTTTTTTTCATGAGCTTCTGACTAAATAAAAAACTGTTTAGATATTTTCACTTTTATTCTGTGAAATATGGGAAGCTTAAGCACTTCCCCCCCACCCGCTCCCCCAAATTACACCTTGGAAAAACAGCTAGTTGGAAAGGTCTATCCCTGCACTAACCAAAGTTGAGTCAGGCTGTTTAAAATCAATAAATCCGCACCTCAAACTATTTGAGTAGCAAACTTTTAATGATTTACCTTCCATTTCTAAAACCAAAGCTTTTAAATTTTACTGGAAAAGACTGTTTTTTTTAAAAAAAATAAATTTATTTAAATTTATTTATAAAGTATTCTTAGTAGGTTCGGAAAAAACTGATTGCTAAATAGACAATATCATTACTATTAAGGTAACAAAATAATCCTGCTAATTTCTTTTATTTTTATTAGGTTTTCTGAATTATATCCATTTCCACAAAGCCAGTAAAGAAATAGCCATCACATATAAGTCAAGCTTCCTCCAGTGCTTCCAACTCCACCTTTATTCTTATTGGATGCTTTCCAGATATCCTGGATTACATTTTTTAGAATTGCCCACCCATATGGAATGAACCCATATGAAAAAATGTACTCTGTGGCAAAAAATAACAAATTATCTTGATAAATGCAGTAAATATTTCATGAAATAAATGAAAGAATAGCTAGCTTATTAAACATTTGATTGCTGCAAACAAGGTGTTTTGAATGCACGTACTACATTAAGTCCTAATCATTTGTCCAGTATCACTGAGTAACACTCAGGTTAAAATAAAGGTCTGAACCAAAGTATCAAGTTCAATAGTTCCTCTATCCAAGAACTACTGAAAGTACTTTCAACTGTAATCTATTTGGAAGGAAGTCCCAGTAAATGCAATGAAACTTACTTCCAAGTAAACAGATGCAAGATTGCCAATATCATATTAAAATCAATGCAACTAATTTATCCCATTGTCACATTTGTACACATTTTTGGCATGTGTTTTTCCCCTAAATATGATTTATTTTGTGCATATTTCCCTTAATTATTCCCTTGAATAATTTTTCCCCACACCCCTAGATCTACCCAAAAGTTGTAATCCTTACTTTCTCTCTCTCTCTCTCATCTATCTCTCATCTGTTATCTATCTATCCATTTCTGTCTCTAATTTATATCCCACAACAATCACTGTTAAATATTAATTAATATTAACTTGTTTGTAATGCTGCTCTGTGACCATAATAAAAATTATGTATGTATGTATGTATGTATGTATGTATGTATGTATGTATGTATGTATGTATGAATGAATGAATGTATACAGTTGAATAGAACAGTCATCCTCCAATATTAAACCTAAAGGTACACTTTACTTTAATCAAGAAAATTAAAGATAACACAGTACACCAACTTTTGGTTGGCACTGATGATGTTACTTAGTTGGGCAATGAAACATCTGCAAGCAAACAAGCCCAGAGAACACCAAGGACCTCACAGTTCAATCCTGAGCTTCATATATTCTCTTCTATTGGTACCAATTTTTGGTTGGTTTGTTTCCTTGTTATGGAAAATTATAGATATGTATTAGTATGCTTTTAAAAAATATGGGAATTATAAGTCACTAAAAGTAATTATTCTCAGTGTCTTCCAATAACGAAGAACATAAAAATGGCAAAAATGTTTAAAGAAAATACATTAAAATCCCAACAGTATAATATTGGCACCATATCCCAAAAGCCCTCCAGAAAAGCTGTTTTCCTCTTTTCTCCGAAGAGAAAATATTAGAGACAAACAAGTTGTGCCTCAGGGATTTAATTTCATATATTAGGGTTTACCTAATTTCATTTTTACCTATTTCATGTAATTCAAGTTATTTAACATCAACTTTTGATGCAGATATCAAACATGCTAGCATACATTCCAATATATACTGCTGAATTACCTCAACTCAAATTATTTCAGTTTCAAAGAGTTAAAGGAGATAATCAGTCAAATATTTACTCAGCTTTCCATAATGTTTTTTTTCCAATTAGCAGAATGTTTTACCAACCTCCTCAAGAGTATGAGCCAAGGGGAATTCAATTTCACCTTTCTGAGAAGAGCATTACTATGAGATTTTTCTCTTAATGAGCCTCAGAGTTGAGATGCATAAAAGGGCTTTGGTGCCCATATGTTTAGTGCAAAATATAATCTTTCATATTGCTGTGGAAAACTTTTCCATATGCATAATTTATGAAGAACAAAATATAGAAACACAGTTAGAGGTGCCAGTATTAGGGATGTAATTAGATTGATGAAATATATTTTGGTAGATTAAAATATATCTCCCCTTAAGCAAATGAGGGAAGGAGGGAGCTGGCTTCGTGCTTCTAGGAGCAATGTGTGTGATCGCAGCTGTTTCTTCTTTTTAACTGCCAGTGGGGGTGTGAACTGATTGGGTGGGAGCTTGGCTGTGTTCTGATTGGGTGGAGGTGTGTTCTGATTGGTTGGGGGTTTGGCTGTGCTCTGATTGGATGGGGGGTTGGCTGTGCTCTGATTGGATGGGTGTGTGTTCTGTTTAGGTAGGGGCTTGGTTGTGCTCGGGTTAGTCTGAGTAGCAGGGGGATTTGAGCTGGTGAGCTGTGTTTCTGTTGTTTGGCTTCGTGTTCGTGGCCGTGCTACCTCTTCATGGTGGGTGTCAGTCTGCTTCATGTATGGATTGGGGGAGCTCAGATACGTAGATGACACCTTCATAATCTGGCCACATGGGAAAGAAAAACTGGACAACTTCCTCACACATCTCAACAGCCTACACCCCAAAATACAGTTTACCATGGAAACAGAAGCGAACAACCAACTTCCCTTCCTGGATGTCTTAGTCTGCAGGAAATCCAATGGCTCCCTAGGACACACCATCTACCAGAAGAAAACACACACAAACCGCTATCTGCACGCACTCTCACACCACCACCCAGCACAGATCAACTCCGTAGCCAAGACACTTATCTCCAGAACAAAACGCTTAGCTGACGAACAACACCTAAAAACAGAACTACACACTCTCACTAACGTATTAACATCCAATGGATTCCAAAGAAATAAGATTACCAACCTAATCCAAAAAGAAACCCCCACTAAAATCCAAGACAGAGAACAAGAAAACGGCAAAGCCCTCCTCCCATACATAAAAGGCACCACAGATAGAATCAGCAAGATCCTCCACAAACACAACATCAAGACAGCATTCTGCACAAATCAAAAAATATCCACCATCTTAAGAAACCACAAAGACAAAATTGAGTTAGAAAATCAAGGAGTATATGAAATCCCATGCACCGCCTGCCCCACCACATACATCGGACAAACCAACAGAAGAATAAGTGCACGCATTGAAGAACACAAGAACTCAATCAGAAAAGAGGAACCAACTTCTTCCCTGGTCCAACACCTCAAAGTCACAGGACAGGATATTGACTTTAAAAAGACCAGAACTATCGCCAAAACTGAACACTCTAACAACAGAATAATCAGAGAAGCCATCGAGATAGAAAAATGCCCACACAGCATGAATAAACGAGATGATACCTCCTGCCTATCAGCCACTTGGAAACCAACCCTTATTGACAAACAAGGCCCCAACACAAAGAATGACACCAGACCCACACTCATGAAAACCACACAGGATGTCACCACCACATATCCACGCAAAAAGCAAACCCACACCGATGAGGCACGACCACAAACCAGAAGCCAAACCACAGCTGCATCATTAGCCACTTTAAACCCCTCCAATCCATACATGAGGCAAACTGACACCCATCATGAAGATGTGGCACGACCACGAACGCGAAGCCAAACAACAGCTACGCAGCTCACCAGCTCAAATCCCCCTGCAACTCAGACTAACTCAAGCACAACCAAGCCCCCACCCAAACAGAACACACCCCCAGCCAATCAGAGCACAGCCAACCCCCCATCCAATCAGAACACAGCCAAGCTCCCACCCAATCGGTTCACACCCCCACCAGCAGTTAAAAGGAAGAAACAGCTGCAATCACACATTGCTCCTAGAATCACGAAGCTGAAAACACCAGCCTGAAAATGACGAATGAGACTTTGTTGAAACGTCGCCAAGACACTTCCAATTTTACGTGGGAGAAGACCCGAATAACCAAAGACATATGTATGTATGTATGTATGTATGTATGTATGTATGTATGTAAGTATATGCAAAAAATCTCGGGTGTTTACAATTACAATGATGCGGGAAAACACCCAAGATTTTAATGTTTTGCATATGCACACCCGCGAAAACTTAAGAAGACAAATAGATAGATAGATAGATAGATAGATAGATAGATAGATAGATAGATAGATATAGATTATATATAGATATATATGATTTCTGAAATTATGCATAAAGCATTTTATCTGGTTTGCATTTTAATGTGACATCCATTCATTTTAAAGTTGCTGAGGTTGAGAAATACAGCTGTAATAAAACATGCACAAACAAACCAATCTTAGAGAACATTTTGAAGTCCTTGATTTCAGATAACAACTCTTTCCACAGGCAGTAATTCAGCCAATAATAATTAACAGTCTCTTCAGTTCCAGGTTATGGATATGAAGACATATCAAGAAAAACTCTTCACCTCTTCATCCCACCCACACACAGAGAGAGAGAGCATTAGAAGAAAATGCCAGAACCCCTTGCATGTATCAGGGAAAAACTCGCTTCCAAATGACATATTTTGAAAAATTGTCAACCAAAAGCTCCAATGACTTATAAAACTTTATATGGCATGGGACTGAGTTATTTGAGAGACCCCCTCTTTCTTCTTTTTTTGTAAGCCACTCTGAATCAAGGCCATAAAATGCCCTGATATGCCCTATGTGGTCAAGTGATCACTCCAATAAGAATCATAATAGAAATTATGAGTTTTCATATTGCTCAATTACGATCATTCTGGTTTGATTTTGTCTTCTCTTTCACAAACAGAAACCAAATCAAAATGATCACACAGCATAACATTTATTAGAAAAACTTGTATCTCCCCAATTCGTTATTCTTTGGAACTATGTATTTTGAAAACATTATTGTTTTTGAAAATATTCCCAATAAATTTTAGTTGTATGCTGCTTTTTCCCAAAAATTAAAAAAAGAAAATCATGTCCTTTCAGAGAAAATAGCAGAAAAATGCTTATGAAAAATACATATGTACAATTAGGTTCACCTGTTTTTAAATGAAAAACCATTTTTGTTAATTTAGGCCGGAGGTCAGCAATGTGCGGCTCTAGAGCTGCATGCGGCTCTTTGGGCCCTCTCCTGTGGCTCCTTGTCAGATGATCCCACCACTGGGTGGCCCTGCCCCTCCCTCCTGGCCTGCCGTGAGAAGAGAAGGGCAGCTGTGGTGGATAGAGACTCACTCCGTATTCCAGAGCGGGAGCGAAGTGCCCTTCTACTTGCCTCTTTTTCTGGCCCTTGTTGGTGCTGTATGTACCTCGGCCGCTGGGGTACACACGTGACTTTGCTCTGCACTGAGACACTGGCTGGGCCACCCGGCTGCAGCTAATGCTGCATGTTGTAATGGGCTCCAGGAGGAGGACAAGAGGACGCCGTCTCCCCCATTGTGCAGTGCGCTAAGTTTAGGTGCAAGAGCAGCAAGCAGCTATGGAGGCGGAGAGAGGAATATGGAGAGACGCATCCCAGTCAGTGTCTCAGGGCGGAGAAAGTCGCACATCTCCCCATATTTCTCTTGCTGCCTCCATGGCTGCTTGCTGCTCTTGCATTTAAACTTAGTGCACTGCACAATGGGGGAGACAGCATCCCCAACTCCTCCTCCTGGAGCCCATTATGATGTAGAGCATCAGCCGGGGGAGCCCAGCCAGTGTCTCGGGGTAGAGAAAGTCGCACATCTCCCAACAAGGGCCAGAAAAAGAGGCAAGTAGAGGAGCACTTTGCTTCCTCTCTGAAATACGGATCGAGTCTCCATCCGCCTTCACCGCCCTTCTCTTCTCAGGGCAGGCGGGGAGTGAGGAGGAGTGGAGGGTGGGGGGCACAGCCAGCTGACAGGGAGCCCAGCAGGGGGACAAAAGAGCTTCATTTATCTGGGAAACTGAAATGACTCTTGATTTAAAATTAAATCATATGGTAAAAAGCACCCAAAGAAGAAAGAACATCAGAAAAAAAAAAACCCAACCCTTGCCTGTTTTTGGAAATAGTTCAAGAGGGAACACACACACACACACACACACACACACACACACACACGAGAGGGAGAGGGAGAAAGAGAGATGAGAAAGAGGGAGAGGGAGAAAGAGAGAGAGGGAGAAAGATGGGGGAGGGAGAGAGAGACCTGTTTAAAAGAAAATACCTGGAGCCACAAAACCTGCGTAGGCATGGCTGGGGGGTGTCATGTGACTGGATGGGAGTGAGTGATGTCGAGTTTGCCACACCCACCCAGGTTTTGTGGCTCCCGATGTTTTGGTTTCTGTGGGAAATGGGCCCAAGTGGCTCTTTGAGTGTTTAAGGTTGCAGACCCCTGATTTAGGCCATCCAAAAAATTATTTGGTTCAACAAGATACATTTATTGCAACTGTAAACACCGTAGTCCCACAATAGGTTTTTTTTTAAGAAAAAACAAAGCAAAAGAGTTGCACAAATTTACTGACAGCAAAACAACTTGTTGCAGAGTCAGAAATCTTTCTCATGCTCTTGGATTTTGCAATACTTGTCTCAGTGCAGTTAAATAAAGTTATATTTGAAATAATACTGTCCCCACAGAATCATACAATTGAACAATATTCTCCTGCATGTACCTGTAAGTTGTTGAAAGGCCAGAAATCATTGTCTATTTGAAAGTGCTTTTCTATACATTTGGGAGATTTAAATTCTATTGCTTGACAAAGAGAAACATTCATTAAAACAAGAATGTGTTATAAAAGTCTGAATTAGATTTATGCTTACATTTAATAATAGGTTTAATGACACATGAGGTGTGTTATTTTTAGTAGTTTTTGACTACATTAAATCTAATACACCTTTTAACAATGTTCATTAGAATGTAATAACAATTGTTAATATGACTATCGCTTAAAAGTATCCTAGAACCATTTGCTATAAAGCCAATGTCACTAAGCTTAAATTGCACATCAAATTAATACCTCCTATAACACTAATTCAGTAACACAATAATTTAGGACATATTAGCTACTAATATGTTTGTACAGTCTCATCAGGCTTGTCAAGTACCAGCTTCCTTTGTCTCTTGCATTATTTCATTTGTTTCAATATCTACCTCATCTCTTTTCCAACAGTTTGAGATGGATGACAGTAGTTGCTATTATTACTGTACTATAAGTAGGAACAGTCATTTACAGAGGATTCGTTAAAATTGATCTCAGCCCTAAAGAATTTATAATCTGGACATAAGTTTCAAGGTCAAAAGCTTGAAGGCTGCTAAGACACTGAAGCAAAAGGCTTATTCAAAGGTCCAAGGCCAAGAATTATGGTACGGCGAATCAGCCTAGATGAGTGAATAAATTCCAAGTGGAGGTTGGTATATCCAAGAAAGTATTTCCAAACAGGTATAAATGTAGTTTCCAGCACTCTTTGAGATTGCCTGGTAAAGTTCCCAGGAGCAGAGGTGGTTTCAGCAGGTTCTGACCAGTTCTGGAGAACCAGTAGCGGAAACTTTAAGTAGTTCAGAGAACTGGTAAATACCACCCCTGACTGGCCCTGCCCCCATCTATTCTCTGCCTCCTGAGTCCTAGTTGATCAGTAGGAAAGTAACCTTCCCCTGACATATCCAACATGCCATGCCCACCAAGCCATGCCATGCCCACCATGTTTTACTACAGAACCGTAGTAAAAAATTTTGAATCCTACCACTGCCCAGGAGTTGTCCTTTCCAGGTCACTCCTTGTGGTTTTACCTCCTGAAGTGGCTCTTTCTCCAAAAGAACCTGACCTGAGCAGCATAATACTTCCTGCTAGTCCGTTGTCTGCCAACATTCAACAATGTCCAGAACTGCTTCGGTCTCAGAGGCTATGAGTCAATGACTAGAGCTGCAGAGTCCAAAGTTCCTCCATGGACTAATTCTACTTCACACTGTATAATTTGAGTGATAGTCATTTCTTTCCAAAATAGAGGGGAAAAGGGAAAAAAGAGAGAAGTGCCAGGGAGTAAGTATGAATCCAGTTCAGAAATGTATCCATGGGGGTAGAAGCTAAAAAGGAAAAAAATAATTTAGTGGGAAAAAGTAATTATGAAATAGAATTCGAAGGAGGAAGTTATTGGTTTTGTAATTTTGTCATAAACTCCCATCCTCTCAGCTTCTCCTAAGAGGTTCTTATTCTTATGGTCCCAATATTGCAACATGTTTGATTTATACAAGAAGTACCTCCATAAAATAGCATATGTTGGAAGAGACAGGGAGCTATTTCAGGGCACTGCTTATGAGGAACCCTTATTCCCTTAAACTTTCTCCCCACATCTTGCAAATAGTGTTTAAAGGCAATGCTGCTTATAGAAGTAAGAAGTTGGAACAAGAAGGTAGGTTTCATTTGAAAATTTAGCTGAAAATATAGGCGGATCTTCAAAGATGCTTTGATTGGCCATGGCAGTGGTGAAATCCAAATTTTTTTTTATTACCGGTTCTGTGGGCGTGGCTTGGTAGGCATGGTGTGGCTTGATAGGCATGGCTTGGTGGGCATGGCAGGAGAAGGATATTGCAAAATCTCCATTCCTACCCCACTCCTTGGGGAAGGATATTGCAAAATCTCCATTCCCACCCCACTCCAGGGGAAGGATACTGCAAAATCCTCATTCCCTCCCCACTCCTGGGGGAAGGATATTGCAAAATCTCCATTCCCACCCCACTCTGGGGCCAGCCAGAAGTGGTATTTGCCAGTTCTCCGAACTGCTCAAAATTTCCGCTATCGGTTCTCCAGAACCTGCTGGATTTCACCTCTCGATCATGGCATGCTTATTATAAGAGCCATGTGCTTTTCCTGAAATTTCAGGCAGATCTGTATTGCTGCTGTTTGTCAAGAGAGAATGTGCATACAGTAAATTAAGCCCAATTTGTTCCTAATACAAGGGCAGCCAATCTGATTCCCATCATGCAGATCAGCTTTTAGTTCTTGTCAGCTTTAGCCAAAGTGTCCAATGGCAAATTGTAGAAGCTGCAATATTTGTCCTCTCTTGCAATATTGTTTCCAGAGTTGCGTAATCTATGGGTTTCCCATAGTAACAAAGCTGTGACAATTCCTTGACTGAACAGCCAGAGAGTGAGATACTAGGGGTTGAATTCCAGGAACAGTCTGACAACTGCTGGTTTCTAGCCCAAAATAAAATGTGGGGGAGGTATTGCAAGCAGTGGCAGAAGGCCATGAACAAAAGTCTTCCCCTCCCAATCAGTGATAAAATATTGATAGGAATTCTGTTTTGTTGAACAGCAATTTTTCTATAGGGCTGACAGAGCTGAATTCAAGTTTCAATCATTTAAATGTTTGTAGTATACAACAGAAAATGGTAGCTCAATTTTTGGTCTTTTCAGATGTTCTACACCTGAAGAGTGAGGAAAATCCTCAGGGACTACTCACACCCTGGTCAGCCCTTCTTTATTCTCCTACCACCTGGAAGGAGTTATAGAAGCTTAGGCAGCTGCATATAAAAACTGTCGTTCAGTTTTTATTCATGGGCTGTCGGACTCCGGAATGAAAAATAACTCTACAACAACATAGTATGATTGACTTGCGTGGCAGGCATGACATGCAATAAGTTCAAATGGTGCAATAGGACTGAGTGGTTGTAGTAGGATTCACTGGGCTAGGGATTTTTTTTTTGTCTTTCACTGTGAGTTGTATTGTGTTGAGGGGGTTTTACGAAGGGAGGCTCAGCCAATCTCATTGTACACATGTTGTACTCTGACAATAAAGGTTTGAATTGAATTGAATTGAACCTCTTTTCATAATGACCCTCCATTTAATGATGCTGCTTCTTGATTACTTTTGAGTTGCTGAAAACACTAAAGGCAGCAGCAGCCTTTCAGATTGAAGGGAGGGAAGGATTTTGCTTCTCTGCCTTTTTTTTTAAAAAAAAAGAAGGCAATTCTTAATGGGTCCAAGTTTCTAGTCTGATGCTTCAACTGCTACACAAAACTGCTTCTCAGTGTTCCTTACTAATGCCATGAAAACAAATATATAGGGAAAAATGATATATAAATCAGCTAATTTCTTTCATCTTCACTTAAACAAATCTGGGTTGTTAAGGTCAAATGTATCAGTTTAAATGCCCTGTGAATCATACTAGGTGCTGAAGTAATTTACAGTAGATTAAAAATTGCAAACAAATAGCAGGAAATCCACAATCTGCTATAAATTGCATCACGCAACTGACATTGGGTTTTTTTTTGTTGTTGTTGTTGTTTACATTCCAGATTTGTTCATAGAAAGCCAGTTTGGATTATTGATTAAAGCAACAGGCTAGAAATTAAAAGACTTAGTATCTGCCTTTGGCATGAAAGCCACCTGGATGACTTTGAATCGGTCACTCTCTCTCAATCCTCAATGTCAGGCTCAAATGACAATCCAGTTGGTCATTTCCTGTTGCAACCAATGGGTGCCTGCACCTGCAAAAGGACCCTGTACTTGCAGGAAAATACCAGAAAGAAAAAAGAAAACAAGTTTGTTTCAATAGAATGCAGCAACTCTTTAGTAGAGTATATTATTCCATAGTTAGATCTAAATGCAGTGAAAAATAATATCTGAAATAGAATTTTAACAAATGGCTAAATCCTATGCAAAACCTCCAAGTAGTTGAGTCCCAGCCAACATGATCAAAGGCAAAGCTGGCAAGATCTAGACCATAGTTTATCAAACTTGGCAACTTTAAGATCTATGGACTTAATCTCCCAGAATTTTCCAGTCAAGCAAGATCAAAAAATACCAATCTGGATGGATGGATGGATGGATGGATGGATGGATGGATAGATAATTGCCAAACAATGTAACTATATATGAAATTTATTTCTGATTAACCAGCACAAGATTGCACAGTCAGTAAATAATAAAATATCATATTTTGTCTTTAAAACAACAAATTTCTTATTTCAGCTTTCATGGACTATAGTCAGTAGTGGATTGCCCCTGGTTCGGACTGGTTCTACAGAATCCGTAGTAAAACCGGTGGGAGGCTCCACCTACCACCCCTGACATCATCAGAATGCTTCTGCGCATGCACAGAAGAGCCCGCGCAAGCTTCGCTCGCTCACGCATATGGCCCCGTTGCGAACCGGTAGTAAAGGTAAGTAGAACCCACCCCTGACTGTAGTACTTTTCCAGACAATTTCCATTTCCATTAAACAATATCATGAGGAATATAAGGATGCCAATTATATGTTTAGCTGGGGGAATCCTAATTTGTCAATAAAAAATGGGATAAAATGCAGAAGATGCAGACAAAGATGCAGAAAACATGGACAGCATGTAGCCACACAGCATTTCGCTAGCAGCCCATGAGGTAACATTTTACTAAATAATTCCAGAAAAATATGAAGTGAGAATGGGAAACAAAGGGTAAAATTTGCTACTCCCCACTCCTGGAGGCCCCCAATTCCAAACTATCCCTGAAACAAGTTGAAAGATCCATCCTCTTCTGTAGGTGTCATGATATTGCATTTACACTTAGATAGAGCTTGCAGACACTGGTGATTCAATCCCATCACTTCTGACTGATATCGCTGCATCTCATAGTATATCAGGATGATAAGTTACAATTTCTAAGTCAAAATTATGTATCATACTCCTACCCTAAACAATGGCATTTTGAAATTATTACAATTATGAGGTAAAAGACTATAACAATTTTATTTGTTTCTATCAAAGATAGGGAGGAAGGGAAAAAACTTACTAGAGTCCATAAAGTCTTCATAAACAATACAGAAAGAACTTGAGATTGACAAATATATGTGTTGTATTCAAACCGTGTGCCAAAACAACAAATCTTCCTAGGACCCCTGTTGCTTCTTCTAACATTTCAGAACTCTGCAAGTCTGCAAAAGAGGCAACTTCTTTGCAAGTCAAAGTGACATCCTTGGGATGTCATCTTCTACATGTCGTTTGTGACTTCTTTTGAACTGTATAGTCTGAAACTATCAAAAAAATGACTGGCAGAGACATTTTCAGAACATCTGACTGGCATTTGAGAAAATACAAAATACTAGAGAAAATGTTTAGCTTGATTTTTCCCCCTTTTCTTATGTTATATTAGTTTGTATTCATACTTTTTAAAAAATCTTAAATAAAAATTCTCTCTCTATCATCTCTCTATCTATCTACCTACTTACCTACCTACCTATCTACTGTATCTATCTATCTGGGAATCCAAAATCCTTTATAGTACAGATCCAATTGGGAGGAAACTTTAGCACGTAGAACCAGGTTGCCTTTCTAATCATTACTGAAGAAGATGTTTCTTTGCTTTCCTGATGTAGCAATTACTATATTTTCAAGAAAGTAATATAAGATCCTTGGTACCTTCAAGCCCATAATGGTTTTGAACTCTTAGTGCAAAGACGCACTAAAAAGATGCAGTGCTATTTCATTGTGATATTAGCAAGTTAAACATTATGTTTCACACAACTTTTTTTTTTAAATTTGATTTATATGCCGCCCTTCTCCGGAGACTCAAGGCGCCTTACAATGCGCTAAGCAATAGCCTTCATCCTTTTGTATATTTATACAAAGTCAGCGTATTGCCCCCACAACTGGGTCCTCAATTTACCTACCTTAGAAAGGATGGAAGGCTGAGTCAACCTTGAGCCTGGCGATATTCGAACCTGCAGTAATTGCAGGCAGCTGGTCTTAATAACAGGGTGCTTTAGACCACTGTACTACCAAGGCTCAACTTTTCACTGGAATTGAAGTCCTATGGTTGAAATTTCTTCTAGCCATAAAATACTATTGTACCTCCTAACAGCATGAAAAGATGCATCAGATACCATGACATGGGTAAAGTAACAATAATAATTTTTATTATGGTCATGGACCAGCATTATGGTAAAGTACTTATTTCCATCAATAACCAATCATTGCAATTAATACACAGAATGCACCATACAAAAATTAAGCAAATTCAACATTATACGCATTCAGTCTGAAAGCATTATAATGTTCCATACTTTGATACCAACTATGAAATAGTTGGCCTGAGTCTTCAAGAAAGAAAGATATGGGTAAAAGAGACACTGAGTGACAGATGGTTCTAATATCTCCATATAAATTTCAATATTGGTATCTGTGCAGACATCACATGGTCATAATTATGACTAGTATATGATAGTAGCAATTTTATGTTGCATGTAACTTGAATATATTTATAACTCAAACAAAAATGCTGAGGAAAAAGAGTCTTAAGGAGAAAGGCCATTGAACGGCTCTATAGTTTATAGTTTAAGAGAGGATCATGTAATATAATATCATATCAGTGCTTCTGATCAGTTTGTCATGATCTTCTATGCATTACAGAGTTAGTTCTAATTCCATTACATTAAATTATAGTATCACTTCCAGCTGTTTCTTTCCTGGTTTGATAGTATTCAAAGTGTTCTCATTTAACGTAATCTTACTTAATACTTTTAGTAAGAATTTAACCATGCTCTGGGGCAGAAAGTCCTCCAAAACAGATTTGGAGTCCTCCCTCTCTCCCTCCCTCCCTCCCTCCCTTCCTTATGGGATTCATGCAGAAAATAAAATAAAAATAAATCATGAAAAATTCTTCCTGAATTATAGCAGTAGTGAAGCTAGAAAAACCCAATATGAAAAGATATCTAAGCAAAGACTAGATACTTGAAAAACAACTGGTCCTTTTGTTAGAGTAAATTTTGTGCTTCAGGTTCCTAATGAGTTTTCTTTTACTTATTTACTTATTTATCTATTATATTATCAAATTTACTGATAGTCCAAACATATTTGCATATATTCTTACAAATGCCTCTGGCTCTACAATCAATCCCAAAGAACTTCTGAGAAGAGCTAAGTTTGTGTAGAGTTCCAAGCTACACAAATACAAATCATTTTTCCTTCAAACTTGGCAGGTGCAATCCAGAGGTGGTATTTAGCAGGTTCTGACCAGTTCTGGAGAACCAGTAGCGGAAATTTTGAGTAGTTCGGAGAACTGGTAAATTCCATCTCTGACTGGCCCCGCCCCATCTATTCTCTGTCTCCCGAGTCCCAGCTGATCGGGAGGAAATGGGGATTTTGCAGTAACCTTCCCCTGCCACACCCACCAAGCCACGTCCACAGAACCAGTACTAAAAAAAATTGAATCCCACCACTGGTGCAATCCATACAATAGCTGGTATATATGCTGCTATATGTACTACATATATGTAGTACATATACATGTATTCAATTATTGAAGAGATTGTTTGTTTCCAGCAAGTGATGGATTTCATAAAACTGAACAGTAAATATGTGCAAATATTTTGTGTCCAGAGACAAAATGTTATGGGGAACTCTAGATTTTCTGTTCATCTTCTAGAGGAGATCAATATGACTATTCTGGGATTGATCTATCAATTTTATGGAAGTAAATTTTCCAGAACAAGAAGCAGTTTGTTGGGTTTTGGGATAAAGTCAAAATTATCCAGTTCAATTTGGAGATCTTGAGAGGGGTGTTTTTTTTTTAAAAAAATGATGTGCCAATTTTTTCTGTGGCTTAACATGATTTTATTTCCTTCAACAAAATGTTTTTTGTGAAGTTTAGTCTAAGACCGGGCTCTAGAAATAAAGTTTAGTCTGAGAACAGGCTCTAGAAATAAAGAAATAATGAACTGAAAGTAAAACTCAAATTCTAACCTTTTTTTCATATAACCAATAAGAGCCATGGTGGCACAATGGTTAGAATGCAGGACTGCAAGCTACTTCTGCTGACTGCCAGCTGCCTGCAATTTGGCAGATCGAATCTCACCAAGCTCAAGGTTGACTCAGCCTTCCATCCTTCTGAGGTGGGTAAAATGAGGACCCAGATTGTTGAGGGCAATATGCTGACTCTGTAAACCACTTCGAGAGGACTGTAAAAGTACTGTGAAGCGGTATATACGTCTAAGTGCTATTGCTATTGCTAACTGACCTAAGTTCTTGAAATACAGCCTCATCATCTATTAGTATTACATAACTAAAAAAGAGAGTTATAAAAGTATAAAAATAAAAACATCATTGTCACACTGATTTCTACACAAGTCATTAGTCTGAATTAAAGTTCTGTTTTAACTCAGTCCATCAATACTTAATAGACAGATGAAACTACACACCTTTGTTTATTTGAATGATTACAAGTTTTTAATTATTTTGTCTTGTGTGACTTTGGAAAGCCCTTTTCCAGCCTTATGCTATTTGAGATTATCACATGATTTCCCTGTGAAGTGTTCAGCAAAAGTGGCAAGCAGAAATCTTGTAAATTAGTTAAGAAATTATTCAACACACATATATTTTAAAATTGATGTTCAGCTGTGATGTTCAGAAAGTGTGATATACTGAAACTGGTACCCACTTTAGGAAATTTATATATCGTTGGGGCGTGTGCAGTAAGAAACAAAAAATAACCCCTCCTTTTACTATGAATGAGGGATCAGGAATGGAAATAGTTGATCAAAATGACGGCCCCTAGGGAGCGAGCCTTCTCTGTGGGCGCACCTACCCTCTGGAACCAGCTCCCCTTGGAGCTCTGGGTAGCCCCCGACCTTCGCTCCTTTCGCCATCACCTTAAAACATGGCTGTTTCACCAAGCTGGCCTGGACTGAATGGGGTTTTAATGGGAATTTCAGTTTTTATTGTTGAATTTTAGGTTTAGGTTTAGGTTTAGGTTTATTTGATTTGTATACCGCCCTACTCCCGAAGGACTCTGGGCAGTGAACAGCCAACAATAAAATACATAGATACAAAAAATTTAAAAACCAGATAAAATCAAATTAAATCATTTTGGCCCAGACAGATTAAAACACGCCAATAATTTAAAAAACAGATTAAAATTTAGATATTTAAAAAAGGGAAGAGATTAGGCCAAGCCCCCCTGATGAAATAAAAAGGTCTTCACAGTGCGGCGGAAGGTGCGCAGATCCGGGATCCTCCGTATCTCCGGGGGGAGCTCATTCCAGATAGTAGGTGCCCCCACAGAGAAGGCTCTCCCCCTAGGGGCCGCCAGTCGACACTGTTTGGCTGACGGCACCCGGAGGAGTCCCTCTCTATGAGAGCGTACTGGCCGGTGGGAGGCTGTTGGTGGTAGTAGGCGGTCCCGTAGATAACCAGGTCCTAAGCCATGGAGCACTTTAAAGGTGGTAACCAAAACCTTGAAGCGCACCCGGAAGACCACCGGGAGCCAGTGCAACTCGCGCAGGAGAGGTGTTATATGGGAGCGCCATGTCGCTCCCATTACCACCCGCGCGGCCGCACTCTGCGCCAGTTGGAGCCTCCGGGTGCTCCTCAAGGGGAGCCCCATGTAGAGAGCGTTGCAATAATCCATTTTAATTGGACTTGTTGTTGTTTATTGCTGTGAGCCGCCCTGAGTCCTTATGGAGAAAGGCCAGCATATAAGTCCGATAATAAAATAAATAAATAAAAATGGGCTTTAGAGGTAAGATGTCTGAGATGTCATTTAAGAGATGAGGAAAAATCTGCTGCTTTACACAAAAATGCTGCTGGCACCTTGGAAGAACAAAGTTGTCACAGCCTACACATTTATTTGATCGCTAAAAGGCAGCAGAATTTTATTTCTACAAGTGACCAACAAAAATCATCCAGGAAGCACTCAAGCAAACAATGAAGAGAATAGAACTGCCACATAGCTGGCATCTGGATATGGCCAATTACCACAGCATATTTTTTCTTCCAGGAATCTGTCCCATCACATTGAAATGGTATCTTAACTCACAGACGTTACAAATCTTGTGTCAGAAAACTCTATGAATTATTTTAATTAATTATGCTTTGCATGAAAACTTTGTCCAGGTAAGTTTCACTGGCCCATTCTGAGACAGTGAAAAATACAAATAACTTAAGCTGAGGGGAAAGTGACGCCTGGAAAGAGCTACCAGCTTCCAATGGATAAGAATTAAAAGCAAATCTCATTCAGCAATTAAGTAGGGGCCCTGAAAGGCAACTTGTGGAATTAAGAAGGTTTGAACATTTTGGGATGTTATTTTTGTTACTAATTTATTAAAGAATTCTTTTTATTTTGTAAATTCTAAAGTGAATTCAAGAAGTATCCATTTTCTTTTTTTTCCCCTTAAAGACAAAGGTAAAGGTTTCCCCTACCAGTTGTGTCTGACTCTAGTGGGTAGCGCTGTTTCTTAACTGAGGGAGCCAACATTGTCTGAAGACACTTCCATGATCATGTGACTAGCATGACTATAAACGGAGGCACACAGAATGCTGTTACCTTCCCAGGAAAGTGGTGCCTATTTACTGTTATCTACTTACATTTTCATGATTTCGAACTGCTAGGTGGGCAGAGCTGGGACAAGTAAGGGGAACTCATACATTGCTTGGGTCTCGAACTCAGACTGTCAGCTTTCCAGCTGTCAAGCTCAGTATCTTTAACTGCTAAGCCATCATGCCCCCTTTTCCCCCTTAGTTTTTCCTTAATGTTTAGATAAAGATACCATATATAGTTAATACTAGTTCACACACATATGCATACATCTACATGCATATATCTTATTGGGTTAATTATATTTTTAAGTTTTCAAAGTATCAGTCTGGAATATGTGTATCCATATATGTAAATTCTGCTTCCTGTAGTTATGGTACAGCATTGCTTCACTTTCATTACAAATATTAGCTTTATTGGATGTTGTCATCTTTTCATATTAAGAGAACAAAGGAACAAAATTCTATCTTTGCAGCAATATTGAAATCTTAGATATTTCTTCTGTAATTATCTTTAATCCTACATCTTTCTTACAGATCTTCATAATCTACAACTATGTTCCATTCATTAATTCCATTGTTTGAAAGTATGTTGCTTTGCAGTGCAATTATGCGTTTCTTTCACCTTTTAACATTGTTAGAATTTTAAATCAATTATTCAGTAATTATTACATACAAACTTGACACATTTTGCATGGTTTACCACTCTCCCCATATATACCTAATTGTGATAGTGTGCTCCCCTTTTCGATACCACACTTGTTTGGAGTCAATATTTCTTATTTCTTCTGAGAAAGCTCTCAGCTACACTCTCCCTCCCAGATTTTATTCTGTTCTGTTTTCTATGTCTTCCATCATTTCTCCTTTTAAAGTTTGAATGCTGTTGACTATTCTTCCCATGTGATTGACCGAGAAAGAATAAAATATGTAACTTTTTGCTCAGGCGCCCTAGCTTTCAAAGATATATTCTCTCTATCTTTTTTGACATTTTTGTTTCTGAACAGGAGGCAAAGGTCTTTCTCCTTGGGACTAACATTTGATGACATTTCCTGAGGTTGCCAAACATCTCCAAATCCCTCTCTGGCCATAATGGTTGATTGTGGAAGCATCCCAGCTATTCAAATCTTCCTGTTGTGGCCCACCAGCTGCCAGTGGAGCTGGCGGGAGACTCTGATGATGGGGAGGTTGAGGAGGAACTTGGGCCAGCTTTAGAGTCTGGGAAAGGCTCTGATGGATGCTCTGCATCGGACGCAGAGATAGAGCCAGGGACGTCTGACATTTCCCAGTCACCGGAGAGGCAGCTGCCTTTAGAGGCTGAAATGAGTGAGGAGGAAGAACAGCTGGGGCCTGTTCTAGATGCACATATGTGGAGAACAGTTAGAAGAGGTGAACAACGGAGGACAAGGAGTCTCGGGAAGCAAAGCCCATGTGGATGCTGAATGGCCCCTCCCTGGCTGCGGAATAAATAGAAGGAAAGGGGAGTGGTTGTCATAGGTGACAATCATTCGTATTTCTGAAGATTTTGCTCATTGTGTTTTGTGTCAGAAAGACTGATTGCCAGAACTTAATTTGCAGCCTTTTGACTGGGAGCTCAAGGCCTTGCAATTATTGCAAGGAACTGATAAGGTTTGTACTGCAGTTAACTCCTTGAAGGACTATTGCCTGGAGTTTTCAGTGGGTGAATGCAATTGATTCACAAGACGTAAATAAAGAGGGTTTTTTCATGAGAAGGAGTCTGTTTCTTGCTTCTGCTAAGGCTGAGTCAGAACACTTCCTTACCAATTCAGAGAATTGAAAACTAGGTAGATGGGCAAGCAAGCAAGCAATTAGTTTGATTCAAGTCTCCAGAAAGAGACAATGCCCATACCCCTAAATAGAAATTATATATTTTTTTTAATGTAGAGAAAGCTTCTTTTTGCTCATTTATTTTTTATTTATTTGAATTTGTATACCGCCCTTCTCCCTGAGGACTCAGGGTGGTGAACAGCCAAGTAAAAACATCAAATACAAATATTAAAATACAGTTAAAATATACATATATAAATTTGGCCCCATTGATTAAAAACAATAAACAAAACACTTAAAAACACTTAAAAAAAAAATTAGGCCAGCCCGGCTTGCTGGAAAAGGAAGGTTTTAAGGGCACGGCGGAAGGCACCGAGGTCTTGGATTCTCCTTATCTCTAGAGGCAATTGATTCCAGAGGGTAGGTGCCCCCACAGAGAAGGCCCTCCCCCTGGGGGTCACCAGCCTGCACTGTTTGGCTGATGGCACCCCGAGGAGGCCCTCTCTGTGGGAGCGCACGGGTCGATGGGAGGTCGTCGGTGGCAGCAGGCGGTCTCGAAGATAGCTAGGCCCTATGCCATGGAGTGCTTTAAAGGTGATAACCAACACCTTGAAGTGCACCCGGAAGACCACTGGGAGCCAGTGCAGCTCGCGCAGGAGCGGTGTTACATGGGAGCGCCAGGCTGCTCTCGTCACTACCCGCGCTGCTGCATTCTGGACCAGTTGGAGCCTCCGGGTGCTCCTCAAGGGGAGCCCCATGTAGAGAGCGTTGCAGTAGTCAAGGCGAGAGGTGACGAGGGCATGAGTGACTGTGCACAGGGAATCCCGATCAAGAAAGGGCCGCAACTGGCGGATCAGGCGTACCTGACAAAAGGTCCCCCTGGTTACAGCCGTCAGATGTTCCTCCAAGGACAGCTGCCTATCCAGGAGGACTCCCAGATTGCGAGCCCTCTCTGTGGGGGCCAACGACTCGCCCCCAATAGTCAGTGATGGAGTCAACTGACTATATCGGGATGCTGGGAGCCACAGCCACTCAGTCTTGGAAGGGTTGAGCCTGAGCCTGTTCCTCCCCATCCAGATCCGCACAGCCTCCAGGCACTGGGACATCACTTCAAGGGCATCGTTGGGGTGGCCTGGGGTGGAGATGTACATACAGCTGGGTGTCATCAGCGTACTGGTGGTATCTCACCCCAAAGCCACGGATGATCTCGCCCAGCGGCTTCACATAAATGTTGAACAGGAGGGGCGAGAGGACCAACCCCTGAGGCACTCCACATATAAGAGGCCTTGAGGTCGACCTCTGCCCCCCTGCCAACACGAACTGCGACCGGTCGGAGAGAAAGGAGGAGAACCACCGTAATACAGTGCCCCCCATCCCCAACTCTTCCAACCGGTGCAGCATGATACCATGGTCGATGGTATCAAAAGCCGCTGAGAGGTCTAACAGGACCAGAACAGAGGAACAACCCCTGTCCCGAGCCCTCCAGAGATCATCAACCAACGCGACCAATGCCAATTCCGTGCTGTGTCCAGGCCTGAAACCTGACTGGAATGGATCTAGATAGGATGTTTCCTCCAAGAATTGTGGAAACTGTCGCGCGACCACACTCTCAACAACCTTCGCCAGGAAGCGAAGGTTGGAGACAGGACGATAGTTGGCCAATATTGCCGGATCCAGGGACGGCTTCTTGAGGAGAGGCCTCACCACCGCTTCTTTCAAGGCGGCGGGGAAGTGACCCTCACTCAACGAAGCGTTGATAACACCCTGGAGCCAGCCTCGTGTAACCTCCCGGGAGGCCAGTACCAACCAGGAGAGACACGGGTCCAGTAAACATGTGGCCGCACTAAGTCTCCCCAAAATCCTGTCCACATCATCCGGAGTCACAGCATCAAACTCCTCCCAGGTAACATTTTCAAGACTATTCCTCGTCACCCTGCCCTGATCTACCCAGTCAGAGTCCAAATCCCCCCGGATCTGAGCGATTTTGTCATACAGGTATTGTCTGAAATCCTCCGCCCTGCCTTCCAAGGGATCCTCCCGCGCTCCCGGATGGAGCAGGGAGCGGGTTACCCTGAACAGGGCAGCTGGATGATTCCCTGATGACGCAATAGAGACGGAAAAGTAGTTAAACTTTGCCGTCTTTATCGCCACTAGTTAGGTCTTAATATGCGACCTTACCAGTGTTCGGTCAGATTCAGCGAGACTGGCCCTCCAACCGCTCTCTAGGCGTCTTTTCTGGCGTTTCATCTCCCTCAGCTCCTCGGTGAACCAAGGAGCCGCGAGGGATCGACACCGGGTCAGAGGCCGCAAAGGCACGACTCGATCCAAGGCCCCACCAGCCGCCCGATCCCAGGCAGCTACCAGGTCCTCGGCCGAGTCGTGTGCCAGATCTTCAGGAATTGGCCCAAGCTCCGTCTGGAACCTATCAGGATCCATCAGGCACCTGGGGCGGATCCATCTAATTGGGTCCGCCTCCCTGCGGCGGGGTGTAGCGGTTCGAAGGTCCAGACGAAGGAGTGAGTGATCTGACCATGACAAGGGTTTCATGTCTATATCCCCTATAATAAGACCACTCAACCACTGGCCAGAGACAAAAATCAGGTCCAGCGTGTGTCCCCCCCTGTGAGTGGGGCCATGAACTAACTGGGTCAGGTCCATGGCCGTCATGGAAGCCATGAACTCCCGAGCCATCTCTGACGTTTCACCAACGGACGGCAGATTGAAATCACCCATGACCATAAGCCTGGGTGTATCAACTGCCACCGTGGCTATCACGTCGAGTAGCTCGGGCAGGGCCGTTGCCACGTGGCAGGGAGCCAGGTACGTAAGCAGCAAGCCCATCTGAACCCCATGACCCCATCTCACAAAGAGGGACTCACATCCGGCAATCTGTGGCACAGTGGTCTCCCTTGGACCCAGACCTTCGTTAATAATAACCACCACCACCCCGCCCCTCCCCTGGGCCCTCGGCTGATGGAATGCTCTGAAGCCTGGTGGACACATCTCAACCAGAGGGACCCCTCCCTCCGGGCCCAACCAGGTCTCCGTAATACCTGCCAGGTCCGCTCCCCCCTCTTGAATAAGATCGTAAATGAGGGGGGCCTTATTTACCACGGACCTGGCGTTGCACAGCATCAGCCGGAGGCCCAGGTCCTGAGTATCTGAGCCACCTAGTATCCAAGGGGAGCCTTGAGGACCGGGGCATGCAATCGCTCTCAAGTAGCGAGTGCACACCCCCGGCACAAGATAAGGTCCTCTGCTCCCGCCATATCTGCCCCTCCCATCCACCGTGCTGATGACATCCCCAATCCCTCATCCTGTGCCCTCCAGACCGTTACCCTGTGCCAGGCTGGGCCCTGACCTAGGTGGATTACCCCCCCCCATCCCCTTTGGTCACCCTCCCAGTTCCCCTTAAAAGATTATTAAAAACCCTAATTAAAAAACCCCTCAATCCCCGCTTTAAAACATGCCACCTCTCGGGGCTCCAAAGCCCGTCCTTAAGGTAGGCCTTCGATAGAGTGGAAGGCCATCGCCGCAAGAGGGGGGCATCTCGCAGCGCAAGCAAATCTGCCGAGGTATAAACCATACAAGTATGATGAGATGGAAAAGGGGAACCTTAATTGTCCTTTACTAATGACCAAATATGCATAAAAATATAAAAGAATTCCAACAGAAGGGATTCTGGTGTTTTGTTTTTGTTATAAAATAATTTGAACAATTCACTGTTATCAGACTTTACAATGGAGAAAACTCTAACCTCAGAATCTGCTCTATTCCTCCTCTCAGCCCACAAACGCACAAACAGAACAATTAACACTGGAATGACTTGCCTCCAGAAGTTGTGTTCTAACATTGGAAGTTTTTAGGAAGAGATTGGACAACATCAAGTGCCTGACTAGGTGGCTCAGTGGCTAAGACACTGAGCTTGTTGATCAGAAAGGTTGGCAGTTCGGCAGTTCGAATCCCTAGTACAGGTCTCCTGCGTGAGCAGGGGGTTGGACTAGATGACCTCCAAGGTTCCTTCCAACTCTGTTACTGAAATGATATAGGGTTTCCTGCTTGAGCAGAGAGTTGGATTAGAAGACTTTCCAAAGTCTCCTCCAATTCTGTTATTCTGTTATTTTGGATATGAATGGTTCTAAATTCTTCCACGTTTCTGCTATTACTCCTGAATGCTCCAAAACCTAGACCAACTCTAGTACAATTCACCTAAATTTATTTGTTCCAATTATTGGTAATGGACACAACTATTTTACAGGGGGAAATAGCAGAAACAGCAGTGGTTCTATTCCTGCTGTGATGCAGTGTTGGAAATAATTTCACATTGCAATTTGTGTAAATAAAGCAAATCTATGCTTAACGTAAGTATAATCAAAATATCCTATGGTAGATAATAGCAGTCTTTATAAGGAAGGGAAGAACACTGAATAAATTGAAAATACATTTATGAAATAAGCAATAAGCTAACTGAAGCTCAATTTTATACTTGGAATATAGAAGAACTTCAACTTTCCAGTGTAAAGCATAATGAAATTAAAGCTACGACTTTACGAGTAATATTTCTGGCATAATGAACAGCTGCCAGATTCAATCAATATTTTGCATAACAACAGAAAGCATTTGCCATTGGCCTTGTGGGATGAATAGCAGTGTATTAATTGAAATGAACTACTCACTACTGTAGCTGGTTTCCACATTGAGAAAGATTATGCAAAATAGATGCTTCACACAAGCAGAATCAAAGCATTTTGTTGTCATGCAAAATGGCGATAAAATTGAATCATCCAGATGATATTCCTGTAAAGCAATTTTAACTTCAAAATAATTGGAGCAAATGGAATACCTCATACCCACAAATTTAAATAAATGTTTCAGGATGCAACCTTATCCACAGTTACCTAATAGTATTGCCATTAAACTGTCAAAATTATAGCTGCTAATTGCACAAAATTATTTCAAAGAGGCCAATTGGAGGCTACTGTAACTTGCTGTAGGTAAGTCCACAGATGCACCCTTTTATATTGTGTATGGCTTTCTACATGAATTAAAAATATATAAAACAAATGCATTCTCCACAATTCTTCATGAGAAACTATTGAATGGGAAATTAGATAGACGAGAGAGAGAGAGAGAGAGAGAGGGAGGGAGGGAGGGAGGGAGGGAGGGAGAGAGAGAGGGAGAGAAAGAGGGAGAGAAAGAGGGAGAGATTTACAGGTGGAACAGCTCTTGTATGAATATTTTGGTTCTTCATATTCTTCCTGCAAGTGCAGGGTCTACTTTTTTCAGATCAATCGATCCATTAGTTGCAATCAGTGGTGGGATTCAAAAGTTTTTTACTACCGGTTCTGTGGGCATGGCTTGGTGGGTGTGGCATGGCTTGGTGGATGTGTCTTGGTAGGTGTGGCAGGGGAAGGATACTGTAAAATCTCCATTCCCTCCCCACTCCAGGGGAAGGTTACTGCAAAATCCCCATTTCCTCCCAATCAGCTGGGACTCGGGAGGCAGAGAATAGATGGGGGCGGGGCCAGTCAGAGGTGGTATTTACCGATTCTCCGAACCACTCAAAATTTCCACTACTGGTTCTCCAGAACTGGTCAATACCACCTCTGGTTGCAATAGGAATTGATCGACTGACTTATCATCTGAGTCTGATACCATGGGCTGAGAGAGAATGACTGGCCTAAAGTCACCCAATTGGCTTTCATGCCTAAGGCAGGACTAGAACTCCCTGTCTTTCTGGTTTCTAGCCTGGTGCCTTAATTGCTAGACCAAACTGATTCTCAAACTCTATATGAATAGAGGACCATCAATGTGGCCCAACCCAGAAGCCATATCTGGATGTTTTTCTGGATGCACTTGAGGAATTTCTTACTTTATCCATTGCCAATGTTGGTTAAGCTCTGACTGAAGTCCAAAATGATCTTAATAGTTGACTACCCCTCTTAAGCATTCTCTCCCCTCTTTCAGAGGCAAATCATCCTCTTGGTTGGTAAAGATCTGGAGGTGATACGGTAAATTGAATGACAAACGATGCATAAGTAGAGGATCTCTCTGGGGATTAGATTTAGCACAGTTCAAAGCTTCCCAAAAACACACCATGCCAATGAAGAGTGCTTACCTATCTGTCCCCTTGAATCTATATAAAACTTGATAGCGTTGTCTTTTTTGCCAGGTAGGAGAAGCCTTAACAGCCTTTATAATTGCAAACTTCACAAATTGCTATCTTCTGGCTGTCCAGTATTGAAATGGATCATAGAGATACGATTTTTAATTTTTTTTTATTTTGTAGAATTTACAGAAATGGAATTCATCCTTTCTGGCTGAATGATTGGCAAAGGTAAAATTGGATTCCTGATTAAAAGAGGGAATTAATACCTCCTTGCAGACCTAATGTTTTTCCTGTTAAAGGAGGCAGATGGAAGATTTTTAATAAGGAAGTGTTCTCTTGATCTGAGACATCTGTACAGTTATTGGCTAAATCCAGAAGATGGTCCTAGGAGACTATTGCTATGCTTCTAAAATGCTGTTCCCATGGAGATTCATCTTGTCCCACATACTGTTTAATATCAAGAGAACAGGAGAGATTATTCAAAAGTATGGAGTGGGTTACTATAATTGGTGCATCCTTTCAGGGAGTAACAGAATGCTATTGATTTAATACCATTTTGATGTGGATTGTTGAAATTAAAAATAGAGTAATATGGACAGACTTAATCAGAAGGACTGGGAAAGTTAGATACTGTATATCACCACCTTTTAAAATCAATGATATAATGAAAAAACGTGATGTAAAAGAGAACCATTTCTTTTTTTCTCCACTCATGAGAAATAGCAATAGCATTAGATTTAGTTAGGATAAATCTACTTTTATCTTGTTATGTATAATGTATCTGCACGAAATCACTCTTCCTCAAACAGTTATTTGGATTTCTTTAGATAAGAAAACATAATCAGAGAATAAAATGCAATTGGATTGGGAACATAAACTCAGTTATCATGACAAATGCCAACATTCCCTTTAATTAAATTTTGCTTAGTCATGGAAACGCACCACTATTATGATATTGGTGTGTGTTTGTATATATTCAGCATATCACAGAAGTGAGTACACCTTTAGACGTTATTAGACATTAGTAGGCTGTGTATTGCATTATTTTGAGGGGACAGTACATTTATACTATTATACAAGCTGTATACTCACTACTTCACATTGTAGCCAAGTGTCATTTCTTCAGTGTGGTCACATGAAAAGATATACTTAAATTTTTATATTTATTTATATTTAATATATAAATATATTTAAATTACAATATTATATTTATATTAAAATAGTATATTTATACTTATATATATATACACACACATACATACAGTATATCACAGAAGTGAGTACACCCCCTCACATTTTGTAAATATCTAAGTATATCTTTTCATGTGACCGCACTGAAGAAATGACACTTGGCTACAATGTAAAGTAGTGAGTATACACCTTGTATAATAGTGTAAATGTGCTGTCCCCTCAAAATAATGCAACACACAGCCATTAATGTCTACTAATGTCTAAACAACACACTAGCCAATTGTCCTTTTAGAACAGGGTTTCTCAACCTTGGCAACTTTAAGATGGGTGGACTTCAACTTCCAAATTCCTCAACCAGCATGCTGTTGGAAGCATGGTTCTAGCATTCTAGCTGAAGAATTCTGGGAACTGAAGTCTACACATGTTAACGTTTCCAAGATTGAAAAATACCGTTTTAGCAGGTTTTTAAGACTTCTTTTTGCTGTATAATATACAGTATGTATACAAATAGTGATAAGACTGCCTTATTACTGGATTTTATTACTTGCTAGTTTAGAAGTTATATATTGTTTTCATTCATGAAATTGGAAACTAATTAGAAACTTGAGTTCTCAAAGCAGGTGTTACACATGTTCTGTTTGCACAAATAAATAAACCTGTAATTCCAAGTCCCTTGACCAAAGATTTAAGCTACAATTAACCAAACAATCATATACCGATCTGCTCAAAAGAAACCACTACTGAGTTTTGTAAGGATTATGTTCATGTATTTGTGTTAACTGCTCTAAGCAATTAATGTAGATTGATTTGCTTCTGTTTACACCTAGATTCAATTAAATTCTTTTGAGCAGAAAAGACAGGCAGGTTTCTTTATCTCTTATTTATTCATCCTGACTTTCCTCAAAACAGCTTTAGATTGTGCCCATTTGTATTCACCCAAAAATTTGGGAAGGTAAGATAAACAGAGCAAAGACTTTTAAGCTTCATGGCTCGCTGGGTGAGTGATCCAGGATCTTCTAAATTTTAATCCAGTCCTTTAACCATTACTCCATACTAGTTCTTTCTAGATTTTAGTAATTGGACTTTTTGCATTTCAATCCAACCCTACACTGCATATCAGACATTAATACATAAATCAAACGAGTCCAGAGATATTTCATGAGAAGAGTTCTCCACTCCTCTGCTCGCAACAAAATACCTTATGCCACCAGACTTGAAATTTTGGGTTTAGATAGCTTAGAACTTCATTGTCTTTGGTCAGATCTAAGAGTAGTACATAAAATCATCTGCTACAATGTCCTACCTGTCAATGAATACTTTAGCTTCAACCAAAACAATACAAGAGCACACAATAGATACAAACTTATGGTAAACTGCTCCAAACTTGATTGCAACTGTTACAACTTCACTAACAGAGTTGTCAATGCCTGGAATGCACTACCTGACTCTGTGGTTTCTTCCCCAAACCTCCAAAACTTTAACCTTAGACTGTCTACTGTTGACCTTACCCCATTCCTAAAAGGTCTTTAAGGGGCGTGCTTAAGCACACCAGCATGCCTACCATCCCTGTCCTACTGTCCCCATTTATTCATATCAATTTCATGTATTCATAATCATGTTTATACTTGTATCTGTTATCGAATACATGTTTGATGAAATAAATAAATAAATAAATAAATTTAAAAAAAATCAAAATCAAATTGATTCCCATTCACACCTTCAAAACTATGCTGGAGATGTGCACATCTGACATAGTTAAAACAGCAAAAGAGAAGAATATGTTAGAGCTATTCAGAACTTTCAAACAACAGTGATTCAATGAGAAAAGGTGAATAATGTAGACAAAGGGCTTAAATTTTCATTGAACTATAACTTAAAAGAATTGTTTTAATAAAATGATGGAACATTGGTATTTAACACCTGATAAATTGTTAAAAAAATATAAAATACTTCAAATGTATGTTGGAAATGTAAACGGAAGGAACTTCTGCCATCTTTGTTGGACAAAGCGAAGAAATATTGGAGTATGATTCATATTTTAATATAGAATATATAAATTAAACCAGAGACTTTTCTTTTCAATTTAATGGTTAAAGAATTTGAAAAAAAAATTGAAACTTTATTGTTATATATGTTGATAGGAGAAAGAATGCTTTAGGCTCAAAAATAGAAAGATATCAATTCTCACAATGGAAGAATAGTTGGAAAAAATTATGGAACTAGCAGAGATGTCCATATTAACAGGTTAATCAAAGAGAAGAATACATCTAACTTTGTTTCTACCTAGAAACTGCTTCTGGATTTTGTGCTTGAGATAGAAAAAAAAATGAAACTTTGACTGGGATTTACTGATTAAACACTTTTGGAGAGGTATAGAAATGGCTAGTATACATTGAATAAGCAAAGTAAAAAGTTGAACCTGCAACATTATAATATTCATTTTACTCCCCTGAAAAGAGTAGGAAGTTAATGCTTTTTCAAACTTTTCCCCTTCATCCTATACTTCTTTTTTTCCCATTTCCTCTTTTCCCAATATTTTCATTTTCATTTGTATTTTATACTCTTAACAAGTTTAATAAAATTGTATTTTAAAAAAAAGCCACTCAGAACTTCAAGCTGATCTTTGGCTTTGACAAAAATTAAGTAAAGTCCTTGCAGGAAATTGCATTGTGGAATACCTCCCTGTTACTTGCAAGAGCAAAGTTTGCTTAGGTCTAGCTACCATATAAAACAGCTGGAAAAGGCTTCTGATATGAGCATACCCAAATTCACTTGCAGGAACCAGTTCTATTCCATGACATAATATATCCCAGATGGGCCCTTAATGTTCACATGCATGGCAAAAATATTGCCAAGAGGATTTCCTTACAACTGTGATCACAGAAACATCTATTCAAGGCCAAATAGTAATAATATAGAGGTTCTGAATTGTAAATTTCCTTCATACAAGAGCAGAAGTTTATATAATGATCTGCAAAAAAAGGTACCGAGTAACTACTTGTTATCTATAATATATGTAAGAAAATACTATTTGTTTAGATGTTGCTGACTTTTTTAATCCCTGAAAGGTCAGAACAATATGTTCATTAGATCTACTCTCAATTTTTTCTAACTGTACCATATGTCAATTCTCAACTTCTTTTAATTAAATGTAATGACTCAGTAAAGAGGAATGTTTGAAAGAAATAATATATAGATTTAATTTCTTGAATGAAAATTATCAAAGCCATCTGATCATCTCAAATATTAAATCATGCTGCTAATAGAGCTTCCTCCTTATCTGAGTCCTAGACAGTTGCCCACATTGTCCATGTACACATCAAATGATCCTGGTGTATCATTATGGTAATGTATGAGCAAATTTACCTTTACAGTTGGAATAATAACGTATATGTAGAGTGATATTAATCTACGATAACTTGAATTGTACATCTAAAATGTTCGTAGTGTTCTGGAAGTTCTCAGTAATGCCTACATCCTATATCACAAGTTGTTGTTTTCCCAATATTGTAAAGGGGAGAGATTTACTATAACTTCCTTAAAGTTACTAAGTAGTTAAACTCACACATGCTTAACCACTATAAAAGAAGTGCAGAAATGGTTACAGGCAAGTTTATATTAGAAATAAGGCTTTGGATAAGGAATGAATGAATGCAAAAGATAAACAGAAAACAGCAAGAACAGATATAGCCTAAAGTGAAACATTTTTGTGCTTAGATGCTGCCAAGTCACTTATATACCCAGAAAAATTATCCAAATGTTGATGGCTGTAATATTCAAAAGCCCACTAATGTGTCATATTTCATATTTCATTCAAAGAGGTTTGTCTTTTCTGGCAACTTCAAACAAGGCAAGGGAAACAAAAAACAGTAACAACAATCTTAAAACCTAAACAAACCCACCCACCCCCCTCTTTCTTTCTTTCTTCTCCCCCCTTAGGGATTCTGAAAATCAGCAGCAGTGCCTTACCATTTGTTAGGGGAAAACAATGAATCCGTAGAATAAATCTTAAAAGAAGCCATCACATTTAAATAGTGCTCCCTATTTTGTAGTCCCCTACCTCCCTTTAATGTTTAGATTGCTTACCATTTTGCCTTTTCAGAATTTAAGAGTAAAAATCTATATAGTTCAGTTTCAACATTGGCAGTCTACAAAGATTCAGAGCCCTGAAATCCATGCTAAAAATCAGACAAGAAAAAAAAGTAAATATTTCAGGAATGTTCTCAACTATTCTCACATTGTCTTAAAACAGCCAAACTCTAACAGTAACTTACACATTTGCTGAGAAGATTCTAGACTATCCCCAATACTTCTTCAAATTTAAGTCCCAGTTAGTTCAACATCTTCGTTTGGAGTGAGATTCATTTTTATGATTATTATTAACATTTGTCCTTCAAAAAAACATAGAAAGGCATGCTGTTAGAGATATTTCAAAAGATACTAAAAGTTTCCTATGAAACATTAACATAATCTGCAAACCACAAAGGTATCTCATGCTTTTGCATATTAATTTATCCCCTGGTGGTGAGACAAGCAATAACTGATGTGAAACTGTTTAAGAGTTAGGATTCAATATTGTTGTACAATTTTGCAGAATATATCTGCATATATTTCTCTTACTTTAGATCACAACTCCTGCCCCTCAAGAAAGAAAGTCACCTGCTTAAAAATTTTGGGACCCCATATCACTTCAAGGTCTTGGTTATCACCTTCAAAGCGCTCCATGGCTTAGGACCTGGCTATTTACGGGACCGCCTGCTGCCACCAATAGCCTCCCACCGACCAGTACGCTCCCATAGAGAGGGGCTCCTCCGGGTGCCGTCGGCCAAACAATGTCGACTGGCGGCCCCCAGGGGGAGAGCCTTCTCTGTGGGGGCACCTACGATCTGGAATGAGCTCCCCCCGGAGATACGGAGGATTCCGGATCTGCGTACCTTCCGTCGCGCACTTAAGACGTTTTTATTCCATCAAGCTGGCCTGACCTAAACTTTTCCTCTTTTAAATGGAATTTTAAATTTGGTTTTAATTTATTGGGGTTTTAAAATGTCTCAGCCAAATTTATTTAATTAGTTTTATCTTTATTTTAAATTTTGTATCTACATGTTTTATTTTATGGCTGTTCACCGCCCTGAGTCCTTAGGGAGTAGGGCGGTATACAAATTTAATAAATAAATAAATAAATAAATATCAAAACAACTTACTTTATGTACAGCCAAAACCTGAAAATAACATTTAACACAGCACATTATTTAAACAAAATGGTTCGGTTGAGATCTGCATACGTGGGACTGATTGGGGCAGATTGTAAGGGTGACACTGAAAAATAATTTTATGTCATTTTATTCTATTTTACATATTTATGTATTAAATTATATTGTATATTATCTTATAACTATTGTATTTTACCCTACTTTTATCTTAAATTGTTTGTATAGAATTTTATTGGTGATATGTGTCTGGACCTTGTGCTTTGATATGGCCTATAGGCTAATCAATAAAGCTATACAATACAGTATTTTATGATAAACAATTTACTTTTGTGATATCAAGATATCACATTAAATGTATTCAATCAAATGCATTTTATGTCCAGTTCAAATAAAATCATATTCTCTTCATTCATATCTCCCAAGGACTAGGACATAATCTGGAAAAAAAATGAAGTAAATGAAAGCCATTTTTTCCATAGTTGCCATATTCCTTGCTACTCTGTTTTATATAATATGAGACATACATGATAGAAGAAATTATGAGTCAGAAACAGATGACAAAGCCTTTAATTAATTCAATCTCATAGGTTATGTCTTGATAGTCTTCTTCCCATACAGGGTCAATGGGAGGGATCAAACATGAAAAAAAAGAATAAATTATTACTCTCCAAAAACAGTTCCAGTGACACTATCTGCCTTGATAGAGTTATGCAAGAACAGTTAGCTAGGCAGGTACCTAATAAGAAGAAAGAAACTCTATAGCTTCAAAATGATGGATTCTGACCCAATTAGAGCTCTTCCGCACAACAGCATTAAAATGCTATTATCCAGAGTGGAAGCAAGCTTAAAGAGCCTTGGTAACACAGTGGACTAAAGCACTGTTATTAACATCTGCTGCTTGCAATTACTGCAAGTTCAAATCCCACCAGGCTCAAGGTTGACTCAGCCTTCCATCCTTTCAAAGGTAGGTAAAATGAGGACTCAGATTGTGGGGGCAATAAGCTGACTTTGTATAAAATATACACAAGTATGAAGGCTATTGCTTAACGCATTGTAAGCCACCCTGAGTCTCCGGAGAAGGGCGGCATATAAATTAAAGCAAAAATAAAATAAAATAAAATGTGCCAATCCCTCTATGCCAGGGGTATCAAACTCTCATCGTCTCAGCAGCATCACGTAATGTATCGGAACTTTTTCCCATTTTGCTAAACTGAGTGTGGTTGTGGCCGGTGCGTGATGCATCCAGCCCACTGGCCGCAAATTTGACAGCCCTACTCTATGCTATTTTAGCCATGAGGTAAAAAGTGCCTATATCCTCACAAGAAGTATGGAGAAGTTCACAAGAAGGATTGGGAATGCCTCCTTTGGTGCCAATTACCAGCAGCAGAAATTATTTTGTCCTCTGTTGGTAGTTCTCCATAGGAACTCTTCATCCTTTTTCTACTTCCTTCTCAAGATTCTTTGGCTTTATTTCCGCCTTCCCACCAAACTCAGCAAAGGGAAAACATTCCTAATCTATCTTCTTAAAGTATGGTTTAGCAGTCTTGAGCAAGTGTGTGTACTGAAAACAGTTATTTTAATCGCTTTTCAAGTTGCCAGAGCACCATTGTGGAAATGTCCCGTTACTTGTTTTTTGGTACAGATTACAATTCTGGAAACCCAGCTGATAGGAAGAACACTAAACCAGTATCTAAATCCATCAGTTTTCTTTAAGAGTGATATTTGTGTCCAAAAATAGAGATTCTGAAAAATCAGTGTGGTGGAAAAATGGTATTGGGTGAAGCTCCTGTCCATCTTTCAGCCATCAAATTCAACTGAGCTATTTTTGAACAAAAGTCCATCCATGTTACATTTGAATGCCACTTAGGTTAGAAGGAGAAACTAGGCCTCCTCCTCTCACTTTCACCCTAGTTCTGACATATTTAAAATTAGTAATTGTTACAAGCAAATGATGGCAGCACATAGCTTAAGCATCCAGAATGAAATGGCATTTAAAGTAGGTAAAATGTCACTGCTCCACTGCATTCATTAGAATATTTCTCTATAGGATGATAGTCATGCTGGTTGGAAGCAACTACCACATTACTCATTGATACCAGCTGAAATTCTTAAATTAATTAGTGGTACAACAGTGCCATATCCATACAGAAACCCATGTCTGATTGTTCCAAAATACCGGGGCTTATAAAGAAACCCATATAAAGCCTGAGATGTGATTATCAGAGCAAAATGCATTCAGGTTTACATGGATGCTTCTAAAGGAGAGCATGTAGCCCAGTAGCCCAAAATGAAAGAGCCATGGTAGACAACTTCCAGTGATTAGAGGAGAGGTAGGAAGTCTGCAATGACATACACTAGACCTGGGGTATCAAACACAAGGCCCATTGGATCTGGCCCACGAGGCGATCCTGGAAAATGTAAGGGGCTGGCCTGCATTGCTTCAGCCTGGTCTACCCAATGCAAAGAGGAAACTGTGAAGTTTCTGAAAGATGCCCTAATTAATTCATGAGCCACGAGCCAAACTTCAAAAGAAATACAGTCATTTATTAGGAGCACCATTCCAGCAATAATCCGATGCAGTCAGAACTAACATCCCCAGATTTACGGTGACACTGTCTCCCCTCTCCTCCCTGACCATGTCATAAATCACATTCTCCAATCGACCACATTGGCGGGCTGTGAAACCCACACCCTTCCTGCTTCCTCCGGTAACCTAGGACACAATCTATAGAAAGGCATTTGTGGAATGTAGTTTCAGTTAGGGCAATCAAGCAGTTCCATCAATTCTCCCCCCACTCTCCTGCTTATGGCAACTTGAAAGCTTTGCAAGTTGACAGAAACATTGGGCCAGTGTGGCTTTGGCCCATTCTACCCAGTGCAAAGAGGAAACATGCCAGCAGTTTGGGGAGTGGTGTCAAGCTGGCCACACCCATCCAGTCAGCCATGGCCACCCAGTCGACCATGTCCAGTGAGTGGCATCAAGCTGCCCTCACCCATCCAGTTGGCCACACCCACACAGTCAACCATGCACACCCGGCCCCCCAAGATCAACCACAGCCCTGGTGTGGCCCTCAATGAAATTCAGTTTGACACCCCTGCACTAGACAATTAGGGTGGAAGTATTTCATATAATGAAATGAAGCATCACAAACACACCTCACAGCAACACTTGATTTAGATGCAGAGCAAAAAGACTTAAGACATTTTTCTCAAGGTGGAGCAGGATGTGCAACTGAGAACTTAGCATAAATATGCATTCTTCAAAAAAAATGATAAAGAAATTTGACCGAATTAAATGATTTGTGAAAAAAGGGCTAACATGAGATGTGAGATTCAGAATATATGAAGCTACAGGCTTTAGAAACTTAGCCAACAGAATTATTTGTGTAGGCAATATATCATATCCAACTATCTTGTAACAAACTTAAAATAAACCTATGTAACCTTCAGTGCAATAGTGAAGACAAATGTGCAGATCCTACTTCTGCCATCTGAATAATACATTTTGTATACAACTGGAAGGAACTCACAAATTCTATTATCCTTTTATATCAGTTTTAAAAGACATATAGCTCAAGAAGGCAGATAAAGCTATATAATTCATCTTTTTCAAATAAAAGCAAATGGAAACTTGAGTTCATCTGAACAGAATTAGGTCAATATCACTTAATGAGTAAGTAGTCCTACTCAGAAGTTCAAAAAGTAAGAATGCTTATTATGTGAACATTCTCAATAAGCCTTTCTTACTCAGAAGCCCATTTTCAAGATTTCTAAATTGTGAACTAAATTTACTTTATGACTGTGAAAAACTGGTTGTCACTCCCTAGTTCAAAGATGACACAGTGACATCCAATCAAGTCTAAAATTTTTGTTTACACTTAATGGACAGAATCGTGCCATACTAAAGCTACAGTATATCCTTCTAACCTACTAGATATAGTAGGTCAGAGAGTCTAGGACATGGAGGTGAAACTTGTTCACATCACATGATGTATTATGACGTATTGTGACTTTTTTTGCCTTTGTGGAGCCGGGGTTGGTGTGGCTTGCGCATGATGCATCCAGCCCATGGGCCACCGGTTTGACAGGCCTAGTCTAGGGTGTGGTTTCCTTTCCCCCTTCCCCCCTTCATCTCAAGACTGAAGAAACTATTAGATTGGGCATCTTTCTGAGAAGCTCTGTGTTGCCAAAATCACAAACACACACACACACACACACACGAGAGAGAGAGAGAGAGAGAGAGAGAGAGAGAGAGAGAGAGAGAGAGAGAGAGAGAGAGAGAGAGAGAGAGAGAGAGAGAGCGCTTCTCCAGGTGCACATTCCATTCCATCACATCTAAATCCTAAATCATTTAAAGATGAACAGAGTATGATAGCTCATAGGCAATGAATGCAGCATTATTAAGACAAGCATTATGATATATAAGTAAATCAATAAACAAAAATATGTGGTCCTCATTAGCTGCCCCATATCCATGAATAGATAAGAGCTACCTTCTACATCTGTGGCAACTTCCAGGTCATCTTCAGCACTAAAGACCATTGAACTAATCCAATTAAGTGGTTATTATGTGCTACTCATTCCTGACTCTAGGGGGTGGTGCTCATCTCCGTTTCAAAGCCAAAGAGCCAGCACTGTCTGAAGATGTCTCCATGGTCATGTGGCCAGCATGACTAAACGCCAAAGGCACACAGAACGCTGTTATCTTCCCACCAAAGGTGATCCCTATTTTTCTACTTGCATTTTTTATGTGCTTTCGAACTGCTAGGTTGGCAGAAACTGGGACAAGTAATGGGAGCTCACCCCGTTATGTGGCACTAGGGATTTGAACCACTGAACTGCTAACCTTTCGATTGACAAGCTCAGCGTCTTAGCCACTGAGCCACTGTGTCCCTTATTAAAACTTGGTATAGGCAGGCTATAGATACCATGCTTATCAAAGCAAGATTTAAGCTATTTTGTCACAGAGGCTATTTGTTGTTTTAATGATTGGAAACAAGAAAAATGCACATGTTATGGACTAGTTCCTCAGCCAGCTTTCCTAATTCCAAGTTTGAGACCCATCACTGCCACCAGACAATTGTTAAATTCTTGTTCAGCCTCTCCTGATTCAGATGGAAAGGAAAGCTCAAATTGAAAATTATCTGTATGCTGATAACATCAAACTCCCAGTCATTAAATTACCACTGCCTTGTGGTAAATGCCAGATATCAGTAAGAAAATGAAGTGTACGATTTCACAAACTCAAAAACCACACCTCAAATCTCCCTCTGCTGTTATCTGGTGGTGGTTCTACAGACTGGAATGGAATTGGTTCTCAACTTATCAAGCCACTCCAGCAATATCTCATTGTTCACTATCGCCAAGGCGTTTGAGAAGTCTAGAAAAATGAATACAATAAACATTCCCCATATAATTTTCTCAGCAATATTCATCAAAGAGAAAAAAACCAAGGCTCCTCCTGTGCTATAGCCAGGCCTCAAGCCAGGTGGATAATTTAAAGTGAAGAAGGGGAAAAGCTTTTTTTTGAACAGACATACGATTGGATGAAGGAGAAAAAATGAATTCTGAATGACTTGCAATATAAAAATCATCCTCTGTCTATCTCAAGGCTACATATTTATTGAGTTCCTGTACTGCAGCTGGGCCAGAGCCTAATGTATTTATTTTATAAATAAATAACTTTATTTATAAAGTTATAAACTTTTGGAAATTCAGTAGTCAGTAGCTCCTTATCTTCTACTTGCACCTGAATTTCATAGTGAGCTGTAAAATCTGCTTTGTCAAGATATACAGTCTGGCAATAGGAGGGAAAAAAGATAGGGTTTCATGTTTGCAGAAATCTTGATAAAATACAGGGGATTTTTTTTTTAAAGAAAGCTCCCTTATATTTCCTTGATAATATGGTAAGAGAAAGCTTTCCACAAGTTTAAGAAGATTTTTCCCCTTGGGTGGGGGTCTAAATCCTTGCTAAATTGATTTAAGAGTTAAGAGATTTGCCATCTGCTTGACTATTCCTAATACAAAGCTGTATCATTTAATGTAAATAGGCTTAATTACATCTTTGCCAGCAGTTTTGTAGCAACTGTAATCAAATAAGACTGAATCGTCTACTCTCGGGTTTCTTTTCAAAGTAAACAAAGAGCCTTTTAATTCTGAATCCAGGTATCATGATAACATATTAAAGAAGGGAAGCAAGTACACTATTTACCAAAGAGTCTGGAAATTTCAAAAGGATGTGATCTATATTACAGGGCACTACACCATTTGATAATGCAGAGGCGGGGACTAGATGAAGACTCAATCAGTGACTTGTGGAGATTGCTAATGGCTTACTATAGAAAAAGAAAGCAGCAGAAAAGCTCAGAACTCTGAACTCTGAACAGCCTAAACAAGCAAAGAGGTATAAAGAAATCAAGACTTGGAGTTTTAGAAGATTTTATCAACCTTAATCGTACCTGTGCCAGTTGTAGCATTCCCAGCTGCCATAAGCACAATACTGGTCAATTTGGGCACCCTTTACCCAAAATCTAGTTTTAACCCCAGCACACTTTCTACCCTATACAAGCCAGGGTCTCTAATCTAGAGGTTACCCTTCAAGCCATGAAGTTAAGGATGAAGGATGTTGCAAGACTGCATATAGGCATACAATGTTTTTCTTGTTATAACTAATGTTTTAGCATAGTATATATTCAGGCAGCATAGAGTGCACACAGTGGATTAGATAATACTGCGACTATACCATGTAAAGCAATTGTAAGACTAGAGAGCCAATTGTGCTGAGCCTCCCTCTTCAAAACATCCTCATACAGAGTCATAAAAGTTGTAAATACAAGAATTTATAAAACATATTTAAATAACTAGATTTTCATATACTTTTGTCTGAAATTCACTGACGTAGGGCACATTTCATACAGTATTCGTGAACTTTTCACCCACCTCATATATTTTAATTATTTCTCATAGGAGATATTGCAACCAGGCAATTACTGAATGCATAATGCCTATATATTACACACATAAACAGATGCATGTACACACATTATGAAAACAGTAATTACTTTTTATCTCATTTGAATAGTTTATCCTTTGTGTAGAGAAAGATCCTGCAGTAGCAAACCATATTATGTTTTAGACATTTAAGTTTTCGTTAATGAAATTATGAGTATAGCACATAACAGGTTCTGAGTACCAAGAAAGATTCAGCATAGTGGTAAAGTATATTGCATACATTTTTTGTGATCAGAAGGCAAACCATGAGCTTCCACTTACCCCCCCAAATTCAGCATAGGCTCCTATTCCTGGTATTGGGGAGATTCCCTTTTCCAAGTAGGAAGTGTGTGATCCATGGCTGCATCAATCTGTTGACTGATAGATTTGTATCAGTCATATATTATAAACTTGCTTCCCATAGATCAGCCATCCAGTCTTAATACTTAATATCTGCAAGAAATAGCCCTACTATGATCCATATGTACATCCATAGAAGAAACAATGAAATAGGAAAAGATTTATTTTTCCTTCTTTTAAAAAAAAGTTTTTTAAAAAACCTATGTAGATAATGCTGACTTGGTATCTATGCAAGAACGCTACGAATTAAAACACTAATGAGTGTACTTACTGATGCAGAAGTAGCAGGATATTAATGTTTCAATATAACAAAATCAGTTTTTCCTTCTTAATTTTATGGTGCAGTCAAGGAAAAATATATTATAGTTGGTTGTACAGTCAGCCAGATATTTAGAATGGATTTGACATTTTTGTCCATCTATGGAGTCCATTCAAATATCTGGATAGGCAAAAGTTGTTGTTTAAAGAAATGAAACATTAAGAGGAATCAAAAGAATTGTTGCATGATATAAGTTGTTTTAAGTAAAACTGCCTTTTGCAATTAACAGTTGATGATTTTGTTCCAGTGGTACTCCACTAGTTTTTGGATTGCACCTAGGTTGCTTATTACTACAAGTACTATATTTGCTTTCTTTTGCCACAATCAATCTACTTCTATTTGCAAATCTTCATATTTTGTGATTTTGTCCAAATCTTTCTCTTCCCTTCTGCTTCTTTCCAGGTATTGCAATGTCCACAATCAGACTTTTTAATCTTTCTTATCAATAATTATGTGACGTCAACAGCATTGTGCGACAGATGCTTCTCTGTTTGAATTCTAAAGTCCCAGACTACTTTAGCTTCTTTGTTTTCTATTACTTTGTTTATATTGTTGTCCCACCAGTTCTTACATGCAGGCAAATGGTATTTCTTGCAGATCTTCCAATGCTCTGTGTTGTTTGTCATCAGTCTGTGCCATCTAACCAGGTGATCCACTGTTTCTTTAGCTTCTTTACAAAGGCAGTATTTGATGTCTGTTGCTGTCTTGTCAATTCTGCCTTTGTAAGCATTTGTTCTTAAAGCTTCATTTGTGCAACTAGACTTAGCCTTCTGTCTCTTTCTTCAACTTTGCTGCTCTCAGCCATTGCCAGGTCTTGTGGTTATCTGCTTTGCCTGCTGGGTTGTTTTTTTTTTTTTTAATATGCTGGCCATGCAATATTTTGCTTTGCTGTATCTCTTTTCTATTCTCCATTTGGTCTTTTTAAAAATGGGTTATTCTACTCTTTGTGATTTTTAATAATCCTTCATACTGTGCTAGCTTCAGTGCATTTTCTCCACTTTTCACTATTGATGGTAAGAGTGAACTCCATTGCAATATCTTGGCTATATGCTTGGACAGTGTTGATATTGATTCTATTTCACATGGTGTTTTTTCATGCAGCTTCAGATTATTAATATTATTGAATACACAAAATGTGAAATTACAGCTTTAGTTGGTAATGGCCTTCATATACATACAGTTCTTCCTAAGAACTTAGGATGTTGTAAAGTATAGGTGCAGATCCAAATAGTGTGGCCTTTTATACTTGTCAGAGGCAAATGTTTGACAATGTGCATATTTTCTAAGTTATTGTTATAATTATAATTCTCTATACATTTGGTGATATGCAATGTCATTAGGAAATAAAGCTTAAAAAAATGAAAATGAATTGACACTAAAAGTGTCAAGGATTAATAACCTAGGGGTGGGTGTCTTGCTTCCCTAGAATTAATTCCATGTAATCTAAATTGTTGTTCTATATTCTAATCCATTTATAAGAGATAAATTGAGACTGTATTAAAAGCCATCTGTCCCTCTTTGACAGTAAAAGTAGGGAAAATGGAGTACTGTCAGCAATTTTCCCCTGGCACCTGGCTGCCACAGTGGAGATGAGTCAAGCTGTGGGGATGGGAGGGGGGAGGTAGAGATAGCTGGACATTGTAGCCAAAATAAAATTCTTTCCTCTGAGAACCAAGGACTTTCCCACCAGGTGTGAGGAAGTGGGAACTGAGACCAAGTGACCCTTGGACCTGATTGGACCATGTGATGGACTGCATGGACAGGGAAAAGAAAACTTTACTTGTAAGTAGGGGGAAACCCGAGGGGGGTTTAGAGTCGGGTTTCCCCAGATATGCCAATATGACATGCCTAATAAATCTATACTTTGAAGAATATGCCTGCCTTGGAGTTTTGATTCCATTGGATGTGTTACTTGGAACCCTGACAGAGTACCAGACAGGGAATGGATGTCTCTCCTTATTTTTGGAATTATCTACTTCAAGCTTCAGCCACAGTCATTTTGTGGCCCAATATGGACTATCCTAAGGGGAAAAAAACCCCAATCCTAAATATCAACTTGTTTCATTGAAGAGGGAAATATATGAAGGAAGACTGGCAAAACCAGTCCAGTTATTGAGAAATGCCACATGCTAGACACTGTTCTGGAACTTTCACTGTTTGTCCACCCACTTTATAGGCAGGAAGAACAGAAATCATCATTTTATGCTCAGTTTCATTCTAGCAGCATGAAGGATTATTTTTGAAATATTTCATCAAAATGCAAATGACAGCTACAGAACTCAAGTTGTGAATATTCTGAACCGTCTAAAGAGAGCCCTTCAAATATATTCAGACATTCAGAGGAGGCAATTGGTTCTCCAGAAGAAATTCAGTGAAGTGGGCTGTTGTCAGAACTTCAGAAATTATTTTTAGTTGTTGTTGAGACCAGTTGCTGGTCCTCACCCAAGTAACAGAAGAGAAGTTAAAAAGGGGATCTAATTTTGTGGCTAATATTTGCAGCTTTCAGTTAAACAATAATTTCATTAGGGTTCTATAGTCAACTACTGAAGGCTCATTTAATTACGGTGTCAAAGATCATTCCGTTAGAGCTCCAAAATAGTAGCTATTTTGATTCATAACACTTTATTTATCTATTTTAGAATTGCTTTAATATCACCCATTCAATTGACTCTGAACAGTGTTCATGATAATACCTAAAGTAACCCTCAATCCCTTGAAACTTCTTAAAAATCAACTTAAAAATTAGATAATACAATAGTTGCCCGCACCAGAGATTTAAATCTCAAAAACTCCCTTCAATAATAAACATTTGCAATGGCACCCAGAGTAGCATATTCAAAAAATAAAGATGACAATCATAACAGCACAATCAGTGTGTGTGTGTGTGTGTATGTGTGTGTGTGAATAAGGACTCCCCCCAGCCTTTCAGTAGATACCACTGAAAGTCTTCAAGCATTTTGGAATTATTAGGCACAAGCTAGATTAAAGTACCATATGTGATAGGAAAAAGAAAAAACCCACATTTTCATTCATTACACTTTTTGGTCAATTCTTGCTTCCCCAGCCCTCTCATCTGTGGTTGAATTACCCTAAATACTTCATTCTGTCCTTGTTGAAATTTGACTAATCATTTAAATTCCTTGTGATTTTCTTTATAGCTGTCTTTTGTTTTAGTATACATTTTTAATAGCCAATTTTTGATTATCGTGGTTTGTAAGTCAATTTGAACAATTCCTGTTTTTCAGTCAGAAAAAGTCAGACATGGTTGTCTAAAACAGGACTGTGCAGAGAGCCAAATCTGTAGGGCACAAAACATTTTTCCACATGGCAGCCCAGCAAAAGAGAGAGAGAGAGAGAGAGAGAGAGAGAGAGAGAGAGAGAGAGAGAGAGAGAGAGAGAGGGAGGGAGGGAGGGAGGGAGGGAGGGAGAGGGAGGGAGGGAGGGAGGGAGGGAGAGAGAGAGAGAGAGAGAGAGAGAGAGAGAGAGAGACTCAGCAGCTTCAAAATGCTTTCATCAGGTGATACATATGTACCCACACATGCTCCAAATGACGTTTTGCTGTTTGAATTTGGATCTCTGCAAAGCCCTTGTGTAAAAGACATAATTATTGTCAATGATAGCCCTTAGCTTATCCCGGCATTTCAAAAGCTATAGACATCATGAAGGATAGGCCTGTTACTGAGTTTCAGTAACAGATTCTGACTTTTATATAAAAGGAACAGTTCCATTAAAAAATAAGTCTGTAGCATAATTATGCATGGATAAGATGCCAATTTTCAAGTGTCATCTGTGGAAAAAAAGATTGCTTCAGCTTTGGAGTGAGGAAAAAAATGTTCTAAAAACTGGAAAGGCAGAATCTTCAATAAACACAATGAAATGCATTGATTCTTTTGAACAGGCACCCCCAGAATGTGTAATATTCTGCTAAATGAAGAATAGTTCAGTACTACTAGAATCACCTCAAGACCTTAAGGGAAAAAAGAAGAAAGGTCTAATGTTCAAATAAAAAACAGAGATGACAGATGAAATTTGCAGTCTATTTCATGCTTCTCGCTTACTAAACAATTAAGATTTTTGTTATTAGCCATCTGCCATGTTTCGTTCTGAAAGAGATGCTGAAGAGCAGAACATTCCATCTCATCAACATATTTGATTCATCACAATATGTTTACCCTTGAAATATGGCACTTTTTCTTTCCTAAGCAAGTTTTGGAGACTGTATAAACACTGGAATAGAATAGAACAGGCATGTTATTGATAAACTGTTGCCAGATAAAGTGGGATGTGTTAAAGAGGCACAGGAGAAGAGTGTTTTAGAACTGGAACTGATCCAAGATTTCACTTTTATTTAACTTGTTGCCAGGATTGCAAATGTATGGTTTAGCCAAACCAACCAAACTTGCTAGTCACACAAGCTGACATGTATCTCTTTATGCATGGCTGGTGGATCTGGATATTTGCATAGGGGAGTCCATTTCTTTTCTTCACAGAATGTCAAGTTCATAAAACTTTTTAATCTTATGGATACATTTCTATTGGTCTGATTTAGAAGCAAATTAAAGTGAAAGAAATTGTTGACAGAAGTAAGGAAAAACAAGCAAGGCAAAATTAGGCTAGTGATAGAGCCACTGTGTCTTTGCAGAAGCTAAATCAGGGAAATGGCATCTTGTGTAAAAAAATCTGGATAGACTCCTGACATTACAAATAACTCCAGCTGTTTACAAATAAAGACATTTCTTAGCAAAAGCCATTCTTACAAATATCTTAGGACAAGAACAGGGATAAAATAATATCAAAGCCCTCCAGTGAGACACACCATTACCGATCTCAAAGTAGCTGTTCTGCAAAAAAAAAAAAAAGGAATTTGAGTACAATTTGTACAATATGTACAATTATGAAACCGAGATTATTAAACTGACAGACAACAAAAGATTTCAGACTGTCTCAGAAATTTTCAACAAGCCTAATGGGTTATTAACCCAATACAATTGTTAATTGATAAAGTCTCCCATGTAGAGACATGTGCACAACTAATTATCAACCCGTATTCCCCTTCCTTTCTCTCTTATTTGGGGGAGGAAAGCTGGAAGGGGGGATCTTTTCCCATCAGTCTTGACCCCCCCATGACTTTATGGACAAGTCTCATCAATTTTCTTGGCAAGATTTCAGAAGTGGCTTTGTGACTGATCCAAGGTCACCCAAATGGCTTTGTATTAAGATGGAATTAGTAACTCATGGTCTCCTGGTTTCTAGCATGATACTTTAACTACTACAGCACAGGGGTGAAATGCTTCCGGTTCAGACCGGGTCGCCTGATCCGGTAGCGATGGTGGCAGGTGGTTCGGAGAACTGGTAGCAAAAATCCCTGCGCCCCCCACCATGCCCAGCTGAGCCGCACGATCATCAGAGGCTTTTTTTTTTACTTTTAAAAGCATTTTTTCTACAACCTCTTACGCCAAAAAAATGCTTTTAAAAATAATTTAAAAAAGCCTCTGATGATCGTGCGGCTCAGCTGGGATCGTCAGAGGCTTTTCAAAACATTTTTTTCTGCAACCTCTTCGGCCAAAGAGGTGGTAGAAAAAATGCTTTGAAAAGTTTTTTTTTTTAAAGTTGGCCATGCCCACCCAGTCACATTACCCCCCAAGCCACGCCCACAGAACCTGTAGTAACAAATTTTACATTTCACCCCTGCTACAGCATGCCAGACTATCTTTATCTCATCCCATTTTAAAGCCTAAATCATCCAACCACTCTATATATCTAGTGAAGTGAACAAAACTTTCCCCCTTTTAATAAATTTGTTAGACTGAAAGGGTGCCATCAGACTCAATTTTCAGCTACTATAGACAAACATGACTGACTTGAAATGTTAAAAATAGAGCAAGAATTCTCCATAAGAAACAGAAGAAAAGAGGGATGCCAAGCAAGAAGTGCTCTTAGAACTCCAAATTTTTTAAAGACATCCATTGATGGCTTCCTTTTGAAGCCTTGCTCTTCGAAATGAGGATCACAGAATTCCACCACAAGAACTGTAGGAAGTCCATGCTTCACATATCCTTAACAGTTTTCATTATACATTTGCAGCCACCAGATCTGTTTCAACAGATAAAGAGAGGGATGGGAAAATGTGTCCTGTAAAGCTATCTAGATCCTCAAAAATCTTTAGTCTATTGGTTGCTTTTGTTGGGTATTCTTTACAAAGAGTTTTGGTTTGAAAAAAAGCCATTTGGGGCAGAGGAAGAGGGCAGGTGGACTTTTTAAAAATGGATAAGTGCAGAGAAGAGCAACAAAGAACAACAAAGATGATTAGGGGACTGGAGGTAAAACCTATAAAGAATTGTTGTTGGAATTGGGTATGTCTAGTTTAATAAAAAGAAAAACTAGGGGGGACATGATAGCAGTGTTCCAACATCTAAGAGGTTGCCACAAAGGGAGGGTGTCAACCTATTCTCAAAAAAACCTGAAAGCAGGACAAGAAGCAATGGATGGAAACTAATCAAGGAAAGAAGCAACCTACAACTAAGGAGAAATTTCCTGACAGTTAGAACAATTAATCAGTGGGACAACTTGCCTCCAGAAGTTGTGTATACGCCAACACTGGAGGTTTTAAAAAAGAGATTGAAAAACCATTTGTCTGAAAGGGCATAGGAGGAAGACTGAGCAAGAAGTTGGACTAGAAGACCTCCAAGGTCCCTTCCAACTCTGTTATTTTGATAAGGTAGGCAAGGGATCTCTTCACTCTGTTTAGCATTGTAAAAGTCTGGTATTCTTAACATAACTCTCTTGGCTCTTTTCTTAAGACTTTTTACCCTACCTTGCTCTTCCTGAACTAACTATTTTATCTGACCTTACATATTCTGTTCTTCTGTAAACATGCAGGCTTTTTAAGGGTGAAGGAAGCTTGGAGGATGCTCTTGGTGACCTCGTACATTTTGAAAAGGAGGAAGCCAAGTCTGATCGCATTTTCTTTGGGTCAACCCTTCTCTGTGGCTACCATTTTACCTCATAAAGGATTCCTCTGGGGAACCTCTGCTTCAAAATAAACTTGTGGTAGAATTCTTTCATATTTCTAGCCTCTCTGAAAAATCATGATGGAGAAAAGGAACTGAATCTAATTCCCACTTTGAAGTAGCTGATGTGCTTCACTGGGACTTGTTTGATAAGTGTATTTGTGTCCCTACTGCTGGATTGGGTTGGACAAATCAGTTCCTCACACTGCTGATGATAAAGTAGCAGCATTGAACTGCACAATGTACAGTTTATTTGTTGATAAAATAGGCACACAAACTATTTTATTGTTGTTGAGAAAGTCCAACTTCTTTTTATTTAGGTGGTATTTTCTCCTATTTTAATTGGAGAGCAAAGAAAAAAAAATGCAATCTTAAACTAGACTAAGTAAATCACCACTCCAAGGGAATACTCTTCCATTGTTAAATGCCAATACTGAAGATCTGATTATTTTTCTTTTTGCAAGAATGCAAATTGCTTTAAATACTGAAGGATAGCCTTGAAGTAAAATAAAGCACCATTGAAAATGGTGCTTGGGATGATTGTTGAAAGTTCATGTTTACGGCATTCTGGAAGTACTATCCTGGGAGTCTGGCTTCCAATGTTAGCCTAAACATAGGTTGCTCCTTTTGGACTTCACTCACATATTTTAATCAGGTTGTTTTATAAATGAATTTTAACCTTGTCTTACATTTTATTCACTAACTTTTAAGGTAGATTTATAACTACCAGTTGAAATGAATGGACACATTGCTCTTACTCGTCTAAGATTGTAATAAACTGAAAGATTCACCTCCAATACATGTTCCAATGTTAACCGGTTCTGCTTCAATAAATGTTTCAGATAAAATAAAACTTTAATGTTGAAGGAAGGAAATGAGATTCTGTAAGTATCAATTCTAATTTAGCCCCCTTATGCATAGAAAATAATACACTATTATCAGCTTTGTTTATTAGGGATTGGGCCACCCTCAATCTGTTTGCAATCTCTGATATCACAACTTTTCTTTTAAAGTTTACATCCACATCTCAAAAGATTCTTCTTCCCAATGATCTCAGAATCCTACCTTAATTTCTTTTCAGAAACAATTCACATTATATGAGGTTAGTTTCACTCCCCATTAGGTAAACTGCGGATGATATTCTTAATCCACTAGTTCTTTTTTGTTTTCTCTTCCTTACTGGGAACTCCCTATGAAGGTTTATCATACTGCTTCTCTGTTCCAGTTGTTCATAATGTCTTTGTAGTTTTGTAGCTCCTGAAGGAGCTGGAGTGCCGAGCTGTCATGTTTCAGAGGCAATGGGGAAAAATCTAGTTCACCAGATAATATTTCCAGATTTTTAGGTCACATTATTTCTCTATTTTAAGACATCTATAAACCTTAGTAGAGATAATACTGTGGTATAAATCTAATACTTAAATTCCTCACTGGAGAGCTAAGCTTCTACATCTTGTTGCCTACAAACTAGATTGGTTTCCAGCGGATCACTCCTGTTAAGAGGTTTTAAAGTCAATCTGAAACACAGATAGCGTAACTTTATTTGTGTACTGGGAAGGTTGCTGGCCTATCTTTTCTGGGCTATTTCCTTGAATTATTTAAGACAGGGAAGCAGAGCGCTTGTCCTTTTCTTGTCTTTCTGAAACTGTGAAAACATTGGTAGAGTTATTTCAAAATGCAGTGAAGACAAACAAGAAGTATTCTCCTTGTTCCGTTACATGTGTAAATGGATTATGGCATGATTGTAAATCTAGGCTGTGCTGCAAATACTCATCTCCTTCTTCTGGAAATGGCTTATTCTTAGGAAAAGTCTTGGATACAGCCTAATTATTTCAGATATGTAAATCAGTGATCCAGGGTTTAAATTCTAAATGTTTCACTTGCTTTTCTGACTTAATGAATATTTGGTCCTTCTCTTCAGCATCATAGAAGGCAGCTGGAATTTGTTTCTTTCTCTGGTAGTTTCATTATTGGTTACCTGATGTGCTAGTTTCATTCTTAACTGGGTTTTTGCAACTTGGAGTTATCTAGATTTCAATTCATTTTTCCCCACAATTTGTTTTATTGTATTATAAAATAGTACATTCTATTGAATGCAGTGGTATTTATACAACATTGACTAGAGATGATTAACGCTGTAATATTTTTATAACTTAAACCTTTAGAGATAAATATATATCAGTATTAACTATGATTTCTAAAAATCAGTGTTGATAAACATAACACTGTTTAAATGTATCATCCAAAATATGTCATTAATAAACAGCGCAAAATACATCAAACCACTTGTATTATAATATTTTCTATCTTAAACTTAATATTTCATACTATTCTTGCCAGGGTATCATTACATATTATTGTTTGTATACATTAAAGGGGAGGGAATAAACTACAACAGGAAATAGAAAACAAAAGTGTATTCTCTCCCTTTTACAGATACAAATAAGCCAATGAAAGTTTATTCCCACACTTTTCATCAAATGAAATTATTATTTTTAATTACCCTGTAATCACATCAGGATGGAATCAGGACAACTTAATGGAGCTGAGCATTTACTGGCTGGATGCCATTCCTGATGCCTACATGGAGCTCACAGCAGATATTTTCTCTTTGGCATCCAGAAAGAGAAATATTTGCTGCTACCTAGGATCAAACTCATAGCCTCATGATTGTGAGGCAAGAGCTCCACCTCTAGGCCACCAGATCAAATGAAAGATATATTAACATAAAATAGGGTCCTTGATTTAATAAGGGTAATAGCTGCTATTACAGTAAAAGTGTGGCACCTTGGAAAAGAAGACTGAACTATGTAAGTGTGTATACACCATATTGTACTTTGTGAGCTAAGGAGATTCCCCTACCATAAGGTTTTTATTAGTTGCAACTCCTAGGAATTCAGAGAGTTGTATGCCTAATATGCTGGAATGGGGGACAATCTGGATGTGTGTTTTTTAAAAGTCACCAATAAGCCTACAGCAAATTCATCTTTACAGGCAGCTTAGCAACACACATTCTTTCATCAAATAGCTGGAACAGACATGTGTTCTGAGAAACTCCAATAAAATGCTTTGCAGAACTGTATGGCCTAGATATTAATAAGTATATATCCATACTAATGATGATGAACCAGCTGTCCATAGAAAAGCTGATTTTAAAGCATATTGCATTTTATCATCCTGACAGTTCTCATGAAAGCTCAGAGGGAAATTATTTCTATTTCTTGTGCTAGTGTCAAATTAGAGTTCTACTTAAAAGATAGCAGGGGACACCCCATCTTGAACATTTTATATTCCCATTCATATGACCTATTTCTTTTAATATTTTTCCATTAAGAGTGTTCCAGTACAAGGAGGCCAAAGGCCAAATTTTTCTGTCATGTGGATGGAATTAAACAAGAAATAATTCCACAGGCTGAAGAATGAACTAAAGCCGATGTAAGAGAAAGAGAATGATTATATCTACAGAGTGCTTCAGGGGAAGAATAAGCTGGTTTTTCTTATAGCTATTAAAAAGAATGGAGAGGCTATTCACTGTGGAACATTTCCTGACACATGGGAACAAGCTATAGCTCATAACCAGGGAGAGCAGGCTTTGCATACTAAAAGTCCCAGATTTAACTGTCATTTTAAAACAGGAGCAAAAAGGAGCAACATTCTTCCACCTAACGTCTATGTTGACAGTACCATGCCAGCTCAGTTTCACACACCAAATACATACTAGCTTGAGAAGTGGTTTTACTCATTGAGGGATTCTGGGAATTAAATTACAACATCCCTGGATAGAGACCATGCTGGGGTAGATGGAAGATGAATTAATGCTCTGATTTAATGTAAGGCAGATTCTTATTTACTATTGATTTAACATACATCAGTGACGAGTAGAATTCAGGTTTTTATCATTCCCATTTACATGTGTTTACGTTCATTTTGCTGGCTTACTTTCAAGGGATTTGCTGTCAGTCACATCATGCTTAGCCATGACGTTTGCAGCTAAGTGACAATAGTAGCAACAAATTCCCAGGGATACATATGGCAAAGCACCCATAAGCAGCTAAGCCCATTCTGAGTCTGAACACATTGCAGAGACATCTCTTTCCTGTTCACATCAGCACACTGTGTGTTTGACAAATGTCATGAGAGAGAAGGAATATAGAAAGACCTTTTCCAGTACAATTTATCTCATCTTTCATGCAGACCTGGTTGATAAAGTTGTGACTGGTTTGCAAAATGTGAAGCAATCTAGCCAAGTTTGCTTTTCACAACTGGTTTTGGGAAGCTGAGCAGAATCAGAAATCACGGCATCACCATATTTTTCAGTTTAAATTTTTTATATCCTGCGTCTATTTTTATTTTTTTAATAATTCAAGACAGTATACACATACATACACATCTGAAATATTCCATCCAGTTTTGGTCGCCAAGATATAAAAAAGATGTTGAAATTCTAGAAAGAGTGCAAAGAAAAGCAACACAGATGACTGTGGGGACTGGAGTAAAACATATGGAGAATGGTTGCAGGAATTGGGTATGTCCAGTTTAATGAAAAGAAGGACTAGGGGTGACATGATAGCAGTGTTCCAATATCTAACGGGCTGCCTCAAAGAAGATGGGATCAGCCTATGCTCCAAAGCACCTGAAGGCAGAACAAGAAGCAATGGATGGAAACTAATCAAGGAGAGAAGCAATTTAGAACTAAGGAGAAATTTATTGATGGTGAGAATAATTATTCAGTGGAATGGCTTACCTCCAGAAGTTAAGAAGAGATTTGACAACCATTTGTCTGAAATGGTACAGAGCAGTGGTTCCCAATGTGGGGCCCATGCCCCACAGGGGGGCAATTTGATTTTTAATGGGGGCAATTTGAACCTTGTTTAAACCAAGTTAATGGCTTCCTCCGCACGAGTAGAGTTCACTTTTTGAGTAAAGTAAGAATTATGTCACGGGGGGGAGGGGGAATCAGGATTTTAGAGACGCTTAGGTGGGGCATGGCCAAAAAAAGGTTGGGAACCACTGGTATAGAGTCTCCTGCTTGAGCCATAGTTTGGACCAGAAGACCTCCAAGCTCCCTTCCAACTCTGTTATTCTGTTATTCCTCCTCTTATTTTTTTTACCACAACAACCACCTTGAGCTGAGAAAGAGTGACTATCCCAAAGTCATCCAGCAGGTTTTCATGACTAAGGTCAGACTAGACCTCATTGACTCCTGGTTTCTGGCGTGGTGCCTTAACCACTAAACAAAACTCCTCCCAATGAGATCTAGTTCTTCCTCTCCCAGTTAAAGTGGGAAAGGCGAACCATTGGTTTTTATACTAGTTATTCAACTATAGTTCCCAATAGCCCTGGGCAATGTAGATAATGATCAGAATTTAAGTCCAGGAACACTTGAGGAGCAAAGAGTTTGGTATACTGAGAAGTGCTGAGCACCCAAACATGATTAGCTGCACATCCTTAGATTAGCGCAGGTGTCAGAATTGATTCTATAATCTAATATGCTCCAAATGAGTTGAGTCTTAAAGCCCGATGCAACCAGAGTATATCAGATTGAAGAAGATGGTTTAATGAACATTGTGTAGCATTGGGCTCATTCCACTCCTTAATTTACAGTTTGATGTTAGGAGCTACTTTTACAGTCAAGAGAGATAGTCTGAAGCTGTCCTTTTACTAACCATCTTCCCAAAATACTTTATCTTTTTTTTTTTTGCAAAAAGTTTTTTATTTTTAAAACAAAAACAACATAAAAACATCATCCTTCCGAACAATTCCAAATCCCTGGTTTTCTAAATCTTGTTTTAATTTAAGTTCACCCTTTTCATCCAATAATTTGCTATATCTAACAATTTGTTCCCCTTTAAATATCACCGGATATGAAAAAGCTTCAATTGTAGATACCCAAACTGGAATCTTCAAATAATGATATTTTTTAATCCTCTCCCAATTAAAAAACAAAGCTTCACGTATCTGATGTCTTCTAAAATACCCCTGTATTTTAGTTCCTTTGTACCATAGAAAGGCATGCCACCCCACCAAAATACTTTATCTTTCTGATAAATGCCACTTCATATATGTTTTATCTCTTTTGTATAACACTGGCTTTATTTTCTCTTTGTTTCTTTTTGTAAAACATCTGTGCTAGAGACAATCCTTGGATTTTCTGCAATGCTACATTTCAAACTCAAGCCGATTTCAACATTTTTCCTTGTTACCCTCAATAACCATTAAAACTGACCCACATTTGGACTCTCAGCTATTTATCATATGCTTGGTTATGAACATGCAAGATAGGAAGTTTCAGTTCCAGTATAATACACTTTAATATATTTCTACCAACTAGGAACTTATATTTTTTTCAAAAGTAAATGTCATGATGAATATTTTCTGATTCTAAAGACTCAGAATATTTTGTTTAAAAAAATCTATAACGAGTAGCACTTTTTATTAGAACTAATTAGAATAATTGAAATACATCTTATGCAGCATTTTCACTGGTTATAATAAAGAAATTGCCTCAGTGTGGATTTTAGTCACTACTATCAGATTATCTTCATAATTTTTCTGCTATTGGAAATAAATACTATATGCATACATAAACCCTAAAGGCCTTTCCAGAGACTATAAGATACAGTTTTATGTATTCTGCTTTCAGAGATTTCAAACATTTCAACCTTTCAAATGATGTGGAGACTTCCCTCCACTCTCTAATTTTCCTACAATTGTAGTAAATAAAAATGTGCAACTCTAAAAAACCTCAGAACCACAAAGGCGTTCTGTCTCTATATCAACTGTGCACAATTTTAAAACAACATATCAATATTAATCCTTTTTTTTTCCTGAAAAACTAGCACAAACACATATTCTACAAATATCAATTATAGGATTCTGGTTAGAAATTAGTTAATGCCTTTATTCAGGTTTCTTTACAGAATATTTTCAGATGATAAATAAGGTCACCAGAAAAGATCAAAATTATTAAATTTCCTGCTGTGTACAAAATTCACTTATTTGGCTACTATGTAATTGACAACGGGAGGGGAGAGGAAAAGAGAGAGAGGCAGACAGGCACACACACAGAGAATGAGATTATTATATATAATATATTATACTGTATATATTACATTTCAAGCTATATTTTTTCTTAAGGTTAATCAGAATTTAAGAGACTTGTACAGAAATGTAATCTGTAGTCCATCTGTTTCTGAACTTAATTCTGATCTGCACAGATCTCTTTAGAAAAGACATCCTGTGGGATTTATTCTAAGAAGAACATAGATAGAATTGCAGATTAAAGTCATCTCTTTTCCCATTATCAAGGATGGTGTCCAGTTCTTCCCTTACCAGATATCTTGACACTCAGATCAGTCCTCACCAAATACATTTCTGCCCTGCATACCTGGAATGCCCCCTCTCCTTCCCTACAGTCACATGCAAACTTCTATTTTCCTCCTTGACAAAGAAATTCAGCTGAAGACCAAAGTGCATCTACTGCATAGAAGTAGGACAAAGGAACTACAATAGGTAACTAACAGTTCCGGTCAACATTGGAATGTTATATAGAACCCTATTCCCAAGTGGAAAAGGCTGCCATAACTTTATTGTATCTCTAGGTGACTTCAGCACTGAGCAGTCAGCAAAGTGTCCTTGTCAGTTTGGAACTGAAAATGTTCCTCTCCTTTCTGTGAATCAGTGCATCCTGAGGCTTGACACATCAAATTCAATTAGTCTACCTTGGAGTTTAATTTCTTCAAACTACCTTTTTTAAAAGCACTGGTTTGCATAAGAGAAACAAAACCATCTATGAAACAATAGAACTGTATCTTATTTTGGACATTACACATTATCCCATTGTCCATTCAATCAATCCTTTTGTCTTACTGCAAGGTTCTGATCACATAGATTTTGCAATTGCAATTTTGAAATTAAAGCAAATTTAGTCTGTAAAATTTGTGTATTCAAAACAAACTTGAATTCCACAAGAATTCTAGGGTGGCACTGTGTCATTCAGACAGTTTTCAAAGAAGAAAAAATGTGTTTCATTACCCGAGTTTTTAATTACCCTCTTGAAAAAGGGAAAAAAATGCACATGCATGCAAATGTACAAAAGCCATTGCTCTTTGATTAAAAGAAAAAGTAAAGAAAAGCTGAAATAAGATACAATAACAACAGATTGTTCCCTTCTTCCGAACGGAATCCAGCGGCATTCATTAAAAATTTGGCATTAGGCTGAGCCTATGAAAGTTTGCCATTTCAGGAAGGAAGATGATGAAAAATGAAGATACGACATAACAACTACTAGCTGCCAAATAGTCATAGTAGGAATGGATTAATTCACTCTGCTGACTTCATGGATCTCCTGTATAAAGGCAAAAATATCCATGAAGGAAAGTTCTTCTACTCCTATAAAGATGACATTGTTTTCTTTTTATACAATAAGCCAATGGCTAAGATCATCACAACCTTAAAGAATTTATACCTCTTGCTCACCATGAAGATTGCAGTCTCAGCATCAGTTAAAAGCTACATATGTTTCTAAAGCATTAATCATTTTTCATGCTATTTTGCTATCTGATTTCTTTAGGCTTTTCTTAATTTGACCTTCTGTTGTGGATTGTCATTTCACTGTTTTTGTTGTGAGGGAGAAAAAAAAAAGAACCTGATACTGTCAACTCTATCAAGTAGAAGTATCAGACCAGGAAATCAACTCTACAAGAAAATTAAAACTACTTTTATATAGCTAAATGTCTATGGAGATTCTCAATCATCCAAGTCATGGTGTTCCCAAAGGTGCTTTTTTCAAGAGGCAACTGGACTTTCTGGTTTTTCCTTGAAGATGTTTCACTTCTCATCCTTCTTCAGAGCTGAAGAAGCTTCTTGGATGAGAACTAAAACGTCTTCAAAGAAAAATCAGAAAGTCCAGTTGCCTCTTGAAAAAAGCACCTTTGGGACAACCATGACCTGGATGACTGAGAATCTCCATAGATATTTAGCTATGCAGAGCTGAAGAAGCTTCTTGGATGCGAAATGAAAAATCTTCAAAGAAAAACGAGAAAGTCCAGTTGCCTCTTGAAAAAACACCTTTGGGATATTTTTATATAGATTGACTGCAATAATATAATCTTGTCAGTCTGTTTGTGTTGTACCTCCTCCTATTTCTTATATTTCTTTCAATTAGAAAGATGTTTGAGCCTGTTCTGTATATTATCTATTGCAGACTTTAGGCATGTTTCACCTCTGGTCACTTTGGTAACAATTCAGATCAACTTCCTGATTTCTAGATAACATTTTCAAAGAGAAAGATTGATTAAATGATTATATGTAATAAAATTGTGTTGGAATCAACTTTTAAATGAAAGAAACTTGAAAATCGCAAGCCATCAGGATGACTTCAAGTGGGAGTTAGATATCTTTTTTGTAAGGTAGCTATTTTAATAAGCTTCAACGAGGACAAAGATATTTCATGTTCATAAGCAATCTACCTCTGACTATTATTAACCTAACTCAATACTCTGTCTTCCAAATATCTTGCTAAAAGACACTATTACATTTTCCTTCAAGATTATATTAAGAGTTTCTATTATACTTCCCACAAACAGAATTTGTATTGGATTGGATTACTCTGGTTCTTTGTACTAAATTCAGATCAAATATGTTCCTTTTCCAAAGTCAATTGGAATCAAAGACTGAAATAGCAAGGTTTCTGTTGAATATGATGCACTCAGAAGCCTATATTATCAAACCTGGAATGAAGCTTCACCCATAAGAAAAATCAATACATTTTAATATAATTTATTAAATAGTTATTAACAATATTATTCATTCACATTCATTAATAATTACTTTTCTATTACTCCTTGATAACATTTAGCCCTCTTCTTTGTTTTTGATCATTTATTCTGTGAAAGTTTGATTCAGAAGTTAATGAAACTGAGATTGTTAAAAGTTATAGAACCTATAGAATGACAAGAATAAGAGAGTTGGAAGGGACCTTGGAAGTCTTCCTGTCCAAACCCCTGGTTAAGTAGAAGATCTTGTACAATCTGGAATGAGCCAGTGTTTTTTTTTTTCCCCTGGGATCCAGAGTTACCAGTGTTACCTAAGGAGAAGGATTAAAACAGCCAGCCACACCCTCTTCTCAATTGGAGAGTTTGATCTATAAAGAAGAACTAAAGGCAAGCATGTGTGTAGATATGTCAAGAAAGGAGTTAAGGCAGGAAGACAACAGAGATGTGGAAAAGAGAAACCTCCAACCCAAAGGCAAGCACCTCAGCAGTAATCTTTAGGCAGCTAGAGAAAATCTAAGCTAGCCTGGAGAAAACAAACCAAACTCACAGCATGCAGGAACCCAGGGGTGGGCTTCAAAAATTTTAGCAAGGGATTCTCTGCCCAGTTGTTGGGTGGGCATGGTCATGGTGGGCGTGGCCTAGTCAGCCTCCTGCACCACAGCGGTGGGGATGTTTCTGTCCTCCCCGGGCTCCGGAGGCTTTCCTTGAGTCTCCAGGAGGGCAAAAATGGTCTCCCCAGGCTCCGGAGGCCCTGTGGAGGCTGGAAAGGCCCATTTCCGGCCTTCCCAAACTTCCAGGAAAATTCCATTTTTCGCCCTCCCCAAGCCTCCATGCGCACCCTGCACTTACCTGCATCCAAAATGGGCCGCATGGGGACTACTAGGAGGGACAGGGTGGGGTGGGCGGGGCCAGCCAGGAACGGGATTTGTGGGTTCTCCAAACTGCACAGAATCTTAGCTAGAGGTTCTCCTGGACCCCTGTGAACCCCCAGCAGCCCACCCCTGCAGGAGCCTAGATGTGGAGATCTACAAACCAGCTCCAGAAATAAAAGACTACGAGGTCAGGTTTGGGGAGAAAAATCCATTTGCACCTCTGTAGAAAGGAATGAAAAGGGGTTTTCATGTACAAATAGACTGAGATGGCTAGAAGAGGTGAAGACCTGGGGAAAACAGAAGACTAGAAATAGATAGAAAATAGTCCCTAGAATAAGATAGTAGTTTATATTTTGTGCAATAAAATAGAATTTGGGTAAAAATATTGACGGTGTGTCTATGAAAAACCCTAACATATAGCTTATCTTAAAATATTGCCTTTGTGAATAGGAGTCATCCCCCTTTCCCATAAAAGCATAGAAACGAATCTATTTGGTAATGTAGTCCAAACAACCTTAAAACTCTAGTCAGAAAAAAATAGAAATCACACATTCAAGTTTCAAAGCAACTGCAGATAAAGTGTTAGTATAAATAACATAGAGAGATCTGCTCACCAATCATAAATGTTATGCCTAACTATTTTAAAGGAAGGCCCATTATTACTAGATGTAAGCCAGACTGATGCAAGAGAAGGTTTTATAAATAACTACTTGAAAGCTCCTTTATTATTAGTGAAGAGACCCATCACTTTGCCAGCTCACAGAAAGAAACTAAAAAAAAGAACTAGAGGAAGACTTCACCCTACATACTTTCAGCTATATTGATTTGTACACGGGAAATAGTTCCAGAAACTTGTAATCTCATTCCATTTTTCTTAATAAATCTTGCAAAAGAAATTCTGTGAGAAATGTGCTTAGAAAAAGGAATCATTGCTTTTTGTTTAGACAGAGAGTCTGACAAATGCCTAAGGTGAGATTTATTTTATTTTATTTTTATTATTATTTATTATTTTTAAACTAATTTTATTTATGCTGCGCATCTCCCCTACAAGGTGTCTCTGTGTGGCATATGCTACACATGTTACATATAGTTTATATATTGATTATTTATACTTCAAATCTATTTCAGAATATATCCAGAATCGAGTCATGTGAGGTACAAAAGACTAGTTGATTTATTGTAAAAGCCTATGCACAGGATTCCTCTCAGCACCTGGTTAGAGTTAATTAAAAGTCAATAGAACTCAAGGGTGGGGATTGAATTTAGTTCACTTGTGGCGACATAGAGATTCTAGGCTGAACCCTCTTTTCACTCCACCCCAAGTTCTACCACACCTTTTCATGCATGTCCTCACGTACTAATGCTGATAGCAACATAAGTGTTCTGACATCCTGGTGCAAGTTCTATTTATTCTGCTCTTGTGTGAAAAGTTGTAACAGAAGTAGAAAAGAAGTTGTCTTTGCTTCACTATCCATGGTCCAGAAATCATTCTCACCCTAATAAGTTAAATTCCAGCTAATAATTGTACATGGATAGATAAGGTTGGAGTGCTGGACAATGGATAATTAAGCAGTTTTTCATCTGGATGAGATTCCATCCATTGGATCACTTTCATCCTATTTGAAGCTTAAAAGAAGCCAGACATCCTTCCTAGGAGAATTAAAAGAAAGTATTCTTTCTTTAGAGGAAAGGAATAAGTTTTATTGTTAAAAGGGCGGGGGGAAGACAGGTGGAGTTAAAAAAAATAATTCTAATCAATTGGGTGCCTCAGGTCTTTTCATCATTCTGTATTTTGCCTGGTCAGTTTCAAAGAACATTTTTATGAGTAGGTGAGAACGTGGGTTTGTATGCATAAGTTCAAACAATCTAAGAAAAAATTGGTTTTAATCAAATCCCTGTCCGAAATTTCTTCATCTTCAGGCTGGTGTTCTTGGCTTCGTGCTTCTAGGAGCAATGTGTGTGATTGCAGCTGTTTCTTCCTTTTAACTGCCAGTGGGGGTGTGAACTGATTGGGTGGTAACTTGGCTGTGTTCTGATTGGGCGGAGGTGTGTTCTGATTGGTTGGGGGTTTGGCTGTGCTCTGATTGGATGGAGGGTTGGCTGTGCTCTGATTGGATGGGTGTGTGTTCTGTTTAGGTGGGGGCTTGGTTGTGCTTGGGTTAGTCTGAGTAGCAGGGGAATTTGAGCTGGTGAGCTGTGTTGCTGTTGTTTGGCTTCGTGTTCGTGGCTGTGTCACCTCTTCATGGTGGGTGTCAGTCTGCTTCATGTATGGATTGGAGGGGTTTAAAGTGGCTAATGATGTAGCTGTGGTCTGGCTTCTGGTCCAGGGTCGTGCCTCATCATCAGTGTGGGTTTGAGTCTGCTTTCTGCGTGGATGTGTGGTGCTTACATCCTGTGTGGCTCTCGTGAGTGTGGGTCTGGTGTCATTCTTTGTGTTAGGGACTCATTTGTCAATAAGGGCGGGTTTCCAAATGGCTGGTAGGCAGGAGGTATCATCTCGTTTATTCATGCTGTGTGGACGTTTTTCTATCTCGATGGCTTCTCTGATTATTCTGTTGTTAAAGTGTTCAGTTTTGGCAATAGTTCTGGTCTTTTTAAAGTCAATATCCTGTCCTGTGGCTTTGAGGTGTTGGACCAGGGAACAAGTTGGTTCCTCTTTCCTGACTGAGTTCTTGTGTTCTTCAATGCGTGCACTTATTCTTCTGTTGGTTTGTCCGATGTATGTGGTGGGGCAGGAGGTGCATGGGATTTCATATACTCCTTGATTTTCTAACTCAATGTTGTCTTTGGGGTTTCTTAGGATGGTGGATATTTTTCGGTTTGTGCAGAATGCTGTCTTGATGTTGTGTTTGTGGAGGATCTTGCTGATTCTGTCTGTGGTGCCTTTTATGTATGGGAGGAGGGCTTTGCCGTTTTCTTGTTCTCTGTCTTGGATTTTAGTGGGGGTTTCTTTTTGGATTAGGTTGGTAATCTTATTTCTTTGGAATCTATTGGATGTTAGTACGTTAGTGAGAGTGTGTAGTTCGGTTTTTAGGTGTTGTTCATCAGCTAAGCGTTTTGTTCTGGAGATGAGTGTCTTGGCTACGGAGTTGATCTGTGCTGGGTGGTGGTGTGAGAGTGCATGCAGATAGCGGTTTGTGTGTGTTTTCTTCTGGTAGATGGTGTGTCCTAGGGAGCCATTGGATTTTTTGTAGACTAAGACATCCAGGAAGGGAAGTTGGTTGTTCGCTTCTGTTTCCATGGTGAACTGTATTTTGGGGTGTAGGCTGTTGAGGTGTGTGAGGAAGTTGTCCAGTTTTTCTTTCCCATGTGGCCAGACTATGAAGGTGTCGTCTACATATCTGAGCCAGAGTTTGGGTCTGTGATCAGATTTTTCTAGAGCTTGGGTTTCAAAGTGTTCAATGTAGAGGTTAGCAATGACAGGTGAGGGGGGTGATCCCATGGGTACTCCTTCTATTTGTTTGTATTGATAATGATAACAACCATTGCCACTGTATCTAGGTCAAACCTCAATAGTTACTTAAAATTCACAAAATCTTTGAATCAAATAGTCATTAATACATTATATGGACCAAAGGTATTTATTCTTCTCACAGTACATTATAAAGAATGCAAAATGGTTTATATATTTTCAATTCTCTGGAAGCAATCATTTCTTTTACATTGTTTATAATACACCATTCAGAACTGATATTCTTTGAAGAAATATGGTGCCCTAGATTGTGTATGTGAAAAAAATGTTGTCATTAAAAATACCCAGTTTCATGGAGCAACATTTCATATTAATGTATCAAAAGCAGATCTATTAATTTGCTGAAAAGAGGGCAGAATAGCAATCTGCCCTCAACACATGTCCAGATAGAGCTTGTAGCCATTTACACTTGATACTACAATCAGACATGCAGTCAGTGAAGAGGGTGATGGAGAAAGCTATATAAAAATCATATTAAAAGCAATGATGTATGCATCACTTTTGCATACAACAGTGCCAAACTGGAATCAAAATCTTTTGACTTCAATAACTAGAGCCAATTTCCCTCTTACTTTCTTTCACTCTGCAAAAGTTTGTCTTGCCAATCTTCTTGAAGCCCAATAGACATGCCTTATGGCCTAACATATGCCTGAAAATCTTTTCCAGATTAAGATGAACTGTAAAATCAGGAAGTTAGTGAAGTCCTGATGAGGCTCATACATGATTGTCTGCATTCAGAATGTGCAATATTTAGCTTAGTTGCAAATCAAAAGTGAGAGATGTGTAGGCTTTTGCCATGAACTTACTAGAATTTACAAGCTCCTTTGCCTCTTGTTTCCCATCCTAGGTATAATAATAACTTGCCCCATGAGGCACTACCTTGATCCCCAGTGAAGCACTATATTGATATAGTTGAGGGGATTGTGTATTCTGAAGAAGATGAGAGCTATGCCAGAGGTTCTACCATATTGGGCAGATCTCATCAGAAGAGCCAACAAATAATTTGTATCCCATTAGCAATATGTTGAGATGAAATTTATATGAATTCATACTGGATTAGTTGTTGCTCAGATCAACAAGTTGTCAGCGCCTCAGCGCTGGCATAGAGAGGAGAGATAAGCTCTGAACTTTTGCCTGCTAAATCCTTTTGAAGCTCAGTCATCGTGGAAATGAGGGGGGGAGACATTCCTGTGAAATGATGAGACAAGAAGTCAGGAGAGGGACTTGGAAGACAGCCAATGAGAAGCAGAGAATTGGGGATCAGAAAGGGAGGAATTGGGGGGCAAAAGGTCAGTCTTGGCCGCATCGAGTCATGATCCAGTTGCTGTGCTCGAATAAAGAAAAGATTTCCTTAAAGATTGGCAGTTTGGAAATTCATTTATTTTGAGATAGCATCGAAGTCTGACATAAGTCCTGTAGCCAACAAATGGGCTACAGGGCTCAGGACTGTTGTCTGAGGAACCAGGAAAATCAGTGCAGGACTATTGAAAGAAAGTTCTATTTCAAATACACAAAGATTGAAAACAAAGAAATAATATATGTTGTAACAAATTAAGTTCAACAACAAGGTTATCTGAAAGAATGTACCAGTCCTGGAATGAACACATCCAAAATAAAAAAAAAAAAATAACAGAAGAGAGACAAGCCAATCAACATTGATTTATAATATAAAATGCAATATTCACAGAACCAGAATTGAAAAAAACTTAAAAGTCTACCCACAGAAAAGAAAATGAAGCCTTGCCAGAAGTAGCTCAGACTGCAGAGGCAAACTGCAGTAGAGGAAACCAACATAGATGTTGATTCCTTTTCAGTAACTATTCAGGAATTGAGTATGTCTAGTTTAATCAAAAGGAGGACTAGGATGATGTGATAGTCTTCCAGTATCTAAGGAGCTGCCACAAAGAAGAGGGGGGTCAACCTATTCTCCAAAACACCTGAAGGCAGAAGAAGAAGCAATAGATGGAAACCAAACAAGGAGAGAACCAACCTAAAGCTAAGGAGACTTTTCTTGACAGAACAATTTTTAGAACAATTAATCAATAGAACAATTTGCCTCCAGAAGTTGTGGATGTTCTAAAACTGGAGTTTTTAAAAAAGGAGATTGGACAATCATTTGTCTGAAATGGTGCTTGAGCTGGGGGTTCGACTAGTAGACCTAGAATTTCCCTTCTGACTCTATTATTCATTCCTAAACCAGGCACTCTCTCCTTTGCCTTCTCCTGAGAAAAATAAAGTCCTCTGACTAAAAAAAGGTGATGAATCAAAACTACTGATTACTGAGCATCTAAAACAGCACAAAAACTCCACAATAAGGTTCCTTCATTGAAGCTTGTTGCAGAGAAACAGCCTAAGTATTAAAATATGCTAGTATTGTAATATCAAACATAAGCACAGTTCACTGCAAGCAACAATGTGAAACACTTCTGCAGTTATAGCTGAATACCTGCAAAGAAATAATAATAATAATAATAATAATAATAATAATAATAATAATAATAATAATAATATATTTATTAATTTTTATAATTATTATAATATAAATAAATAAATAAATAAAATGTTATGCATCTTTGAAAGTTCAGTTGACTTGAGTTTCATGTTTAATGAATAAAGTAAATAATAATAATTTAAAAAACCAAGAAAAAAAACCAAACAGTGAAACTACCAACATGGAAGATCAGCCTGGAAAATAAAATCAGCATGGTAAGATCAGATACAAGGAAGCTAGAAGAGAAGAAAGAAAAGAAGCAGAAGAACAAGAAGACCAATGAATACTTGATCATGAAATATCTCCTAGAAACAAGGAAGATTAAGGAAGTACTGGAAATAATAAAGCAGCAAATAACAGCTACAGCCAAAATAAGCAGATACAAAATGCAAATGTACATAATATGCAGAATTTCCAATTTCAGTTGAATCTGAAACATTTCTACCAATTCATTAATGAAGAGATTGCAGTGATCCAGTCAAACATCTGACAAAGAAGACCCAACAGCTTCAACTCAGTGTTTTGGTTGGAAGTGCTTAGAAAAATGAAATAAGTCCATGATTGGCTAGTTTTGATAAATTATGAAAAACGATGTTGGATATACTTGGAGCTGTTGTCATCTGTGAAATCTGTGTAATGATACAACCTGAAAAAGACTACTATAAATGCTGTAATTATGTGTACAAATCACGTCATTAAGTGTCTACGGAGATTCTCAGTCCTCCAGGTCATAGTTGTCCACCACTCAGGTGACCCTGATGACACAAATAAACTTCCAGGTGACCATAATGACCCACTAAAAGAATGCAAATATCCAGCTATCTGCAAGGAGTACAAATCCTTCCATTTCCCACCATCCAGTCAAGGCTGAAGAAGCTTCTTGGATGAGAAGCAAAATGTTTCCAAAGAAAAACCAGAAAGTCTTCTTGAAAAAAGCACCTTTGGATCATGTCATTAAAGTACCTCCAGATGAACATTGCCAAGCTGCTTTTTGCATGAATATGATTTTGGTTTCAATTATGTGCCATTATGTCACTATTGCATTCTACTGTTTCTTATTAGTTATTGTCTTTTGTTCTTTGTTTTTTGGATGCTATGTTCACCACTCTGAGTCATAACAGAGGGATGGGTGGCCGCATAAATCAATTGATTAAATAAATGCATAATTTCTACCATGTCTTTTGAAAGAGAATCTCTGGAATAATCCAGACCCAAATGGTAAATGCATAAGGACCAATTAAAGTAATTTCTATTTCTATTTCCTTCCTTTCACTTTTCACCACCTTTGAAAAGTTGGTAGCTGCATAGAATGCTTTATCTTGTGTCAGAGAAAAGGAGTAAAGGAGGCCAATATGTGGTTTGCATCCTGATGTGTCATCACTGATAAATCAAGTTTGACAATGAGTTATATAGTGTGTTACCACTGCATATCTTCAATCCTCTTCTGTGGCATTAGTTAGAACATCTAGTGTGGATCTCACTATTTTTACTGTATTGTATTAAGCCCTTGAGTTCTTGGTGGAAGTTGTCTGTTTGTGGTTAAACCATATGCCTTTATCCTTTTGTTTAATGAAATAATGTCATTGAAATTCCAGAACTTAATTCTTTTGCTGAGACAGTGTTTAAGAATTATAAAGCAGATCCCCCCCTCTCTCTCCAACAGCATGCAATAGAAAGATGAATGCTAAACTTCTCATTCAAAGATCAAAGCAGAAATTAGGAAATTTAATGATAAAGATGTTATAATAAAAACATTAGAACAGAAATATAGATGTAGAAGACTATATACTTACCTGACAATAGATGGACACTAAAAACAACATGGCGGTGGCCATACAATTATACATACCCTTTGGATAATTATCTAGAAAATGATATGGACTACAAAAAGAATGTTCTGCTACACTCTCTCTCTCTCTCTCACACACACACATGTATGGCAAGTGTTCCACAGCTGTTTATCCAAACCCCCCAAATAGGTCCACAGAAAGCACTCCTGTTGTGCAGGCCCAGATTTCAAGCTCAGTACAGCAAGAGTCATTGGGTAACCAAGTCCAATAGGCACACACAAAGTCCAGGAAAGTAGTCTAGGAGTCAAACAGGCCAGGATACACAACAGAAGGCACAGAACTGGGCACATTGCTCCAGCAACACTCAAGTCCTCAGGACAGGGTTAAGTAGGCAGCAGAGCCTTTCACAAGAGGCAAGGTTGCCTCCTCATGAGTAGTCCAGGTGATTGGTGTTGTGCCTGCTCTACCTATCCTTGGATCAGACGGAGGTGTGGACTCTACCTCCTCCTCCTTGCTAATGGGTGACAGTTGCTCCCAGTCCTTGCCTGGAACCTCCTAGTCAATTTATTGCAGCTGTGGCTCACCTCACTCATCCAATGACCCAGCTGAGGCTGCTGCATCAGGCTAGCATTCTCTGAGCCCCCATCCTGACCAATACCCAGCTCTGTACTTTCCTCTTGGGACTCAAACTCACCCTCCTCCTCTGAACCTGCATCTGGAGGGGTGTGTGTGTGTGTGTGTGTATCGATGACAAAGATCTTGGTTCCAACTGCAATCCAAGTGAAGACCTAAGAAATACTAAATATCTATTGAATTTACTGCTTCAGATATCAACAGTGCATTAGTCATATTTAGTCATCCTTCCAATCTGATTGGAAGATCAGAAATGCTCAGTTTGACTATTCAGAAAAGGACATCAGCATTCCTTAAGGACTCCTTTCACACAAAATTGTATCTATCTGAACTTTGGCACAAATGTTCCCCATAGGAAAGGCTATTACTTTTCTATTTCCTCCCAAAAATGATACCAATAGAGACAATTTTCGTTTGTTTTCTTTTTTTTTTAAAAGTAGAATCTATTATAAATGCATGAAGCCTGAAAATTCCCACACTGATTTCTTTCATATTTGGCATCATTTCTCAAAAATCAGTTCAATTTCTCCGCTTAATATCATGGAGAGAAGTTAAGATCCAACATACATCTGGGATCGCTGCATAAACAAGTAAGACTTCTTTAGGACATTATTCTAGTGTTTAATTAAAAATACTAGCTTGAATCACAGACATATTTTTACAAGGAATTAAGAACATAACCTTGTGTGATACCACCTTTATTTTACTTATTCAAATTTGTTATAGCACTTTGAGCAATACGTGAAATTAGAACTAGGGGTGTTGTGTTCTAATACTTCATTCGATGTTTGAAAAATTATGCACGGATAGAGAGGGGGAAAAAGTAAGCCAAAAATAGCATAATGTGACTTCTGAACTGCATCATTTGTTAATACCAAAGCAACTAAAGCTGAAAAGCATTGGCTGTCTGTGTGCAATAGATAACAACACTCACCTCCAACCCCATAAATATATTGATCATGCCATCTCTCTGACACTAACACAAATATCTTCCCAAGTCATTTCATTTGGTGTTCGCAAAGTTACCCAGCCCAGAATGTAATGACAGGACAGGTGTGAATTATTTATTATCCCTTGCCCTTTAGCAGATATAATTGGTGTTACTCTACACTAATATGGCCCAAAATACACATACTGAAAGTTGGCTTCAATGCTTTGGCTTCCCAGATCTAAAAACGTGGGTAGCAATGAATGTCAGGGACCTACAAAGCAAAGAACAGACCAACTGCTGCCCTTTAGAAGAAAACTTGTTGGATGGTATTCTGTGGCTCAGAGACAGCCTTGAAAAGGGGTTGTTGTTTTTTAGCTGTTCTTGGTAAGTTTTTACATGCAATGAACCTTAAAATGTGAGGTCTATCTATGCTACTGAGAAATAAAAATAAATGTAACTGAATATGAATGCTGTATATATAGAACCTTAAAATCCACATTTATCCAATAGCATAAATAAGGATGAGCTAAAAATGATTACGATTAAAGTTTTGGCGATGATGGCTTATTTGTATATGATATTGACCTTTTTTAGGCTGCCTTTCAACAAATGACCCTATTCTGAATGATCATGCCAGTTAGATTGCAACCAAATTTTATAAATGAGTGTAATTACTAGCCAATTAGATTCACATTTAATAACTACCTTATATATGGAAAATCAAGTCAAGCCATCAGAAAGAAAAGGGCTAATTGCTTATGTGGGAACAGGGTGGTAGTGGGGAGATGGTTCACCCTGAGTGCAGTGAAGAAAGGGTGGGAGGTTGCTGTTGAAGACAATAGAAAGACTAGAAGCAGCTGTAGAGTTGGGTCACTTCTGCCAACATATACCTATCAACTGTTTAACAATCAGCAAGGCTGCAGCAATGGAGGAAAATAATTGTCCTTTCAGGTCAGTTTTGATTCCTGCAGTTTTCTTGGTAGCATTTATTGAAGCATTTTTGCCAGTTTCTTGTTTGTAGCACTGAGAAGAGTGACTGGCTTAAGATCATCCAGTTGGTTTTGTGCCTAAGCAGGGACTAGAACTCAGAGTCTTCTCATTTCTAGTCTGATATTTTAACCTCTATACCAAACTGACTCTCAGTGACAAAGGTGGGTGTGTTAAGAAATGATCCACTCTAGTGATATCTGGAGTCCATTTGTTGGGGCACTCGTTAGAGCCAGAGGTGGTATTCAGCAGGTTCTGACCAGTTCTTGAGAACCGGTAGCGGAAATTTTGAGTAGTTCAGAGAACTGGTAAATACCACATCTGACTGGCCCCATCTCCATCTATTCTCTACCTCCCGAGTCCCAGCTGGTCGGGAAGAAATGGGGATTTTGCAGTAACCTTCCCCTGGAGTGGGGAGGAAATGGAGATTTTACAGTATCCCTCCGCTGCCACACCCACCAAGCCATGCCACGCCCACCAAGCCATGCCCACAGAACCAGGAGTAAATTTTTTTGAATCCTACCACTCATTAGAGCCAGCAGGTAAGGAGCAGCAACAATATCAACTGCCAGAAAGTATTGTCAATCACCCTGTCTTTAATGGTGAAACTCTTGAGATTTTTTTCCCTTGAGATGACAATAATGGTAATTGGCTCCCCTGGCATTATGAAAATGAGATTGGGGGCACATTTTGCTGACTAGTGGCCTTGGCCACTAATCGGAATTGGTCACCGGGACCAGAGTTTTAGTCTTCCAAGCTTTCAGACTCATGTTGGAGCCCATCCTCAGGGAATTTTTCTCTCCAAAATGTGTACATTGGGCTTTTCCATGTGTAGTATTTATGCAGTGCCTGGTTTTGTGTGGCTTTTAATAGTTAATTGGGGTGTTGATGCCAGTTATTACCCTGTTTCCCTCAAAATAAGGCATCCCCTGATAATAAGCCCAATCGGGCTTTTGAGCACATGGCAATAAGGCCAAGCGCTTATTTCAGGGTTCAAAAACAAGTATAAGACAGGGTCTTATTTTCGGGAAAACACAGTAAGTCACTAGTTGTTTCCTTGTGCATGGTTGTTCCCCAGGTGTTGGAGCTAATATGATAGGAGATCTCACCTTATGAGATGCAGTGTATATGTATATCTAAGATAACCTATTAATTGTTATTGAAAATGAAAATTTTTGTTTTTTCGTTATTGACATATACTGCTCGTGACAGCAGTATTTTTGGGGGGGGGGTTGTGTACTTTTAAAATTCTGCTGATTATTATTATTATTATTTTGTCTTTCTGTATTTGAAGCAATTAAAAAAATCTAAACTTGAGCGTCTGACTGAAGCAAGAAACAAATAGGATCAGAACTCAAAGTAGATATGGCCAGCCGTCCTCTTTCTCCTCCTCCTATTCTTGCTTGCCTTTTGACTTAAATCCTTTTTCTTCTCTTTCTGCTACTATTTCTCTTTGCTCAGAAAGCTGCTGAGTTCATACTAGATAAAGAGCTGGAGTTTGGCTGCTTTCTCCTTTATTTCTTCTTTTGGTTTATTCACAGCAATTTATTAATGTTTTGTGAAATTAACCTCCTCCTCTTCTTTTCTTCTGGTTTGCTTGAGTTCCGACACCCATTCCTTTGATGCCAATTTTATCACTGAATTGTCTGTTCTTCTGAAACCCAGGGCTTAAGGCCATCTAACTCTTTGTTTCCTCTCTTGCAAATAAGCTAATATCCTGTCCAACAAATTATTTCTTATTGTTTTATGCCCATTTATATGCTGAAATGAGACTGCTGAAGGCTGTAAACTTGCTTGCTTCCTGATATATTTCTAGAGACTAAATTTAGAGTCATAGTTACCCTGCATATTTACCAAAGAAACCCTTTTTTCTTTTCTAGCACTACTACACAATGCATCCCATAAACAGAATTATAAATATGAGCATACATGGTTACTCATAAATAATATCCATTAGATGGGTGTTTAATCACATACAAATGCATTCAATTGCAATGTTAATCTTGCAGGGGTTTGCAGCAGTTAGTGATGGGAGAAGCAAAGCAAAATGAATGCAGAAAGAAAAAAATGAATAGATTTTTTTTTAGCAGTCCCAACTTTAATTGCTTGCTTACATAGGGGCTTTGAAACTAGGCCCCAAAGGGATCCACATGATGTTAAGGCTACAGTTTACCTACCCCTGCAGTAGATTTATTTAACAATTGAAATGAGGCTGCTGGCAGTTTGTTCAAAGGTTAAAAGCTGCTCTTTTATTGTGTGTCTCATTTGCTTCTGTTTTTTTTTTTTTTTTTTTTTTGCCTTGGGGCAGCTTCTTTCCTGGGATTTGACCTCTGTTTTGCCTGGACCACATTCTCACTATGTTCTGGACTCTGCAGGGCTACAAATCAGCAAGAAATATAAGATCAGTCCAATTCCTGCAACGTGCAGGAGAACACTAAAATGTGAAAAGATCAAATCTTTGTGGTTCATACCACAAAGGGATTCTGTAGACACATTTATTGATGAGTCTCTCTGAACACTGTCCTAGATTTCAATCTGCCCTAATAAGGCTAGATTTGAGTTTAAATTACTTCAGTGAACTTGATGGATATAACTTGAAAAAAAAAAAACAGAATGAAAATCCCAATCCACCCTTAAAGTTCATTTATAGCCCTTGGTGAATGACACTTTCCCTATCCTGACTACAAAGCAGGGATATTGTAAAGGTAAAAAGGTAGAGAAGAGCCAAAACGCACTATTCTGGGACAGAAAAATGACACATAACACTAATGCATTCTTGCCTAGATGTGATCTTAGCTGAGGTGGCTGCTTCTCCTTTTCAGTACAGCTTCTCAGGAATTAAACTGTAGCTATTGGCACGTGCCTAGTGCCGCATAATGGGGTGAGCTCCCATTACTGGTCCCAACTTCTGCCAATCCTAGCAGTTCGAAAGCACGTAAAAAATGCAAGTAGAAAAATTGGGACCACCTTTGGTGGGAAGGTAACAGCATTACATGTGCCTTTGGCATTTAGTCATGCCGGCCACATGACCACAGAGACATCTTCAGACAGCGCTGTCTCTTCAGCTTTGAAACAGAAATGAGCACCGCCCCCTAGAGTCAGGAATGACTAGCACATATGTGCGAGGGGAACCTTTACCTTTACCTTATTGGCAATTTCAAAAAAGCCAGTTTGACCAATAACTGTGATTCCATTGAACAATCTTATGAACCTGCATCTTCCAGATAAGTTAGATTTCAGTTCTCCTTATTCCATCCATTATGAATAAAGTCATTTGGGAACCAATAGGACTTGGTTTTCCACTTATCTGGGCAACAGAAGATAGCCATTGCCTCCAGCAAAACAATGAAATATAGTTGCTAATATCTAACATTATTTCCGAAACTTCAGTGAGTCCCAAGTTTCTCATAATCTGTTAGGAACAGTCACACTGAATCTCCTTATTGACATATATTGCCGGTTATAAATCAGTGTGAACTAACAGACCACTACTTTCTTGTGTAAATAGATATCAGCAGCACTGATGTGTGCTCAATTGCCAAGTAACGGATATTGTATTTTCTGCTTGCCAAACTCTAGGAGGAAATGAATGTTATCCATATAGCATAATTTATTATTTCTCTAACTCCAGAAATATTGAGTCAGGATTGACAGTAAAGCTGAGAAAAAAAGTTTTTTAGCAGATGACATGTTGTACAGAAATGAATGAAAGGAAAGAAAATAATTTGCAGTGGTGGCAAGGGGCAGGCCGGGGGGAGAAAGCTGAAAAGTAGCTGATCTGGTGTAATTAAGTATTTCTGGAAGGTAATAGAATCAGGAAAAAAGGTTTAAAGTAAAGTATTGGAAAACAGTATTTAGAGCCTGAAGCAAAAAGTGCAACAGTAACATATATCCTTTGAGAGTAGTATGCCTTCAAATCTTGACTCCTAATGACTCAGCCTTGTTCGACAGGCTGAGGCAAAGAGGCAGTCCTGGAACCAGCGAAATCTGGGGGCTGGGCAAGGGACAGAATGTATCTGCCCTCAGTGTGGAAGGGATTGCCACTCTCGAATTGGCCTTTTTAGTCACACTAGGTGCTGTTTTAGGACCTCTTTCCAGAGCATGATACCATAGTCTCTTGAGACTGAAGGATGCCAATATAAATGACCACCATGCAGTTTTCTGGAGCTTTTATGGAGAACTAGATGTCCTGAAGGAGTGGATCCAGAGCAATGACCAGACAGTGAATTCTGGCTGGTGAAGTCTGTCTGGAAAAAGGAGAGCTCAAGAGATCACCCACCTGCACTCTGGACAGCTCTTTGCGGTAAGTTCATGACTGGAGTTGATTTCAACCAAGCTCACAGCTGTATTGCAGTCTAATTGGACACAACGTTTACACATGCCTCATTTCTTAAACATTTTTGGACGTAACTAATTTACAGCTCTAGAGATACTTTCTGAGCTTCACAATAAAAAAAAAAATCTGCTTGATGAGTTAATATTTTTTCTTGATTACAAAGGAATAAAGAAAAAAAGTAAGTCTTAAGACTTAATATTTGACAAAAAGCTTAACAAGGAGTGAACATAAGAAAGTTTTAAAAGGATAAAGGAGATAGTTATTTGGAAAGTACTTTTAAATAAATTGGAATTCAATTAGACAAACTTTCTTGTGACTCTTATTTGTTTACTATTAAATAGTGCAGACTATTGGATTTTACAAAACAAAATATAAAAGTAATATGAGACAGACTGTCATGCTGTTTGTAAATACAGAATGTCATTTGAGACAAAAGGAGCTAGAAAAGTGGGGGGAGGGGAGAGAAAGCTTGCCTCCCCCCCATTTGAAACAGTTTCATTTTTGGATTATAATACCATAATGACAGAAAAGTGGCAAAAATAGTAGAGGGAAGAAGAAGATTGCTTCGGCAACCTGCAGAGAGAAGAATTACACCAGATTTGCTTCAGAAAATGTTTGAATAACTTGGCAATAAACTGAATCATTTGATACTAAATCGACTTCTAAGATGACTTCTAAAGATGAAAGAAGAGATGAAAAAGAATTTAAGAAGATAGAAAGTTCAGTAAAACAAGTGCCTGGAAATGTAAAACAAATTAATGACAAAGTAGACATTTTGGAGAGTAAGACAGAAGTTATACACTAGAGAATTGGAAAGACAATTAGATAATATGGCTCTCTTGGAGCTGAGAAGAAATTTTGGTTTGAGTTTTATAGGTTAAGTCTATTTGTGAGATATAGCAGCCTAAAGACAATTAGGTTATGTTTTCTAACTTTGAAGAATCTGGACCTAAATGACAGCTCAATTACTTGTTAAAAAGGAAAAGCATTGGGGCATCCATAGAGAACTTCATCATTGCAACCTGCTCTTACAGTGAAATCCCCATGTATTCGACTATGTTTACTTGGAACCTATTCAGCTAAGAGTATGGAAGGTATAATAAACCTGGTTCTAGGTTTGGGTGACCTGTGAATGGGCTGTTGAGGAGCAACAAAGAAATTGTTCAAAGATTGACAAAGCTGATACAGCATTCTTAACCTGAGGTAATTATTTTACAGTTTGAATATACTAATTTAGAAGCTATAAATAGACCAAGTCCACCTTTGAGTCTGATATCTCTGAGGCTACATTGTGTAGTGCCTAGTAGAGAAAAATAGTTGGAAATTGAAACCAACTTCCATGTGTCCTGCAAAATATATACATTATTGATCTCTAACTCAATCATCTCAATCGATAGATAGATAGATAGGGGTCCACCTACAGAGCAGACTTTCTGCTGTCAGCTAGAGTGGCTATTGTCCTGAGCCTATGAGGTAATTTCAAAGAAAAAGTTTCATGAGCAGAGCAAATAAGGCCAAATGGAACGCCCCACAGCTACTAATGACTCAGTTCCAAAGTTCTGATGGATGCACCCTCCCTTCTTTAGGTCGCATGATCACATTTTGGACATTTGGCAACTGGCTTGCATTTATGGCTAGTTGGCATCCCGCAGTCCTGTTACCATGGTTTTCAGTGTTTTTGTTTGTTTCCAGCATTTACTTGGTGTTTTTGGCCAAAATAAAAAAAGTCTATTGAAGAAAATGGATTTATTTGATGATTGTGGCTTTTACTTAACAACTGTGGCATTTACATAGTGACCACAGCATTTGCTAAACAACCACCACAAAAATAGTCATAAAATCAGACATAGTTACATGATGGCCTGTTTAATGAGCACCACGACTTACCACCATAATTCCAGATTCAATTACAGTTGTAAGTCAAGAATCACCTGTGGGATAAACATCTGGAAAGTCCTAAAAGGGCTGTGTTACATTGATTAACTTGGTGTTTCCTGCATTTATCTGAATGGGTTTTGAATTGGAGCACCTTCTTTTTCATTGTTTTTGAGAAGTGTTAAGCACTCAGAAAATGAACTTGTCAGCTTTTCAACAGGAGGACAGTGGGAGGGTGGTAACATGTTGAGAAACTCAGTTGCAGCAGTTACTGATTGAAGCATTGATTTAATTGCCTCAAGTTTGCATATAATTGTTGATTTTCTGTAGAGAGGGTGTGAAACAACTGAGCTAGTTATTTCTCATCCTCCATAGGGTCGACTGATGACTGTATCTTCTCCTTAATTAAATCGAAAGTGTTGTGCCTCCTGTGCTTATCTGGACCTGACCTTGGAGTTGGTGGAGCATTCTGCTGTGTAGGTAATTGCTGGCTGAGTTTATGAACTCTGTGGTTTATGCCATCCTCTCTTGTGTGCTTGGCTCTCATCCCAGAATTTTGCAGAAGCCCTACACTAGTATTGTGAAAGACACATATTGGTGTAATTTCAAACCCCCCTAGAAAATGTTTTTAAGTTTAAAGATCATTCAAGGCAAAATGCCTAAAAATCAATATTATTCTTTCAAGTCCATGCCATCTGGAAAGCCAGGAGATTTCTGTGAGCTCACTGGAATATGCTCTGCAGTAAAGGAGTTGTGAGAGGCGGTGTAGGGCTGCTCATCTATTTTGCCACCTGCCCTCATTAAGAGGATTAATTCAAGTCTGGACCAAAATATGGGTGTCACTGCAAGACTAGCTCATCTCTGACAGTTGCCATACATATAGGGTCTTCTTGCAGCATAAGGATTTTGAGTAAATTCTGGAATAACTGAATTGGTAACTGACTCCTTAACAGTTTTAGTTACATGTTTTTCCATTATAGCCTTATGTTCATCTATTTTCAGACTGGCATCTAATAGTGGATTGAAAATTGCAGTAACTATTTTAGCAGTTAAAAGGCAATCCTTAGCCAGTCCACATCCACATTTAAATTACTTGTGGCTTTAAATGTGTCCTCTCTTCTATCCCCTACAGAAGCCTCATTGTTGTTATTGGAGGAAGGGAAATCATGAGTTGGATAAGGCATAGGATTTATGAGTGAAGATTGCAAAGGAAAGGGAAAGAGGACTTACCTGCTACGTAGTATGTATTGTTTGTTTAAACATAAAAATAAAAAACATTTTTTAAAAAAATGTTATAACTGTCTGAAGGCTTAGAATGTTCAGAATGCTTGAAATTTTCTCTTTGTGACATCCTAGGCTTGTTCTTTATCTTTTAATTCTTCTTTGTCCCTGCCTTGTGGCGATCACTGCTTCATACCCTCAGTAGGTGTTAGGAACAGTTAGATTCCAGGCTCTAAAATACCAACTAATCTTAATTCTAAAGTTCTAAAATTACTAAATCTAGTACAGGGGAATAAAATTACTAATTGACATTAAAAGAAATATCTAAGTAAATGATTTTAAAGCTAAATAAAAGTAGCTAAACTAGAAGAGTAAAAAGCTCACCTCAAATGATTTCCTCAGGCAATATATATTTTGGTCAGCTCACAAATTATCTGCTGTAGATTATCTAACAATTTCTAGTGATCTGGCCCCTTGCTTTAAACATTTTGGCATGGGCCCCAGATCAGAAAATGATAACCTCCCTTTAATTCTCACTTGCAAAGTTAGGCAAGGCCTACCGTAATTAGGGACCAAGTTAAGGACCATTTAAAATGCTTGATAGGAGATATCTCTTTTAGGATCAGATGGAATGGGCCCCTTGAAGGTAGGATAATCCAATGGTTTTACTCAGAGAAAGATATTACATATTTTTCAGCCCATTGTGTATTAGAGGCATGCTCAGACCCAACTGTCCAATGAGACGGAAGTATACTTGATATATATCATGATCTCATAGTTAAACTCCAACCTTTTGTAAAAAAAAAAAGGCAAATACCAATATGATCAGGCAGGGATGGTGGTCTAAGAGTTCGTTTGAAAAATCTTGCCTTGCCACGAAACAGCATTAAGGGAATTCTATGCTGCCTTACTCAAGGTAAATTCATTAGATTCCACCCACATTTTAAAGAAGCCCAAAAGACAATATAATAACGTATCTTTTATTTTATGTACACTGAGAACGTATGCACCAAGACAAATTCCTTGTGTGTCCAATCACACTTGGCCAATAAAGAAATCTATTCTATTCTATTCTATTCTATTCTATTCTATTCTATTCTATTCTATTCTATTCTATTCTATTCTATTCTATTCGAAATATAGAAGGAAAAAAAACCCCTCAAGATCAGAGAAAAAAATTGTCACTAATTAAAGCCACAAAGGCCAAAAATGCTTCCCTATTTTGGCATATTATAACAAACTATTCACATATCAACATTACACAATTACATTGTAGCATGCCCTAAAGTACCTGGGTACACCACTTCCAAGACTTTACTGTGATCCACATGCTAGCACCTAAATGATGGATATAGCATTATCTTCACTGTTGCCGTGGTCCCCGGTCACATGTAAGGAAGTCAAAAATCTCATTAACTAGCTTAAGTGTGGTAAGGCCCCCCCGGGGGTGACTGTATCCCCCACGAGCTAATTAAATCCTATTCAAATTGGTGAGCCTCTATACTGGCCTCTTTATTTTCATACATTAGCTACACAGCCAAGATTCCAGAGGACCGGGGGAAAGCCATAATTGTCTCTTTATATAGAAAAGGTGACTGGAATGATCTGGCTATTAAAAGCCAATTAGTCTACTGAGCATCATTAGTAAACTATATACCAAGTAGTTATTTATGAAATTCTAAACCTGGGTAACAGGGAAGGAGATAATCGACCCTGAGCAAACAGGGTTTCAACCAGGACAATCTACTGCCTAGTGCTTCAACGTCTGGCAGGCAAATATACAGTACAAACGACCCTGAATTGATGTGTATGAAAATTCTCTGTTATCCAGGTCATAGTTGTATCAAAGGTGGGTTTTTTTTAGACACACTGATTTGAATCTACATACAGCCTTTATTGAGTTCAAGGCAGCTTTTAACAGTCTCTCAAGGGTAAGAGTTTGGGATAGTCTGAGCAGATCCTCTACAGCAGTGGTTCTCAACCTTCCTAATGCCGCGACCCTTTAATACAGTTCCTCATGTTGGGGTGACCCCCAACCAGGGATGGGTTCTAAATTTTTTTACTACCGGTTCTGTGGGCGTGTCTTATTTTGTGGGTGTGGCTTGGAGGTCATGTGACTGGGTAGGCGTGGCTAGCTGGTCATGTGACCGGGTGGCCATGGCTATGTGTATAGGGACTACTCAGAGGGCTGAAAAAAGTCATTTCTGACAGATCCTCGCACTTTTGACTGGTCCTCACACTTATGACCATCCTCACATTTATGCCCGTGCAGCATTCTTAACAACCATGTCACTCATTTCACAACTGCTTCTTTTCACCATGGTGATAAGATAGGGCAAAAAACGTAAAATGTGAGGATAGTCGTAAATTCGAGGACTGGTCAAAAGTGTGAGGACCAGTCAAAAATAACTTTTTCAGCCCTCTGAGTAGTCCATATGCACAAAAGGACTACCCAGAGGGCTGAAAAAAGTGATTTCTGACAGGTCCTTGCACTTTTGACCGGTCTTCGCACTTATGACTGGTCATCATTTATGCCCATTGTAGCATTCTTAACAACCATGTCACTCATTTCACAACTGCTTCTCTTCACCATGGTGACAAGATAGGGCAAAAACGTAAAATGTGAGGACAGTCGTAAGTTCGAGGACTGGTCAAAAGTGCGAGGACCAGTCAGAAATAACTTTTTCAGCCCCCTGAGTAGTCCATATGCATAAAAGGATACAGCAATAGAGAGGGATGAAGGAAGGGAAGGGAAATTAGAGTAGGAGTGAGGGTAAGAGAGGGAGGAAGAGAGGAAGAGAAGGAGAAAGGAAGAGGAAGTAGGGAGGAGAAGAAGAGGGGGAGGAAGAGAAAGTAAGAAGGAAAGAAAAGAGAGAGGTGGTAGGTTTGAGGAGAAAGATTGCTGAACAATAAAAAAGATGAAAGGGAAGAAAGCCAGCCCTAAACAAATATAAATATATTAAGATAAAGAATGAATTGTTAAACTTTAAAGAATAAAAGAGAACAAATATGAATAAATAAGAATAATTAGAAACACACATACAAACATACAATGTATTTTCTTTGAACAGAGTATTTGGCCAGTTCACAAATTTAAACAGTGTTTAGTCATTTCAATTAAATTTACAATATCTATATTTCCTTTTTGCCATATTTATTCCTCATCTATTTTTGTAAAAAACCAATATTACCCTTCATCCTCATCTCTAATCTTAATCAAATTAATTTTTCCCTTCTATTCTATATTATACCCCTTCCCATTGTCATCTATTTTTATATCCATCCTCACATTGTTAATTATGTAATATTACAGTTTAATATAAATTCAACATTTTAATATAAATCAATTAGTTATATAACTACCTTTTTTGTATATTAATCAATATGAACATGAATATTCCAATTATTTCCATGCAGTCCAATTTCTTACAAATCAATTAATTATATTTACCAATAATAATAAACCAAATAATTTCCCCCATATATTCCTCCAAACCACAACTTAACCATTTCTGCTTTCAACACAATATACAATTAATAGTATCTCAATTATTACAATTCCCTAGTTAAATAGAGCTTTTTTCTCTTTTTTTTCTTTTTTTAAATTTGATTTATATGCCGCCTTCTCCAGAGACTCAGGGCAGCTTACAATGCGCTAAGCAATAGCCTTCATTCTTTTGTATATTTATACAAAGTCAGTTTATTGCCCCCACAACTGGGTCCTCAATTTACCTACCTTAGAAAGGATGGAAGGCTGAGTCAACCTTGAGCCTTGGCGAGATTCAAACCTGCAGTAATTGCAGGCAGCTGGTCTTAATAACCAGCTTAATAACAGGGTGCATTAGACCACTGTACTACCAAGGCTGTTGGTGTTTTAAAATCTTGAACTCTCCTCTTTTTCCCTAAATTTCCCATTGTTTGCACCTACCTTTTTTGGTGAGGAAAAAGAAAAGAAATCTGCCTGGCTAATTTTCCAACGTTGCAGCAACAGCAAAGCCAACAGCCTGCTTTACTTTCAGTTTTGTTTTTCAGCATAGATAGGGGGGAAAAAAATCTCTCCAGCAAGCAGCAGAGCCCTGAGCAAAACAGCTGAGAGCAAATCAGCTGAGAGTCGGGAGCCGATCTAATCAAGGGCTAATTAGCCTATGCTGAAGCTCCACGGGCCAATAAAATTACAAAAAAACACCGAACCATTTGTTAAATTGCTGGCTCGCTCACCCCTCGCCCATCACTAAAGCCCCGCGGCAAGAATTTAAACAGTTTTTTTTCCTCTAGCCATCAGCTGGGACAGGAGGTAGCAATAGATTGGGAGTGGGCAGGGTAAGTGAACGGCCGGCGATCCAACAGAGCAGAGAGTGAGGGTGAGTGAAAGCATGGGGGGGCGAGAGAGGGCTTTGGCAACCCCTGTGAAATGGCCGTTCGACCCCCAAAAGGGTCGGGACCCCCAGTTGAGAAGTGCTGCTCTACAGTGTGTTGTGACCCAGGCCCAAGTAGTTAGTATTAAATACAAACAGTTCGAAAACAAACAGACTTTATTAGAACAGCTGAGAATTAACTCATTCTCAGTGCAGTCCAAACTAAATTAAAGCAAATTCTTCAAAACACCATTCCACAGTTTATCACCTGACCGTGGGATAATTAGGCAAACTGCCAAGGCTTTTCTTGGCAAAAGTTTAGAAACAGAAGGCGGCGACAAGAAATGAATACAGTGAAACAAGAAGCAATTCTCTCAATGGTTGTTTTCCAGCAAAGAGGCCAAGAGCCGTTGCTGGTCTTTTAAGCCTTATGGGAGGGGCCAATCATCTTTTGGCCCTACTCCTGAGTTGTCCTCTTTGCTTTAGCTGCTCTTGCCTTCTGGCAGCTCTTCTCATATGTGCACTGGGAACATACTCCTCCTGTTCCTCTGCCTCTCTACTGTCAGCTCTGGAGGCTCCGAAGTCTGCACATCACGCCCCAATGGCCCTGGCCCCATTTCTGCCTCTAATTCAGAGCCCTCATCTGGGCCTTCCCCAGCCTCCAGGACTGGCCCATGTTCTTCCTCAGCCTCATTGCTGTCCGACTCCACAGGCTGCTGGCGGACCACAACACAGCAGAGGTGTCAAACACACATCGTCATGGTGGCATCACGTGACGTATAGGGACTTTTTCCCCAATTTGCTAAACCGGGTGTGGGTGTGGCCAATGCATGACACATCTGGCCTGCAGGCCAGGAGTTTGACAGCCCTGCTCTACAGACAAAAGACTCTTGTTCCTAATTCATAAACTACAGGTAGTCTTTGATGTACTACCCCCATTGAGCCCAAAATATCTGTTGTTAAGCAAGACAGTTATTAAGTAAGTTTTGCCCCATTTTACAACCTTTCTTGCCACAGCTATTAAGTGAATCACTGCAGTTGTTAAATAAGTAACATGGTTGTTAAGTGAATCTGGTGTCCCCAGTGACTACTAGTCAGATGGTTGCGAAAGGTAATCACTTGACCCAAGGACACAACAACCGTCATAAATATGAGTCAGTTGCCAAGCTTCTGAATTTTGATCACATGACCATGGAGATGTTGCAATGGTCATAACTGAAAAATGGTCATAAGTAACTTTTTTTTCAGTGCCACCATAACTTTGAATGAACACTATACGAACTGTTGTAAATTAAGGACTACCTAACTCATCCCTAGAGTAAGATGTTTCTGGCTTCAGACTTTCAAGAGGCTGAAACTAGGATGTATTCTAGTGTTGGAAGAAATATCCTTCTGGGTTCAGTTCCAAGTGGGGAAAAAAACACTAGAAACATGGTGGCTGATTGGAAAGATGTTTTTTTAATGATGGACAGGATCACATGGTTTGAGGTCCTGGGCAAAAAGCACATGGTTGAGAGAGAGTGAGAGATTTATACCCTCTGTTCGGCTGTGAATTTGAGCTTGTATTCTGATTGGTTGTCAGACTCCCAGGGGGTGGGGGTCTTAGCTAACTTTGTAGGGTGTCTGTGTCCCAGGCTTGGTTGAGCCTTGCTGGGTGATGTAATCTTCCCAGGTGCCATATGGTGAGATGGGTAGAGGGCTAATCCTATCATGTCCTGAGGGCCATGTCTTAATCCCATCATCCTGGAGTTGAAGAGGGGGAAGGCAGTCCTTTTCTCATCCAGGGAAAAATAATATTCTGCCTTTTTAATATTTCCTAGAATATTTCATTCTTCTAGAAGGAGGGTGGGTGCTAATTTCCTACACTAGCACCATTGCTTTTCAAGAGTTGATTAAAACCCTTTAGAAGATTAATATCCATGCACCTAAATCAGCTGATAAATATTTCCCAATTTTGCTCTATGCTGATGATGCAGTTCCTCTCTCCTTGTCTTTTATAGGCAGGAAGTAGACACTAAAAATTCTGGTATCCCACTGTAAGGAGGAACAATTAATAATCAATTGCAATAAATCTAAAGTTGTAGTTTTTTCCAACAAAAGACAAAAGCACAAGTGGAAAATTGATTTCCATGAATTAGAGCAAATGTTTTAAATACTTGGGTATAGTATTTCAGGCCTCTAGGAAATTAACAGCCCAGGTAAATTATGCCACTTCTATTGCCCAAAAGAACACACAAGCCGTAACTAAATTTTATAGGTCACAGGGGGCAAATTGCACTCCAGCAGCAATCAAATTGTTTATGGCTATAAAACAGTTTCCCCACTATTATATGGGATACAACTTGTACAAACCTAAGGGATTATGAAGCCATTCAATCAAATGTCCTTAGGGCTTTGTTTGACACCCCAAAATGCACTTCAACTCAATCTTAAGACTTAAAGCTAACATGCCAAGTATTTAGGTTCAGGCTTGGACTAGAATTCTAATCTCAGGATTTGGAATCATGCCCAGGGATCCAAATCTTTGATCTCAGAGCCACCTTTGATTGAACAAGAAGTTATGCAACCTTAAGTATATAGGAAATGAATATGGAATTTGAAAATTCTTCAGCAAGAGCATCAATGCACATATATTCAAATGATCTTTATAATATATGGCATTGTTTCATGAATTTAATCTGTAAAGATAATAAGGATAAGAATATAGAATATTCTGGTCAAATATATAATTGGATAATTGTATGTATCGCCCTTAAACTTATTGCTTATCTCTTTTTTATAACTTCTTTATTGACAGAATTTAATAGAAAAATGTGTTCTTCTAAATATTTAAACTTTTATCTTCATGCTTCTAGTACATTGGATGGCATATCTTTTGTTTCATTGTTTGGCTAGTTTAATTTCCTGAATTACCCTGAATTTTATCAGTTTGACTTCTATAAAAAAACCCTACATGATAAAATGCAGAAGTGAATAAAAAGCGAATAGCATTTTAGCATTTTGCTTTTGGGCAAAGTTTTTAGATGTTTGTTTTGTACAACAGTGTTTCTTTATATGATACCAAAAGAATCCGTAATTGGGATTTATTTTCTTTAAAAGTATGTGACTGTGGGTGTGTTTGTTCAAGTGATATAGGAGCATTTAACTCTGAAAAGTTGCACTCCATGTGAAAAATGCATCAATTAACATGCTGAACTTCACCTAATCAACCCTTATGTTCAGGGCTCCTGCCAGGCATTCTTGTATGACATAGATTAACACATAATGGAAGACTGCTATTCATAGTGCAAGCAGCTGTAAACAGTCTCAAAAAACAAAAGAAATCACATTGCAAATGACTGCTAGTCACAGTGGGCATGTTCTTAAGGAATTCTGATAAAGATCCAGACATCATTCATATGCTACAAAATTGAATCATACTTAGCAATCCTGTGCTGGAGGGAAGAGTTTTGAAACTCCGAGATTCTTCACATCACAAATCCATCTGAAAGTGCTTTTCAGAGCTTCTTGCTGTGGTACTTCCCTATAATACAGTTCTTTTCCCCTTTTTCCCAGTGTCTTCTCTCAGTGGTTTTCAGAAAGCGTTTCAAGATATTAGATTAAGGTTAGGGGGATCAATAGATATCTGGTGTGTTCATAGGTCAATTTTTCTGGCCTATTGGGAGATTTCAATGCTTTTTTTCAGTTTAGATCCTTTCATATGCAACTTTTTCTAACATAGATCATTTTGTACACAACTAGATTGGCTTTATCTGTTTACAAACACTGTGAATTCTGCTGAGAGAAGATCAAATAAATCTGCAACAGAATAGTGTGTTAGTGGGTAATAGTGTTAATAGTGTTAGTGGATAATAGGGTTAATAGTGGATACTTTCTGTGGATAAGTAGTTATCCACTAGTAGTGCTATTAGTGGATAACTTCTGAAGTGTGACTGAAGTTTTGTAGTGAGACAAATCACTGATGTAGACAAATCTCCCAAAATGAGAACCTGCTACTTAGCCAAAGTTATAGTGTATATGTTTTACAGTGATGGATCTATTTGCATTACACCCAGACACAAGAGTTTATTTATGGCTTTTTACAGAAGTTATGGATAACTGATATCCACAAAATGAACAATTTACCTAAAATAATTTATGATTTAATTTAATTATTTAAATATTAATAAATAATTTATAATTTATAATTAATGAGCAGACTAAGAATATAATTAACCATTTAGATAATTTAAAGAGCCATTTAAAAGAATTTGTTTAGAGATTTACAGTTTATGATTACCAGTATGCTTAATACCAAGCTCTTTAGTTACCATTTTATTTAAATTCAAAGAAACTGTTCAAGACCTATATTAACATCTGTGAGCCTCACAAACAGTTCCAACTTCATCCAGGCAAAGATAAGATGTTTCTAGTCAATCAAAAGACGTTTTGTATAGGATTACTCTGCTCTCAGGGGTATGCAGCAGTGATGGGATTCAATTATTTTTACTATCGGTTCTATGGGCGTGGCTTGGTGGGTGTGGTGGCATGGCTTGGTGGGTGTGACAGGGGAAGGATACCGTAAAATCTCCATTCCCTCCCCACTCCAGGTGGGTGTGGCAGAGGAAAGATACCGTAAAATCTCCATTCCCTCCCCACTCCAGGGGAAGGTTACTGCAAAATCCCCATTTCCTCCTGATCAGCTGGGACTCGGGAGGAAGAGAATAGATGGGGGTGGGGCCAGTCAGAGGTGGTATTTACAGGTTCTCTGAACTACTCAAAATTTCTGCTACCAGTTGTCCAGAACTGGTCAGAACCTGCTGAATACCACCTCTGGTATGCAGGAAGAGACTCAATGGAAGAGATTGAATGGTAGTCACAGCATGTTAAACTACTATAGATTAAATAGAGAGCCAACCCCACATTCCCTAGCATTGACAATGTTACTTAGTTGGGTAATGAAATTTCCACAAGCAAATAATCAAAGAGCATCCAGGACTCCACAGTTACCTAATAGATGTCAGCAAAGGCTCAATTGCCAAAAATCTAGAAAAAAATAGATTCAAATCTTCCAAAGAGGCTCTGTTTTAATGAAATCACTAATAAAGGACAGCTAGAGGTAGCTATTGCAACCAAAATGTGGATTATTAGAAAGCACTAAACGTTTTAGGCCAAATTATTTAATAACACATTCTTCCAAAAATGAATGTAGCTCAGTTATAGGACTTTCCAAAGAAGCCCTTGTCTGTCAAACACTATCACTCTCATGTGGTGAACATCTTATCCTCTAAACCAAGGGTGTTAAACTCATGTCATCATGGTGGCATCACATGACATATTGGGACTTTTTCCCCCGTCGCTAAACTCGGTTTCAGTGTGGTCAGTCTGTGACACATCCAGCCTGTGGGCTGGAGTTTGACAGCCCTGCTCTGAACTATAAAGACTACTTTATTCTGACATATTTTCTTGAAGAAAATTAAATTCAATGTGATATGTTTTTATCTGGTTATTACTTTTTAATCAATAGTTTAATTATAAATTCCTATATATCTGTTACATATGAATAGCAAGCTTTATTTTTTATGAAAAAACGGGATATAAGTTTAATAAATAGATAAGCTTCTTATTGTAATTCATTGAGTTTAACACATTAGCCACATCTATCTTTGATTTCAGTATCAGTGAACCTAATCTGGATCCAGTCATATGTCCACTATATATTGAAGTGCAGAACACTTTATACTGGGGCTGGGATCTATTTTATGGCATTAGTACTTACAAGAAACTGGAAAGCCACATTTTTGCTATTAAAATTGTTCTGACTCCTGCAATTTGAACATTTTAAAATTAGCAAATGTTTCTTAATACATTCCAGGCTGGTAAAAGCAATGTTTCCTCTCCCAACTTCATCACAATAGACATATCAACTATGTTTAATATGGATGCTACCATAGTAATAACAATAGTTAAAAATCTTAGAATATTACTTTAGATATTTACTTTTGCTCTGTTATACTAACAAATGTTGTTATTGTAGAATAATAGATGCACATCATTACTTCATTTGAAAAGGTCACTTGATATTTGTAAGCTTAAAAAAAAGAATATAGACTAAGTGAGAAATAATTTTAGATCCATATGAAATCCACGCCTCCCAAATTGCTCAAAATGTTATGTGAAGTTGGCAGTTTTAATCTGAAACAGAGGTGTCTGTTGTGATGATCACTGAGTTCAAAATGGTGGATACAACTAGGCAATCAGAGGCTCATCTCTTTGTAAAGTGCATTGCCCACCTTGTACAATGGTGTCAAAATGGGTGAGTCTTCTATTACCAAATTGTACCCACTATTTTGAAGCCAATAAACTTCATGGTGGATACTTCTGCCTTGACATACTATTACATTCTGGCAAAGTATTGTAGTCAGTTTGAAAATTTTGCTCTGTGATCTTGTGAAACCTTATGGAAATTTCTGAAAAGTTTGGTATTCTACCATGGTATTTTGTGAAGATACAGTGATCTAGTGTAAACCTGGGGCAATTGTTGATCTTACAATATTTCAGCTATAAATCTTTACTGAAAAGTAATTTTAATTTAATTTTCAAGTGGTATATGAGTCATGGATGGCAGCAATGTATTTCCTGGAGATTAAGGCACCATTACAAATTCCTGATATATCCATTAAACGTTTCTTCAAAACATTTTTTTATTACCGTAGATAAACTAGCTCTCAAAACACATTGCTACTTTTCCAAGTTTAAGGCATTAACATTCTGGAACACAAGTGGTAATGATTTAGCTCAAATATGATAGCTATTTCCCACTATGTCTCCAATTCCCTTCCCAAGAACCATATTGCTGTCTGTTCAGAAAAGCTTTCCAATATCTACTAAAGCATAGCATAAGTAACAATTTATTCAATCACTAGAACTGAAGAAAGAAAATTAAAAAAAATAGCAATTTAATAACTATCTAGTCCATCCCATAGAAGGAAAGAAAGGATGCGGAATGATGTGACTTGCTAGCCAAGGAAGTAGAAAGAGAATGAAGCAGGGGATTTGAAAACCTACCTAAATAAATCTTTGCCTTTATTTCTTTATGCTTCTCTAGAACTCTGGAAAGAACAATGAAAACTCTTCACATCAGATCAATACAAAAAGTAAACAAAAACTTTTTCTCAGCAATGGCAAATGCTTTATTGTACAGCAACCTCCAGAAATGAATTGCAGCCTTCCTTGCCCTGCCACTGAGGTATTGTCTCTTTCTCAGATAATGGTTTCCCCAAATATATATATATTTCTACCCTTTTAGGGATATATCCCCAATTACACGGGAAGAAACCTGAAATATTAACTATACACATATATATGTGTGTGTGTGTGTATGTGTGTATATATATATATATATATATATATATCTGTATATATATATATATATATCTGTATATATATATATATATATATATATATCTGTATATATCCTATTCTGAAGGCTTTGGATTTGAATCCTTGTTTAAGAAAATGATATCCCGCTTAGAAGGAACACAGTGTATAAATCCTTTGGGTACAATAGGTTGCTCTGATCTCTAGAACAGATCCTTCACTCCTGTGTGTGTGTGTGTGTGTGTGTGTGTGTGTGTGTGTGTGTGTTCTTCTTGAAATAGGTAGGAGTCTGGATAATGCTAGCAATCACTATCATTTCTAGTGTGGGAATGGCCAGATATTTCAACCTCTGATCTACCAGCACCTTAAAGCTTGAATTATACATCTATTTATTTGGTCGTGTAAATAAGGCTTTGATATAAAATTTAAATATCTAATTGGGTTGTGATTTGGTCTTAAGCATTATTATCTAACTAAATGACTACTAATCCACTTTTGCCCATTTATATTCCATTCTACTCAACAGGCATATTTTACTGCTTCCAGATAATTTGACAGCAGACAATAAACTGCTTTGAATGAGCAAAGTTTGAAGACCCAAATATATTACAGCCTTTGACTTAAACTGTAAAGGGTCAGCAAAGAATAGATCACACCCACGGGCCTCCATTTTTTTTTCCTGGTTTATGTTCTACTTGGAATATACTTAAAAGCATTTATATATTGAATTAATATATCTGCCTGATTCCTATGATATTTCAAGAAATAAAATTTGGTTTTTAAAAATTGGTTCTGGAGAAATAGTTTTCACAATATAAGGTTTTCTTTTTTAAAAAAAATAACAATAATAATCTTCTCTATATTGTTACATTTTCTCCTTCTTTCTTAGAATGTAGTTATCGGAAGACATCAGCAATTCTTCACCCCATTACATTATGGCCATCGTAGTTTAATTTACCAGAACTACAGAAGTCACTGTTTAATATGTCATGTGTAAAATTTGATTTTCTCCAGTAATAAAAGGTTTTTCTTAATGAGTTTAAAATTAGTTTGGGCATTTGAATTTGGATACCTAAGTGAAATATCCAAATGAGGTGATTAAAACAATGAAATGCTAGAATGAAACCTAGGGAGAAAAGCAGACAAAGCAAGAGTGTCTATTTGAAGAATCGAGAAATCTGTAATTGCACTTGGAAATTTAAAACTCACTAGCATACCTAGGCAGCCATAACTCATCCTTCAAGGTGGAGAGAATAGTAGACATTTGAGAAAGCCAGTGGGCTAGAAGAAAATGGCTGAGAAGATGATGCACCATACGGTGCACTGCCAATGGGTATCACTGATGCCTTAGGCAGTATTCTGAGTTGGATCCTACTTCCTGTGCTCCTCTATGACACCAAGAATAATGCCAGAAGTTGCAATTATCTTTCCCAACTAAGTATTACACATAATAAGGCATAGGAATAAAAACTGGGTTCTGTGCAGAGTTAAGCCATATTACCGAGCCTCAACTAGATTTGGAACCACAATATTGTAATTATATGTCCTTGCTATTTAAAGAATTAACCAGGAGGGAGTATGATCTATTCATTCATTCATTCATTCATTCATTCATTCATTCATTCATTCATTCATTCAATTTCGGCACTGCCCAGCTTCAGAATTATGCTTCTCATCCAACATTTACTTGGTCTGATATGTGACAGCCAATAACTGAAGGCAGTTCAGAGAGTAATGTTTTCTACAGTTTAATCATTCATGGAACAAAGAGCACATGGTCATATGAATGTATCTGAGTTAGCAGACATTGATCCAAATATCACATTATAAGCAAGTGCCTTATGTTAATAGAGTTTATTAAGTAGTCCCAACAACATAATACCTTTCTTGTACAGCAGGACGAACTCGGCAGACTTTAAAGAATGTTCACTTATTACACTGGAAAATGTGTTTCCCTGATTTGTCCCACATTACTGTATGTATGTATGTATGTATGTATGTATGTATGTATGTATGTATGTGTCAGGTTTCGAGGTCGTCTCAAATAAATTGCATTTCAAACGAAGTCTTTGAAGAAAAACTCCTATTTATTAAGCACGACATTCTAATCCAACTCCAAGGAAGCCAACACTGACTTCCAGACCCAAAACCCTCCCTTTCTATTCCTCACTCCCCTGCACTCATTGGCCATCTTCCAAGTCATTCTACCCCTAATCTACTGCTCCAGCTCAAAGGAATTTCCCTCCTCCCATCCCATCCCCTAGGGGATATTATGTCCAGGAAAAATAAGTAGGTGAAAAGTCAAACGTCCCTTTTCAGACGCCTCCACCTCTCCTTCTTATGTCAGCACTAGAGTAAATGCAGCTTGAAGTGCTGACACTATGTATGCATGTATGTATGGCAGAGAATGAGGTGGCTGGATGGAGTCACTGAAGCAGTCAGCCTGAGCCTAAATGGACTCTGGGGGATGGTAGAAAATAGGAAGGCCTGGCGGAACATTTTCCATGGAGTCACGATGGGTCAGACACAACTTTGTGACTATCAACAACGTGTGTGTATGTGTATGTATGTGTGTGTGTGTATCCCAGAAGGGTATGGCTAGCTGATGAGAGCTAAATTGCTTGAAATAGATCTATACTAGTCTCCCTTTATTTCTTTGTCAGTAAAAATGTAAATTTAGCATACACACACACACACACACACATACACACAGTATTTTTCGGACTATAAGATGCACTTTTTGTCTCCCAAAAGGGGGTGAAAATGTCTGTGCATCTCATAGACTGAATATTCCCAAAGCCCCATCCACCTACCAGCTGTTTTTTGGCCTCTGCACACCCCATTTTGGGCCTTTTTTCAGCCTTTTCCAGGCCTTTTTAGGCCCATTTTTTATGCTTTTTTGGCCCATTTTCAAGGCTTTTTTGGCCTGTTTTCAAGGCTTTTTTTGTCCATTTTGGGGGCTTTTTTTGTCCCAATTTTGAGGCTTTTTTTGTCCATTTTTGAGGCTTTTTTCAGCCTATTTTTGAAGCTTTTTTGGCTTGTTTTTGAGGGGGGGGGGTTGGCCTGTTTTTTCTGAAAAAATAGGCCAAAAAAAGATGCAAAAACGGGCCAAAAAAAAGCCCCAAAATGTACCAAAAAAATTCATACAGAACAATGGGAGGTTTGGTTTATGTTTTATGCATAAAACAAGAAGCATTCTTGCAAATTCCCATCCTTGAAATCATCTTCAATAAAGGCAGGAAGTCCCCGCCCCTTTAAAAGTGCATTTTAAAAATCCAGATAAAGGGATTATTAGGAAGGAGTTTATTTTCCATATGTAATTGCCACATCCCAGGGTTATTTAACTATAATATATACATTGTTTTAACACTACTCTTTCATCTTATCTAAAAATTATTTGGTCTTAAGAAACTAAACCAGCAATTTAGTGTCGACCAACCATCAAATGGAAGCATTTGGTCCAAAACAATTAAGTAAAGTATCCCTGGAGAAAACAAGGTGCTGAGTCTTGTTTTCTTACATGGAAATTTTAGTTCATAGCAAATGAACTGCACTTTCAAAGATGGTACCTTCCCATCTCTTTGTAGCTATGAGCTTTTTTGACCATCAGGACAAATGGTGAGAAATAGATATGGAATGGATCTTCATATAGTGTCACATTGTATCTCTTTCAAATACTCACCAGCTCTTCAGTTGGTTAAATGACCTTCCTTATTTAAGAGATAAGGTGATTTCCTCTCTTCACTCTCATTCACTTCAGACTTCATCAATTTTTCCTGTCTTCAACATGTAGTTTAGAAAGAGGTGACGCTGTAATATCTTCATATATTTCTTGATAATTCTAGCTTCTACTTCAAATACAATGAACATCTCATAGCATTTCTGCTACCTGGACTAAACCCATACTCTGAATCCAAGACAACTATATTTCTCTGGATTATGAACAATTTTAATGGGATTCTGCTACTCAATATTACTTATTTATTCTTTCAGCTCTCTGCTTATGTTGAAGACAGGGGTGGATTCTAAATTTTTTTACTACCAGTTCTGTGGGCGTGGCTTATTTTGTGGGCATGGCTTGATGGTCATGTGACAATTATTTAGGATTTAGCAGAGATACTGGTCTACCAGGCTTTTAACTGCTTGCAGAGCTGTACCGGTCTACTCATTTGTTTTTGGAGGAACTGGTCTACCCATTTATTTTTGCAGGCACCGGTCTACTCATTTATTTTTGCAGGCACCAATCTACTGATTTGTTTTCTTTTAACACTGATCAGCTGTAGGGCGGCCCTTTGAAGCCCCACGGCAAGAGTTTAAACAGTTTTTTTCCCTCTAGCCGATCAGCTGGGACTCAGGAGGCAGCAACAGATTGGGGGTGGGGCCAAATAAAAGGTAAGAATAATGCAGGGGGTGGGGGAACAGGGGGCGGGGGGGCAGAACCGGTTCGGTGACTTCATATCGTCACCGCTACCGGCTCGGCGGAACCGGGTAGAACCGGGAGGAACCCACCACTGGTTGAAGAGCATAAGAAGAGGTCCTGCTGAATTCAATTTTCCAATGCAATCAACTCTTTGAACAGGATAGTGCTTTGTGAGCCTTTTAGAAGACATAACTACACATATTTTCAATATATGCTTTCAAAAAGAGCAGTGCAAAAACTAACTGCAGGGATTAGAGCAACAGTGGTACAAACTCTCTGTTATGCCTTCTGGCTCTTTTAACATGCCTAAAATTAATGCAAACATGTGGAACAGTTTGGAAAGTCTTCAGTAGGCCTGAGAATATTTGGGAAATGATTCAGAAGTATTCATTAAAGTGCGGTAAACTGGGTGGAATGTGAAGCTTGCTCTCTAGCCGAGAAATCGAATATATACCCACATTTATAATGCCTCTGCTTCGAAAACAATTGCAATGGCATCATTTTCTTATCCCTTTTACGTTTCAGTTCGTGACAGCATACTGGTACATTTGTTTTAAAACATTTTCTGCTTCATTGATTAGGTATGACTTTCATGTCCTGAGAAAACAAAGAAACAAATAAATAAATAAATAAATAAATAAATAAGAGAAAGAAAGAAAGAAAGAAAGAAAGAAAGAAAGAAAGAAAGAAAGAAAGAAAGAAAGAAAGAAAGAAAGAAAGAAAGAAATTTGCACTTTTTTCATATAATTCCTTGGCATGGAATATTAATTGCTAGCCTGTCAGCCTTTTCTGATACCGAAAAGAAAAAAAAACAAAGATAAGACAGAAATGTACCCTCACTCATGTTTGTGTCAAAAGCATCAAGGCACTTCCGGGTTGAAAGGATTAATTGATGACATCATTGTTGTCTGGGGGGGGAGGGGGGATGCTTAGTTCAGGGCTCCTTTCATGTCTCTGTTAATGTGCCTACCAAAGTGGTACTTATCTATCTATTTGCAATTGCATGCTTTCAAGCTGCTAGGTCACCAGGAGCTAGAGCAAATGGTGGAAGATCACCCCATCACACAGCAGTACTCAGGTTTTGAACATGGACTTGCTGATCATCAACGCAGCATCCTAACCATGTGAGCCACCATGCTCCTACAGAGTGTATCAGTGGTGAGATTCAAAAATTTTTTACTACCGATTCTGTGGGCATGGCTTAGTGGGCGTGGCAGAGGAAAGATACTGTAAAATCCCCATTCCCTCCCCACTGCAGGGGAAGGTTACTGCAAAACCCCTATTTCCTCCCGATCAGCTGGGACTTGGGAGGCAGAAAATAGATGGGGGGCAGGGCCAGTCAGAGGTGGTATTTACCGGTTGTCCAAACTACTCAAAATTTCCCCTACCGGTTCTCCAGAACTGGTCAGAACCTGCTGAATACCACTTCTGGAGTGTATCATGAAGATTAACAATAGAAGAAGATAGAAAGGTACTCGATCCAGATCCTTATCTCACTCTTGTTCTCATTGTTCTCTTGCTCTCATTTTCAGGGCTCAAGAAGTAACTTTAATAGCTAGAAAGAGGTCATGGTTGTGGGCAATGGGTTAGGGAAAGATAAACTTTTTCATATACTTTAGATGTTTTAACTCCTTTAAATCTCTGTGTATATTGGAAATCGATGAAGCAAATATTTGGAGATTCGGGTTAGCTGACAAACATGATACATATTTAGACACTGACTCAAAACTCAAGACCGAACTAGATAAGAAAAGTCCAAAATCTTTGCCATGATTCTCTTTTGCCCCTTTTGCTGCCTTTTCACTTTTCTGCCTAATAATGTCTAATCCAAATCATATGGCAAAGAACTATTCAGCTTTATTCTGAAATTCCTTTTCTGTGGCTCGTTATGATGAAGTAAGGTTGAGGCCTATGTAATGTAGAAGTCCTTTCATGCACCATAATTAGAGCAAAGGCTACTTGGTAGCTGTGTGAGTTTTGCTGGTTGAAAAGAGAATCGGGAGAGAAGATGAAATGGCACATCGTGGGAGGTGAAAAGATGGCTGGCTGCAACCCTGAAAAACAGAACTTTCCATAGTGCTTCTTTTTGCAGTGCTGCTCTCTGATGCATATTAATAGCAAGATGGTTATCAAATGCCACAGGCATCTGAAGCCTTCAACATAGCTTGTTTGGTTTGTTTTCCTTTTAAGCTTGGGATTTTCAAACATTTGAACAGCAGGCAGGAAGCAAGGATTGGCTGACAGGGTGTCATGTCACTATCACTTTTATTTCTGGGCTGAAAAAGTTCCCTTTCCTGCTACGCCTACTTATTTGGCTCTATGGAGCATGAAAATTCACAATAGGACTTAATTTTAGGCTTATACTGAAATATATGAATCAGCCATAGTTAAAAGTAGATGCTGTGGTGGCTCCTTCTCCTCTTCTTCTTCCTCTTCTTCTTTGTCTTTTCCTCCTCCTCCTCCCCCTTTCCCTCCCCCTCTCTCCCCCAAACCATGATTTGGGGAAAAAGGTCTCAAGCTGTGTTCCCAAATAATGGTTTATGAAAAATTGTTAACAGGAGAAGGAAGGAAGAGGAGGAAGAGGAGGAGGGAGAGAAGAAGAAGAAGAGGAAGAAGAGGAAGAAGAATTCCTCTGATTTCGGGGAAAAGGTCCCAAGCTGTGTGTTTCATCTTCTATTTCAGCTTGCTATAGTCTAGGGGGGGTGTGGTGACTTAGTGGCTAAAACGCTGAGCTTGTCGATCAAAAGGTTGACAGTTCAGCAGTTTGAATTCCTAGTGCCATGTAATGGGGTGAGCTCCTGTTACTTGTCCCAGCTTCTGCCAACCTAGCAGTTTGAAAGCACATAAAAAATGCAAGTAGAAAAATAGGGACCACCCTTGGTGGGAAGGTAACAGCATTCTGTGCGTCTTTGGCATCGAGTCATGCCGGCCACATGGCCATGGAGATGTCTTTGGACAGTGCTGGTTCTTCGGCTTAGAAACGGAGAGGAGCACCACCCCTAGAGCTGGAAACAACTAGCACGCATGTGCAGGGGAACCTTTACCTTTACCTTATAGTTAGTCTGGAAGTGTAATTTGGGAAATAGATACAGTCACTTTTAAATTCTAGAACTTTTAATGATATTCAAACTGCTCTTGAATTAAGTTTCATTGCTGAATTTTGTTCAGTATTTGACATATTCATTATGCAGTGCAGTCTTGGTAGTTGTGAACTTAAAAATGTTTATATTCTGGGAATGGGCCATACTAGCTTCCATCTCTGTAAATCCTTTAAAAGTCCTTCTTAACTGTTGACACTTAAAGAATATCTATTCATATTTCCCACTAGTATTTGTACGGATTGCAAATTGAAATTAAACATTCTCCATAGAAGGGGAGGAAAATATATCCCAAAGGCCAAAGGCCTCTAAACATTTTTTTTTCCTGTCAGGCCCAAACACAGAGATGATACAGCAAATTGAGTTTAATTTTTTATTTTCTTACACCTAATGGACAGAATCTTGTCAAGATAAATCTATAACTTTCTACCCTATCTGGTGTATCCTGAGACATTCGTTGTTGTGGCTCTCCTCAACCTTCCCTCCTTTCCCATCCAGCTTGGGACTGCACAATCTTCTTCATCCAGGCTTCTCTCTGGGAAGGCTCTATGTTGCCAAAATTCTCTCCCACTGCTCCTCCAGATACGTTCCATCACATTTTCTGAACATGGAACTCTGCTTCTCAGCATTTTGAAGCAAAAAAATACATGGAAGTACAATCCTAAAATAGTCTTAACCTACTTTTCCAAAAAAATAAAGAAACCCATAAAGCTACCCTCAAACTAAAGAAAACTCGCCTACATCCTGATATGTATACAAGCAGAGAGTTGAGGTCTCCTTCTTACGAAGAAGTTGGGTGGGAAGGGGTTAAGTAGGCATTTTCTTTAGGAGTTCCTCTTTTTTGGAACCATTTTCTTTGGAATAGTTTTGTCTGGAGTTAAGACTAGCCTTCCCCTTCTAATTTTCTGGAAGCTTGTTAAAATCTAGAAGACTTTCATAAAAATAGCATACTATATTTCCATGAGTGAATTGTGCTACTGTCAACCAGAATTATCAAATTTTATTTATTTATTTATTTATTTATTTGTTTGTTTGTTTGTTTGTTTGTTTGTTTGTTTGTTTAAATTTCTATACCGCCCTTCTCCAATATAGGACTCAGGGCGGTGAACAGCCAAAGTAAAAACAAGACATACATACAAAACATACAAAATCTATTTTCTCTTTCACATTGATTTATTGTTCTGTAATATTGTATTATTATATTTATTATTACTGTGCATATCATATACATAGCTTGGAGTCAATTGTGACTGAAGTGTAATATATATATATATTAAATAGAGAAATATCTATATCATCGCCTGCCTACCACAAGGACATACTATGTTAAAGAGAATCTATGGTCCTAGAGGTGGCATCTCTTTTCCTTTTGGTCATATTAATCAGGGCTCCTGGGTATTACAATTAGAAACACCTAACTATCTTTACTACAATTCTACAAAAGCCTGACCCTCTCCTTCCTATTGGATTAGAAGATGCTCCTTGTAAGATAAATGTTAGTTGCAAATAAAATCACATTGCCTTGTTGTAATCTCACAAGTAGATACAGATATCTATATGTCTGGGTAGGTAGGTATGTACACACACACACACACACTGTGGTGTTTGTATTTATACTCACAATGTTTAAATTATTTAGAAATTTGGCAAAACAGGGAAAGGAACAGGATGCATCAAGAAAAGGAAAGAAAATAAAGAAATTCTCACATGAGATATATTTCTAAGAATCATAGAATTGCCATCAGTTTTGTTTGGTAGGTAAGAGATATAAGTATTTCTCTTGTCTGTGAATGGGCAAAAATGGGGGGAAATGGGTTAGGCATAGGACAGTGACCTTATGTGAATCAGATGGCGCTCTCTGTCTCTGTCTCTGTCTCTGTCTCTGTCTCTGTCTCTCTCTCTCTCTCTCTCCCTCCCTCCCTCCCTCTCCCTCTCCCTCTCCCTCTCCCTCTCCCTCTTTCTCCCCCTCCCCCTTCTCTCATAGTTTGCTTAGTGGCCATTAAGTTTGATGATAAATTTGCTAGAATGAATTGGGTGACTAATGAGGAAATGTACATATAAACATACACATACACATATATAATATAATATATTCACACATACGCACAAATATACGTGTGATGGGTCAATTAAAAAGAGAAATTTCTATTTGTATATGATGTGCTTTTTTGGTACTGTAGTATAATGTCATCAAAAAGTGGCTACATTTTTAATAGAATGCAATGGAAAGATTATATACCAATGTCACTATCTTTAAAGAATAGCCCTTTTTCTAAACTGAAAGTCATCAATTTGAAAGAACTGGCAGATGATGTGAAAAATTCATACTGTGTGGCAAAGGAGCCAACACAGTTTGCTATGTTTTTAAAATGAATGTTAATTAAATAAGAAATTTCTTTTGCATACCCCTTAATATAATGTAATCCCTATATTGATTGCATCATGATGTTTTCAGACCATGCCACATTGTTCTTAATTTGAATTCTCTGCTGAGAGATTTAAATTAATTCTGCCCTGATTCTAAATAAATTAGCTAATATAAATTCAGTTTTACTTGCATTGGTCTAATATCTATCTTTCCACAAAGCAAGGCATGAAAAGAAGTTCTAGCTATGGTATTCACAAATTATGGATTGTCCAGTTTAAGAAGTTTAATCCATTCAGTTAATAAGATTAAGAGCATTACAAAAACTTTAAATTGGGAAAAGATAGGACATCTCTATTTTCTCATCATGTACTGCAATCACTTTAATTCTAGAATAGTTAATAATATATAAAAATAAATCGCAAACTCTTTCTACCATTTATTATTATTTAGTTAAATGGGAAAATATGACAATAAAAATTGTATATTTCAGGAAATAATTTTTCCATCAAGCTACTGAGATTCTTCCTAAAAATGACAAATTATAGAATTATTCCATTCTTTAAATAATAAGGTAAATTCCTTATGCATTCTTAATTATGATATATTAAATAATTTAATTGATTCTTAATTATGACATGTTATTAGATTTATGAAGAATTTGATGTGGTACTTTGTAATTGTAATCATATATCATTCTAGACTATACTTTGGGTGGAAATTAGCCATTCTATGAATGGAAAAGCACTTTCCATTCATGCTGACATGAATGAATCAATGAAGGCTCCAGTTAGTGAGAAAGGGTAACAGTTTTATCCATTTTTCCATTCATTGTAGAGTTTCCACTTCTTTTCCTGAAAAACAAATATCTAAAAAATCGAATATCTAGCCGGGCTGGCTTGATCCCACAGTTTTGGGTTAAATTTTAATTGATTTTAAATTGGGTTTGTTTTAAATTGCGGCCAAAAATATTTAATTACTTTAAACTGCTTTTAAATTTTGTATGTCCTGTTTTTATTTTGGCTGTTCACCGCCCTGAGTCCTATTGGGCGGTATAGAAGGGCGGTATACAAATTGAAACAAATAAAATAAAATAAATAAATAAAGCATATTTTAAAGATTTAGAGGCATTCAGGTAGTGGGAAAAACAGATTTTCTATCTCTATCATCTCTATCTATCTATCTATCTATCTATCTATCTATCTATCTATCTATCTATCTATCTATGCATTACTGTTCTAGCCAGGGTTTTTCCTACATAAGTCAAGATGTTTGTATAGCCATAGTTAAGTGACATCCCAAATCACTATTTTCTAGGCTTTATCAGACATTTAAGCAGCATTATGCTGTCTGCTGCAAGACTTAAGGGACACTAAAATAGATCTATTTCCGGCTTATTTTGCCTTCATCAGTTAGCCACACCTTCATATCTTTCTATCTATCTATCTATCTATCTATCTATCTATCTATCTATCTATCTATCATCTATCTATCATCTATCTATCTATCTATCATCTATCTATCATCTGTATCATCTGATAATTTTCCATTATATTTAACTCTGATCAAAGAACATGCCATATGTCTAGCAGATCTAGATACTCTATGGTCCTACTTTACCATCAAGAGGGATTCTATATAACTATCCAGCATTTAGCAGTGGTTTCCAAATTAATTTGTTGAAGGAGCTTTGAGTTTCTCAGGGACACGATCTATAATGGTGGACATACTTTTTTATGTGGCTGTTTGCTTAACCCTGCTTATCCATGAGGGAAAATAGGACATGTGATGTTTTCTATGGAACACTTCCATTGGACATAGCTTTCTTTTTGAATAATGATCTTTATGCTAGAACACATAGGCACAAAGAAGAATTGTATCTGAACAATAGTGTATATCAGGTCCTGAATTATTTGTAGAAGTTTTCATGGTTTTCCTTCTCCCAACTGTTTAACAACTGAAAAAACAATATGATCCTTTCTTGCATTATTTAGGCAACTGATTATGACTTTATTTAAAAAGGATTGTGGTTTCAGTACAGTTCTAGTTCCACAAACAAACTCCTAGTTGTCATCATACAATATTTAGCCAAAATAAATATTCAAGAGGACCATACCGAATCATTGAATGGACCAATTTCCATGTTAGAACTAACAGAAGCAAGGAAGAAACAAAAAAGCAACAAAACACCTGGACCAGATGGCATACCATCCGAATTTTACAAGACATTTCAACAATCATTAGATGATATTCTGATCCAGGTATTTAACGGTGCACTCCTGGAAGCCCAAACTCCACAATCTTGGAATGAAACAATAATCACATTAATACCAAAACAGGACTCAGACCGGCTGAAATAAGGAATTATAGGCCAATATCTCTTCTTAATGTGGATTATAAATTATTCACATCCATTATAACACAGAGACTGAAAAACTTCATTAATCATTACATACATCCAGATCAAAATGGCTTCATCCCCAGACGACAAATTAAAAATAATACAAGGACAATCATTGATACCCTTGAATATTAGGAACAACGACCAGATAAACAATTGGCATTGATTTTTCTGGATACGCAAAAAGCGTTTGACAATCTTAATTGGACATTCCTAATAATACAATTGGAAATGATGAAATTTGGAGAAGGATTCCTAAACATGGTCAAAAGGATATATAATACTCAAACAGCAAAAATATTGATCAATGGAGAAACAACAGAACAATTCGATATAAAGAAAGGAGTGAGGCAAGGATGTCCCCTATCCCCCATACTGTTTATACTGACACTGGAAATACTACTGAAAGAAATTAGGGAAGATAAAGAAATAACGGGACTAAAGATAAAGAACCAGGAATTCAAACTGCAAGCATTTGCGGATGACATAATACTTATCCTAGAAAAACCACTACAATCAGGACCTAAACTATTGACTAAAATAGAACAATATGGGGAAGTGGCAGGGCTGAAAATTAACAAACAAAAAACACAAATGTTAACCAAGAATCTTACCAAAAACCAAGAGGAAGAATTGGAAAACATGCTAGGAATACAAACAGCAAAGAAAGTAAAATACCTAGGAATCTGGCTTACCAATAGAATATCAACTCTTAAAGAAGATAATTACAATAAATTGGCCAAACAAATAGAAAAAGATTTACAACTTTGGACTAAACTACAGCTATCATTCCTAGGTAAAATTGCCTCCATTAAGATGAAAATCCTCCCAAGGATGCTATATCTATTCCAGGTGATACCAATAAACCCAGGAAAAACCTATTTTAAAGATCTGGATAAGATGATATTAAAATATATCTGGCAGGGGAAGAAGGCACGAGTCAAACTGAAAAATCTACAGGACAAATGAGAAAGAGGAGGAATGGGGCTCCCAGATTGGCAAATTTACTACAAAGCATCAACATTAACTTGGATTAAAGAGTGGATTGAACTCAAAAATGAATGCATACTAACATTAGAAGGTTTTGATTTGATGAAAGGATGGCACGCATATCTATGGGAAGAGAAACCTAAAAAATATGAACAATTCCGAAGGCATATGGTAAGAGACACACTACTAAAAATTTGGACTGAAATTAGGAAAAAACATTATGATGGCATCCCACGGTGGATCTCAACAATGGAAGCACAAATATATCCAAATACCATGGACACAAATAAAATGAAGACGTATCAAGATCTCTTAAGCGAGGAGAGGAAATTAAAAACCAGAGAAGAATTAAAAGAACAAGGCGAGGAAATGGACTGGTGGCCATACTTACAACTAAAATCCAGATACAAATCAGACATGGAGAAATACAGAATTCAAAAAGAACCAAACGATTTGGATAAAATATTATTGGGCCCAAACGAGAAATTAATAACCAAAATTTACAATTTTTTACTTACATATAAATTAGAAGAGGAAATAGTAAAAGAAAACATCACATGGGCGAAGAACTTTGGATACAGTATTGAACTAACCAAATGGGAAAAAATATGGAAAGTTAATAGTAAATTGACACTATCAGTATCATATAAAGAAAATGCTTACAAGATGTTTTATAGATGGCACCTCCCCCCAGCACGGATTTCAAAAATGTTCCCCAATACTTCACCACTGTGTTGGAAATGCAAAAAACAAAAAGGGACATACTACCACATGTGGTGGTTATGCCCAAAAGCAAAACAATTTTGGAATAAAATCAAAACCCAACTGGAAGAAATAATAGCACAAAAAATACCATTAAAACCGGAAACATATTTATTAGGTATATTCACTAAAAATTACAAAAAAGAAACAATATATTTAATCACACACATTTTGACCGCAGCGACAATCATTTTCACACAGAATTGGAAATTACAGGAAATCCCAACGCAAGAGAAATTAATATCAAAAGTAATGGAATGTGCCGAGATGGACAAACTCACCAAAGAACTCCAAGAAAAGGAAGAATCTGAATACTACCTGGTTTGGGAAAAATGGTATCAATGGTTGGAGAAAAAGAAAACAAAGTAAAGACGACCTTAAAAACTTAAACTAATTCATGTACCAATTGAGACTTATTAGAGTTAAGATAGAACTTAAAAATATCGTTATATAAGGAGAGATGTGCATAGAGATATTGAGAAATGTAAGTTACCGATGTACTATCTTAAGAAATAAGACACTACGTTAATGTTGTATATGTAATTTACTGTTTTACTTGTATTTTTTCTTTTTCTATATGTGTATGTTTTTTAAATTAATAAAAAAAAACCTCCCAGTTGTATATTTAAGACAGTCTGTTTTTTAATATATGCATGTGCTATAAACTCTGTCCTAGGATCCTAAGCCACATACAAAGTTTTGATTATGATATCGACTGATGAATGTGGTTCCCTTTAAGAAAGGAAGTTTTAAAACTATTGAGTTAATATTTCACACCACATTTTATACTGTTTTTCTCCATTAAAGATTCAAGTGCAAATCCAAAAAGGCTTGTAAGCACTTAGTTGCTGAGCTCTGCAATCATTTATTGCTGCAAAGCACTTTGCCATTTTGCATAGACATTGGATTCTGAGTGAAACTAAAGGATTTTAAAACAAAGACAGAATAAGTAAGGGAGAGATGCTGTCCAGGCACTTCAGACATGGGTTATGGAAACTGTCTGTTTCAGCTAATCTTGTGCAGAACCAAATTGAAATTAGTATCACATGCCTTTTTATCTGGACCAAAAAAGTTTATGTATATCTGGCTTATTACTAAAAAGTATGATAGAGAGGTATCTTCAAGAGCTTCAGAAAATACTAGTAAATATAATGTCACCAGGGAGATTAAGATTGCGGTGGGGCTGCAATTCTCAGTCCTTTCGTTCATTGGGGAATGTTGAGGGAGGTAGTAAAATAGATTTCTTAAAATTTAACAGACCTAATTTACTTATTTTATTTATTTATTTATTTATTAAAATGGTAAAATCACATTGCACTGTTGATCTGCCACTGAATTTCATTCAGCATGATGCCGCTGGAGGTTGCAGGAGATGGTTATATTTGAAATAAATTTTCAAATTTATTTATTTATTTCCGATTTTTCATTAAGAGAATAATTTGATTTTGAACTGGTTAAAGTGTGCAAAGGCTGTGAGTGAATGTTATTACAGGTAGTCTTCAATGTATGATCTCAACTGAGCCTGGAATTTTGGTCATAAGTCATTGCAGTTATTTAGCAAGGCACCCATGAGACTTTCTTACTCAATGACCATAATACAAGCTCTCCCTGTTACAGTTGTTAAGAGACCACACTTGGTTGCCTCCGGGGATGTGGAAAGCCCTGGAAGGCCCAGCACCCACTACCAGGCAGAAATCTGCCACAGGCTGAAAGGCATTGCCTAGCTTAGTCCGTGGGCATGTGGACCTTCTCCCTGCCCCAAAAGTCTACTACTTTCCTGGCAACTCACTCCATCCTGCATGCAAGACCCATTCTCATGACGATTCAGTAGTCTCCTTCTCCAAATAGCATGATTTAGAATAGGGGCCTTCTAAATCATTGTGAGAATGATGTTATTTGCTAATGTTTTCTCTTCCAGAGAGGAAACCACTAGCAAAACTGACATTCTGAAAGAGTCCAAGCCTCAGCATTTCAGAACACTGAGGCTCGGAGCCTTTAGCATTTTCTTCTACAGAGGAAAGAAGGACACCAGGGAAAGAGGTGGAGGATGAATAAAAAGTGCTAAAGGCTCTGAGTTTCAAGACTATAAAATTACTATTATAAAAGTTAAATAATAAATTTAGCGGAAATTTTGAGCAGTTCGGAGAACCGGCAGCGGAAATTTTGAGTAGTTTGGAGAACTGGCAAATACCACCTCTGGCTGGCCCCAGAGTGGGTTGGGAATGGAGATTTTGCAATATCCTTCCCCCAGGAGTGGGGAGGGAATGAGGATCCTTTGCAGTATCCTTTCCCTGGAGTGGGGTGGAAATGGAGATTTTGCAATATCCTTCCCCTGCCATGCCCACCAAGCCACACTCACAGAACCAGTAGTAAAAACAATTGGATTTCACCACTGGATAAAACCCTTGTCAATGTATGTCCTAGTTAATTTTTCCCATACCTGGAACCAGTCAATTGAATCAAAGGTAGAGGCAAGGTCAATCAAGGTGGCATGGGTTTGTCTTGTATGGTCTCTAGTGTATTTCTGAATAAGGACCTTCAAAGTGGCTTCGTAATCTACTGTACTATGTCAGGTTCATTTAAGACATTCACAATTGCATTTGCTTTTTCCTGGTTTTGAGGACAACAAACATAATGAATCTGCTCTTTACTTTTTTTTATCTAGGTTATTTTGACCTATCATGGCTGATATTTATTAACATCTACAAAATGGAATAACAAAATTGTACCCTTTCTCCTTATCAGGTTATGAGATAAAGTCTACTTCAGGTTGAACCCTACTCTTGATGCCTTCATAGATATGTTCATGTAGGTTTCTTCAGCAGCAATATGGAAGTAGTTTGTTATTGCCTTCTTCTGGATGCTTTTTTTTTTTTTACTTTCCAGCTTAGTTATAACCCTTAAATTCCAAGAAAGTCTTTTCTATCCACCTATCTGCCAAACCCAATCCTGCTTAGCTTCTCAGCTGAGATAAGGTTGGTCAGGGTCTGTCACCTGTGGAGGCTATCAACCTATAGATTAAAAAAAAATATTCCCAGAGGCAACTGTCCAAATGGTTTCTATTTGTGTTATCGGTTATTCAGAATGTGCTGTTGCTCCAAGCTATAGAACCAAACTTTATCATAAAAGAATATATCCAGGGTTATCTCATGAAAAACTCATTCCTCCAGTTACATTGCAGCTCTGGGAATATTTTCATCAACCTGCTGCCTTTTATCTGAAGGGCTGGCAAGTATTACTTCTCTCTTGTGAATCTTGGAATTGAGAGGCTGCTGCCAAAGTAATGTTTGTTATATTTTGCTGACTTTTAAATGAAATGCCCAGTTTACTGCAGGAAGTGTTAATTTATTGTTCAGCACCATTTTATAATCTGCTCCCAAGCCATACATGGTTGAAAAATGCTGAATATTCAATTTCAGTATTCAATATTACAATTTCTACTATTAATTGCTCATTACTCTTCAACCCTTGTTGTATTTAGTGACACCTCACTTTTATGTTGATTATAACATTTAAGGTTGGAATAAACTCTCCAATTTATACGTTGAAATCATGGTACACTTAAAATTAATCCCCCATTAAACTAAATTATTAATAATTAATAGTTAAAGGCTAGTTGTTGTTAGTTGCGAAATTGTGTCCAACCCATTGCAACCCCATGGACAATGTTCCTCCAGGCCTTCCTGTCCTCTACAATCCCTCAGAGTCCATTTAAGCTCACGCTGACTGCTTCAGTGACTCCATCCAGACACCTCGTTCTCTGTCGTCCCATTCTTCTTTTGCCCTCAATCATTCCCAGCATTAGGCTCTTCTCCAGTGAGTCCTTCCTTCTCATTAGGTGGCCAAAGTATTTGAGTTTCATCTTCAGGATCTGGCCTTCTAAAGAACAGTCAGGGTTGATCTCCTCTAGGACTGACCAGTTTGATCACTTTGCAGTCCAAGGGACTTGCAGGAGTCTAAATTAAAGGCTTACTGAAATCCTATTTAATTCTGATAAAGATAAGGGGAGTGGGGATGTGTATTTAGACTTGCAACATTTTGGTACTGTAACCTTATAATAAAATTTGTATTAGCATTCATAACTTTGATTTCCAAGTCCGGTCCATTTTGAAGAGCTGACATTCTTCTCCTTGAGGCAATGTCCTCTGATGTGATCTAGAAGGAGTGTCATTTCTGTTGCAGCATTTGTTCTTTGGAATCACACACAGACACACACACAAACCAGATTCTGATAGATATGACCTTGTGAGCCTTCAGGAAAGTTTTAAAATTTAGTTTTTACCCAACCTAGGCAGACACAATTGGCAATATACTCCATTTCAAAACATTGATTTTGCAATTTAGTCTAATCTTAAAAATAAGCCCATCTTTTAGGAGTGTAAGTGTATGATTTGGTGAACCCCAGCTGTACGGTATATCATTGATTTGTGGATTTGTTCTACCAATAGTTTTTTATTTTATTTGCAATACACTTTTCTTCGGGTTTTCATTTAATATATGCAACCTGAAGTCACATTTATATCCACTGGTTGGCTAGAAATAAATAAATGTAACCTAGTATATATAAGGGACAAAAAAAGTGGTAAAGGGGACTATGGTAATATTGGTACAACATGAGAAGACAAAGCAGCAGATAAAGCAAAGAAAACTAAAGGGATTACATCAGAAAAAGTGCAGAATGGGACTTTTCATTTCGAACCCTTGGTGCTGCCTCTCTCTACTCCAGGGTTTTGCCTCTGCGTTATTATGCCCTGGCACTTTGGGCCACGGCCCCTCCATCCCAGTCCCTTCACCACAACCCATTCGTCGAAGTACAGTTTGTGTCAGGCTTTTGGGCGCCCAGGACACTTTGCAGCTGTGGGGACTGCAGTTCAGAGAGAGGCTCTGTCAGTTGAGAGCCTTCCGAGGTGGCTGAGAGCAGCGTCAGGGAGAGATCCAGCCACAAAAGACAGGTAGAGGGGAGCTGTAGAGGATGAGGGATCTATCAGGTGGGGTTCCCTTTTGGAGGAAGGCCTAGAAAGGCAGAGATAAGTGAGCATTTTTATTATACTATCTTCAAAGCCTAAACAAATACAACTCAAAACTGTTTTCTCATTTTGCAGTATATGTGTTACCCAGTAATGACTTGTGCATGTGCATAAGAATGCCCTTTCATATCAATCTGGCAGGGGGTCATATCAACCTGGCAGGGGGACAGAGGTCGACCTCGAGGCCTCTCATCTGTGGAGTGCCGCTGGGATCCGTCCTCTCACCCTTCTGTTCAATATTTATGTGAAGTCGCTGGGCGAGATCATCCGTGGCTTCGGGGTGAGATACCACCAGTATGCTGATGACACCCAGCTGTACATCTCCACCCCAGACCACCCCAATGATGCCCTTGAAGTGATGTCCCAGTGCCTGGAGGCTGTGAGGATCTGGATGGGGAAGATCAGGTTCAAGCTCAACCCTTCCAAGACTGAGTGGCTGTGGCTCCCGGCATCCCGATATAGTCAGTTGACTCCATCACTGACTATTGGGGGCGAGTCTTTGGCCCCCACTGAAAGGGCTCGCAATCTGGGAGTCCTCCTGGATAGGCAGCTGTCTTTGGAGGAACATCTGACGGCTGTTACCAGGGGGACCTTTTATCAGGTTCGCCTGATTCGCCAGTTGCGGCCCTTTCTTGATCGGGATTCCCTGTGCACAGTCACTCACGCCCTCGTCACCTCTCGCCTTGACTACTGCAATGCTCTCTACATGGGGCTCCCCTTGAAGAGCACCCGGAGGCTCCAATTGGTCCAGAACGCAGCAGCGCAGGTAGTGACGGGAGCAGCATGGTGCTCCCATGTAACACCGCTCCTGCGTGAGCTGCACTGGCTTCCAGTGGTCTTCCGGGTGCGCTTCAAGGTGTTGGTCATCACCTTTAAAGCGCTCCATGGCATAGGGCCTAGCTATCTTCGAGACCGCCTGCTGCTACCGACAACCTCCCATCGACCCGTGCGCTCCCACAGAGAGGGCCTCCTCAGGGTGCCATCAGCCAAACAATGTAGGCTGGTGACCCCCAGGGGGAGGGCCTTCTCTGTGGGGGCACCTACCCTCTGAAATCAGTTGCCCCCAGAGATAAGGAGAATCCAAGACCTCAGTGCCTTCCGCTGTGCCCTTAAAACCCACTTTTTCCAGCAAGCCAGGCTGGCTTAAGAAGAAATTTTTAAATGTTTTAATTGGTTTGTGATTTTTAATTTTTGGGCCAAATTTATATATATATATTAATTGTTTTTTAATATTTGTATTTCATGTTCTTAATTCTGGCTGTACACCGCCCTGAGTCCTCAGGGAGAAGGGCGGTATATAAATTGGAAATAAAATAAAATAAAATAAAATAAAAACCAGTTTAAATTTTCTGCATATTTCATCTTTTTTCCAAACCTGGCAAAGGTTTGAAATTTCCCAAAATTGGAATTAATTTCCAGATGTTCAACAATCTCATCATCACAGCTGAAGAGTTCTCACCTCTCACAATCGCAGGGTGCTTATGAACTTTGCAAAATCTCTAGGCAGGCACAATTGGCAACATGCTCTACTTCAAAAACATTGATTTTGTAATTTACTTGAATCTAAACTTTCAATAATCACATGGCTTGAAACTGTTTTTTTACCTGGAGAGAATAAAAAAGTATACCTTTGATAGATCATTCAATAAAAGTAATTTCAAAATTAGGCCCCTTTTGCCTGGTAAACTCAACATAAAATGAACTCCTTTTATAGACCTAATAAACATTTCTGTGGGGAAAAGAGATGGGCTGAGATACTTGGCTCAAGATTACAGGATTTTAAACTGGAAGAAAGCAAAAAGAAATAAATTGCTTCTACACAGCCTTTCCTTTACCCACTTTTCTCTCTCAAACTAGTCATTTTGATCTTGAATCTCCAATTGGTTTGGCACTTTCACAGGTTCAAAATAATCAAAGCAGAATTACCCCCAGTGGTACAGGAACAAGTTGATCTGTTTGTCACCAAGACTCATACAAGCCTGCCATATTCTTTTCTAGGAAGTCGATTGTCTCATCCCCTCTGGGTACAACTTTTCCTTCAGAGAAAATCATATTGTCTGACAAAGTAATTAAACTGTCACCATGTGTTCTTGAATGGGGAGATGTCTCCCTTACCTGAAATCTGGATGAAGCAGAACAGATAATCCCCCTTCCCTCAGGAATCAATGTTAAATAAATGCTTTAGTATTGTTAAACTATTTTCTTTTCTCCAGCCAATAGAATACCTGTAAATAAACATCTAACTTCCTCTCCTTTTGCATCCCACCTCCCTGCTTTGAGTAGGGCAACATTCTACAGATTTGACTAAAAAAAAAACAATGACAAATAGGTCATGATTACTTATTGTAATAGCTTTGATAACAGAATCTTGCAAGTCACCTTATGTTCATGCGAACTAGGCAGGGGTTTCATCTGAGATATTGTCTCCAGTTATTGAGATACTGTCTTTTGACTTAGACTTGAGCACTACTTATCTGATAATTGCTTGGATTGAAATCTATTCCTTCTTTCTGTCCTTCAACTAGGGGTGAAATGCTCCCAGTTTGGACTGGATCGCCTGATCCAGTACCGATGGCAGTGGGTTGTTCGGAAAACTGGTAGCAAAAATCCCTGTGCATCCCACCCCCCAACCATGCCCAGCTGAGCCGCACGATCATCAGAGGGTTTGTTTTTTTTTACTTTTAAAAGCATTTTTTCTACAACCTCTTCCGACGAAAAAATGCTTTTAAAAGTAAAAAGAAAAGCCTCTGATGATCACGTGGCTCAGCTGGGATCGTCAGAGGCTTTTCAAAGCATTTTTTCTGCAACCTCTTGGCTGAAGAGGTGGTAAAAAAAATCCTTTGAAAAGTCTCTGACGATCTCAGCTGAGTTGCCTGATCGGCAGAGAGGCATTTTTTAAAAAGCCTTTCTGACGATCCCAGCTGAGTGCCTGATCGGCAGAGGCTTTTCAAAGCATTAGAAAAAATGCTTTGAAAAGTAAAAAAAAAAAAAAAGGTGGCCATGCCCACCCAATCACATTACCCACCCCACCAAGCTACACCCACAGAACCGGTAGCAACAAATTTTACATCTCACCCCTGTCTTCAACACTATTCCCTGTTCCCTTCACATCTGTATGCTCCTTGATTCAGTATCCCTTTTCCTATACAGATTACTTCTGTTGTAATAATACTGAATTTTGGAGAATGGAATTAATACAGAGAACAATCTTTACAGCAAAACCTCCCTGTGTAATTATTTCTTTTGGACTCTCCGTAGACTCCCAACGACGGTACCACTTCCCTAGAAATGCTTTTTCTATGTTGTCTTTTTATCTTAGCCTTTAGTCTCTCTTAATATTTATTCTTTTGTTGGCTTATTTTATAATGCTGTATATAAACTACTTCAGGATTATATAAGTATTTTAATAAATAGATGAAATAAATCATATCTACAGACTTTGACTTTAGCTCATTTTTCATTCCTCTCATCTTTGTTCCTCTTTTTTATTTCCCCCAAAGTCCAGAATAAAAATGACACGGTATAGCAATATAAACGCAGCATAATAAGCTAAAACCCAGGATGTTAGACTAACAGCATAATCAAATAAAAATATTTCTTTGGTATTTTAAAGTGCCATCAATGACAATATCTCTCCCAGAGCAAACAATTTGATACTTAAACCTGCCCGACCTTTACATTTGGGAAATCCTTTGCAAAACAGGGATTTCTTTCCTCAGCCTTTTTAGAGCAAGGAAAAGTATCTTAGTGAAAAATCAAGACAGCTAGGAAAGGTAAACTTCTCAAGTCCCCTCTTCCTTCCTTTTCCTCTATTCTTATTCTTCTACATAATCATCTTGTTATGTAGTGCTTTATTGTCCAATAAGGATTTTTGAAGCAGCAACAGCAAAACAGTGATCCTGTCAAAGAGTTTTACTTTGAAGAAGTCATCAGAGCTGCCTTCTCCTTCTGCTAAAGCTGGTCTTTGGATGGGAATTGGCTTCCCAAGCAGTTGTGAGATTCAAAATTTTTTACTACCAGTTCTGTGGGCGTGGCTTGGTGGGCATGGCATGGCTTGGTGGGTGTGACTTGGTGAGCATGACAGTGGAAGGATACTGTAAAATCTCCATTCCCTCCCCACTCCAGGGGAAGGTGACTGCAAAATCCCCATTTCTTCCCGATCAGCTGGGACTCAGAAAATAGATGGGGGCGGGGCCAGTCACAGGTGTTACTTACCGGTTCTCTGAACTACTCAAAATTTCCACTACCAGTTCTCCAGAACTGGTCAGAATCTGCTGAATACCACCTCTGTTCCCAAGCCAGAAAGAAATGGATGCTTTTGACTAATAATATCAAAATAGTAAATAAGTAGAATACAATTAAGCTAAGAAGGCTCTGCCCCAAGAACCCACCAGATTTGCTTCTCTTTGTGAGACATTGGTTTCCAACGGACCTGAGAGAGTAGACAGAATCATGTTTACAGATGTGAGCTATCAATTATAACAACCCCAAAGTTTTGAGGAGCATAGTAATCTGCAAATCTCAAGCTGTCACAAAGAAGAGGGAGGGGTCAACCTATTTTCCAAAGCACCAGAAGGCAGGAAACAATGCATGGAAACTAATCAAGGAGAGAAGCAACGTAGAATTAAGGAGAAATTTCCTGGCAGTTAGAAAAATTAATCAGTGGAAGAAATTGCCTTCAGAAGTTGTGGGCGCTCCATCACTGGAGGCTTTTAAGAAGACATTGGACAGCGACTTGTCTGAAATGGTATAGGATCTAATGCTTGAGCAGAGGGTTGGACTAGATGACCTCCAAGGTCCCTTCTAGCTCCATTATTCTGTTTAACTGTTACAAGTTTACCTGAGACCAATGTACAGATCTAGGGCAACATGGAGTGAGAAAACACTGGTTGTCAAATAGCATATTAACTTTGTTAAAGACTAATTGGTTATTAACTTTAAATCATCTTTCATTCACGCTCACTTCTCTACGAACCAACATATGTAGGATAGCTAGAAAGAGCTGAAACTAGAAATAATGTGAAAATGAAAATAAAGAAATAAATCTAAACTCCATTGCTTAGTGGTTCTACAATGTTTTTCTTTTTTCATGAATCAAGGGAGAAAAAAAAACATTTCCTTAGATGATTCATCACTTTGGAATTGCAGAGCACCTACAAGGCCTTAGGCTTCCTTTTTTAAAAAAAAAAAAAGAAAAGAAAAAGAAAACTGGGGAACAAGAAACAGTGAAATATTTGCAGAGAACTGAGGTTTCCAATGGAGTGTCTTCTCTCTGTTGGATATGATTATGAACAATATTTATACTGAAAGCACAACAAAGCAAATGATCTGTAAGGGGTGGTGGAGAATTTACAGCATACAGCATAACCGCTTGTAGAATTGTTTCCATAGAAGAAGAAAATAAAGAGAAATAGAGAAAGCACCAAGAGAGTCTTTTATTCTCTCAATTTGCAGACAACAGAAGATATTGCTTCAGGAGTGATCTCTGCAACTGTTTGCTGAAGCGAAAGAATGATTTGTCTCCAAGAGCTAACGTATTTGATGTTGCTGCAAGAGCACTTTGTGCTTAAAATATAATGTTTTCCACTTAGGATGTTGTTTCCTAGATTGGGTGCCTCTCTGGATAGACCACGGGTCAGCAACCAAAGAGCCATAAAGGTCCTAACCGGAAGCCCCCCATTCAATTCTGGAGCCGACTGGAAGTCTGGTTCCCCCACCATAGAGTCTCCTCCTAGTGTGGCGTCCTTTTTCTTCTACCTATCCTAACCAAAAGCCCTATCCACTGTGGAGCTGACCGGCAACAGGGAGCTGCGACAGAGGGATGAAAGAGCCACATGCGGCTCCAGAGCCGCAGGTTGCTGACCCCTGGGATAGACTATGATAGGCTGCCTTTGAATGGGAATAATTGTCTCTTACATTGAGAAAAACAGATGGAAACCATTCCATTCCAGCAGAAGAACCTGCATGATTTCTGCAGCCAAAGAGCTTCTAATACTAAATGGTCACTTTTGACCTTTTTGACCCTCTGATATACTGGTAGGCCTTTTTGTTTATCAGGATCCCATTTGAAATTTTAAAGGAATGGGATGAGCCCAGAAGCAGAGTTATAGTGCTATCTGGATGGATGATGCAGATGAGAACCATAAAGGTTTTCTAACTTTTTCTGTTTGGGGAAAAAAGCTTGATGTTTATTTTTTTTATTTTAATGGTTGTTTTTTGCTCAAAATTGTGGAATACTATACTACTTTTTTAAAATAATATGTGGCTATGGAGATGGCATGTAAAGATTTAAGACTATGTTTTTTTCCCCACACCCACCTGTAATTAATTGTGCTTCATCAGATATTTTCCTAGTTCAAATGAGTTTTCAAGTAATAATTCATCCTTCTTTCAATGGCACCCATAGGGAAGGGGGCAAAGAGGATCATGGTGGTTCAAACAGCCCCTTTGCTATATGTCTTATCATACCACATGCACCCCACATGCACACCAGTGGTGGAATTCAATTTTTGTTACTACCAGTTCTGTGGGTGTGGCTTGGTGGGCATGCTGTGGCTCGGTAGGCATGGCTTGGTGGGTGTGGCAGGAGAAGGATACTGCAAAATATTTAGGGTTTCAATGTTTTAAATTTTTGGGCCACAGTTATTTAATTCTTTTAATAATTTTAAATTTTGTATTGATATGTGTTTTAGTTCTGGCTGTGCACCGCCCTGAGTCCACTAGGAGAAGGGCGGGATATAAATTAAATAAATAAATAAATAAATAAATAAATAAATAAATAAATAAATAAATAAATAAATAAATAAAATCTCCATTCCCACCCCACTCCAGGAGAAGGATACTGCAAAATCCCCATTCCCTCCCCACTCCTAGGGGAAAGATATTGCAAAATCTCCATTCCCACCCCACTCTGGGGCCAGCCAGAGGTGGTATTTGCCAGTTCTCTGAACTACTCCAAATTTCTGCTACCGGTTCTCCAGAACCTGTCAGAACCTGCTGAATAGCACCCCTTATGCACACCAAAAGAGGTGGAGCTTTTGAGATAATGAACGTTGACCTACCTGAACGTTCCTTTTCGGAACGCTGCGACTCCAATCCATAGTACGGGATCTTCTTCCTTCCTGTTACTAGGGAACTGAGTGCAGATCTCTTCCAACGTTTCTTTTGGCCACGCCCACACTGCCTCTCCTACGCCAGTCTTTCTCACGAAGGCGCAGGAACTGCAAAATCTTAAATAATGTAACATAAACATAGACAATATAATTCTTAAACAGGGGCAGGAAGCCCAACTGGGTGGGCATGGATTGGAGTCGCAGCGTTCCGAAAAGGAACGTTCAGGTAGGTCAACGTTCATTTTCCATAACGCTGCTCCTCCAATCCATAGTACGGGATGTACCCAAGCTCACAAATCCTGGGCGGGAGGCTGACTGCTCCCTGATTCCGGTATTGAAACTACTTGTTGTAAAACTCTACATCCAAATGAAGCATCAGCTGATGCAAAAGAATCAATTTTATAATGAGTAATAAACGAAGAGGGCGATGTCCAAGTGGCAGCTCGACAAATGTCTAAAATAGATGCTTGAGTTGCCCACGCGGCCGTGGTCGCCGCACTACGTGTTGAATGTGCATAAATTCCCCTCGGCAAAGGTTTATCTGCTTTGTCATACGCTGTGGATATACAAGCTTTTATCCATCTTCCGACCATAGCCGTGGACACTCTCCTTCCCATTGTCGATGGATGGAATGATACCAGCAAAGCCTCAGATAATCTAAATGACTCAGTTCTCTTAATATAACGTCTCAGAGAACGTCTTACATCCAACGTGTGCCAATCTTGCTCACGCCTATTTCTCGGATTGGGACAAAAATTCGGGAGTATGATCTCCTGTATTCGATGAAATGTAGAATTAACTTTAGGTATAAACGTAGGGTCTAGTCTCATGACTACCCTGTCCTGATAAAAAATACATAAATCTTTACGAATTGATAAAGCCGCCAGCTCGGAAATGCGTCTTGCAGATGTTATGGCCAGCAAGAAGGTAAGTTTAAAGGAAAGAAACTTTATAGGAATAGAACCCAGCAGTTCAAACGGTGGAACAGTAAGCGCCTGTAGTACAAACGGTAAGTCCCAAGATGGGTATCTATGAATTACAGGAGGAGACCTAATAGCTGCTCCTCGTAAAAAGCTGCGAATCCTGGGATTCTGAGACAAAGATCGGTGAGGTTCACAATTAATTACCGTAGACAATGCAGCTACTTGACGACGTAAAGTTGTTGCCTTAAGACCTTTGGACAAACCTTCCAACAAAAACTCCAACACATCAGGTATATCGGCCGATGTAGGGTCCACATGGTGAGGCACACACCAGTTTGCAAAAGCTTTCCATGAAGCTTGGTAAATGCGCTTCGTGGATGGACGTCTCGCTGATTGTATAATTTCAATTGCTTTATCAGAAATTCTATCCTTCTTCAGCAGGACCCTCTCAAGTGCCAGACGGTCAACTTGAGCCATTGAGGGTCTGGATGGTCGATGACCCCCTGGCTGAGAGAGACCTGCTGATGCGGAATGGTCCACGGAGGAGACACAGATAGGCCTACTAAGTCTGCGTACCATGGTCTTCTTGGCCACAGAGGTGCCACTAATAGAAGTTCCGCTCGTTCTCTGATCATTTTCCGAATTACTTGAGGAATCAACGGGAGCGGCGGAAAGGCATAAAGTAGCCCTGGAGGCCACTGACATCTTAAGGCATTGATTCCTTCCGCTCCTTTGCACTGGTATCTCGTATAGTAACGAAGGAGATGCGCATTCTGTGGCGTTGCAAACAAGTCCACCAGAGGCTGGCCGAACCTCTGAACTATATCCTGGAAATTGTCTGGGTGAAGACGCCACTCTGCTGGATCCAGCTGTTCCCAGCTGAGCCAGTCTGCTTGTACATTCGTTATTCCGGAAATATGTTCTGCTCTTAAAGATGCCGTGTGTCTCTCTGCCCATGCCAGTAGACGTTCTGCTTCGATCATAAGGGGTTGAGAATGAGTACCTCCCTCCCGATTGATATGAGCTTTGGTAGTTATATTGTCCGTCCTTATCAATACATGTTGACCCTTCAGCAAGGGACAAAAGTGTCGTAATGCAAGGCGAACTGCTTTTAGTTCCAGCCAGTTTATGCTGTTTGTTGCTTCTATATGAGACCATCGACCCTGTACCACTTGATCCAACAGATGGGCTCCCCATCCTACTAGACTTGCATCCGATGTTATCACAAGACGGTTTACTTCGAGAAACACACAACCTTTTTGAAGTGCCGGAGACACCCACCACTTGAGAGACAAGCGCACTTGAGGTGGTAGTAGAATCTGAGACTGTGTCGTACTGCGTCCCGATTTTTGAAATGGGAGGAGAAACCACTGTAGTGGTCTCATGTGTCTCCGAGCCCACGGTACTATGGCAATACACGATACCATCTTCCCTAACAACTGGGATAGTTGGAGAAGAGGAACTTTCCGTTGGGATCGTATTTGTATTATTAATGCTTTGATGTTTTGTATCCTTTCCGGTGATAAAAACACCTGACCTAATTCCGTATCTATCACCGCTCCTAAATGCAGAAGCCGTGTCGTGGGAACTAGATGGCTCTTTTTGTAATTTATGGTAAAACCGTGGTTCTGAAACACACGGATCACCTGTTCCATGTCTTTTGTGGCTTGAATTGTCGATGATGAAAGGACTAGAACGTCGTCCAAGTAGCATAAGAGATGAATTGGGATGGAACGAAGCTTCGCTGCTACAACTGCTACTAACTTGGTGAACGTTCTGGGCGCTGAGGAAAGCCCGAATGGCATCGCGCAGTACTGGTAATGATGTGAATTGTATTCGAACCTCAGATATCTGCGATGTGCCGGATGTATCGGAATGTGGAGATATGCCTCCCGAAGGTCTACAGATTGAAGTAGATCGTGCTGTCTGATGCATGTCAAGATTGAGCTTAGGGACTGCATCTTGAATCTTCGATATAAAATTGACTTGTTCAGGTGTTTTAAATTCAAGATGGCCCTGTGTCCCCCTGATGTTTTGGTCACCAGAAACAGGGTGGAGTAGAAACCTGTCATTTCTTGATGCACGGGGACCCGTTCTATTGCTCTTATTGCCAACAGATGAGCTATTTCCTGGTCCATTAATTGACGATGATGATGCAGCGGTGATATTGGACAGCGTACAAAACGACTGGGAGGCATGTCTATAAATTCCAAACAAAGTCCGTGGCGCACTGTACGTCTGATCCACTCCTCGGAAGTGGACAATTCCCATTGGTGGCAAAATTTTTGAAGACGTCCACCAATGGCATCTGGGGCGTTCGAGTCATTTGCCCCTTTTTGTGGATCGGAAACCTCCACCTCTAAACGGTCTTTTGACAGAGGATTGATTGCGTTGACGGTCTCTAAACCCTTGTCTATCAGGCCCCCGGTCAGAAGACGGGAAATAGGATCTTTGGTTATAGGACCCACTGGGCCCGGAACTGGTCCGAAATGGCTGCCTCTGAGTATATGGTACATACCGGCGTTCAGGTCTATGATAAGATGATGGTAAAATTTTTCGTTTCTCCTTGTCTTCCACTAACAGAGGTTCGAGCGCCTTGCCAAAGAGAGAAGGCGCCTTGAAAGCAGATGAAGCCAACTTCCACTTGGCCTTTGTATCAGCTTTCCAATTTCTTAACCAGAAAAGCCTGCGATTGGTTACTGTTGATGCCAAAGCCCGAGATGCGAACTTCGCTGCATTCAGCGAAGCGTCCGCTGAATACTCGGTTGCAGCAACCAACTTATTGATGTCTTGGTGAACGCGTTTTTCAGCATCAGGCAAACGCTCTTGTAACTGACGAAGCCATATTAACGAAGCCCTGTTGAAAAATGAAGTAGCAGTTGCTGCTTTTATTGCCCAGGCAGCCGCCTGGTGTGCCTTTCTGAATCCCAACTCAAATTTCTTATCTTCAGATTTCAGGCCATCTAATGCATCTGTTGTGACAGAAGAAGTTGCTGAAAGATTGGCTACTGGTTCATCCACAGATGGTAAAGCTAACAGATCTTCCATCTCTGACTCCGCACAGTAAAGCTTTTTATCTAAACCACTTGGAGCTGTCAACGATCCAGGTTGACCAAAGGCACTTTGAATCACATCCGCAAATAATGGTGGGCATGGGATAGCATCTTTTTCGGGTTTAGAGACCTGAAATAAGACATCATGTGTCGCTGAAGACTGTTTATTTGTATCAGGTGCTTTGGGTGTCATACCAAATTGTGTAGTTACCTTTGCTTTATGCAAAAGTGACTTAAAAACAGAAGGCCTGAATAGACCGGTGAAGACTGGTTTCTCTGGTGGCAGATCTTCATCTTCAGAAAACTCAATATCTTCTGGACAATCTGCTACCTGGTCAGATTCATCTGAAGACACATATTCAACGTGCTCTTTGGCAGTCTGATTAGAAGATGTAGAAGGATACAACTTTGGTCTTTGATTGAGCGCTTGCATTTGAGAATTGCCAGCACCATGCTGCAATCCAGCAGAAATAATTTTTGCCAGAGCATCGGACAAAAGATATTGAAAGTCCATCTGGCTGGCAGATTCATCCAGGCGAAGCCCGGCTGCAGTCGGGGTAAATGTAGCAGAAGGCTCACCTCTGGCATGCAAATGTTGGTCTGGTTGTGGTGCCAAAGACACACCAGAAGGGCCAGAATCCTGGTTAGGAACAAATTCAGTTTCAGCTGACTGCTGGAGACTACAATCTTTTTGTAATTGTATAGAAGCAGAAGTAGAAGGAATTGGTTCAATAGATAGTACAGAACTAGATGTTGTCTTTTTGGCACGACTAGCCCTTTCAAACTGTTTCTCTAGTGCTTTGTGGCGCCTCATTTCTTCCTTATTGTGGGAAGATTTAGAGGCTGTTTCACTTGATTTGTGTCTTTTTGACCTAGTCTGCTTTTTAGGCTGCGCAGGCATAAGACTGGCCTCTTGTTCTGATTCAGAAGAAAGATTATAGTCATCCATCCTGAAATTATGGTATTTAGACAGTAATTTGATAGAATAATAAAGAGTCTGTCAATTTAAATAACAGAAGGGTCCAGAGGCTTATAAATTCAGGACTGCTGGCCAAACAATCAGGTCAGAACTGCCTATGAAGACTGTCAGCTGAATAGAATTAAATTAAATCCAGGTCTGTGGCCAGGCCAATTGGAAAAGCCTTAAAAGCCGCCTCCAAGCTCCTGAATAGTCACCCTCAATGAGCCACTCAGCTCAAACGACGTTTGAAACACTTTAAGGGCATATAAAAGGGGGCGTTCAAATGGCGGCCGTCTTAATTTGCTGTTAAAATGGCGGCCGCGGCTGCATTTAGTGTCCAGATAAACGCCCGTTACCTTTGAAGTCTCTTAGGAGCTTTGATTAAGAGCCGGAGCGCATCCAAAATGGCGGCCGCCCACAACAGCGATCCAAAATGGCGGCCGCGGCAACGACGAACGTCCACGAGCGCTGATTTCAAATTTTTTTAAAAATCCGGCTGAATAGGAGGCAATGCCTGGACGTCAGAGTATGCCTAGGATCATTGGCATTGACTCTGGAGCCGCAGAAAAGGCGGAGCTGAGGCAATCGTGACTATGCTAGCTCACCAGTCAGTCAACGATACGCCCGCGGCTGAAACAACACGGATCTGCCCAGCTGGGACAAAATCCGGCTTGCTGACAGTTAAAAGAGGAAACGGAGCGATCTGGCGCCCCAGACACGCTACCGTCCCTCCCAGCAATCAAAATCCCTCGTAGCAGCTCCTTCTAATAATGATTGAGAGAAAAATAAAAAACTAAAATAAAAGAGATCTAATTAAGGCTATTAAATGCAGAGCTAGAAAAAATAGAAGTTCCCTCAGTAACTGAGTGAGAAAGACTGGCGTAGGAGAGGCAGTGTGGGCGTGGCCAAAAGAAACGTTGGAAGAGATCTGCACTCAGTTCCCTAGTAACAGGAAGGAAGAAGATCCCGTACTATGGATTGGAGGAGCAGCGTTATGGAAAATGCAACACTACTTTCATCAGAATGACTTTCATCGGAATGATGATTTCAGTATCTAAAATTAAATAGATCTTAGGTGAATTGACCGATGAAAAATTTGGGGGAGATGAGTGTTCCAGGCTGAAAAGAAAAGTTGATTCTTAATTTTGAAAAATATTTAAATTATGGAAAATTAATGTAATTTTACAATCAGTAGTGTTAGCATGCTTAATTGGGATAAGTCACAGAAGGTGTTGAGTTATAGTAATGAATATACAAATGTTTGTATGTGTGAAGGAATCAGCACACAAATTATGCAAATATTTATGTCACTACTGTAATAATTTATTCAAAAAATTAACATTATTACATTGCATAGCAGGAGTTGATTTTCCAGAATACAAAAATACAAAATGGAGTACAAATGCATACTTTTATTGTCATGATTTTTAAATAAATCTCAGAACAATTTTATGCATGATTTAAAAACAAACAATTAAATTCAATGTGGTTTATAGATATGTGAGCATACTTATGCAGTAACTATAATTTTTGTTTATTAATGCAGGTATATTTACTCCTCCCTCTCCACCAACTTCTCTCTCTCTCTCTCTCTCTCTCTCTCTCTCTCTCTCTCTCTCTCTCTCTCTCTCTCTCTCTCTCTCTCTCTCTCTCCCTCCCTCCCTCCCTCCCTCCCTCCCTCCCCCCCTCACACACAATCTGGATTAATTCATTGAAACTTTCCAGATTTCAGAGCCAGTCCAGGTTCATAGGTCAGTTTGGACATGAGATATACATTCCCTACCCAGATATCTCTTTGACTGTATTTACAGCTACTTCAGAATGGCAAACCACTTCCCCATCCCCTGCACCCCATCCTAAAAAAAAAAAAAAAAAAAAAATTCAAGTATGGAAAATCCAGAGAAATTGTTTTTAACTTCCAGTCTAAAGATGTACATTCCTATTTCTGCCTGCAGATGAGCGGTGTAATTGTATGCTACAAAACTCACTATATTATGGTTTTACTTTCTAAGATTCCTACCTCAAATCCAAGGCAAAATGATAAATTATATAGATAAATGCATAACTGGGTGGACCAATTACTTCTCATTTTTATAAGGCAAGAAAATCCACTTTAGAATGGTATCATTAGACATTGCAGGGGAAAAACATTTTGATATGGAGAATTGACTCAATAACTATAATGGGTCCAAAGCAAGACCAATATGAATATGAGCTCCTGGTAGTATCACCTTAGCTGGCAAGGTAGAAATGATAACAATAAAGCTAAGAGTAATCCACATCAAGGTGGGGGCCTGTATGTGTGAAGAACATCAATCCACCCAAGAAAAGGACTCCAAAATCAAACACAGAAAGCAGCAAGAGCAAATAACTTCTAATTATGGCCAGGATTTTTTTTTTTCTAAATGTAACATTTAGAAAAGTCCATATACCAGATTATGAGACACCATATTGGAAAGTAATATTTTAATAGTGTGTTTTCCGAAAATAAGACCCTATCATATTTTTTTGAACCCTAAAATAAGTGTTTGGCCTTATTGCCATGCACTCAAAAGCCCAATTGGGCTTTTTATCAGGGGATGTCTTATTTTGGGGAAACAGGGTAACTATAGAAGAATATAGAATTGTGGACTTCTTGATGTAGTCTGTGTTTGTTTGGTTGGTTGTTTGCTTGCAGACATTTAATAATCTGACTATAAATTACATAATCAGTGCTAATCAATAGCATTTCAACAGCACCCATCAACAGTCAAGAACCAAAACAGCTTGGACCTCTCACAAAGGGGAATGAATATTCATTCAACTCCCTATTACAATGCAATCAAAGGCCTAAAATAGAAGCGAACTAGCACTGATGAAGTTATATAGTCAGTTAATGAAACATCTTCAAGCAAACAACTAAACTCAGTAATCCCCAAGGACTCCGGAGTTCAAAAGATAACAATATCATAACCAATAGAATTTGTAGACAGCCAGTAAACATTAAAGTTATACAAGTCTATATACGTATTACAAATGCAGTGGTAGAAGAACTTGAGTAATTCTCTGGTAACTTGAAAGAGATTGTTTATTTATTTATTTATTTTAATAAAGCTTTATTAACATTTAAAATCTAATAATACAAGTTAAAATACATCTATAACAAAAATACATCCGTAATAATTATACAATTCAATGTCATTCTGACAGTATATAATTCTTAACTTTGTTTATCTATTCCCGCATATTCCTACTTAATCAACATATTTAAACACATTTTGTATCTTATTTTATTCTATACATTCCTTATTTTTAATTTCTATCCATTGATACCAATTTTTCCAAGTTAAGTAGTATTCCAAGTCTTCTTTATTATTTAGTTCTAAAGTAAGTTTGTCCATTTCTGTACATTCAAAAAATTTTCCAGATTATTGCATAGTCTGTTGGTATAGTGGACATTTTCCAGGTTTATGCGAGTACAATTCTTGCTGCTGTGGTTATGTGAATAATTAAATATTTAATCCTTTTAGGGTAATTTCCTTTAATAATCCCCAGAAGAAACAGTTCAGGTTCCAATTCTATCTTACAGTGTGTGATTTCTTTTAGCCATTTTTGTATTTTAATTCAGAATTTTTTAACTTCTGAGCAAAGCCACCATACATGAAAGTAGGTACCTTGTACTTGTTTGCATTTCCAGCAATTATGTTTTAGGTTAGGGTACATTTTTGTGAGTCTTGTTGGGGCTAAATGCCACCGATAGAACATTTTATACTGGTTTTCTTTATATGCAGCAGATTTTGTTAATGTATAGTTTTTCTCCCAAATTTTTCCCCAATCTCCTAACTCAATGTTGTGCCCAATATTTTTAGCCCATGCTATCATTGATCCCTTTACAATTTCTTCTTCTAAATCAAAATTTAATAAATAATTATATATTTTAGATAGTAATTTCTCTTCCGAGCCTGTTAATAATTTATCTAATTGTGTAAATTTCAGTTCAAATCCAAATTCCTCTAAATCTTTTTTTGTATCTAGATTGCAATTGAAGATACGGCCACCAATCTATGATTATTCCCTGTTCCTTTAATTCTTGGTTAGATTTTAATCTTCCTCCATTGTCCAAAATTTCATTGTATTTTAGCATTTTACCAATATCTAATGTGTTGGGATAGATCATTGCCTCCATAGTGGATAACCAGCCTGGTATTTTGAGATAATGTTTCTTCCTAACTCCCTCCCAAGTCTGTATCAGTGAATCTCGCAGTGTATGTCTATAAAAATATGAATGCGAATGCTTCTTATTTCTGGTGTTCCATATGAAAACATGCCACCCCATCTGAAAATCATTTCCTTCCAGTGCTAAAATTCTCCTATTCTTTAAATTAATCCATTCTCTAACCCAAACCATTAAACCATCTTGAAAGAGATGTTTAATGCAACATCAGAAAGTTATACAGTATTACTAATGGATTATTGGAATACATAAACTGGAAAAAGGGAGCAATCTCAAATGAAAGGGATAGGTTAATGAAGATTTTTTTTTTTTTTTTTTTTAAAAACTTCTTCGTTTATTGCCAACATTTACTTCAAGGAATTTAGATGTGGATTTTATTCATAGACATCACCAGCTGCACAACATTAGAATCAAATCAACTAACATAATAGGAAACCAAAGATAAGAAAGGCTACCCAATCAAACAGGACTCTTCTAGGAACAGATTGTAAGACAGGCCATGAATTATTGGCATCAAATGTGTGATTGTATTTATAAAATTTAGAGAAGATGTGCCAGGAAAATTTAATACAGAGAACATTCAATCAGAATATAAGAGTATAATAAGAAACAAATTTACTATGCACAATTTATACAAAAGTGAATCTAAGTTACAGAAAAACATAAGAGGTATTGTCTAAAGCAACTGATGGGGGAGGCTACAAAATGTCAAAGAGGGGGGGGATGATTTTTGGAAGACACTATCATGATAAGAAAAGATGGAAGATGTAATTTTTGGGCAAAAAAGAATATATAGACTTTCAAAACAAAAGACAAAGAAGGATATTTCATTCAAGCAAATCAACAAATATAGAGAAAAGTCTAAAGGGAAAGAAAGATGCTTTTGAGACTATCAGAGAAGAGAGGGCTGAAAATAAATAGGAAAATATACTATACAACTAATGTAGAATAAAAAATAATAGAAGAATCTGGGAAACAAAAATGATATTAAAAATGGAACAATTAAACTGAATCCAACATGACATGCCTCAGCAAAGTTCATATCATCCACATTACAACTCCTTTGGACCAATGTTGCAGGGGAGGTTCTGTCCAACCTTTTCTCCTATTGCTGGCTAAAGTGATTTTGGGTTGGGCAACTTCAGGACACACTGCAGGATTCAATGTGATATAATGCCACAACCTGGAAGACCTTTGACATATGCCAATGGGGCTCCAGATTGGAAACTTTGGCACAGGTTGTGAGGATTCTTTCAATGTTTGCCAAAACACCTGGAAACACTTCAGTCAAGACAACAGGAAAAAAATAATATCCCTTTCCCTAGCAGCATGAACTCTGGGAGAAAATGATCTCAGAAGCACAGCAATGCAAACAATATGATCGATTTGTTTCATGCTTAGAAGCAAGCAGTGTCTTGATTTGGAAGATGGCTTCAAGGAGATACTTCACCCATCTAAGCAGAAGCACCCATCTAAAAATCTGCACAATCTTATCACTAACTAGAAAACAGATAATTATGTTTGGTAAGGCTGAAGTAAACAGAAGAGGTAGCAGAGATATCAAGATGGGACCAAAGAGATTACTGAAATGTCAATGGAAGACTAACATTTGTTTGTTTTTTAATTAATTAGACTATTTACACAACTGCCCATTTTGGATGTGCAATTTTATTAACCCATAACCACAGACCTGCAGGCATAGTGACCGCAATAGTTTTCCAAAATGTTTGGAACACCCCTATTTTTAGAAATGGACCACTCCGGTTGCAAATAGCTTTTGTTTTCCCACCAATAAGAGTGTATGCAGCATTGTGCTTGCGTCAATTATTTGGTGTTTTCTGTAGCAGCATTTGAATTTGAGTTTCAGTCATTTTGACTGCAGATCTTTGTTAGCGTATTTTTATATATATATAATGTCAAGGCCAAGTTTTCTGCCAAAAAGAGTATGATTTGGTGATCCAAACTTCGAAGAAACTGTTCTAAAATGGTATGGAGAAGCAGAGAGTGATCTGAGTGAAGTGGAATTGGATTGTGATGAACATTTTGTAATGGACGATGAGCAACCCACCATCATCACCGATTCTGACATCAGCGATGATGAAGTTCCCAATGAAATTGATAACCAGATACAATCTATGTTGTGCAATAATTTATATGGCAAGAACAAATTCAAATGGTCTTCTGCACCTTTTGAACCGCTAGTCATAATATTGTGTAATTACCTGGACTACGGCCAGCAGCTAGAAATCTCGGAAATTCACCTACTCACCTAGAGATTTGGAAATTATTATTTTCTAAATAAATTATTAGCACCATCATTCAGTGGACCAATGTAAAAATTAGAGAAGAAAGATTGAAGTTCAAGGATGGAGAAATAAAAAGTGACCTGCGCAATGTGGACTTGATAGAGATCAATGCGTTTTTTGGTTTACTGCTCTATACGTCAATTTTTAGATCCAACCATGAAAACACTGAATGTCTTTTTGTTACTGAGGTCATTATGACCTCATGTCTGTAATAGCATAACTGAAATAGTATGTCTGTGATTAAGGGTTAAATTTATTAAAATAATCAAAAGTAGTATTAGTGGAATAAAAAAAAATAATGGTCACTGAGGATGAACCCAACAAGACAATATACAGAATCTCTCTGAAGGCCATTTGATCTCTGGATCCCAGGCCAGCAGGTTTGGGGCCAATCTGATCTCAATGTTTGGATCTGGGTCTGCTGTTCCAGAAAGCAGTTGCTACCCAAGACTGATTCAGGTATTAAGCATTTGTTCAAGTACTTATCAGAAACCAAATCAGATCAATTGTCATCGTCATAATCTTTTGGGATAGGAGAAATATTTAGCCCATTCTCCAGCCAATAATTTCTTCAGCTTCACAACCTTCTTATGCCTTCACTGTTTTAAAAACAGTTACTGTTGTCTGTCTGTCTGTCTGTCTGTCTGTCTGTCTGTCTGTCTGTCTGTCTGTCTCCCTCTCTCTCCCTCTCTCTCTCTCTACCTCTATCTATCTATCCATCTATCCATCTATCCAACAATCCATCTATCCATCTATGCATCTATCTATCCATCCATCCATCCATCCATCCATCCATCCATCCATCCATGTATCTATCTATCTATCTATCTATCTATCTATCTATCTATCTATCTATCTATCTATCTATCTATCTATGAGCTGGTGTGGTATAATAATTAGAAAACCAAACTGCAATTCGGAAGCTCATGATGGACCTTGAATTATTTTGTGCCAGTCACCACAGCTGAGTGCTGCCTATCTCACACAAGTGTTCCCATAAGGATAAAAATAAAGGAAAAAAATATCTTCCTGCTTATGCCATCTTGAGCATCTTACTGGCATAGTGTCAATGTAAGAAGTAAATAATTAATAAAACAAACTTCAATTCCTCACTCCTGAAAGAAGTTGCAAAGATAAAGGAAGGATGTGCATCAGCACATAAAGTGTAGCTTGGTCAGTAGAGCTGCTGCTTAGAATATAATTTTCTTTGGCTTCCTTGCCTGAAATACTTTACTTATTTAACAAGAGTGAATGTGAGTTTAATTCAAAAATCATGCGAGCCTGTAAGCAATCCAAACTGTGTTTCTTGCACAGCAGGACCTGTTTTAATGGGGAACTTGTTTACAGAGTTCCATATGGGAACTGTGAATAAAATAATGCATCTTCAGTCTAATTAATAAACAATAAAAGATCTAGGGAATCATTTTATTAAAGCACTGGAAAATATCACTCTTGGACAAAGCATCTGACAAAAAGGGGAAGGAATGTAATTTCCGCTGATGTTGGGCAGAAAAGCCATGGGGGTTCTGCTAAGTGCTGCTGAAGATGGAAAGGTTTTTATCTTGTGGCATTAACAGATGTTTGATAATCCAGGGATGTCCTCCCTAAATCTCCAAACCGTTTCCAGCTCTGCAACTTTCCTCCATTAAAGTCGTAAATCTCTTCTAAAATACGATCAAATTTAAAGCACAGTTGAGCCTCTTACCCAGAGGCTGAAAACAACAGCAATATCAAGAAAGAATATCTTGAACTGTGGTCCTTACCTATTTATACAGAACAGGTTGCTGGTCAGATCAGGTGATCTAAAAGTACTTGGACATGAAGAAAGCCAGACCACATTCTATCTTATTGCTATTTCTAAAAAAAAGAAAGGAAGGAGGGAGGGAGGGAGGGAGAGAGGGAGGGAGGAAGGAAGGAAGGAAGGAAGGAAGGAAGGAAGGAAGGAAGGAAAAAAGAAAGAAAGAAAGAAGGAAGGAAGGAAGGAAGGAAGGAAGAAGGAAGGAAGGAAGGAAGGAAGGAAGAAAGAGAAGGAAGGAAGGAAGGAAGGAAGGAAGGAAGGAAGGAAGGAAGGAAGAAAGAAAGAAAGAAAGAAAGAAAGAAAGAAAGAAAGAAAGAAAGAAAGAAAGAAAGATTATTTTCACAAGCAATTACCCAGCTCTTTAAGTGGAGCCTGAAGTTATATTTCCTTTGGACATTTAGACAGCTCCATTCTAATTCAACCTCTGGTGAGCTCAGACACTTCACATTTTCACTCTAGCTACAAATGTTTTCAAAACTAGCTTTGATTGGCTGCCCCTCCAGAAGGCTGCTTGTAATCATACAATGGCACTACATTATTCAGCAGTGAGAACATGAACATCTCATCCATTATTGACTCTTAATGACATAGAGTTATACAGCACTAATTAGATAGAAGAAGAGTTTTGAAAAGTTAGGGTGCTCTGACCTCCACTCCACTACTCCCCCATGCTCTCTCTTAGGCAAATGCCTTTCAGAATAATATTACTGTAGAAACACAAAATTGTTAGGAAGCTTGGTTTATTCCTACTCCAGGACAAGTTGAACATTATGTGGGAGGATATTGAGGGAAAAACATGGCTAGAATCATTTCAAACTACAGGTGGAAAAGAATTGGGATTGCTATTGTCATTTTTTCTTTAAAAATACCCTACAGTCTAATACCCTCATCTAATAACTAGATGAGATTCATCTTTTTACCAGATAGAGTTGTTTTCTTGTTTTTAATACAGGTTTTAGACATGAGAAAAGCATGAAAAATAATTCCTAGAATTATTGAATTGGGGAGAATTATTTAGACCATACTACATTAAAGGCAAAGGTTCCTCTCGCACATGCATGCTAGTCATTCCCGACTCAAGGGAGCGGTGCTCATCTCCATTTCAAAGCCGAAGAGCCAGCGCTGTCTGAAAATGTTTCCGTGGTCATGTGGATGGCATGACTAGGTGCCAAAGGCACACGGAATACTGTTACCTTCCCACTAAAAGTGGTCCCTATTTTTCTACTTGCATTTTTTATGTGATTTTGAACTTCTAGGTTGGCGGAAGCTGGGACCAGGAGCTCACCCCATTACGTAATGGCAGCTCACCTCATTACGTGACACTAGGGATTTGAACTGCTGAACTGCCGACCTTTCGATCGATAAGCTCAGCATCTTAGCCACTGAGCCACCGCATCCCATTACTACATTACTCTGTAGTAATTGCATGCCTCTCCAATGTTTCCCTCAGCCATGTTTATGAGGCTCTTCTGCCTATATTAAAATGGTAGGGGATTAGAGTTTTAGGAATGGGAGTGCCTCAGGGAATTCAAATAGGTAGGATTTCTGATCCAATAGGGTACTTCACTACATTATTTTAAATATTTGAAGGTTACCAGCGTATCTCCCCTTAATTATTAGTTTTATACCAGATAAACATTTTGATACCATCTCTCTCTGCTTAACTTTCCAGGCAGACAGAAGTAGTTTAGACAAGTCTAATAGCATAACAGAAACCTGCTTCTATATATGTTAATTCTCAAGTTTATATCCTTGCTATCCTCTTTTCAAGGTGCTAATCTCTTATCGTAGAAGGTTGTCTCTTTTGTCCTTTGTGTACCAAATGGCTTTCTGAGGCAAGATGAGCTAATAAAATGTTGTTGTAAGGCCAATTAATGGAAACTCACAAGTCTGAAAGTACAAATCTTGTGCAGTCTCCATTACATCTTGAATAATTAGGGAGGGTCCCTTTTGAGCCTCTTTCATGTCCCATTATGCAGATGCAGGCTATGCCCTTTCTTGTCTGACCATTCCCTAGCACCATCTCTGCCTCACTTGTAATCATTACATTAATTTACCAAGAACATTTTCAATGTTATTTCTACCATCTAGGGTGGGATTATGCTTTACTTTGGGATGTCTGAAAATGATCCAAAATATAACTGTCCAATCTGCTGACAGATTTTCCTACTGAAGCAGAAAGATGTCCATTTTACAATAGCTGTGCTGTTTACCAGCAGGTTTCCTAATCCATTTCAAAATGCAGATTATTAATTTATAAATCCCTGTTTGGTTCAAGTTCTCAGTCATTTTTGGACTGCCTCTTCAAGTAAAATATTCCCATTTTGTGCCCACTATGATTGGAGTATTATTGTTGACCACAACTCCATAGAGTGTTTGAGGGACAACTATACAGAGGTAATCTTTCTCCATAACTACACCAACATTATGGAAATCTGCAGTGAGAATGACAGCTTCCTTAATGGTTTTTCAAAAACAAGGGAAGACTGTCCTTCAGAAGATAGTTGGAAGGAAGAGTGTCTTCTGTTCCCAAAATAAGGGTTACTCTATGTCTGTGTCTATTAGGCAATCTTTCGGTCCTATATTTTATAGTAGTTTTATTGTTGGAGACTATACTGATGTGTTATTAATTTGAGCTACCCAGAATCTGGCAAGCATATAGATATAAATAATGTTGTTATATAAACAAATAGTTTTCAAGATGCTTACAGATTGATCTCTTTAAAATCTGCTCTTGGATATTCCTATGATGTTGATTTTCAACATCAACATGGGTGCTGAAATTTCTTGGCTCTTCCTTTTCCCTTTTTTTTTTTTGGAGTTGGGGACACCAGTTATCTTACAATTCATCTCCCCTCCCCAAATTCTCCAATATAATGTGTATACATTTCTCTAGATCATCTTCTCATTCCTTCAGTATCATAATAGGCAATTTTTAAATTCCTGGAAATTTCAACTCATTCAAAATAAAGAAGAATTTTTGGCTGTTTTTCTTTCAGTCTCAAACTTCAATGCTGTCCTTTTATGTTGCAATTCAGTATTTCCCAGTATAATACATAGATCTGTGTGTCTGTGCATTTGAGGGTGACAAAATTGCAACTGAGTAACAAGTAATAACTGAGTTCTTTTATTACCTGTTAATAAATTAGCTTTTTATTAAGGAAACTATTTTTTCCTCTCTTTTTTCCATATTTATCTAAAGAGCCTTTTTAGTAACCTCAACTCAACTTCACCCCAAGATGAGTTTGGAGTTTCTGTCTCTCTCTCAGCTGTGCTCTTTCTTCATATCCTGGCCCTCGTTCCATTTTCTGAATACATTCTTTGTGGTCTTAAATTTCACTTGCAACCTGAAAATGATAGAATGCTTTTCACCATCTCACATTTCAATCGCCTTATTTTGTTTTCTGCAGACAGTAAGTCTACATGAGACAGCTCAACTGTACTGTTCTTCAGATACCATTACATCTTGTATACTTGAAGAAGCATTGAAGCCCTTTGACAGATCAAGACTGAATATCTTGTCTATGTCCTTACACATCTTGGTTTTAACACCATAAGCTTGGGAATTTAAACTTTGGAAATAATAAATGTTTGTTTGATTATAGTTGGGACATACCCTCTATTCACAAAATATCTTAATTTGTTTTCTGAATTAATTTATTTTCCCTGTTCACATAATCCAGGTTTGGTCCTCATTACATAATAAACCACAAATAACAATAGAGTTTAACATGCTGCTACAAATTCAGTCATTGAGAATGTTATGTGATCCATCCATAAAAGTTAAACATTTGGATTTGGATTGTTTCAAGATTAACTTGCCTGGTTTTTCATTTCAGTGATTTATCATTAACATCTGTAAGGTTAGGAGACAGTAGAAATGGAACCATCTCAGAACGAAACTAATTATCTTCTTAAATACATATTGTATTTCATCATTTCCCAGTTTCTTTTTCCCACTGCAAAAACATGCTAGCCCAATTTCAACTGGAACCAAGGTGCATAAGAAAGGGATTCCCTAATTTTTTTTACAGAAAAATCATACCAATCTGTTAGATAAGACAAAAGGAGAGCTTAATGGACTTTCTCATTAATGATAGTGTCAATTCAAATCAGGCAACAATGAATGTGAAGGAAAGAAAAACCAGAAATGATGCAGCAGAATATATTTTTATATGTATCATTTAATTTACATCGTTGTAATGAACCCACCATATCAAATATCTTCCCAAGAGATATTCAGTTGGTCTCACTTGCTCTTGTTTTCAAAAATGCTTTTAAGAATGTATTTTAAAGTCCTAAGAAAGTTTTCAAATCAAGGGAGTATTATAAATGTGTTCAGTAACCTATAATTATCAACATGAGGAAGACAAGACAAATGGGATTGAGGTAGACCATGTCCTGCAATTGATCTTTGCAATACCATTATTATTTATTTACATTTTTTTCTTTATCTAGGATTTTAAGGAGGCATATGTAGGATAGATTTATCTCCATAAATATTATGACCATCCTCATCACCTTTGAAAGACTGTGGATACACTGGGTTGAGAAAGAGTGTAGCCTAAATTGAAACTTAAAACTGGGTTTCCCCAACCAAAGTCATTCTGTAATAGTGTAACATCTGCTCCCCAATAAAGCTTATCTTTCCTCCTCTTCATTAGGGAACATGATGCACAATAATAATTAGACAACCCTTTATTGCATTTGCTCACATGTATGACTATTAATGGATATTAAAACTAGAAGAACATGATCTGATGTTTGGATGGCATGGTTTTCTATTGTATGATAAAGTTAAGATTAAGGTAGACTTTAAAATCACTATATTAGAAGTGCCATATTGAAAATATGGAATAGATATACATCCAGACTGTGCCCAATAACACCTTTATGGGTCTAACCACATGAAACATTTTATAGAAAAGAAGCAGAGGTAAAGAGGAAATGGTGAAATTATTGAGAGATGTTAAAACAAGAGTATGGTGAATGTAAGAAGAAATCAAGAGAGCAACTGGTTTCAAAGCCATTTGGTTTATAATGGTCTTCCTATGTAGTCAAGAGAAAAATTAAAAGTAGAAAATAGGACATGTGGACTTTGAGTAGCAGAAGACAGAATTTGAAGTTGAATTATGTATAAATAATAAAGGTGCAATTCAGTGGTGGGTTGCTTCCAGTTCGCACCTGTTCTATAGAACTGGTAGTAAAACCAGTGGGAGGCTCCACCCACTGATCCCAACGTCATCAAAATGCTTCTGTGCATGTGCAGAAGCTTCTGTGTATGTGCGTGCGGCCCCGTTGCGAACCAGTAGTAAAGGAAAGTAGAACCCGCTCCTGGTGCAATTGCTAAAACATATAAACATCACTTTTTGTGCCATCCTCTCAGATCATGCATTGTCATCCTCTTTCAGCATGTCAGCAGTCAGTAGGGAAAGCATCTACCAATTAAGGGAATTATAGAAGATGTAGGAGCAATCTCTCTTTGGGATTTCCATGTGGATCTCCATCTCCATCATACTTGGGCATTTCCCATATTAAAATAATATAAATTAAAGAAACTCATGAGAATACACTGGGGTGAAATAGTCCCAGAAAGGAAGGAAGAAGACCGTGTCATAATTATACAACTAGCTTAGTCCTATAGTGCAACAGATTTGAAACTCACTGGCTGTTGAACAACCATTCTTACTTCATGAGAGAGTAGAAGAAGTAACAGAAACTGATAAATATGGGAAATAAGCAACAGATGTGTACTTCAATACACTCATTATTCCTTGGACCTTGAGGGGAAAAAAGTGGCTTACTTCATACATACATGCATATATTCCAGAACACTTTTAATATCAGCTAATGAAAAATAATCCTTCGTTTTCTCCAAATAAAATATTGGAGTGCACTTTATCTTTCTTCTACATTGGTGGAAATCTGGAGAGAAATTGGTGTCAAAAATGGAGAGATAAGAGGTGACAAGTACGAAAGGATCTGAAGAGCCTTGGTAGTACAGTGGTCTAAAGCACCCTGTTATTAAGACCAGCTGCCTGCAATTACTGCCAGGCTCAAGGTTGACTCAGCCTTCCATCCTTTCTAAGGTAGGTAAATTGAGGACCCAGTTTGTGGGGGCAATAAGCTGACTTTGTATAAATATACAAAAGGATGAAGGCTATTGCTTAGCGCATTGTAAGCCGTCCTGAGTCTCCGGAGAAGGGCGGCCTATAAATCAAATTTTTTTTAAAAAGAGCTGGAATGACCTTAGAGGTCATCTAGTCCAAAACCTTGTTCAATATGGGGTTCACAGATGATCATCCAGCCTCTTTCTGAAAGCTTCTTGTGAAGAACTCGCCACCTCTGGATAGCAGCTCTCTCACTGATGTATATTCTTTGCATATTTAAGGGAAGAAAGCCCTAATTAAAAGGAAAAATAGTGGGAGGAAAATGGTTGCAGAGGAGACAGGGTAACAACAGAAGGATAATGTCATGACTGCATCCCCCAATACTCCCAAAACATATTTTCAACACCCTCACAAAGAGTTAACTGACTTTGTCTCCAAGATACAAGTGACAACACTCATAGCTTTTGCATAGCTTGAAGCTGTATACTAGACAATGTTAGAAAAGGAAGATTGGTACAGCTAATAACACCTTAAGTCTCTCACACTTATCAGTCAGGGACAAGATCAGAGCAATACTATCAGGGGAAGAGGTAAATTTAATGTTGTTGGGACATTATTGCATTGACAATAAGAGAAAGGTGAGATATGACCATGAGTGTCAGGGAAGACAAGAGGTGTGATATAATTTCAGCTCTGTGTATTTTGTGTGCGCACTGTGATGTAGCAGAAATGTATGTGGAAGTTGCATTATGGCACTAATTTGATGAAACTGTCAGACTGTACAAACAGTTCCTTTCCATAAAGGAATGTGTTATAAGAAATAGTGGTTAACACCCACTGAAGCCACAACAACAATACATTGTGCGTACAAGTCACAGATACTGGCACATGTGTACAATATCTAGAATGTGTATATTTGTACTCATTGTAGAAGAAACACAGAGTGTTTTAAAGAAGTTTTAAAACATCTAAGAATGTTTAAAGGAATGTCTTTTTAGACAGAAAGAGAGTGTAGAGCAGGGCTCTCAAACACCTGGTCCATGGGCCAGATGTGTCATGTGCTGGCCATGCCCACGCCTAGTTTAGCGAAGGGGGAAAATGTCCCAATATGTCGCGTGACGATGCCGTAAAAATGTGGGTTTGACACCTCTGGTGTAGAGTGAAGGATCAAAATCATGCACAGCGTGTTATGCAATTAATCCCTCCCTTGTGTGGGGAAATTTAGGAGCTATTCTAGATCTGTTAGAGCTGGCCCTTTGGTTAGGGAGCCATTTAAAAGTATCTGATTCAGAAACAACTAATTGTTACAGGCTTTCCAGCTATCAAGCAATGTATAGTCAATAAGCAGCAAATGGGTAAGAAAATCTTTTTAATTATTTGACACCTGGACCAAATTAGATTGTTCCTTAAAGATTTGCAATCAATGTCAAAAAGGAGTCAGCCAGCATAATGCCTATACTAACAATAAAACTGCCAACAATAAAGGTTTCATATAGCTACTTACAGTGTTAACAATCTGTTTTCTGTCCTCAAACTGATTTAGGATCCTAATCAAGACAAAGAGCTGCATATTCTTCCCATAATTTGATCGAACCTCACTTTAGAAGAGACAAAAAATTACATGAAATCCTTTGTGGTGCTATCAGATGGAGTCAAAAAGGTTTACCCAGTGCTTAGTCTAAATATACTGAGTGGATTTGGAATGCTTTGTGTTAACCTAGATCACTGATCATTTTATGTCCAGTACTAACAAAGATAGGTAAGCAATTCCCTGCTTTTTTCCTGCATGAAAACCACTACTTCATCGCTGAAGACTTTTGAGCAGTTAAGCCAAAGATAAGCAATACAGTGACTGAAGGCACAGTAGCGTTTTTGATGCCTCTGCCCTGGCCCCCGCCATACGCTACACAATATCTGCATTTTAACCACACTTTATTGGCTGAAAGCTTAAAAGTACTTGATTTTCCTACCTAAAATTTTACATATTGTGGAACAAAAAAGTCAGGATTTCATAAGATTTCAAGTGAAAATGAGAAAAAAAACAACCCCAAAATGTTTTGCCCTCATGAAAGTTTGGTCACTGGCGCTTACACAAACACAACTACTCTATAGTATCTTGAATTTCAGCAAACGTTAGAATAATAAATCTTTCTTCGTTTTCTATTATTTGTTTGCAATATTTATATGTTATTCAATGACAATAAAATATAACATAAAACAGAACATAAACACTACAGCAATGCCAAAGTTTAAAGACATGAATGAGCAAAATAATAAGACAATATAGGTTAATTTAAGTTTAAACAAATCATGATCCCTCCAAGTCAATCTCATTAATATGTAGTGGTTGTGACTCCCCAATGTTTTAGAGAGAAACATTTCCTAAATAACCCAGATATTCAATCAACTGAGATCTTATCAATTAAAATAACAGCAGCTTGATCTCCAGTCACATAGACTAATGACAACTACCATATTTTTTGGAATATAAGACGCACCTTTCCACCCCCCTAAAAAGGGGTGAAAATTTGGGTGCATCTTATACACCGAATATAGCCCCGCCCACCAACTGTCCCCCACTCTTTGGTCTCTGCTTCCAAGCAATTTACCTCCTTGCAGCAAGAAGAAACAGTCCATTTCAGCTTCAGCACAGCCTAATTAGCACAAGTTGATTGTCCATTGGATTGGCCTCCCGACTCTCAGCTGTTTCAGGCTGCAGGGATTGCCATTGCCTATTGATGCGCAGGCCTCTGCTGCTTGCTGCAAAGAGGTAAATTGCTGGGAGCAGATTTTTTTTTTTCTTGTGCTGATCAAGCTATGCTGAAAACAAAAATGAAAGTAAAGCAGGCTATAGAACACCACTTGGAGGGGCCCCAAAAAGCCCTACTAAGCAGGTATATACAAAAGTGTGAAGGCTATTGCTTAATGCATTGTAAGCTGCCCTGAGTCTCCGGAGAAGGGCGGCATATAAATCGAACTAATAAATAAATAAATAAATAAATAAATAAATAAATAAATAAATAAATAAATAAATAAATAAATAAATAAATATTTGCTGTTTGCTGCAATGAGGCAAAATTGCTGGTAGGCAGAGGCAGATTTCTTTTTCTTGTTTTCCTCACCAAAAAAGGTAGGTGTGTCTTATAGTCTGGAGCATCTTATACTCCAAAAAATATGGTATATTATAGATCCCACCCAATAATAGATTTATATCTTGGAACCTGGAATAGTATCTAATAAACATGGCTGACTTTTTAAAAATGGTTACTTCACTTCTATATATCATATACATCTACTGGTGCACAGTTGCTCAGTTATTCAGAAAATTAACAGAATCCTTGGAAGCGTTTAAATGCAGTTGCTTAAAGTGGACAAGACCTGCAAGTTCAGATACAATAAACATAATAACAGTGATATGATGGCTTCAACTGGGAAAAAAGTTTAGATACATTTAAAAAAAAAAACCCATCATTAATTTAATGGCACAATCTGAAGTGTTGTATCTGAATTAAGGAGGTTTCATTTGAGTCCCATGGCTTCCTTTCAAAGATGCTCATGAGACTCTTTCTGGTATTTGTGCTCTTTTATTACAGTAATATACAGTTAGGCTAATGGATATTTATTATGTTCATTGCAAAACTGATGGGACATTAGTGCCCTTTTCTGGCTAAGAAATGCATTCACTTAACTGCTGGCATGTAAACCAAAAACTACTTTTATGGTGATGCTCAGAACATCAACATGTTCACATGTAGTCCTTTTTTAACATTCTTATTAATGCTTTGTTAACAGTTCTCATCCACTTTTTAAATCAGCTCTTATTAATGATGGTTATTGAAATGGCTATCCTATTTTATTTTATTTTATTAAATATAGTTTTTTGTTAATTTGTAATTATGACATAAAAAGAAAATACAAAAGTAAATATTAGAGAAATTAGAGAAGGAAAAAGAGAAGTGAGTAGTGGGGGAAAAGCAAGGGAAAAAGAAAAAAAAGGCATTGACTTCTGACTCTTTTGGTGCAGTAAAATAAGGCATTAACATCTACCATCAACTTTTTCATAATAATATAAACTAGCTATTTCTATAATAACACATCTGTCTAATTGGTAAAACCCAAAATCAAAGTTTCATTTTTTTCCACCTCAAGCACAAAGTCCAGAAGTGGTTTCCAAGTAAGAAATAAAGGTATTTGTGGTTTTTTTTTTCCTTTAATCAAAACATTCAATTTAGCCATCTCTGCTAACGCCATCAGTTTTTGCAGCCATTCATCCATTGTGGGGATCGAGGTGACCTTCCATTTCTGTTCGTAAAATAGTCTTGCTGCTGTCAATATATATAACATCAGAGTTCGAAATTTATTTTCAAAGTCTAGTTCCATTAAACCCAAAAGAAAAGTCCTATTTTATCCTATTTTAAATCCATGGAATAAGGTACAATAAACGGTATGGAATATTGGTCCATTTTCCTATTTAGTATGGGCGACAATATGCAAATAGCATTTTTTAAAAATTTCTTCATCCCTGGCAAATTTCTATAGTAGTTCAGTTCTGTCTGTATATATACAGGTGGTTGCTGACATATGTTGTTAGTTGTGAAGTTGTGTCCGACCCATCGAGATACCATGGACAACATTCCTCCAGGATTTCCTCCAGAGGATTTCCTCTGGAGTCCATTTAATTGGAGTCTCCATCCTCTGGAGTCCATTTAAGCTCACGTCTACTGCTTCAGTGACTCCATCCAGCCACTTCATTCTCTGTCATTCCCTTCTTCTTTTGCCCTTAATCTTTCCCAGCATTAGGTTCTTCTCCAGTGAGTCTTTCCTTCTCATTAAGTGGCCAAAGTATTTGAGTTTCATCTTCAGGATTTGGCCTTCTAAAGAGCAGTCAGGGCTGATCTCCTCTAGGACTGACCGGCCGACATACAGAGAATGCTAAAAATAATTGCATTCTATCTTCCCAAGGTCAAAATGAAAGACAGAGCTGTAAGTCTTGATAATTAGTGCCACTGAACTGTGGGAGCCTGCAGATTGATCTCTTTAGCTCTGCTGGTACCTTGGTTGGCTCCTAGAGTGGACAAGCATCTGGCCTTCATTAAAATAATAGAAAATACTTGTAGCTCCAGTTTTAAATTTTGGCAGTGGTTTGCTCTCCCAAGTGGTTTCAATTTAGTTTCTGAATGTTTTGTTATCATACTTGGTAACATAATCAGCATGATTTTCTTGTCCTATTCCTCTTTAGTTTATAAGTGTCTTGTGTGCCAGTTTGGCCAGTTGGTCATGTGATTGGTTGTTGGTTTGGAGCTATATTTAAATTCTGAGCAGCTGATTGGTTTGCTTCTTTATTGGTCGCTCGAATGGTCTGGTTTCTTACATATTCATATGCTGAATCTAGATCAATATGCTTGTTAATTGCTCCTTTGGTAGAGTACCAGGCTTCAATAAATTCAAGTTTGTGGCAGGTGTGGACCTGGCCATTGATTTTTGTTCCTTCCCAATCAAACTGGTGTTATTTATTATCAATGTGATTTGAGATCAGGGATATTTGGTCATGCCATTTAACTGCTAGTTGATGTTCATGAACCCTTGTTTTCAATTGCCTTCCTGTTTATCCCATATAAAATTGGTTACAATTGCTGCAATTGATTTGGTATACTATGTTGCTATTGTCTTCCTTCTGTATTTTGTCTTTGACTTTAAATAGCTCTTTTCTGAGTGTAAATGTGGGTTTGCGAGCTATCATTATTTCTGGCCTTCATGCCTACCTGTCAACAATTGTAGAGAAAAGGTACAACTAGAGGGATAGTTACAAAGAACAACAACCTGAAGTGCAATCACAGAGAGCTGGGGCAACAGAAGCAGGGGCAGTAAAAAGGACTATCTGTTAATAATCCCAGACTCCATTACTTTTCAGGCCTATTGCTCTTTATGCTTTAATTTAGTCTGTTGCTGCTGATGGTGCATCTATTTTTCCCCCAGATTCTCATCTTTGTTCTGAACACACTAGAAGTACCATGGAGTAGTCTGACTTTGAGGTCATCTATGACTTATTCCAAGTGGTGACATTCTGGAGATGGGGGAATGGATGGAGGGACAGTGTTGGATGGGAGTGGTTCAGAGGTGATATTCAGCAGATTCTGATCAGTTCTGGAGAACCAGAAGCAGAAATTTTGAGTAGTTCAGAGAACCAGTAAATACCACCTCTGACTGGCCCCACCCCCATCCATTCTCTGCCTCCCAGCTGATCGGAAAGAAATGGGGATTTTGCAGTAACCTTTCCCACCAAGCCATGCCCACAAGCCATGCCACACCCACCAAGCCATGCCCACAGAACTGGTAGTAAAAAATTTGAATCCCACCACTGGAGTGGTTGTTTGGTAACTGTGTATAACGAGGTGTGAATGATCGAGAATCCATGATAATACACTACTCTCTACCCCCAAAGCTGCCAGGAACTAGAATGCAGAGGTAGTCAGGGGAGGTGGCTGTGGTAGGTATTAGGTAAACGTCAGAGCTGATCAGACAGGTTCCAGATCCTGGAGGTGAATGAAGAAGATGAAGTGAGTGGAGGAAACAGAGGGATTGGGAGATCGACCTTTGGGCAGCTAAGCTCCACTTATGGAATGTTCTTCCAAGAACTGAAACTATAAATATAATATAAATATAAACTAGCTTTTATCATTTTATGCTTTCAATAGGCATTAACGACTCTCCCATGCTGTCAGACATTTCATATCTGTCAAGATTGTTTACAATTGGAGAATGACAAACATTAACAATTTTGCTCGTGCAAACTTCCTCTGATCTCGCCGTGTCTGGTTTTATAAATGTTAATGATAAACATTGATTTTTTTTTTATTGTTTATTGTCCTGGATGTCTCATGGGCAGATGGGAGCAATTTATAACTTTAACCTATCATGAATACATAAACTGCATATGAGTAGACACAAAAACCTTTCCATAAAAATGAACCAGGAGATCCTGATTCCATAAAATAAATGTCATTCAAAGTTATAATTTCACTCTTTGGCTGCAGCTTCTGAAAGGCAGAAATGGCTCATTTCTCATAAAATGATGGGCAAGTATACTATTTAAGCAAGGGATTTCCTGCTGCTTCCTTTAATGAAAATGCCCCCAGGGAATCTAATGAAATCTCACCTGGGAATCTAACCCAAACTAACCATTTTATATGCACCTCTTCCTTCTATTTGGTTTAATTTAGGCCTAGCATACTTTTTTTTTATTTTTGTATCACAATGTACACCAGTTTTACTGCAACCTTCCCAAATATAAATGGGTTTGTCCTAACTTTTCTATTCAAGAAAGATAGATGGGCAGTAGATTCTGTTTGTTGCAGCTACCAGTGTCAGATATAGAGCCTCTCTTGGCAGATCAAGGCATTTCTAGATAAAATATATCTGTGATGGATTTCTTTTACATATCTAACCTCCATTCATTAATAGTAGTCACAGCTGCAGGAGCATGCAGTAAGCAAACAGGAATTAACCTTTCCTTTATACATCACCTGGCCTTGTAACTGAAGACAGCATCCTTTTTAAAAACATGTGAAAGAGTATTGAATTTTCTTGTATTAAATTTTTGTTCAAGCATAAAACAACTTTAATGCCTCTCATGTAACTTCATGTACCCTCCATTTTTCTAAGCTTTTTCCTGCCTGATGGACTTTTCTAAGGTTTTGGCATAACAAACAAACAAAAAAGGAAAAGAAAAGAAGGAAAGCATCACTCTTTAAATTAACACAGCACCTATCTTTCTGATTAGGTAATGCTTGCTGTTAAATGGGACAGCAGTTCATAAACTGTTGTAGACTTCTGAGCAGAAGAAGGACAACATATAAGGGGTCACATTCTGCATGGTAGTGTCCTCAGTAAATAGCATTTTAAATATTCTTCTCCATATGGTTGTGGAGTCAGCAGAACATAACATATTCATTACATGGTTCCTGGGCAGAATGTCATCTGCATTAAGAGGTAGACTCTTGAACACTTTAAGGAGGCAATGAGATCATGCTTGTGATAACGTGATTACCTGTGCTACAACATGAGAAATTCATAAAGCCAAGACAGGATTCTTTTGGGGTTCTTCCCTAGATGAAATGTTTGTAATTTGAAGAAATCCTTACATGCCTTCCCTACACATATACTCAAACTCTGACTGGGTAGGTTCAGGGGGGACGATTGGGGCAGGTCTTGAGAACGTTATCTGGGATGAGTTTGATCCTGTGACTCCTGATGACGTGGACAGGATTCTGGGTAGACTGAACATGACCACATGTTTGTTGGACCTGTGTCCCTCCTGATTAGTGCTGGCTTCCCAGGAGATGACGCGAGGCTGGCTCCAGGGGATTATAAATGCTTCATTGGGTGAGGGTGACTTCCCCGCCACCTTGAAAGAGGCGGTGGTGAGGCCTCTCCTCAAGAAGCCTTCCCTGGACCCGGCAGTGTTGTCTAATTATTGTCCGGTCTCCAACCTTCGCTTTGTGGTGAAGGTTGTTGAGAGTGTGGTTGCACGACAGCTCCCCAGCACCTGGATGAAATGGCGTATGTGGATCCGTTCCAGTCGGGCTTCAGGCCTGGGTACAGCACGGAAACAGCATTGGTCGCGTTGGTGGATGATCTCTAGAGGGCTCGGGACAGGGGTTGCTCCTCTGTCCTGGTCCTATTAGATCTCTCAGCAACTTTTGATACCATCGATCATGGTATCATGCTGCACCGGTTGGAAGAGTTGGGGGTGGGAGGCACCGTGTTGCGGTGGTTCTCCTCCTTTCTCTCCGACCAGTCACAGTCTGTGTTGGCAGGGGGTCAGAGGTCGACCCCGAGGCACCTCATATGTGGGGTGCCACAAGAGTCGGTCCTCTTGCCCCTTCTGTTCAACATTTATGTAAAGCCGCTGGGTGAGATCATCTGTGGTTTCATGGTGAAGTACCACCAGTACGCTGACGATACTCAAATGTACATCTCCACCCTGGACCACCCCAACGATGCCCTTGAAGTGATGTCCCGGTGCCTGGAGGCCATGCGGATCTGGATGGGAAGGAACAGGCTCAGGCTCAACCCATCCAAGACTGAGTGGCTATGGTTTCCGACGTCCCGATATAGTCAGTTGACGCCATCGCTGACTATTGAGGGCGAATCGCTGGCCTCCACCGAGAGGGCTCGCAACTTGGGCATCCTCCTGGATTCACGGCTGTCTTTAGAAGAGCACTTGACGGCCCTGACTGGGAGGATTTTCCATCAGGTCCGCCTGATTCACCAGTTGCGTCCCTTTCTGGATCGGGACTCCTTAAACACGGTCACTCATGTCCTCGTCACTTCCCGCCTGGACTACTGTAACACACTCTACATGGGGCTTCTCTTGAGGAGCACCTGGAGGCTCCAACTGGCGCAGAGTGCGGCCGCACAGGTAGTTATGGGAGCGACATGGCGCTCCCATGTAACACCTCTCCTGCGCAAGCTGCACTGGCGCCCAGTGGTCTTCTGGGTGCGCTTCCCTCCCTCCCTTCCCTTCCCTGCTATGCATCTCCCCATCGAGCCCCCAGAGAACATCTGTGTAGGGAGGATGGAGGGGCCCCCCGAGTTTCTGCTGTGGTGCGGAGAGTTGCAAAGGCCTGGCCTGAAAAGGTAAGGGCGATGGCGGGAGATGCAGAAGAGGCCGGGCCAGAGACAGAGATAAACAGAGAGAGAGGGAGAGAGAGACATAGAGAAATACAGCGAGACAGGGGGGGAGATAGACACATACAGAGTTACAGAGAGAGAGGGTGGGTGAGAGAGAGACAGAGAGAGATACAGAGAGAGGAGGAGAGAGAGACACATAGAGAGATACAGAGGGGGGAGAGAGAGAGAGAGAGAGAGAGATACAGAGGGAGGAGAGAGAGACATAGAGAGATACAGAGAGGGGGGAGACAGAGAGATACAAAGGGGGGAGAGAGAGAGAGACATAGAGAGATACAGAGGGGGGAGAGTGAGAGACATAGAGAGATACAGAGAGGGGGGAGAGAGACACAGAGAGATACAGAGGGGGGAGAGAGAGAGACATAGATAGATACGGGGGGGAGAGAGAGACAGAGATACAAAGAGAGGGGGAGAGAGAGACATAGAGATACAGAGAGAGGGGGAGAGAGAGACATAGAGAAATACAGAGGGGGAGAGAGAGAGACATAGAGAGATACAGAGGGGGAGAGAGAGAGACATAGAGAGATACAGAGGGGGGAGAGAGAGAGACATAGAGAGATACAGAGAGGGGGGAGAGAGACACAGAGAGATACAGAGGGGGGAGAGAGAGAGACATAGAGAGATACGGGGGGAGAGAGACAGAAATACAGAGAGAGGAGGTGAGAGAGAGAGACATAGTAATACAGAGAGAGGGGGAGAGAGAGACACATAGAGAGATACAGAGGGAGGAGAGAGAGAGACATAGAGAGATACAAAGAGAGAGGGGGAGACAGAGAGGGAGGATTTTGTGGTTCCCATTGTTTTTTAGCAACCGGATCTCTGCCCTAATCACCAGCTGGGTAGGCGTGGCTCGGGGGCTGTCATGTGACTGATAAAAGTGAGTGACATCGAGTTGGCCACACCCACTAAATGTTCGTGGAGAGTTTGGAACTTCAGCCTCGCTCTTTTAGCCCAGTGGAAGCACCAGACTGGGCCACAGCAATGCGTGGCCAGGTCCAGCTAGTTAGTAAGTAAGTAAGTAAGTAAGTAAGTAAATAAATAAATAAATAAATAAATAAATAAATAAATAAATAAATAAATAAATAAATAAATAAATAAATATTTTGGGAGGATATCCAGATGGAAATTTGGTCCAATAAATCCAAACTTCATTGAAACATAGATCCATTAAATCAAATTTTCACTGAATTAGTTGCCCTCTGTTTGTTCAAACTGCCATGGCTTCAGACTTCTAGCCAACAAAAGCCATTACATTTTTGCAGTTTTGAAATAAACACCATATTATGATATATTTTGAATTGAAGTACTAGAGGAAGTATACCATAATTTCAATCTCCTCCCCACTATCTGTGAAATCAGGGATTAAAGTGTTGTGATACCCTCTCCTTGAAACTATACCCATGAGTCTTGGAAAGGAAATCTGTAATCAACCTACAAATTATTTTCCCCATTTATAAAGGTAAAGTTGATTCCTCACCTTTGTGAGCTGTTTTGACATCACATGTAAGAAATGCTACAGAAATAGCAATTATTATATCTCCGTTTATATAGAAGTTAAAAGGGTATATTGAACCTCTCAGTCTGACATACACACCCTTCTGTTTTCATGCTCTCATTAAGCTCTGAAGATTTGTCCTCTGGGGCTAAACCTTTCCATGTTTGATCTCAACCCAAAGGTTAATTTGTTTGGAGACCTTCAGTGAAAGTCTTTTCATTTCCCATTCAGGTTGCTCTGAAGAAGGCATTTCCTTAGGTTTTACAAAGAGTGGGGGAAATAACATGAAAAGTTTATACATTACTCTCAATTGCCATTTTGAAAGATTCAGTGATTTACTTGGAATGATTTTCATTAATTCCCAATTGTTCTCCAGGTACAGTCACCACTAAAAATTCTTCCAGCTTCTAGTATTCCGAGGTATCTAGATAGATTTGCATTTAACTGAATTTCAGATTCAACTAGCTAGCTGTCCAAAAGTTACACTGAGTCATAGCTAAGTCCTTTTGGAGTTTCTACTTTGCTATTAATGCATATAGTGATGCAAATAATGTACATATATGTATATATATTTGGGGAGCATGCTTGCAAAATACTAATCAAGAAAAATAGGAAAGAGTTCCTTATTTTCATGTTGAGTAGATGGCTGAAGATTGATGACACTGACTGATCTCCAAAAGGCTAAGCTAAGATGGGAGATCTTCAAGAAATTCCAGTAGACTAAATTGGCAAGTTGAAGGACAAGAAGGCATTGATAAATCACTGTCATATTGTTGACAAGAAAATAATAAGGGTGTTACTTGAAATCACAAGAGGTTAAGCATGACTTCAGGGAGATTTTATTTTGTTTTTACACAGACTGAAATTTTTTAAAACAAATTTACAAAACTAAAAAAAGAGCTAAGATTGACAAAAATTCTGCTACTTTCTCTTCCAGCTCAAGTAAAATTGTGAGATTAGAAGATTCATATAGCTTATGAATGAAATATTTTTAAGTAGTTTATGTTTATAGTTTTTGAGCTATAAGGAGTTAAAGACTTAGGGAGAATATGAATGTAATAATTTGTTAGCATATTTTAGCTTTATGTTTGTGAATGCTATACCCTGTACCTGTTCTGGGAAGTCTAGGGAGGGGGGTGGGGGGGAAGGGGGGAGGGGGGAGGGGAAAAGGGTGGTGGTGGGGAAATGTTTGTATTTCTTATAAAACTTTTCAATAAAAAAAAAAGTAAAATTGTGAGATTTTCTTTTTCATGTTTTTTGCCAGTCCAGGAAAGACCAAGGGAATAAGGAATCCACCAATCAGGGATCAAGGTAAACAAAATATGGTCTGAATGGAACAACTGACCATTACTATGGCAAAATTGAAGGAAGGGTTGGAAATCTAGAAAGGGATTCTTTAAGTTGGTTTCATTTCTAGTTGGCTACATTTTGGACTGTAGTGTAGGAGATGACTAAGCTAAGCCCAAGGGTGGAGTCAAATGCATCATAAATCATGAGTCCTTGCATGCTCACAAGAGCTTATTGTCAAACCTGAATCTGACTGGGCTGTGGGGTTGTTTCTATCATGGGTTATTCTCACGTGAATTCAGGTTGACACAGTTTGGACCTGAAGGGGGAGAGCAGAGGTGGATGGAGTCTTCAGCCAAAATAACATAGTTGGCTGATGCGTCAGATACATTCCAATGGCTGGCTGGTCAGAGGAGAAGGAGAGAAGTTGCGAAGCAACCGGCTTTCATCCCAATTGGACAATGTGACATATTGTTTTGGGAAAATGAGAAACTGTTACTTAAAGTGAGGTGGAAAGCATGGGAACCTTTAGGACTGGCTTTCCACCAGTTCATGCCAAGATGATCTATCTAAATAAATTTGTTCTTTGAGGAAATGGAATGCCTTGGAGTTCGATTTGTGATGGGTACATTAATTGGAACCTAACACTTATTTCCCTTGATGGTTAATAGCTCAGGTTAATGTCAAGCGACAGGAAAATTGAGGGATACAGGCAGTTCAAATGTGTATAAAGATTTATTGCAAGCTTAAACTCTCTACAAAAATCTGAGCTACTAATAGTCAAGAGAAATGAGCTGGAATTAAGAAGGCATTCAAGGTGAGTTAGACTTAGATCTCTTTCAAGTACATAGGGACTCGTGATTTAGGATGCATTTGATCCCTCCCTTGGGCTCAGCCTAGTCCTCTCCTATATAGTATCAGAAGGCTACAGTACAGAAAAGCCCTCAGACAGGCTATCTGAAGTGAATAGATAAAAATGTTTATTGTTTCCTAGAATGAGGCTGTATAAAGCCACTGACTGCCCTCTATCAGACAGGACAGACATTCTTGTCAATTCAAGCTTGTTACCTTTTTATCACACCATACTTTTGCTATTCTTCATGATCATTAAGCTTAACAGTTGATTTTCTACAGAACTAACTTTCTGGCTTTCAACTTAAATCTCACACTGTGTATAAGTAGACTGACATTTTTCTAGTTCAAAGCATTTTTTTTATTTGAGGATGTGACTTTTAATTTTAAGATAAAGACATAACTATAATGATCTGTATTGGAATCTCACTTTGATTTATTATATGCTCTCAGATACTGACCACTGCTTATGAATCTGCCATCTTATCTTAGAAGACAGGTATGAGGTTTTTGCTGCAAGTTTGGAAGGTGTTATAACCCCATAACACCAGTGTAATTCCTACTCCTGTTCTTTAAAAAAAAATGTCTGAAAATATTTTTGTTTACACGGAAACTGTTGGGGCATTGTCTCTTCATTTAGTTTCCTTGTATGTTCCCTTTACACATTTTTCTATTTTATCTCATAAAAGGATTTTAAAAATTTATTTTACTACATTGTTTTAATCTAAAATGCTCCAGGCACAAATTATTATAGTATTTATCTATGAAGCAATACAACAGCTTTGCAGTATCTGTAAGTAGAGGTATTAATCATTTAAAAAGTAAGCACATACATTTACTATGATCAAATAGAGATTAATAAGGTAATAAATTAAGAACAGGGTTTATAAGCTTATAAAAGTCATAGGTTTGAACATTCATCCTGCAGTTCAGATAACTGCAACAAAAAGTGGATATTAAAATGTATACGTTGCAGCTTGCACATTTTCATAGCAACTGACTGCAAGTAATATTTACTAGCCACTGGTAAGGTGATAAGGTATTATGGAAGGTTCAGTAACATTTTAAGTGCTGGAACCAGAACTCTGTTGGAGAAGTGGTGTTGGAGAAGGTTCTTGAGAATACCATGGACAGTCAAGAAAACCAGCTGATGGATCATTGAGCACATCAGTGCAGAGTTCTCACTCAAGGCAAAATGACCAGCTCAAATTATCCTACTTCAGAGATGTTAGGCAAAGACCCAGCCGTCTGAAAAAGATTCTAATGCTGGGAAAGGTAGGAGGAAAGAGAAGAAGTGGTCAACCATCATCAAGGTAGGGGTCTAGGACTTTTCGTCTCCTACCCTTGGCCACGCCTCCTTCTCCACCAGCATTCCTCTTCGGACGATTCTCCTCTGACTTTTCTCCTCAGCTGACATGCCCCTATTCATTCGCCCTGGCAATGGGTCACGGCCCCTCCATCCCACGTGCTTTGGCGCAGCCCGTTCGCCAAAGGAGGGTTCGTCCTGGGGTTTTTGCCACCCAGTACAGTTAGCCACCAACCAATCGGCTAGCATCCAATGCCAGCAGAAGAGCTGCAGCCAAATGGCTTTAGGAAAGCCAAACACTTGTTAGGAGAAGGAACAGGAGGGGATGAAAACTCCCCCGCACCTGATCATGCCTCCTTGATAAAGAACAGGAAGGGAAGAGCTGGGGGAAGGGACGGTAAGTACACCAGCTTCATCCAAAGGGAAGGGGGAAGAGAGAGCGAGAAAGAAAGAGAGAAGGGAGACAAGAAAGAAAAAGAAAGAAAGAAAGAAAGAAAGAAAGAAAGAAAGAAAGAAAGAAAGAAAGAAAGAGAAAGAGGGAGGGATTGAAGGGAGAAAGAGGGAAGGGAAAGTGAACAAGATATGGATGAATGAATGGATGGATGGATGGATGGATGGATGGATGGACTGGACAGAGGGAGGGAGGGAGGGAGGGAGGGAAAAAGGAGAGGAAGGAAGGCCCACAAACCCTGGCACTTGTTGTGGTTCCGCTCTTCCCTTCCTGTTCTTTATCAGGGAGGTACGATCAGGTACAGGGGAGTTTTCACTCCCTCCTGTTTCTTCTCTTAACAAGTGTTTGGCTTTCCTAAAGCCATTTGTCTGCAGCTCTTCTGCTGGCATTGGATGCTAGCTGAATGGTTGGTGGCTAACTGTCCCGGGTGGCGAAAACCCCAGGACGAACCCTTCTTTGGTGAACGGGCCATGCCGAAGCATGTGGATGGAGGGGCCATGGACTATTACCCAGGGCAAATGAATGGAGGCATGTCAGCCAAGGAGAAAAATCAGAGGAGAATCGCTTGAGGAGGAATGCTGGTGGAGGAGATGCAGCCAAAGGTAGGAGACGAAAAGTCCCATTCCAGCAAGGTAGATGGACAGGAGAAAGTACAGATCTGCAACTACAATGCAGTTAACAATGCAATAACATTGTTATTTATTCTCTGCATTAAATGTTTTCCCCAAATTGGCTCAATATTCATGCAACCATAATATTAAGGTCAAAAACACTGATTGCAAGGAACAGTTGATTTCTGTCTTAAAATTGGTATTCATATAATTTTTATGCCTTGTTTTATTTATTGGTTATATTACTGTATATTGTAGACCCCTCTGGAGACCTCTTTGAGAAAGGGGATTGGTTTAGAAGTATGAAATATAAATAAAGAAATGTAAATGTGTGTTGTAAGAGCCTGATAGACAGGTTTACTAGAAAAAGGACCCCAGGTTTTTTTTAAAAAAAGGTTTCTTTAACAGTCTCTCCTATCATCTCTTGTGTACACCATTTTCAGAAGACATATAGAATGTCTTCTCCAAGCTAAGAATATGCAGATATCCTTTTCAATTGTTCACATTTGTACTGGTGAGCCTTGGTAAAACTCTGGCAGATATAACAGATGATGTCCTATAAAGCAATATGGTCAGAGCCATGAATACCTCCTAGGCTAATTTTTTTTAAATTTGAATGAACAATAAGTATTTAGTTTTTATTGACTCATCCACTTCTTTCTTGGAACATCTTTTGATAATTAAAGTAGTCTGTGTCAGGTTTCCATGTCATCTCAAATAAAATAAATTGCATTTCCAAACAGATAGTCTTTCAAGAAACCTTTCATTTTATTAAGCACGACAATCTGTTCCCGATCGTGGCATAGCCAACTCTGACTTCCTGACCCCAAACCTTCTCTTTCTGTTCCCCAATTCTCTGCATCTCATTGGCCTTCTTCCAAATCACACTCCCCATATCTACTACTTAAGCTCCCAGGAATATCCCCCCTCCCATCTCATCTCCTAGGGGATATTATCTTCAAGGAAAATAAGTAGGTGAAATGTCAAGCGCCCCCTTGCCAGCTGCCCCCTCTTCTCCTTCTTATGTCAGCACTAGAGTAAATGCAGGTTGAAGTGCTGACAGTCTGACAATTAGAACAACCTTCCTTTTAGGATATTTTTTGATCAGGCTCAGATCATTTGGTTCAATATTCTTCCATGCCCATTTCTCCTCCTCCCGCCCCTCTGTTTTTTTAGCATTATCCATTTACCCAAGGTAGACCTACTTGACAATACTTCTATTTCACAGCAAACCCCCAAAACTTTAACTTTAGACTGTCTACTGTCAACCTCACCCCATTCCTAAGAGGTCTGTAAGGGGTGTGCATAAGCGCACCAGCGTGTCTACTGTCCCTGTCTTAATGTTCCCTTTTATTTGTATCCATTTCATGTATTCATAGTCATGTTTATACTTATATCTGTTATCTAATACATGCTTGAGGAAATAAATAAATAAATAAATATTCTAAAAGGAGAAGGTTAAACTCAATTAGTTTTTTTCTTCTTTTTTCTCTCTCTACATCAATAGCTGACTTTCAGAATTACAGAAAGGATACCCAGTCTCAAACTTTCCCCTCATTTGCCAGCCTTTTACTTTTTCCAGACAGAAACCTCCTTGAGGCATGTGAAGCCTTATTCCATCTCATAAACTACCTCTGCACTCTGCACTGTATTCAACCACTTGTAATTTCCTTGTCCTTCAAAATTCCTTGAAAATTCCTGATGACATTCTATGTTTCTCTTCCTGCCTTCTTCTATAACCAAGTACTAAGTAAAGAAAATCCCTTCCTGAAATTTTTCTCATTTCTCCTAGCATTCTTTGAACTCCTTCCTTTTCTCACTGAACAGAACTCATTCTAAATTCTCTATACATGATAAATTGTTTTGACTGCTATTCTGAAATATTCTTTGCCTAAATTGCCAATTATTTGATTGTGCTAATCTCACATTTATTTGTTTCTTCCTAATTAGAGTTACAGTATGTCCCATATTTATTTTTACAATTCAAGGTCGTTGAATATTAAATAGCATTTGATATATTGTATTGATTATTATAATTTCATTCTTAAATATATTAAATTTAATAACCTACTACAGCATTAAGTCCTAATGGAATTAAAACCATGGGAGGCCCTAGTATTTAATAATATGGTTATATGTTATATTTGGTCTATATTTAGCCATCTTTGGCTATTTTTTTAGTTAATATGAGTGGTTATTATTGGGACAACAGCACCTCCATCAATAGTTGGATATCCTCAACAAGCAGAGTTATGAGTTAATTACAAGAAAGACAGCAGGAAAAAATATCCTACAGTATAAAAAAATAGGAGAAATGGCTAAATATTTAATATCCTCCCCCCACCCCTTGATGGTACTTAGCATTGGGCTAAACCAAGGCTACAACTGCAATTGAAATCCATGCATCAAATCATTTTGAGTGACCAGTTATCAAGTAAATGGGAAAAGTAGAACAATACATTAAAAAAATCTTACTGGGAAATATTTAACCACTGTTTTTCTTTTTCCAGGCAAATATAGCTGGGATGTTTCCATCCTAATAAAATATTAAGAAATAGTAATAAATAATAGATGATAAAAAGAGAACCTAAGAAACTGTGTGCAGTTTCACAGTGGAACATCTTTCAAAGTAGGTTAACTCACCAGCGTCAGATACAAACGTTTAGTAAATTGCACAGCTGGATGGAAAATAGCTCAACAAAGTGTCCAAAAAATGATATTGTTAATAATCATGGATGTTCACCTTTGACTAAACAAATACCAGCATACCACAGACAACCTCAAAGAAACAAAACACGAACCCAAAATATACAAAAATACTGACAACCAACAAGACAACAAAATTCCAAACTAAAGTGCTTAAGTTAACCACATAAGCAAAGAGTTACCTGAACCCAAATGGGTAATCAACATGTGCAGCTGCCCATTATCAACTGCAGAACACAATATCCCTCAGGAGACCTCAACTATAACACAGAGAATAATAATCAGTTAGAAATCTTTAAAAGTAGCATTTAAAACCATAGGACCCCTATAATTGTAAGGCATTCAGTCATGCCACAAACCAAAAGAACACAGAGTCAGAACAAATTCAAAGCAGAGACAGAAGCCCTCAACAACTTAAAGAAAGACCAGACCATCATCACTCACCCAGCAGACAAAGGCCAAATCATGACTATCATGGATAGTGCAATATCGGGTTTTCAATTTCAATTATATAGAATGTAAAGGATGTATGTTTGTGTTTTTATTCCTATACTTATAATGTACACTGAAGACGGCATTTAATTTCATTGTACCACATGCAATGACAATAAACTGTAAACTATAGAATACAACTCAAAGAAACAGCCAAAGAATTACTGGAGGACAAATATATCTATTTCCCAAGAATCTAAACCAGAGGTGAGTTTCAGCAGGTTCTGATCAGTTCTGGAGAACCGGTAGCGGAAATTTAGAGTAGTTCAGAGAACCAGTAAATACGACCTCTGACTGGCCCCACCGCCATCTATTCTCTGCCTCCCGAGTCCCAGCTGATTGGGATGAAATGGAGATTTTACAGTATCCTTCCCCTGGAATGGGGTGGGAATGGAGATTTTACAGTATCCTTCCCCTGCCTCGTCCACCAAGCCACACCCACCAATCCATGCCACGTCCACCAAGCCACACCCACAAAACCAATTTGAAACCCACCACTGATCTAGACATCTGATCAAAAGAACTCCCTAAGACCAAACTAAGCAAAGTCAAATCACCAAAAAAAAAAAAAAAAAAGGACAATCATGAATGATAATCAATGGATTTATCCTCCGACACTTCCATGGATTCCCCAAAATAACAAGTCTGAGATACTTCTTCATCCAATTGTATTGTTATCAGGATCCCAGCATGTAACCTAGCCAAAGGATTACTTTTTAAAGAAAACACCTAAGGCATTTCATATAGGGGAGCAAATATTCTATCAACTGCCCACTACAATACCTTGAGAAAATGAAAGACCTCTAAAAATATAAGAAGATGATATTATGGTTTCATTCATTGTTACAGCACTATTCACATCTATCCATCCAGAACTGGAAAAGTAAACCATGGCAGCAGTATTACATAACACTCCAGACCTAGCCATACACACTAACATTGAAATATCCAGAATCACAAACCTCATCAACCTTGGCCTCACTATTTACTTTCATTTTAATGAACAAATGTACTAACAAATCAGAGGAACAATCTGGAATTATTATTCTCAGGTCTCATAGGAGAGACCATAAAGCAGCATCTAGAAACTATAACACTCCCACGCATACAACGAAGAGTATGTAGCTCCATCACCAGAAGGCAGAGGGTACCTAGCCAGGCCAAAGAAAATATCCAGCAAAATTTCAGAAGTGTGATATATAAAAGACATTTTTAAAAAGCCTATGTTCTGTCTGTCTGTCTGTCTGTCTGTCTGTCTGTATCAGTGGTGAAATTCAATTTTTTTTACTACTGGTTCGGTGGGCGTGGCTTGGTGGGCATGGTGTGGCATGGTGGGCATGGCAGGGGAAGGCTACTGCAAAATCTCCATTCCCTCCCCACTCCTGGGGGAAAGATATTGCAAAATCTCCATTCCCACCCCACTCTGGGGCCAGCCAGAGGTGGTATTTGCTGGTTCTCCAAACTATTCAAAATTTCCGCTACCAGTTCTCCAAAGTGCTCAAAATTTCTGCTACTGATTCTCCAGAACCTGTCAGAACCTGCTGGATTTCACCCCTGGTATGTATGTGCATGGAGAGAAAGAGGGAGAGAGAGGGGGAGAGAGATGAACATACACTAATTGATCTAAAATATTTTCTAAAGGTTAGTGGAGTTGAACCCACAAGGGAAAATGGTCAGAAGTTAACAAGATGACGCCAGTCTCCAAGGAGTGTGAATCCAATCCTATTGATACAATGGTCAGAATCATGTACCATCCAATCCATTCCAGCTGAGATTATGCCAGTTGTACTGCAGATATTTGTACATCTGTTGAATATGAAACTTCCAAGGAAGGATATTGAACATATCAGGTATCATTAGTTCCTATCCAAGCCATCCTTTTACATCCTTACAGCAGAGGTGAAATTCAAATTTTTTTACTACTGGTTCTGGAGGCATGGCTTGGTGGGCATGGTGTGGCTTGGTGGGTGTGGCAGGGGAAGGATACTGCAAAAACTCCATTCCCACCCCACTCCAGGGAAAGGATGCTGCAAAATCTCCATTCCCACCCCACTCCAGGGGAAGGATATTGCAAAATCTCCATTCCCACCCCACTCTGGGACCAGCCAGAGGTGATATTTGCTGGTTCTCCAAACTACTAAAAATTTCTTCTATCGGTTCTCCATAACCTGTGAGAACCTGCTGGATTTCACCACTGCCTTATAGCTCAGGGTAGTTTTTGTTTGATGCTTCAACTCTGAGAAGATTTCAGAACTGTGTTTCTATTTCATGTGCACAATCCCTTGTAGATTCGGAATCCTGGCTCTTGTACAAGAAGAGATTTTCAATCTTATTTATTTATTTATTTATTTATTTATTTATTTATTTATTTATTTATTTATTTATTATGTTTCTATACCGTCTTTCTCCCGTAGGACTAAAGACGGTGTACAGTCAAGAAAAATATAGATACACAAACATCATAAAATTGCTAATTAAAATTATTATTATAACATAGTTTGGCCCAATTAAATAGAACCTAAAATTAGATAACATTTTAAAAACATTCACATGTTCATATGTTTAGCCCCGCCTGTTGGAACATCAGGGTCTTGAGGGCACGGCAGAAAGCACCGAGATCAGGGATATTTCGTATCTTAGGGGGCAGTTCATTCCAAAGGGTTGGAGCCCTCACAGAGAAGGCCCTCCCCCTGGGAGTCGCCAGTCGGCATAATTTGACTGACGGTACCCTGATACTAATCTTAGTTTTGGAGATTGCATAAAAATGGGAAAAAGAAGTGAAATCAATTTGCACTTTCTCTCTCCAATCCCATATCCTTTGCTTAATGTTGAAAGCAACTGGGAGAATTACTGGGGGAAAAATGAGAAGAAACCATGTTACATTTTTTGTGTTAATTTCTACGTAGCTTTCATTTTACTTTGATGCCAGTCATTTGAATGCAACTTCTACTCTACAGGTTCAGAATGCAATTACGCTATTACATTACTCGGTCATTCACCTTTTACTTTGCGGCTTTGAGGTTAATTGACTAATCATTAGTAAACCATATTGTCTGGTACAATGGAATTGAAATTGATTGGAATTCAAACAGAGGAAGCACATAGACTTAGAACAGTACAAAAGGGCATGCAATAGTTCAAGGCAGAGAATACATTTTTTTAAAATATAGAAACTCCTCCCTACAATTCCACACCTTTATTAATAATTGTCAAAGAATGATTTATTATCAGAGATTACATAAATCCTGACTCTGAGGAGCTAATGAAGAAGTTTCTATTGATGAAGTTAATATGTTTTATTATTTTTATGTATCGGATAAGATAATGTTTCCATTCATAACTGAGAAGTTTTTTTTTTTTTTTTTTTAATAATTGCCTAGATCAGTGTTTCTCAACCTTGGCAACTTTCAGATGTGTGGACTTCAACTCCCAGAATTCCCCAGCCAGCAAAGTTGTCTGGGGGATTCTGGGAGTTGAAGTCCACACATCTTGAAGTTGCCCAGGTTAAGAAACCCTGGCTTAGATGAAATGCATATATTGCGTAGATAGAGAATAGAACTGGGCATAATTCCTTGCTGTAATATATATAGAAATGGAAGGCAGTCATTTTTCAGTAGGTAATGTGTGAATTGGTATTCCCTAGATATCTTGGAGCCAGTCAACATTGCTCATGGTTGAAAGAGACTCATCATTTTTCCAGTGGACTAAGAGCACCATCACTCATATGACTGTCAGTGTGGTATAGCATTTAGGGTGATTAGACTAGGACTCAAGAGATCTAGGTTCAAGTCCACAATGGATAACTTTGGGTTGGTCAGAATAAGTATAAAATTAGAAGATGGAACACTGTCTTGAATTCCTAGAAGAATGGCAGGATATAAATCTTAAACAAATAAATATGCCCCAACGAGTCTCTGTTTTGGCACACCAAATATGCCAAAAATTCTCATTTTCTTAATTGCTCCCTGGAGTTTTGCAGTTCTAAATGATTCGATCGTTTTTCAGAAACTGTTCTTAAAAGTTGTTTTGGTGTTCTATATCCACTCCTTCCCTCATTTTTTTTTCTTCTTCAGAGCTATGTACACACAGAGTTTGCAGAAGCTTTTGGTTTATTTGTACTTTTCCATTCCACAAATATTGTCAATAAGGGCTTAATCTGCCTAAAACGGCTTTACTGAAATGAGTTCCACACCTAGTATTACTGGATAAGCACAGGAACTATTTATTTTTAGTTCAGAAATTAATCAAAGCATCAATCATCATCTTGATTCAAATGAGGATTCCATTTAATTCAAGGGCCTCTTTTCACCAGGGGGACACTCAAATACTTTTAGAAAATCAGCAAGGGAGGCATTTGAGGAAATTCTGAGCAGAGTGCAGCAAACAATGAGGCATTATCCCCAGTCACCAATAGAGGCACTGAAATATTATGGTACCTGTAAGGAAGTGGTCATAAGAGTTGGCACTCTTCCTCTGGAACTCAGGACCAAATCTGTATTCATATGAGAGTTCATACTTAACTTATGACCACTCTCAGCATTATTTATTACGTAATGTCAGGATAGATAGATGATGATTCCCAGATGCTTTGGACTCCCAATTTCACCAGCTCCAGTTATGGCAGAAAATAGTACAGAACGGTGACAGATGTAGACAAAAATATTGAGAGAATGCTTGGGTAATCTACAGTACATCTTTATCAATGCTCATTCATAGTCTAATGATGTAGATGGCAAGATTCACCCCTATGTTATGGAATCAAGCCAGGGGTGAAATCCAGCAGGTTCTGACAGGTTCTGGAGAACCAGTAGCAGAAATTTTGAGCAGTTCGGAGAACCAGTAGCAGAAATTTTGAGTAGTTCAGAGAACTGGCAAATACCATCTCTGGCTGGCCCCAGGAGTGGGGAGGGAATGGTGACTTTGCAGTATCCTTCCCATGGAGTGGGGTGGGAATGGAGATTTTGCAGTATTCTTCCCCTGCCACTCCCACCAAGCCACACCCACCAAGCCACACCAGGCCCACCAAGCCACGCCCACAGAACCGGTAGTAAAAAAAATTGGATTTCACCACTGAATCAAGCCCATGTTTTGTTTTATTTTTAATGCATACTCCCTGTTTGAACTACAGCATTTTGGGCAGAAAATCTAGACAGATTCATGCCAGTAGCCCTGCCTTAAATTTACAGGGCATTGTCTTTAAAACTTTGACTTAGCAATAGCTCATAGAGCCCATAGGAATATAATGCTATCTAACTGGTCTAGAATGTGGGATGAGGAAAGCCTTCAACCAATTTTTTTTCAAGGGAAATTTTGAAAGTTTAAGATCTTGACTATAACAAACAAACAAACAAATAAATAAATAAAAAGTACTTCTAGAAAAGTCACCAATGAATCATTAAGGGATGCAGGATACCGTTAAAAATATCCTTTTTAATTATCAGAATTTGGATATCCCTTCTAATAAAATGTATAACCATAATCCTCTATGATAATATCAACATGATCTTACCTGACAGCCAAGCAAATGAAAGAGAGCTTTTTGGATATTTTGGAGAACCTTCAGATATCTGGAAACTTATGAACAGAAAAGAGAAAAATCATAACATGACAGGACATGACATGACATAACATAACATAACATAACATAACATAACATAACATAACATAACCATTAGTGGCAATGATTCCATGATTCTTTTTAAATGTGAGGATCTCAGGTACAAACAAAAGTAAGATAAAATAAGACTGCAAAGCAGAACCAATGCAATCAAATTTTATACACTCTTTCCTCTAAATTGGAAGCATTTGTTCAGAAGCAGGAAGAGATAATATTTTCCCCAGTGACAAAATATTATCTGTTAATGGTAGAAGGGAACAACAAACTCTTATACAAATCTGTAACTTAAAAGAAGATGAATACAATCCCATCAATGAAAAAGAACTGTGCACTTTGTAATTGATTACCAAAAAAAAAAAAAAAAAATCTTGCAGCCGCACAAAACCTTGTAAGGATGTAACATTGAATCAATTATCCAGGTAGACTAAAAGCTTTTGATCAATTAAAAAGATGCCCTGGATTAATCCACTAGAAATGATGGAGAGAGAGAGAGGGAGGGGGAGAGAGAGAGGGAGGGAGGGAGAGAGAAAGAGAGAGAGAGAGAGAGGGAGGGAGGGAGGGAGGGAGGGAGGGAGAGAGAGAGAGAGAAAGAAAGAGAGAGAGAATATTCTCTTTAAATGTATTCCCTTTATTGATATAAACTTTTTTTATCACACACATATGCATTTCTCTTGACCTACCCAATTCCTGCATCCATATAACAAAGAGGGCAGAAGTATGCTCCTATAGATTGCAATTTTCATTTCTTTCTACAAGCTTTCATTTCTCAGAACAGATAACATACTGAGAGGGCTGGATGCCATGATCTTAGTTTTCTTAATGTTGAGTTTCAAGCCAACTTTTGCACTCTCCTTCTTCAACCGCATCAAGAGGCTCTTTAGTTCCTCTTCGCTTTCTGCCATTAGAGTGGTATCATCTGCATATCTGAGGTTGTTGATATTTCTCCTGGCAATCTTAATTCCAACTTTTGATTCATCTAGCCCCGCCTTTCTCATGATGTGCTCTGCATATAAGTTAAATAGGCAGGATGACATTATACAGCCTTGCCAAATTCCTTTCTCAATTTTGAACCAATCAATGGTTCCGTGTCCAGTTCTCACTGTTGCTTCCTCACCCATATATAGGTTTCTCAAGAGACAAATAAGATGGTCTTGTACACCCATCTCTTTAAGAACTTGCCACAATTTGTTGTGATCCATACAATCAAAGGCTTTAGCATAGTCAATGAAGCAGAAATAGATGTTTTTCTGGAACTCCCTAGCTTTCTCCATGATCCAGCATATGTTGGCAATTTGATCTCTAGGTCCTCTGCCTCTTTGAAATCCTGCCTGTACTTCTGGTAGTTTTCGATCCACATACTGCTGGAGCCTAGCTTGTAGGATTTTAAGCATAGAATGATTTTTCAATATTCTAATGGCATTGTATTTGGGGGAGATAGGGGCTATAAGCCAATTACTCACCCAAAAGCACAATTCTAATTCATTCTTGGATCTGTGAATATCCCAAATGTCTTTTTTATCATCTTGTTCTCCATTTATGTCATCTAACATTTTTTTGGATTCATTTAAAATGTTGTAATCAACTCCCCCCCCCAATTAATATCTTGTTCTTCTATTATCTTCATTTACTTGTAGTTATTGTCAGTCTATGGATTCTTATTTTTATATGCACTTGCAACAGCCTAGATAGTTCTATCTCATCATTTCTGACAAAGGGGGAGGGAGGGAGGGAGGGAGATTGTGATCTCACAATCTCCAGATGATGACACTGGTTATGATAGATGTAGCAGTGCCAACTTGCAGCAGCATCAGGAAGAAGAAGTTAGAGCTTCAAGGAGGAACTAGAGAGGGTATGGAAAGTAAAAACCAAAGGGATCCCAATGGTGGCAGGAGCACTTGGGGCTATCACGTAGGAAAGTGACTCCAACAGATCTAAGGAACAACATCAACATCAAGTTTTAAAATGCTATGAGAAGAGCACAGTGCTAGGAACATCTTAGATATTATGTAGGACCCTTCCAGGCCCAGGATTTAGGAAGACACATGCACTGTACCATGCCTAAAGGTAAGAAGGAAATTGTTTCTCTCAACTCTACTTCATAAGAACAGACTACCTTCATTCACAAGTTCCTAATATGTGATTCTTTGGGGAAGGTTTTTTTCTAAAATAAACCAAGAAAAGCAGTTCCCTTTCTGTGAAGAGTCAAGGTATAAGGGTAGACTGGTCCAGATAAGAGATGAGATATCAGGAATATCAGAATGAATGGCCCTTCCTGGATGCTTTTCCCTGTATACTGAAATCCTCCTCAGAGGACCAGCTATTTGATCCAGCCCTGCTAAAATGCACCAAGTACATATTTACCCAGGAAGAGGCCTATTCGATGTGATCTTAACGTAGGAATGCTATCACCACTGAGATATTGTATATCTAGTGCTTTTTTATTGTCTTCTGTGTCAGATAAAGACCCTTCTATTTCTCCCTGATCTTTTAAAGATTTGTTAATCCTGCTGTAATATGTTTCATTTTTATTGCTTTTTAAAATTCTCTGTTTATCTCATTTTATTGCTTATCTTAATTTGCATATGCTATATCTGCTTTGATCAATGAGTTTAACCTTCCCTTTGAATGGTTTGAATTTGTAAACGGCTTTGAAAATGCAATTTATTTATTTATTTATTTATTTATTTATTTATTTATTTATTTATTTATAAATATCAATCTTATCACAAGATCAAAGCCTTTCCTTTTCTCTAAATTTCAGAAAAAATAATCAAGGCTTTTTCCACATAACGCTTTTCAATAAAGAGACAAGCCAAGGCTAGGCTCATATGCCTTAGTATTACTCATGCCACCTAGTTACTAATAGTAAGAAAAGTATCAGTCAATATAGAAACATTTTTCCCTAGTAGGACACAAGTGCAACTAAAACTCAGTTTTATTCTCCAGACACACATTTGTAGAGTGATGTGGCTATATAGGGCCATATCACTTCATCCTTTCTTCAAATTTTCACTCTAGTCAGGTGACTTCCTGGCCTAGAGAAAATCAACTGCCATTTTGAACTTCTGTGGAGTGAATGTTCTGCCCTTTGGAACAACTTTCCCTCCAAGTTTTAGCAGGCTCCTACATTTCTATCTGAAAAAACCTGAAGATCTGGCTTTTCCCACAAGCATTATGATAATGTGTTGGCTTAAACCAGGGTTGTCTATTGGATGTCAATGAGTGGTGGGGGGAGGTGTCCAAAATGGGCGTTGGTCTTACCTGATACGCCCTTTCTATATCAGGCGGGCACGGCAGTCAGATCTGGGAGTGACACAGCTTCTCTTCCAATGAGACCGGGCCTGCTGAAAGTTTTAAGTCCCGCCTCTTCCTGTGTGATTCAGTTTTGAGACGAGGTAGAGCAGCAGAAAAGTCGTGTTTGCAATGGTAAGAAACATATGAAATTGCCTCCCACCCCCCGGTGCCCGGAGATGGCCAGACAGGGAGGGGCTGACTGCTGTGCCCGCCTGATATAGAAAGGGTGTATCAGGTAAGACCAATGCCCATTCTCCTAATGGCGGGCACGGCAGTCAGGTCTGGGACATACCAAAGCCAATGTCCTATAGGGAGGGTGCAGGCCGTGTCCGGGAAGCGGTTTCCAAATGTACTCCTTGCAATACTCTCCGTCCGAAGGACGCATCAGCCAAAGCATAGGCATCCAGCCGGTAATGGTGGATGAATGGAGTAGGAGACATCCAGGTGACCGCCCGGTAAACGTCCTCCAAGGAAGCCCGGGTAGACCAGGCCGCCAAGGTGGCCACGCTCCTTATAGAGTGGGCCGTGATATTCCGAGGTACTGGTAAGGACTGAGCGGCATAAGCTGAAGTGATGGTGGCCCATATCCAGCGGCCGATTGCTGTAGCTGACAGCTTGTAACCCATGGAAGAGGGTTGGAAGGCAACAAACAAGGCTTCCGTGCGATGGAAAGACGATGTACGGGCTATGTAGATTTTAAGCGCCCTGTGAACGTCAAGGGTATGCCATATCCGTTCGAGTCGATGCTGAGGTGATGGGCAGAAGTTGGGAAGAACAAGTTCTTGCAAACTGTGGAAGACTGAGTTGATCTTAGGTACAAAGGCCGGATCAAGACAGAGGACCACCCTGTCCGCATGAAAGATACACAGATCCTTACGGATAGAAAGGGCCACCAGCTCTGAAATACAGTGAGCTGAGGTAATCGCCACTAGGAACAAAACCTTGAAAGACAAATACTCGAGATCCACCTCCCACAGGGGTTCAAATGGAGGCCTGGTGAGTGCAGTCAGTACCTTGTTTAGGTCCCAGGTTGGAAATCTGTGTATTGTAGATGGGCGCAGATTGGTAGCCCTGCGAAGGAAGCTGCGGATCAGAGGTTCCCTAGAAGGTGAACCTAAAGATGCCAATGACAGGATGGATGAAATGGCGGATACCTGTATCCTTAAGGTGTTTGGTGAGAGACCCGAAGAGAATCCTTCCTGAAGGAACCCAAGAATCTGGACTATTGATACTGAGGTAGGGATGATATTGTGTCATCTGCACCAACTGGAAAAGGCCTTCCACATGGCGTCATAGATACGAGTCATCGATAGACGGCGAGATGCCTGGATGGTAGTGATGACCTCTGGAGGAACCAGCGCTTCTGTCAAGAGGAACTGCTCAACCTCCAGGGGGCTAGCTGGAGTGACTAAGGATCTGGGTGGACCAGACTGCCTTGAAGGAGAGATATCTGGTTGTCGGGAATCCACCAGGGAGGAGCCACTGACAGAGACCCGAGGTCCACAAACCACGGACGACGAGGCCAGTGGGGAGGCAGAAGGATGAGCTCTGCCTTTTCCATGAGAAGTTTCCGGATCACCTTGGCTATGAGAGGGAACAGAGGGAAAGTGTAAAGGAGAGCCCCTGGAGGCCACGGGGTGCAAAGGGTGTCCACTGCTTCTGCTTCCGGAGATGGGAATCGGGAGAAGAAGCATGGAAGATGATGGTTGAGTTCTGTGGCAAACAGATCCACCAGTGGTAACTCGTACCTCCTTGTCAGCTCTTGAAAGAGAAGAGGGTGAAGGCTCCACTCTGCCTGTCAATTGTAGTGTGGCTAAGGGAGTCCGCCTGAACGTTGGCTATTCCAGAGATGTGTTCTGCATGGAGAGACGTGAGGCGGGACTCCGCCCAGAGACCCAGGCGAAGGGATTCCTGAAGTAGGGCCTGCGATCGGATCTCCTCTTGTCTGTTGATATGTGCTTTGGCCATGATGTTGTCCATGAGCACAAGAACATCCTTGCTTAGCACATGGTGTTTGAAGCTCTGAAGGGCGAGGTAGACTGCCCGTAGCTCTAGAAGGTTGATGTTGAGGGCACTCTCCAGTGGAGACCATCTGCCTTGAGCCATGTGAGTGCCCAGGTATGCCCCCCAACCTGAGAGGCTCGCATCCATGGTGATGACTACCCTCTAAGGTTCCTGGAACAGGGAACTTCTAGAGACTGCTTCGGGGGACCACCAGCATAGGGACTCCACGACGTTTGTGGGGAGAGAGAGTCAGAAGACTGAGGTGCTGCTGAGGGTTCGTTGATGGGGAAGAAGAAGCCACTGCAATTCCCTGCTATGGAGACGAGACCAGGATACTAGGCCATAAGAGGATACCATTTTACCTAATAAGCTAGATAAATCTTGAAGGGAGGCTGACCTATGGTGTTTAAAATGTGCGGCCAGGTCAGTGAGGCTATCCTGACAATCTTGAGACAGGAAAACTTTTGAAGCTACGGTATCGATTATGGCTCCCAGATGTTGAAGGTGTAAGATGGCTCTTCCTCCAATTAATGGAAAAACCATGGGCCCTCAAAATTTGTATGGAAGTGGAAATATCCCGGCATGCCCTGTTTTCAGATTGGGAAAGGATGATAATATCGTCTAGATAAAAAAGAATTCTAACCGGTATAGATGAAATATGGCTGATAAGGGCGGCCATGACCTTAGTAAAGGCTCTAGGCACTGAGGACAACCCAAAGGGAAGGGCCCTGTATTGGAAGTGTCGCCCATTGTAACAGAAACGGAGGAATCTGCAATGAGCAGGAAGTATATGGATATGTAAATAAGCTTCCGTTAAATCCACTGAAGACATGAAGTCTCCAGGTCTGATTGCATTTTGAACCAGTGGTAAATTATATGCCCGTTCAAGGATTTTAGATCCAGAATAGCTCTCCAATCCCCTGAAGCCTTCTGCACTAGGAACAACCGGGAATAAAATCCCTGTCTCTGCTGGTGACAGGGGACCGGTTGAATGGCCTTAATCTGTAGAAGGTGATCAATAGCCGCATCTACTTGAGCTCTTTGGTTATGTCCAGGGACAGAGGGCAGTGCAGAAAGAGATTGGGGGGATTGGAGCGAAATTCAAGAGCTAGGCCAAATCGAACCGTATTCCTCACCCAGGAACCGAAAATGGTGGCATCCCAGTGGTCTGCAAAGAAAGATAATCTGCCACCAATCATGGAATCTGGTGGAGAATTAACGGGCTTGCCGGAAGGATCTGTCCCTGGAGCCTTTAAAAGGTCTCCTGGAAGAGAATCTGTAACCTGGTCTAACCTGAGTGTCCTGCTGCTGAGTTCCTCTTGGCTGGAAGAAGTGCTGGGAATGCTGCTGGTAGGTGTTGAAATCTTGGCCACGAAAGGAGCCTGTCCGAAAGAAGCCCTGTGAACGAACTTCAGACCTTCAGGAGAGAGAAGGCAAAAATTTTCTATGATCTTTAGTTTCAATAAGGAGGGGTTTCAAAGGAGCCCCAAACAACTTGTCTCCCTGAAAAGGAGAGGAGGCAAGACGCCATTTAGCCCTTTGATCAGCTTGCCAATTTCTGAGCCAGAGTAAGCATCTGGAAGTCAACGAGGATCGAATTGATTTAGCAGAAAACCTAACTGCGTTAAGAGTGGCATCTGCTGAGAATTCTACCGTGGCCAGTATTTTATTAATGTCTTGATGAGACCTAAGGTCAGCCGCTGAGATTCTCTTCTGGAGTTGCATCAGCCACAGGATCGTTGCGCGGTTAAAGAATGAAGCAGCAGAGCAAGCTTGGACTGCCCATACTGAAGCCTGATGTCCTTTAAACAGGGTCCTCTCCGCCCATTTGTCCTCTGGACGCAAGGATTTCTCCACTGGACTGGCCACAGGTGAAGATGATGACAAGGCCACTATTGGAGCATCTAAAGCAGGAACCTGTAACAAGCTAGAGAATTCAATTGCCAAATTATAAAAGTGTTTGTCCAGCGAGCTAGGAAGAGGACCTGTACAGGGAAAGGACCATTGCCTTTGAAGCACATCAGAAAACAATTTGGGAGCTGGAACCGCCTCAGTGAGAACTGTGGGTTCCAGAAAAACTGATGTAGTAGGATCAGAAGTCGAAACGGCTGTATCAGGCCTGGAGCTAGGAACACCAAGGCGGGTGACAGGCTGAGCTTTAAACAATAGTGATCTAAACATCTGGGGCTTAAAAAGCCCCACAAAGGAAGGTTGATCTGGTTCCAGGCCCTCATCCTCAGAGAGATCTTGATCTGGGATGATTTCCCCTTCTGAAAGAGAATCTTGGCTGTCAGAAGCCTGTGATTCCTGCTCCCCTTGATGAGATTCAAAACGCCCGACACATGAGGTCTCTATGAATGACTATGATGACCTTCTATGTTAGAAACCTCAGAAGGGGCCCTTTGAGAAAGGCCTTCAGCAATAACCTGGCGAATGGCAGTAGATATAAGAGAAGCCAGAACAGGGGGAATCTCAGGAATTATTTGGTCTGTTTTGGAATTGCCCCCTCCAGAAGTAGAGGCTGCCACCATTGGATCAGTTTGAGAATTATCCTGAGCCTCGGAGATGTTATGGTCAGGTTCTGCCAGGACAACAGGAAATACTGATGATGCATCAGCCATGCATGAGCTCTCATGAAGAGATCTATCTGGAGACAGAGAAGGAGTATGAGGTGGCTGAGGGGCAGGGGGGCAGGGGGCTGAACACCTGAAGTGGAAGCAGACACAGAAGGGGAAGAAACCTGAGTATGGGCTGAGGCTTTAGCCTTTTCAGCTTGGGCTTTTTTAAAAGCTCTTTCCATAGCCCTATGGCGTCTTTCTTCATCCCTAGAGGATTTTGAGTCCTTAGATTTAGATGGGCGTGACAATTTAGAAGCAGAATGCTGCTGTGATGAGGGGCCTTCATCTGGATCCTTCCCACGGTGCCTTTTCTTCTTGGATGACTTGTGAGAAACTCTGGCTGCAGTAGCATTGGCCATTTGCATTGTAAAGTTAGCCTCCGGTAAATGTAAATGCCTTTAAAACTTTATCAGGCAAGGCTCAAGTCCCTCCAAGGGCCAGATACTCAAATTACAACTCAAGCCCCAGATACTTGCGATTGCAGAGACCTCCTGGGGAGCGTGGAATCTCTAGCCGTCCTGCCTGAGGCAATTATAAATCGTGCGGTAAAAATCCTCGCACCAAAAACTGCTGCAGAGCAAAAGCTCCTTTGTGCAGCAAACTGCCCACTCCAAATTTCAATGCGGCCTGGGGGAATCAGCCAGCTCTATGGAGCAAACTTGTGGGCGCTGCTGAAAGGGATCTGCCCTCAGGCAGCCCTGAGCTGCTCCAGCAGCTTTGAGCGGCTACAGGCAAAGCCTTCCTTGCTCTGGTTGAGATTTAAAGGTACAGTAACAAAATAATAAAATAAAACAAAAAATAAAAAGGTTTTCCAAATGGATTGGAACTACTACAGACACGACTGTCTCAGAGAAGACCGAATTGAAAAACTGAATCACACAGGAAGAGGTGGGACTTAAAACTTTCAGCAGACCAGGTCTCATTGGAAGAGAAGCTGTGTCACTCCCGGACCTGACTGCCGTGCCCGCCGTTAGGAGAAGTGTTTATATTGATTTTATGCTTTGTTCGTCAGCCACTCAGAGTTATTATGAATATAAGATAGAATTCTCACTGGAGAATTCCATAAGATTGGTGTATGGGAAAAGATTACCTCCATACTGCTGTTTGCTCAAACAATCTAGGAAGATATAGTTAACAATAGTCCTTCACTCACAGTATGCACAAAATGGGAAGATTTTACTTGAAGAAGGAGGTCCAATAACGACTGAGAACTTGAACCATACAGGGCTTTATAAATTAATAATCTGCATTTTGAACTGCATTAGGAAACCTGCTGGTAACCAGCATAGCTACTGCAAGTTGCAGAACTTTCTGTTTACAAAGGGAAAATCTGTTAGCAACATTTCAGATCAGTTGCAGGCATCCCAATATAAAACATAATACCATCCCAAAAGGTAGGAATAAAAATCAAATGTCTCATTAAATTGATGGAATGACATGTGATGAAGACCCTGAGAAATGGGGCAGAGAGAAACTACCTAGGACAGGGATCTCCAACCTTGGCAACTTTATGACTTGTGGACTTCAATTCCCAGAATTCCTCAGCCAACACATGCTGGCTGAGAAATTCTGGGAATTGAAGTCCACAAATCATAAAATTGCCAAGGTTGGAGACCCCTGACCTAGGATATGGTCAGATAAGGAAGGCCATACTCTACAGCTGTGTAATGGGAGAAGAACAAGGCTCAGAAGGGACCCTCTCTAACTTCTCAAGGATGCAATGAGCAAAGGATACAATATGAGAGCTGTAGTTTCCGACTTGCAAGATTGTACTATTGTAGCCTTACAATGAAATAGAAATAGCTCATCTGGTCATGTTTCTTGTCTGATGTACCCAAGACTGACAGTTGGAGAAAAGGATTCAAAATAGAGGCAAGTGCAATTTTCTTCACTTTGAAAATGAAAATCAGATATGCAGATATAGAATGTGAGATACTTGACTGAGTAAGAGCGCTGTGAATAAAATTTGAGAACGGTAGTTGATTGAGAACTGATTATAAATCAGTAATGTGAGGTGGCTACAAAGAGAAATGCAATTTTAGGCAGCATCGACAGTAATACATTTTAAAACTAGGAAATGTAGCCATTTCACTCTATTCTATTTTGGTTGGGCTGCCTCTCAAATCAGTCAGACTGCGTTCAGTTCTGGGCACTATATTTTAAGAAGATTCAGAGAAATTGGAACAGATTCAGAAAAGGGAAACAAACATGACCAGGGACTAAAAACTAAGCCCAAAGAAAAGTGATCGATATAGCTGTATATTTCTGAGAAAATATGATAGGTATAAAGGGTGAAACCACTGAGACAGGAATCTCTGGTTCTCATGCCTCAGAAAGCCATTTTTGTCATATATGTATGTATGTATGTATGTATGTATGTATGTATGTATGTATGTACGTACAGTATGTGTGTGTGTGTGTGTGTGTGTGTGTGTGTGTGTATTCATGATTTTTTTCAATAAACATTTGATCTAAGCTTTTTTCATCTGCTTGGAACGTGAAGCTAAAGGAGAGGATATAGAAAATTTTATCACGTTTACAGCTGTAACATCTAAAGGGAGATATGGTAAATTTTAAAATATTTGAAATAATGTGGTGAAGTACTCAGTTTGATTAGAAACACTACCCATTTCAATTTATCTGGCTACACACTAGCTCCTGAAATCCCAATCCCACATCATTTTAATGAAGGAGGAAGGACCTTTATAAACATGACCAAGAGTGGCATTGGAGAGAGTTACTAGGGCAATGTATCATGGTTTAAATCAGGGGTCAGCATCCTGCAGCTCTGGAGCCTCATGTGGCTCTTTCATGCCTCTGCTGCAGCTCCCTGTCACTCAAAATATGTGTCACAACTGCCAATGTGCCAGCAATTTATTGAGCTTTTCAACCCCCGGTAGGCCAACCATGGATAAATCCAAGAAAAGAAAAGTTTCAGAAGAAAACAGAACATTTACTTCAATTACATATGCTAGTTTTGTGGCCGCTCAAGAAATAGTCAGGCACGGGAAGGGTTTTGTGGCTCCTGGTGTTTTCTTTTCTGTGGGAAATGGGTCCAAATGGCTCTTTGAGTGTTTAAGGTTGCAGACCTCTGGTCTAAATAGATCTTCCCAATTCAACAATTTTAAGTATTTTTCATGCTTTTCTCAGCTTCAAAAACTTGTTGCATTAAGAACAAGCAAACAACTCTATCTGGCAAAAAGATGTATTTTGTTCAGTTGTGGTATTGTAAATTGGATGCTATTTTTAAGAAAGAATGGCCTTAGTGATCACAATTCTTTTCCACATGGAGTCTGAAATGATGCTGACCATGTTTTTTGCCTGAAACCACCACCACACCCCACGTAATTTTCAAGTCATTTTGGACTAGGACCACGCTTCTTAACAATTTTGTGTTCCCACAGTAATATTATTCTGGAAGGCACTTGTCTAAGAAAGAGGAGGGGGGAGGGGGAGGTCAGAGCACCCTAACTTTTCAAAACTCTTCTTCTATCCAATTAGTGAAGTATAACTCTATGTCATTAAGGGTCAATAATAGATGAGCTGTTCGTGCTCTCGGTGCTGAATAATGTACTACCATTTGTACTGATTAAAAGCAGCCTTCTGGAGGGGCAGCAAATCAAAGCTAGATTCGTAGCTGGAGTGAAAATATGAAGCAGCTTACTCCACCCATGGCTGAGCTGGAAAGGAAATGTCCAAATGCCCAAGGAAATATTACTGCTGGTTCAAATCAAGAGTCATGGACTTTTCCTAGCTAGGATGTCACCTGGCAACTTTTCTGTGTATATTGGTGAGGGCCACTGTCTTGTTAAATGTCAGGCAGTATCCAGGAGCCAGACAATTAGTTCTTTGAAAATCCAGAGACAATAGGTAGGTGTTTTGCCCAGCTATGGACCCCAAAGAACACAGCGCATACAAAGCCTATACAACACTTAGTTTACTAAAATAACTCAGTCTTTTTCAAACAAAGGCTGTTAATAAACTTTCTTAACAGCCTACAAGAAACCAAAGATAAAGTAATCACAATCTTACTATGTTTGGCAGAAAGCCCGGAAGCAATTTACAGAGCATCCAGACGCAAAGGAGAGTGAACTAAAGTTGTTCCCTGCAAATTGCTTCAGTTGGTGTTCCTCCTTAAATAGGCTAAGGGAGTGACCAATTAGTTCCAAGCCTTACTCTCGAGGAAACCTCCTCCTGAGGAGCCACTCCTGCTTTTGGCAGCTCTGCGCACCCGTGCATTGAGAAAAGGCTCCTCCTCTTCGTCATCTTCACTTTGAGGAGCTTCTGGAGGTTCTGAAGGCCCTAGCTGAATCCCTGCCTCTGGCACCACATCTTCTCCAGCCTCCTCATTGTCTGACTCGAGTGCCAGCTGCACAGGCTGCTGGCACAGCACCACACCAGCCACCTCATTGTCAGAATCAGCTATAATCTGCACAGGCCACTGATGGGCCACAACAGGTAGGTAAGTAAGTGCCAGTAGATTTTACATTTTATTTTTAACTGTAGCAGACAAATAAAACCGAAACACATAAAAGCATAACAAACCAAGGAAGATGCTCTCTCTGCAGCTCTTGGGAGCCTCTTTTCAAGCAGTGGAAAGGCCCTGGTACCCAGTACTGAGTCCTCAAGCCTACATAGAGGCTACAAGCTAAAAGGGCAATTCTAAAGGGTTTGTATCTTTAATACCTGGCTCCTTCATAGCTCTGCTTTCATGCTTCCGAGACTTCAGGACCTGACTTTGATTAGGTATTTGTGCATAATTCTGAGATGGGAACAAAAGTTCTGAGAACTTTACTGATAAATCAGTGCTACCCTAAAACAATTTATAGCTGTGTGAAGATTCCCCTGCCTTTCCTTTATCCATCAGTCAAAAGTAAAAAGCAAGCTGGAAACTGTTGGATATATGGGGAGGATATCCCTGGATTATGAAACATCTGTTAAGGCCACAAGATGAAAACCTTTCCATCTTCAGCAGCACTTAGCAGAACCCCCATGGCTTTTCTGCCCAACTTCAATGGGAATTACATTTCTTCCCCCTTTTGTCAGATGCTTTGTCCAAGAGTGATTTTTTTCCAGTGCTTTAATAAAATGATTCCCTAGATCATTTATTGTTTATTAATTAGACTGAAGATACATTATTTTGTTTGCGGTTCCCATATGGAACTCTGTGAATAAGCTACCCATTAAAACAGGTCCTGCTGTGTAAGGAGCATCATTTGGATTGCTTACAGGCTCACATGAATTTTAGTTAGAGCCACGTTTCATTCTTATAAAATAAATAATGTATTTCAGGCAAGGAAGCCAAAGAAGATGATATTCTAAGCAGCAGCTCTAGCAACCAAGCTATACTTTATCTGCTGATGCATTTTCTTCCTTTATCTTTGCAGCTTCTTTCAGGAATGAGGGATTGAAATTTGTTTTATTAATTATTTACTTCTTATACTGACACTGTGCCATAAAGGAGCTCAAGATGGCATAAGCAAGAAGAGGTTTTTTTTTTCCCCTTTATTTTTATCCTAATGAGAAAACTTGTGTGGGGTAGGCAGCACTAAGAGGTGGTGATTGGCTCAAAGTTATTCAAGGTCCACCACAATATTCCCAATCGCAGTCTGGTTTTCTAATTATTGTACCATACTGGATCTTAAATCACTATATATAAAATAATAATGATAATAACAGTCTTTAAAATCTTGATGCAGTTAAGCCATAGAGAGATGATGAAGGTGTAAAAATGAACAGCTGGAAAATGGGCTAAATGGTTTTTCCTATCACAGAAGATTAGATAGATCAGATTTGTTCCTGATAAGTATATAAAAGAATGCTTGCCAGTCTAATCAAGTAACAATGGCTCTCTGCAACCCCAGACTCTCTGAGATCTGATAGGTCCCAATCCTACTGGATTGAGGTCCAGAGGTTAGATGGTCCAAAGAGAACTCCCTTTTACTGTCTTGTTGGGTTTACCCTCAGTGACCATTGATGGTTTCTTATCACACCAATGTTATTTTTTATTTTTATTTTATGTATTGTTAGATGCCCAGAGTCACACTTGGAAAACAGGCAGCCATATAAATAGATTAATTAGTTAACTAAAAAAGACATTCAAATGTTATTCTTCAATTGACATTTCAGCAATCTCTTTGGTCCCATGTATCCATCTCTACTAACCTCTCTTTCTGGTTCTTCAGCCTTACCAAACAAAATCATTTTTTTTTTCCTAGTCAGCCATAGGATTGTGCAGATTTTTAGATGGGTGTTCCACTTTTTGACAGTCCAACTGAAGCACTTTCTTGAAGCTGCTTTCTAAAGAAAAGTAACTTCTTGCTTCTAAGACTGCAAACAAAAAAAAATCAATCATATTGTTTGAATTGCTCTGAGATCTTCCCAGAGTCACCCCCCCTCCCTCCGAGTTCATGCTATTAGAGAAGATTGAGAAGATTTGTCTCCTGTTGTGTTGATTGAAGTGTTCCAGGCTGGATAGTTTTGGCAAATGTTTCAGGAATCCTCACAACTTATGACAAAGCTGCCAGCCTTGAGCTTCAAAGGTCTTCCAGACTGAGCCACTATGTCACCTTGAATCCTGCAGTGTCACTGAAGGTATTCAACCTGAAATCACTTTATCCAGCATTAGGTGAGACAGAGTCTTCTGCAGCATTTGTCCAAAGTAGTTGTAATGTGGCTGATCTGAACTTTGCTGAGACACATCATGTTGTCAATTAAATCAAGTGAATCATGTCTCCATGGTACAAATCTCTTCATGCAGGCACCTCTAAAGTTTCATTTTCATGTCCTTCTCATTGTGGCAGAAAACTCTCTCACTAAGTATTCTTACAGATCATGTTCTTATGACATTGCCTTTGTCTCCCTTCCACCAGGAAATCTGCTAAAATGAACCTTTATTAATTCTCATTTAAAAGGAGTGTTTTCCTTCTTTTTGTAGTACAAATCTTGCTATATACCTTACCAATCATTTGATTGGAAGTTGGGATCTGCCCATTTTTAAATAGTTTGTGTGTAAATGAGCACTGAACACACACACACACACATACATACACAAATGTGAACTAGGCAACAAACTCTTGTTTCATAATTGTCGACCTACAGTTGTTATCATTTTAACTGCTCTTTTTATGATCTTTAAACAATTCTATTTACAACACTGATTCAGAAGAGTTTAAGATTAATATAAAATGGGAACCAGCATTTTTTGGGAAGAGAGAGATAGGTAGACAAACAATTGGAAAAACATCATGGAACTTTGTTTTTGTACATGATAATTTCAGTCACATTATTGTATGTACAAATATGGAAAGATTCAGTACTACCCATAATACAGTAAAGATTGGTAAAGATAATGGAATTTGCTGAGATGACTAAATTGACTTCTTTTATCAGAGAAAATAAAGATTTACACACACACACGCACACACACACACACACACACGTGGGTGTGGGTGTGATTTATGGTTTTGATAAAGACAGGAAAAATTATAGAAAGACAGTTATATTGCAAATATAAAGTAATTTATACCTGCTGTAAAGATGCTACTTCATTGTATCTTTTTTCTTTAATATTTACTTTTACTTTTTTTTCTTTCTTGCATATTTAGCTTTCTCTTTGATTTTTCTTTTTCTTTTCTTCTATATTAGTTTGTATTAATTTTTATCTCTTTTTTAAAAAAATCTTTAATAAAAATTACATTATATATTACCTGTATTATTCCATATATTTTAATTTTGTACTGTAGCTTGTTTATACTATTGCTTGGTGTTGATTTTATTAACTGTTCTGAATATGTTGGTGGAACTGGGATAAATCAATATGGTATGCAAGTAATTTAGAGACTTGCAAGTCAACATACTTCTGTCTACATCCCATAGAAGCCTGAGTGGCATAGGAGGCTAATGCCTCCTACAAAGGCAGCATTTAACATCCAGCTGCCTGCAATTCCTGCAAGTTCAATTCTCACCAGGCTCAAGGTCGACTCAGCCTTCCATCCTTTCTAAGGTGGGTAAAATGAGGGCCCGGTTTGTGGGGGCAATAAGCTGACTTTGTATAAAATATACAAAGTATGAAGGCTATTGCTTAACGCATTGAAAGCCGCCCTGAGTCTCCGGAGAAGGGCGGCATATAAAAATAAATAAATAAATAAATAAATAAATAAATAAATAAATAAATAAATAAATAATTAATTAATCTGTTAGGAGGTATATGCAATGCACTGGCAAAAACTGGGGATCCATAAATTTCTATGTCATATTTAGACACTCACAGACATCATTTTAATATAACAGAAATGACAGATATAGGTATTATAAGGATACACAGAAAATATTTTCCTGCTGGATGTGTTGGTAAGAGGGCTATTCCCATTTATATCTTTGGGACATTAACATGTCTGAGAACAATGTCAAAACTAAGTTGGTTGACCTTATTTCCTAGAATTCTAGAAGCCTTTTGAATAGAATAAGAAAATCAATAAATACCTATATCCATTTCACAGGCTTAGCAATCCATTTACATATATCAGCATAGAAGTGATTTATATTTAGAGGCATAGAAGCTCATTCAAAGGGAACTGTCAAGAATTTTGACAAAAGCAGTTCACACACCTTTGAAGTTTTAATGTCTTTAACAAAAATATCTCTCTTCGATGTCTATAACTTTTGTGAGTATATCTGCGCACACACATTTGTGCATATGTTAGTATTTGATGGAATTGTGTAACACTAAAGCATATTCACGGAGTAAAGCCTACCATATGTCAATGAAGCAGGTACAAGACTTAGAAAGTTATAAATAAAAATAATATCTGAGGATTAATTCTTCCATGAAGCCGCAACATTGTAAAACTTGTATTGTCTGTGTTTAAACATTCATCACTTGCAGGAGGCAACTCTATCCCCAGAAACAACTAGCAGATGCAGGCAAGGTTTAATTTATCTCTTTTGCTGAGATCAGGAACCAGGAAAAAGTGCCCTGTTTCCTCTCTTACTACTCTATTCCTTGGTCCTAACAGCGTGCGACAGACAGAGTTTTAAGAGAAGGAACAAATCTGTTGCCAGAAGAGTGGTAACTACTGCCAGAAACTAAAAAAAAAAAAAAAATGGCTGTGAGGTTCCTTAGAGGAATTCAGTGTATGTCAGATGTCTCAGATACCTTCTCTACAAAGAGATTCATTGGGAATTATGAAAAGAAACAGATACACACAATGTCTAAGCAGCATCCTTTCCATTTCTATAATCCTGTCTAGAATGCTGTCACGGTCTCTGGGTTGTCCTAGCACAATAAAAACATAATCTCAGATCCTTTTGAATTAAGAACTGATTGCAGCTGTGTTTTGTGCCCACTGAAGCTCTGTTATAAGCTGCCAACAAGATGTGTTTGAAACATCATCTGATATGAGCCTTCGAAGTTATTATTCAAAATTCTAACTTTGGAAGTATGGCATAGTGAATTTGTTATCTGATTGGAAACGTGAATTGCAAAAAACCCTCCTAATCTTTTTTTTTTATTGAAAAAGTTTTAAAACAAACACAATTTCCCCACAACCCCCCACAACCCCCCCTCCCCCTCCCCGACTTCCCAGAGCAGAACACAAGGTATTTCTATTGACCTTTAACAATAAACTAAATTGCATAACCAATCATTAAACTAACACCCCCTAACAAAAATTCTTAACCCCCCATATATAAAATCCTATTTCTTAAACATAATACTTCTAATATCACTTATATAACGCTTATACAAATAAAAGAGATCATTCATAAGCTATTTGATATTTTTTGGTCTGATACTTATTTTGTATATAATCAATCCATCTTCTCCAGTCCTGTATATATCTTTCTTGTGTGTGATCCTTCAGATATGCTGAAATTTTAGCCATTTCAGCTAAATTAGTTACTTTCAATATCCAATCATAAACCCTCCTAATCTTTGTTTTATGTTGGTCCTTCCAAGGGATTTTCTACTTTTGGAAGCTTTAGAAGGCCTGTATAATTTTTTTAAAAAAAATAAAACAGATTTGTCCATATTGCCTTGCATTCCTAAATAATCTATTGTAGAAAATACACATTCCTGGTAGACGAGAGTTCTAAAGAAATATTCCCAAATGTTCTTTTAGAGAAAATAAAAGGCACCTCCTATAATCTGTGAGTGATATTCTTTTTCAAAATAGAAATACACATTTTAATTAAAATTACTATTTTTATTCACCATAAAATTCACAATTAAAATAAAATACCCAGCCGATTAAATACCTCATCAAGCCATCAAGCCAAATCAAAGACTTATCAGTTAAGGCTTCTTTAATGACTCCAACTAGTAAGAAAATAGTTTGGGGAAAATTAAAGTTTTCAATTAAGGGAAAAAGATCTAGACTTCTCCCCATCCCCTCATCACTTTTATTCCAGAGATGTTTGGTGACAGGAAAATGTCAGATCTAATTTGATTAAAAAAAAAAAAAAGTCAAATACCACCCTGAGGATAACAGTACTCTATCTTGACAGCTTCAGTTCATTAACATAATAGCCTTCTTGAACACCTGGGATTAAACCCAGGAGGAATTGCTGCGCTATATTTCTCAGGCCCTCTTTGGTATAATTTTGTCTGAAATCAAAGCAGCAACAGGAAATGTGAGACATGGAGTTCCAAATCTCAGAGGGGAAGAAGTTAATAGCAACAAAGCTCCTCTCTTTCTAGGTCCCGTCAAAATGTCAACGTCGACTAGAAATGTTACTTTGATATTCATACGCACAAAGACTATATCAATGAGAGAGAAGAAAGATGTATTTGGAGACGTCATTGGGAAGACAATTATCAGTAGAGATGAAAGCACCATTCATCTAAATTCCTTAACACATAGGCCTGGCAACCATGAAGTTTAATGCAAAATATTTTGAAAATGGTATCTTACTAAAAATGTAGGTGCTTTGTTTTTCAGTATTGCAAATTGTTAAATGTATATTGATCACCAATTCTGAAAAAGGTTGTAAGTGAAATGTTTAGTATCCACCAGAGAAAGGATACAACAGAATTTTGAACTGTCACTTTTGAACATACAATAAAGGGCAGGATTCATAAGATATTTTGGTACAGTAGAAATATGTGGCTATAATAGCATAAGTTTTTCCAAGAAATGTCTCAGGATGATTTCATTTAATTGCCTTAAGTGGATTCTTTAGAGAGGCAAAAGGAACGCAGATGTAGGAGATTGGTATTTGGACATTCTGCATCAAAGATATTTAACTACATCTTCATATGTCTATGGAATTAATCTATCTGATAGATATTTTCTCATATCCCTTTATTTTAAAACATTTTCCCAGCATTTAAGTCCAATGAAATCTATAATAACATCCATATTTTAACAAGAAGTCTATATTTGAAAGTGCAGGATTAAATACACACCTACAGATGTAAGAAGTTTACAGTGGTTTTTTGTGGAAATGGAGGGTAGTTTATCAGCAGCATGAAATTATATTTATTGAAGATGATGGATCATAAACTATCACAATAGTTCATTCTGTGTTGATAGATACAGTAGATGTTTTTCAATATCCCATTCTATGTCTAAGAGAGAATAACTGACTCAAAGTCACATAGCCAAGTTTTATGTAAAAGGTAGGACTAGAATCTGGATATGCCTTCTCCTAGTCCTGGACCTTAACCACCACACCATTTCTGTGCCAATCACAAACAACAGGAAAAAAATAGTGGGTTTTGGTAAAATGGTAGGCAGTGGCAGAAATAGTAGGGTTGAGTTATCTACATTCTTGGAGATTCTGGATTCCATACAGAATCCAGAAACTCCACTGGCTTGATTGTACTGCTACAAAGAAAGCCAGGATCAAACTACTTACTCAAGGGAAGAAAAATCATAAAAACTTAGTGGCAACTTTCTTAAACATTATATGATTTCAGCAATGCTGATAAAGAGGCATAAAACATAATACAGCATGTGATAAACACTGAGTCAGGTGAAGGGACAAATAAATTATAGAACCTGCAGGGTCTTAGCCCAAATGTACAAGAGCATTTCAGGCAGCCTGAAATGACTTTAGAAACAGGGCAAAGGAACATGACCTGAAAGAGTTTTGAAGGTGAGTGAGAGATTAATAGAGAGTGACATCATATGTTTCTATTTTCCAGAAACAGTTACCTGCCTATTCTGGCAAAGCAATCTGTCAGTGTGAAGAAAGTATGGAATTAATATTCCTGAACATAAATTTATTATATTAGGAATGTCTACGTGGCCTTCATAATCTGTTTTTATGGGTTCTTTGGCTTCATTTTAATTCGTATGCTTGGAGAATCTGTTTAATTTCAGCACAAATCAGTCTTCTCATTTTTGGTCTCTCTTTCGTTGGTAGACCAGTTCCAAAATCAGATTTTTTTTCTTATGTTTATTTACTTCCCATTTCTACTTCCCATGAAATCCAGACATAAAAAATGATCAGTCTATTTTACTACATGCTTCCATATATCTGGTGCTTTTCAAATATATTGGACTATAACTCTTATCATCTCTTTCTGGCATGAACTAATAATATGAAGTCTCTCTAAGGGCATATATATGTATCTTTATGAAATTCAAAAACATTTTGTCTCCATTGTTATTCTACAACTGATATTTTGTTTGTTTTCACAGTTACCAGAAATATTTTTGTGGTGTTATTATTTATATACATTTGTTGAGATAGTAAGTTTCTTTGTGTATTTCACATATCCAATTTACCATATTTTTTGGAGTATAAGATGCACCGGAGTATAAGACGCACCTTAGTTTTTGGGGAGGAAAATAAGAAAAAACCTGATTGGTGGGTGGATCCGCCTCCCGGAATACCCCCAATCAGCTGTTCCCAGTGGTGAATTTTAGCAACAGTTTCATTGGTTGTGAGCTCTGTGCCTTGCTTTTTTTTCTGCCACTGAAACTTCTGAAACTTTGTTTCAGAAAAAAACTTTTTTTTCTGCCTCTGAAAACCTCTGAAACAGAGCTTCAGAAAAAAAGGCTTTTTTTCTGAAACTCTGTTTGGAGGCTTTTTTTCTGAAACTTCTTTCAGAGGCTTTTATTCTGAAGGACTATTTGTACTCTTTTCAATCTCCTTTCTTTGGTATTGGTAGGTAGATTAACCTCTTCCGATCTCTTGGTTATTGTGTCATTCTCCAGATTTGTTAGCATAGTTTGATTAGAACCTTTACTGATTCTTCTTTTGTTGCTTGCCATATTATTTTAGATAAAAGCCTTTCTGAGGCTTTTTTTCTGAAGCTTCTTTCAGAGGCTTCTTTCAGCCTCTGAAATCTCTGTTTGGGGGGCTGGGCAGAGCTACATTCAGAGTATAAGACGCACCCAGATTTTCACCATCTTTTTTTGGGGGGAAAGGTGCATCTTATACTCCGAAAAATACGATATGTAAGATGTCAACTAATATCAACTAACAATAAGAAACTCTACAGATCAGGGAATGCTACCTTAGAAAGTAATGTCTAACAAAAGAAAAAAGAAAACTAGATGAATATCTGCTTGGTAATTAAGAAGTTCTATTTTTAAACAATCCATGTCTGAAAAACAATATTTCATAATATATACATTTAACATACTATATACTGTAGGTTCCAAGATATTAACTGTAATGTAGCCATACTTTCATTTTGCACTATACCATTTTTTTTTTAAATCCAATAGTCTTAGAAAACTGAAAAGCAGGATGGGTGGTGCATAATCTAGTTTGAAAAAGGTAAATATATGGATAAAAATCAAAGTACAAATTGAGGCAGACAGATGGTGACACAGATTTGAAAACTTTTAGGATGGCAACAAACCAGCAACCCATAAAAAAGCAACAGGTTGAACAGATACTGTTATTAACAGACTACCCACTAACCTGCTTCCATATTGTTTCCGTTATTATTTGTAATGAATTTATTTTATAAAAAATCGTCCTCTATTTCAACCTTGCCACATCTATATCATTTACACAAGAAATCCCATTTTTTACAACAATGAAACCTGTGAAGGCTGTTCCCAGTTTGTGTTTTTAGTTAAATATAGTTTCATTATTTTAGTTATATTGTACTGTTGCAAGATTGCATACTCGCTCCATGAAGCTAAGACCTAATCTAGCTACCACTCTTTTTTAGACTCGTTCAGATATAATACAGAAGACTGTATTATACAGAAGTGTTACCCTTCTGCTAGTTTTTCATTCAGCACTAATTATGCTTTGTCTGGGTCTGTGCCATCTCACTGCTTTGATCATATATCATGAATGCATTTTTTTTAAAAAAAAACATTTTCCTAAATTGCTGTATGTTATTTTAAGGTTTCTAGCCTATTACATATGGCGCTTCCCTTTTAGTTCACTTATGTATAAGCTCCCATTTTCTTATACCCTTCTATTAAAAAAAAATACTTATTTTCTTTGCACTCCTTCACTCCTGCTTTATGTGGATATTCTATTAATTTTTTGTTCGTTAAACAGGCTCAAGGCTGTTGAACAGTCCCCCATTCCCTTTTCAACAATAGAAACTAGCTAGTTATGCTCTATTCCCGTTATGGCGAACCTGCCCGAGGTGGCACACAGAGCCATCTTTCCGGGCACGTGAGCTGTCGCCCAACTCAGCTGCAGCTGTTCATGCGCGCACGTCCCAGCTGGTGTTCAGGCCTCTGGTGCACACATGGCGGGACACAGCTGGTCTTTGGAGCTCTCCTGTGCATGTGTGCACATTTGTGAATGTGCGCAAGAGAACTTATGTGCGGTGTGCACATGCACAGATGGCGTTCACAAGTGTGCATTGTGTGCACAAAAACTACATGCATGCACAGATTGTGTGATTATGTGCATAGCACACGGGGAGCCATGTGAAAGCTGTGTGCATGCAGAGGTTGTGCACACAGGGTGCACAAAAGACACACATGCACAGATGTTGTGGTTGTGTGCACAGTGCACAGGGGGCACGTGAAAGCTGTGCGCATACACAGATGGTGCAGTTGCATGCACAGCACATGGGGTGAGGCAGCACATTAGCACGAAGCACACAAAATATGTACCTGTTCGGCACTTGGTGAGTAAAAGGTTTGCCACCACTGCTCTATTCTGTTGCCTCTACCTTCCCTTCCCTTCCCTTCCCTTCCCTTCCCTCCCTATTATAATCTTTAAATTCCTTTTCAGCCTGAGAACCTTTCAGTCTTCTGTCACACAAATGTATCCTAGTATCATCTCCAACAAACTTCAGCTTTCACTTTTCCAAACAACTGCTTAAAAAAAAAAAAAACCCTAATTAAAAAGGCCCATGTCTTATTTTAAAATCTCAGCTCCATTTCTCACCTTGTGGAAAGATAAGAAGTCTACATGTGGTTCAGGGCTTACATGACAGGAACATGCTCCCTTGAGGCATCCTGTCACAAATAGCTAAGAGCAAGATTTGTGGAGTTTTAGAGTCACTGCACATCATTAATAGCATCATGGTACATTTTAAATTCTACTTATAGGGACATCATGTGGCTAGACTCTGGCAAATACAATGCTGAATCAGTTGGATCCTGGTTTGAACCAACGAAATCATCTTATCTATTTGATTTTTTAAAAGTATTTTTATAAGGCAAGTAGGGGCATGGTCAAACAATATGTTTAGGTATAATTATTGATGGTTTATGGTTCATGATTCTTTGTGCGACTAAAGTTAGCTTAAATTGTATATACAAAGGAATCTTGTAGCTGTCCCTACCATAAACCAAATGCTGGGCTAAATGAACTTTCAATGTGATTCAGCAAATCCCATCTTACTGTTCTTGTTTTCAACACTCATTCAAAAATTACAACACTGAAAATTGTAGTAATGTTTTGTTCATGGAGAATCTTTTGTTCAATTCTCAGCTTCAGTAATTCAAATTCCCTGTTACATGTAGCATATAATGTCCTTTCAGTTTTAATTTTTTCTGAGAACTAAGTGCAGCTCTCCAATCCTTCCCTCCTTAATATGATGCCCTGAAAGCAATTTTCTAAAAATTCAAAACTAAATCAGGCAACAGGCTCCAGGGGACAGACTCTTACCTAAAGAGATGGGGTGGGGGGAGGCCATACAGTAAGTACAATCCATCTGAATGTTTTCCTTAGTGAACTTTGTTGTGTAGCATACAAAACTGCTCCCATTCATGAGAGCTTTGTCAAATTTATATTCATGCCTATCTCAACTTCTCTACCAGTTATTCATGCCTTAATTCTGTTTAACTAGTAGAATGACCCACTTTCTACTTTTGAGTGATCTCACACACATTAACCTACATACTCTTAAAATTTATCTCATTCAAAAATGGAGATGGATGGATGGCATTGTTGTTATTTAGATTTATATCCTGCCTTTCCTCACAAAAGCTTACACAAGGTTTCCTGTCATTTTATAACTCAATTGTTACTCAGAGAAAGAAGACACTTTTCACATAAAGAAGATCCTTGGGTCCCTATGACATTTTTTGGGATTGATTATCGTCCCTGTAAGCCTGGAATTAATGGCATGAAATCACAGCTTAGATGGATTAGTGGTTTTGTTAAAAAAAAGAAAGAAAAAGAAAATGAACATTTCTTGTTCTGCATGGCCCTGCTTTTCAATTAACATTCAGGATCTAGGATGACTGAAATTCCATGGCTACTCAATTGCTTGATAGTCTAAAACTGTAGAACTCCAAATTATCATTGCCCTCATTCCTGCCAGTTGACATTGCTCAAACATTTATGGATTATGAAATGAAAATGATAGTCAAATGAAAAAAGAGATATCTGCTCTGCTTCAGCTGTGCTGAAGTGAGTTAATAATGCCTTATTTTAATCAAGATCAAGTATATATGACAAGCTGTGTCAAATCATTGCTACTCAGGAGGCTGATGAAACCCACCACCATCATAGCTTAGCATTGTTTCTCTTCAGGTAACAAATATAGTTCCTGATATGCATCCTGTGCCTAATGTAAAAGTAACTGCATGCATATTTAAGTGAAGTCACATGGCCTCCTGTTATCTCTACATTCTTAGGAGTTATGGTGGTGCAGTGATTAGAATGTAGTATTGCATGCTAATTCAATTTACTGCTAAGAGTTTGATCCTCACCGCTCAAGGGTGACTCAGACTTCCATCTTTTTTTTAATATTTTTTTTTTAATATAATACATACCATACATATTTTGTGGACAGTGTATTAAATAGGTCAAATCTTTTTTAAACATTGCTAACAGTAATAATACAAATAAGTATGCCTAATCTTGATCGTCCAACTTCAACAGTACCATTCTCTCTTTATAATTCCTTATTTTTTCCATTAATTTATTTAAACATAAATAACATTTCTTTGCACCATGTATTTGTTATCCCCTACTAAGTTACTAATATTTAATATTTTGAAAATTATTCCACCATAATTTCAATATCCCAGATGTCTAGGACTACTAATACAGCCAAATATTAACAAAATTTAATCAATCCCGGTAATATATCTCAAAATCCACAAATTTCTAACCTTTAAAAGTTTAAATTCAAATATATTTTAATCCCATTAATATTATAATACAATTAGATTACCTAATCCTAAACTTCCACCTACTAAACTGAGCTTATTTTTAATTATAATAAATTCTGTTATATTTATTAATATATTTTATCATTATCTATAATATCTTAACCTTTTTGGAGTTCCATCATTTATTGACTTTTTAATCACCCTTTTATTTCTCTCTCTTGGAGTCTTATAATTTTTTTTTTGATATTTTTATACCTACTGAACATTCCCTTTGGATTGCACTTTGTCTCTTTCTGCTGTATTATTTGACCACACATCAATTAGATTTTCTTTTTTTAAAAGAGATTTTTTTTCTAAACCTTTCTTTTTTAAAAAAAGATATTTTTCTTTTTTTCCTCTGTTCTATTATAAGCTTTTAAGGAATTATCTGATTGATTCCTACTTATTAATCCTTTCTCTTCATTATCTTTATCTTCTTGCATCTCATTTTGATTTTTTTCCTTCCACTGCTTCTTCTAATTTCTCATCTATTTCCTGAATATCATTTTCACCTTTCCCCTCCCAATTGTTGAGTGACTTCTACACTCATTTCTTTATCTTTAGACAATCCCCTTGTCTCCTTATTGTTCTTTATAGTTTCATCCATGTTTTTGAGCATCAAAATTATTTCTTCATTTGCCTCTATTATCCCCTATAGATCAATTTTGTAATAATTTAATAAACATTACTCAGAATACATCTTTGGTTCCAACAACTCAATATTTAAAAACTCCAACTTAATAAAATTGAATCAATCCCATAGTTATGCCTCCAAGTCCCCTAAATTTATAATCTTTAAAATTCTTTAGTGGTTAGCAGCCTTGTGATTTTCCAATTACATATCTTCCCAATTGTCCAAATTTTAAAGTCTTATTTAACTTTTCTTCTTTTCTCTTTTCTTCTATCACCTTTCTTTTTTTGCCTCCTAGAATGTTCTGTCAAATAGCCTTAATAATCCAAATCCAAATTAATCCACTAGGTTCCTCCAATCTTTCAAGTCCATAATCCAATAGCCAGTTTGAATAAAGTTTAGTTATTTGCAATTTAGTTTATCTTAGAAATCTTCAAGAGGAAAAACAAACTCATTAGGTGTTTTTAAAATATCCAAATCATCTTCTAGAATAGAGTCAAGGTCAGGCCACCTTCCAGGTGTTATTTACTTTCTTCTATTTTGTGTATTAGACTTTATGTGTATTGGACCTCACTTTCACTGAGTACTGATGCTGTAGTGCTCCTCTTCTTCCAGTAGATGGCTCTCCTGCTCCCAAGTCCAACATCAAACAGTATGTCAAAAATAGCTGATTATCCAATAAATCCAGGGGGTTTAAAAATACAAATAAGCAAGATAGTTTCTCCCAAAAATCATCTTTCAAATTTTTTAAGCTTTTTTCTAGGCTTTCTGTATTTTAAAGCTTCCCTTGGGCATTTCTTTTGCCTCTTAATTTTCAGTATTTATTTATTTATTTATTTATTTATTTATTTATTTATTTATTGATTTATTTATTTATTCGATTTATATGCTGCCCTTCTCCAAAGACTCAGGGCGCTTACAATGCATTAAGCAATAGCCTTCATACTTTTGTATATACCTGCTTAATAAGGCTTTCGAGTCCCCCAAGTGGTGTTCTTTTTTATACAAAGTCAGTTTATTTCCCCCACAATCCGGGTCCTCATTTTACCTACCTCGAAAGGATGGAAGGCTGAGTCAATCTTGAGCCTGGTGAGATTTGAACTTGCAGTAATTGCAGGCAGCTGGCAACTAAGTGCTACTTTAATAGCACTTAGTCCACTGCACCACCAAGGCTCTTTAAGCTTCTCCATGTGTCTAAACGCTGCTTCCTTAACACTTGCAGGTTATCTTTTAAAATTCTTGTACTTAAATTAAATATTTGGAGTAAGAGTTGGAAGTTATCTCACCCAGTTTCAATGCTCTGTCCACGGACCATTCCAGCACAAATCTTATGGTCCTGGTTGTCCCAGCTTGTGACTGCCAAAAATGGCCATCGTCCCTGCTGCCATTTGGGAGAGCTTGCTTCAGACAGAGCTTTCCCTAATGAGGAAATTGCAAGTTCCTCATGGTCCACAAAGCACCTCTCCTTTCTTTGCCACCCCTACAAGGTGACTTTGACCCCATAGGGTCTCCTGATAGCGGTTACCAGCTGGATTTTGCAGGGCTTGGCAGAGCCCACTATTTTCCAAGCTGTCCTCACCACAATGTCAACTGGTGACTCAGCCTTCCATCCTAATTGGATGGAATGAGGGCCCAGATTGTTGGGGGCAACATGCTGACTCTGTAAACTCTGTAGACAGGGCTGAAAAATAATATGAAGTGGCATTATAAATCTAAGTGCAATTGCTAGTGCTATTCTTCTGTCAATGGTTTCATTTCCCTATAGGATTGGGCTCCTAAATCCAGAGAGGGTCAAATTTTCTTTCTCTGCTTTTAATTTTCACAACAAACCTATGACGTTAGGTTGAGAAACTGACTTACTGATTATAACTTTGATTGTAAAAGTATCTGAAAAGAAGAAACAAGGAATACTATACTTAAAATTAACAGAAAAGTCAAAAAGAAATCTACTGTGCCCTTTTATTGTTGCCCCATTTACTGAAAGTCAAGCAGTCAACAAGGAAAGATTTAACACTGAATTTAATCCTAAATAGTGATCATCAGAACCATATCCCTGACCGTACTATTATTGAAACAAACTGGAATAATCAACAAATACTATAATTTTCAATGTCTGTGGAAGCAAATGCCTGCTGAGAAAATATAAGGTAACACATCAGATAGGTTTTTGTCCTTCTCCCAATGTTAGAGCTCAAGGTCATGCATTAAAAAAAAGAAATGAACAGGCACAACATGCTGAACTAGATAGAACAAATCCAAAAGGGCTCTTCTTACATTCAATATACTAAAATGGGAACTTGAACTCAGGGCTTTTTGTCCCAGTGCAGCATTGTAATCATTTTCATTGCATTAAAAAAAAGCTTATTTTCAATATTTCAAATCTGTCATTATTTTATTTGTTCAACCTGTAAAATCATGTCCTAGTAGATAACAGTAACACCACAATAAACCAATAAACTACAGAGTGACATTGCTACTTTTAAAAAAAGTATTTGCATATTGAACCATTGGGTTCCATTTCACTATGGAATTAAAGTGATACCCAAACGATGAACAACTTGTCTGGGAAGTCTGCAAATTTAATCCCAACAGTTAAATTGTAGGGCAGGAGAGATATGAAGTAGTTAAGTTCATCTCTATAACATCTAAAGGCCAATCATATTCACCAAACAAACAATAATAGAGGGATAGAATCAAGATCATGTAAAGTTCTAATACTGCTTTACAAAGCCTTAGTAAGACCACACTTGGAATACTGCATCCAGTTCTGGCCACCAACATTTTAAAAAGATGTTGACACTCTGGGAAGAGTGCAAAGAAGAGGAACAAGAATGATTAGGGGCTGGAGGATAATTGTTACAGGAATTAGGTATGTCTAATCTAATGAAAAGGACTAGGGGAGACATGATAGCAGTGTTCCAATATTTGAGGGGTTCCTACAAAGACTAGGGAGTCAACCTATTTTCTAAAGCACCAAAAGGCAAGATGAACAATGGATGGAAACTAACCAAGGAGAGAAGCAACCTAAAACTAAGGATAAATTTCCTAACGTTGACAGAAATCAAGCAATGGAACAACTTACCTTCAGAATGATGGTGCTCCATCATTGAAAGCTTTCAAAAAGTGACTGGACAACCATTTGTCTGAAATGGTATAGGATCTTCTGCTCAAGCAGGAGGTTGGCCCAGAAGACCTCCAACGTCCCTTCCAATTATATTATTATACGTTCTATGCTCTAAAATTTCTTACCACTAATAATGCTGCTATTAAAACATTAAGAATTACATCATCAATACACACTTCAGAATTGAAACTCAAGTAGTTCTTATCACCTCTCCGATGTTCTAAACATAATATTTTGCCACATGGTGAGTAATGAGCTCATCCTAATCTGATAAAAGAAAAAGCATTAACCAGGCCCAAAGGGTCTAACAATTTCAGCAGAATTGGAGTAATGTAAAAAAAAAAAAGGCAACATAAAAGCACCTGGATAACATTTTGAATTGCTTTTGATCCACAAGGCAGAAACACTCTTTATACACCATATGAGAATATCTGCCTGTGGAACTGTTGGGATAGAAAATAAATTGAACAGATTATATGGCTTCTACAGATTCAGTTTCGACAAATGTTTTTTAAACCTTCTGCTTCCATTCAACCTAATTCTTTTCCCCATCTCACCCCCTATTAACTTCACAGTGGAAAAAAGTTACTGATTGCACTCAAAGATTTTTGGCTGACTGCTCCCAGTCAAATACTCAGTGTTTCTGGTAAAAGGGATATGCTGGTAATGATATGCTAGAGTTCTCTTTTTTGAACACTTGGAGAACCATTGCCAATTAAAGTTGACTAGCTCTCCCCAGCCTCCTGTTCTCCAGATGTATTGGGTCTTCTGTTCTCGGAATCAATCTAACATATTTGGACGGCATCAGAGTGGCAAAAGTTGAAGTAGGCACTTGATTTTCAAAGTACTATTGTGCAAGGTGATTTGTGGAAGTAAATGGAAATCTAGCACCTCCACTGGTAGAAAACTGAAATTAGAGAAGACTGTAAGATTTATGCAGCAGCTCAACTGGGCAGTTTCCTGAATCAAAGCAGAATGGTGTGGTCTTGGGACTATGGAGGTTAACTCTCCACAAACCTACAAGAAGGTCACTTAACCACCCAGTGGAAAGTGTGAGAGAAAGTTTTCATCTCATTCAAAGGCCTTTCTGCCTTGAAATCTAATATTCTCCTTCAGAATATCCCTTTTAAGGTCAACAGCAGAAGAGCAGAAAAAGAGAGAGGGGGGAAAAGGATGGAAGAGACAAAAAGAGAATGTCGAGTCCTGTCATAAACTTAAACTTACTCTAATAGTGAATAATTCTGAATGAGACCCTCCGTAGAATACTGTAATTAATTACCACCCACAAAGTAAAGGTCTAGTCATTTATAATGTTGTTTTTGGCTCTTATTAAAATATACACTATTAATTGCTGATTCCAGCGTACTTTCAGAAGAATAATTTGGGGTTCCAACTTGAGCTAGCAATGCCCAAGAATGAATAAAAATGAGATCCAGAGAGCTGCGAAGAAAGAAGAAATATTTATTCCTAAAAGCAAAGGGGTTTGCCTTTAGTGGCACTGCAGAGAAATGGGATACAGCAACACAGTTAAATAGGGGAGCTTGTCCTGAGTGTGAAATTATCTACGTGCTGATTCTAGGATGAGGGGCATGTGTGTGTAGGTATGTCAACTATGATATTTATTCTTGTGAATGTGAACATGCAATTGCACTGGGAGACCTAATTTAACTATTTGTGTTTACAGACTTTATTCTTTGATATATGGATTGGGTCTGGGTAATTTATTTGGGGATTTGAGGAAGTTTGAGTAAAATATTTTCCCCATTTGCTATTTTTACTTGATTAACTTAGTTTCAGCTTGACTGGCTAGTTGAGACTGATTCTCAGCCTATTGTGGATTCTCTTAATGTTTTAAGGGAAGACGGAAACATTGTAAAGAATAAAATATATTATCATATAAAACCTCTCACAGTACTATTCAGAAAGTCTTCCTTCAGTAGCAATGAAGAAAATAATAAGTTTTGTTTATGTTATATGTGTATGTTGCACATAGGGAAGACAAATGATAATGCCACTTTACAAATCTAGTGCTGACCAGCTACAGCAATCTTGCTACAGTTCAAAGTTATATTTTTATATTAAATCAACCAAGAGGGTATTTTTTCTCACAATTGCTCACTCCTCTCTCTTTTTCCCCCAGTAGCTTAAATCTAATAATAAATATGTATTTTTCTGGTCCTTCGCTTCCCTGCTGTTGTGGATTTGATTATGGTTGTAACCTGACCATTGACAAACTAAATGCCCACTGTAGACTCAAAAGTATATAAAGGAACAAATAATCTGAAGCCTGAAATGAGGGAAGTGCCTTAAATTATTCAAGGCAGTTGCTCTGCCTTTGTGGGATTTTCTTTGTTCTTTCTCTGTTTTTCACACTTTTTTTCCTCTATCTTTCTATGCAATAAAAATGAGATGCTCGCATAGCATGAGTAGTCAGGTTGCACAAACCTCCAAGAGACTGCCGTGAAGCCGCAATCTTTAATCCTCAGGGTTCCACATTAACTAATTCTTCCTTTTTGAAATAATTAAATATGTTCCCTTAAAAGATAAACAGGCCATCTCAGGTGGTACTTCACAAAACCTCCTGCCTTGGAAGCTGGAGAGAAGAAAAGCTTTTCTACATTGGCGGCAATTGTATAGGTATCTAGACTTTTATTTCATCCAAATATCCTCAAAGGCAGGCACAGTTCAAAATGACAAAAGAGCCACTTTTGATTAAGTTTTAGAAATACAAAATACATGTTGTTTACTTTTTAATGTGCATTATGAATCTCATTTTCTCTCATTTAATTTCTGTCATTTTCTTCCTCTATCTAATTTTCCATTCTGTAGCATTTTCCTCAGTCAGCAACACACTTCAGAATCCTCTTTCCTTCTGTTTCGCTCCCCATTCTTATCTCTTTATCGCTCAGGCATTTCTTTTAAGGCATTTCAAAATGAGTTTGAACACAGCTCCGGCTCCATACCTCTGTTCTTACAACATTGCCACAATCAGAAATCTGAGGTGAAGTAGTGTAATTAAAATGGCTGTGTAGCTAGGGAATGCCTTGTTTGCTTTGAGATTCATGGTTTCATCGGATGGAATTATTCTCCATCAGATGGAATTATTGCCTTACCACTCCTCCCAGCTCCTGTATCTCAGGTCCTTTAAGGGAAATGCTAGCTTGTTAGCTTTGCACACACACACCCATCAGAAGGCAGGCTAAACAGACAGACATGAAATGTCCTAATAGTTAGAGCAATCAAGCAATGGAATAGTTTTTCTTCAGAAGTTGTGAATGCTCCATCACTAGAGGCTTTCAAAAAGACAACCGTTTCTCTGAAATGGCATAAAATCTTCTGCTTGAGCAGAGGGTTGGACTAGAAGACCTTCAAGGTAACTTCCAAGTCTATTATTCTATGTTTTATGAAATTAACAAGAGGTTGGTGAATTTATTCCTTCTCTTCAGCAAGGGAGGTGGGATCCTAAGTGTCATACCATTCCTTCCTTTTGTGTGGAGTGGCAGGTAGTATTCTCTGTTGTTTTGGGACTTGTAGCCTCTCAAGTGGGTTCTCTTTGATTGATCTTAAGATGCTTTGAAGAGTAAAAATGGGGACAATAAGCTAGTGAATATATATATATATATATATATATATATATATATATATATATATATATATATATATATATATATATATATATATATATATATATCCCTCTCTCTCCCCCTCTCTTTTTCCAATCTATATTCTCTCTCTGATCTGCTTTCCAATAGTTTTTGCTATTGCAGCTCTAGATTTCTTAATCTATTTCATTCCCCCTCAGCCTACGGTTGTGTCTCTCTATTTCAGTCACTTTAAGATGTGACTGAACTTCAACTTCAACTTCCAGAATTCCAAAATCTCAATTATACTAGTAAATTAGCTTTTGCATTTTTATACTGGTTACTGTCACATCTTTGTTGATGGTAAAAGTACTTATTCTTCCCTTTTCACCACTGTAGGTGGCACCTAGAGAAGTTAAGATTTTTTTAAAAAAATCTGCTTCCTTTGAGTATTATTCCCAATTGGAAAGGGGCAAATATTTTCTTTTAGTTGAAATATGTGACCACTATGAACACAATGTCCTCTATTTGAGATGGAAAGATGCTTCTGTTTTTGGAACATATTTTAGGATTACAGCATCTTCTGGCAATCACAAGTTGCTTTTCTCTTTAACAGAAAGTCGGTTTAAGTTAAAGTAAAAACAAGTCCTTCTAAATGTCAACCAATCTGTGAAGTATGCCATAATCTCATGATTTTCTTTGATCGTTACTTGTCTGAAAATGTGTGCTATAGAAAATAGGAAAACAACAATATAAACTACAGAAGTAAACATTTTCCACTACCTTTACATTCTTCCATCTAACAACTAATAAAGAATTTGAAATACCCAATTAAAATTCTGTTGGTTGTAGCATTGCTTTAGCATCTTTAGCATCTTGTTATTTAATTTATCAAACTTGACATGGCGCATGCTAAATAGCTTCACTATCCCACAACTGACTCTTCCCCCAATATCCCAGTTTACACAATTAATAGCAGATAGAGACAGCACTTTTGAACATATATATCCCTATATAAATACTTTTATATGTATATTATTAGGTGTGGACCTACCACATGAACTACTCTATGTAGCTTTTCACCTGCCAGTAAAAGTACTAACCAAGTAGGACATCTTTCTGTTGTTGATCTCATCAGTGATTACATTCTTAGCTTTCAATGCATCCAGCATCTGTTCATAAAGTATAATCAATGATTGCAATCAATGAGACTTAAGCACACGGTTTAAATACTTAAATGTCATTGATTTCATGAGGATTTAAATATGGCTAATTTTCTTTGGATTGGATAATTTTTGAGGATAATTTTATCCTCAAAAGGAAATAATTCCATTTCCTTTTGAGGATAAAATTATGCCTCTGTAATTCATTTAGCTGGTATAAACAGTTCATTACATGTTCTTGTTATTTTCAGATTTGGAAACAGCTTTGCTATAGCTAGTTCACTGTTTTCCATCCTTCATGTACAGGAAATATGGCATGTTATGATTGGAAGTAAAGGATGGGTTTTGTTTTGTTTTTTAGTTTTTTAGTTATTGTTATTGGTCTGAACCTTAGCAACCATAACAAAGATTTATCATTTGGGGTCTTAGTAAGAACATTCCTGGCACTGATATGCAGAAACTCAACAAACTCCTCACAAGGTAACTGATTCACATTTAAGATTTTTCTTTCATGAAAAGCACCAAATTATTAGTAGTTATTTTTACTGACATGTATGGGAGAACATGTTTGCATGGTCTTTTTTTATATCTCAAGGAACAATATAACTGAGCTGGATTTGTGTCCCTCTGTGGGGGCACCCGCCCTCTGGAATGAGCTACCCCCAGGGATACGACTGATCCCGGACCTCCATACCTTCTGCCGGGCTCTGAAGACTTTTTTATTTCAACAAGCCGGGCTGGGTTAAAAATCTTTTAATTGCTGAATTTTATGGGTAAGGGGTTTTAAATTGGGGAAGCCAATATAAATTTAATTTTGTTTTTATAGTATTTTAATGTTTATATTATATGTTTTTTAATTTTGGCTGTTTACCACCCCGAGTCCTTTGGGACAGGGGGCGGTATAAAAATTTTAAAAATAAATAAATAAATAAATAAATAAATAAATAAATAAATAAATAAATAAATAAATAATTTAGCTACTTCAGCAAGTTACAAGCCTTTTTTGAAGTATGAAAATGTTTGTGCCATAAAGGTAAAGGTAAAGGTTCTTCCGCACATGTGTGCTAGTCGTTTCTGGTTCTAAGGGCGGTGCTCATCTCCATTTGACACCACTGTACAGGGTCTTATTACAGGTGGGGATGAAACAGCATACAGGGGGGAGGTTCAAAAACTATCCACATGGTGCTTAAAAAACAACCTGCACCTGAACATCAGTAAGACCAAGGAGATGGTGTTGGGCTTCCAGAGGAAGAGAGAGGAACCTGCCCCACTTTACATCGAGTGGGGCTGTGTAGAGAGAGTTTTCTCCTTTAAATTCCTGGGAGTCCATCTCAGCGAAGATCTCACCTGGAAAAACAACATGATCCAGAAAGGCCCAACAGAGACTCCATTTCCTTATGGTCTTGTGTTAAAAACAGGGTGGAACAATAACTGATGACCTCCTTTTACCAGTCCACAATAGAAAGCGTCCTCACTTATTGCATCACAGTATGACATGCCAATCTGACATTACAGAAGGTGGTGAGCACATCAGAAAACATTGTGGGTTGTCCCCTGATACCACTAGATGAGATCACTAGGGCTCGCTGCCTTAGAAGAGTGAGGAAAATTCTCAGGGATGACTCTCACCCTGGTCACCACTTCTTTACCCTTCTACCATCGGGAAGGAGATATAGAAGTATAGCCAGCTGCACTGTTGTGACCTAGGCTTCCTGAGTCATTAAAACACACGAGTAGTCCTAAAAATCTCTTTTATTGCAACAGCTGTGAATTACGTTCATTCACAGCTGAGTCCCAATTAGTTGCAAAAAATCTTTCGGGAGAAGTCCTTTGGGATAATCACCAAGCTTTATTTCCCTTGACACTCTGTCAAAGACCTACTTGGCAAAGCCACACGGATTCCAGAATTAACAGAGATGCTGACTGGAACAGAATTAACAACATTGTTTTCCTGCAAAGTGCCCACGTGCCTTTGCTCCTCTTTTAAGCCTTATGGGAGGCGCCAATCATCTCCAGACCTTACTCTTGAGTTATCCCTTTTGTTTTAACTGTTCATACCTTCTGGCAGCTCTGCGCATGTGCACACTACGAACAGGCTCCTCTTGTTCCTCTGCCTCTCTGTTGTCCGACTCTGGAGGCTCCGGAGTCTGCACATCACTCCCAGATGGCCCTGGCCCCATCTCTGCCTCCGACGCAGAGCCCTCGTCCAGGCCTTCCCCAGACTCCAGGACTGGCCCATGTTCCTCCTCAGCCTCCTCACTGTCCGACTCCGCTGCCAGCTCCGCAGGCTGCTGGCAAACCACAACACACACAAATAAGCTGAAGAACTGTTTTTATCCAGGGCTGTCAGACTCCTGAATGAGAAATAACATCATAACTATGTAGTATGATGGACTGCAGGGCCGGCGCAATGTGTAACATGTTCACGCTGGTGCAATAGGACTGGGTGTTTTGTTAATATGATTTATTGGGTTAGGGATTTTTTGTCTTCACTGTGAGTTGTATTGTGTTGGGGGGGGGGTGCACTGAGGGAGTTCAACCAATCTCATTGTACATAATTGTGCACTGACAATAAAGATTTGAATTTCTAAGCCGAAGAGCCCATACTGTCTGAAGATGTCTCTGTGGTCATGTGGTTTGTGATCTACATGACTAAATGCCGAAGGTGCACAGAGGGCTATTACCTTCCCACAAAAATGGTACCTATTTTTCTACTTGCATTTTTTACATGCTTTCTAACTGCTAGGTTGGCAGAAGCTGGGACAACTAATGGGAGCTCACTCCATTACATGGCACTAGAGATTCAAACCGCTAAACTGTTGACCTTCTGATCAACAAGCTCAGTGTCTTAGCCATTGAGCCATCACATCCCTTATTAGTGCCATATTACCTTGCTGAAAACATGATCTTCCATACATGGAGTGTTTTGGCGCTTTGACCAAAAAAGATTTTATTAGATTCCTAGTACCCATCTATTTTCAGATAGCTGGGAGGATCGAGAAGAAACTCCAAATCCAGAAGAGAAGGTATGAGCAAACTCATAAAGAAATTAAAGTTCCTAGAGTTTCCAGAAATCATACAGTGACATAAGTATGTCATATGGTCTCTGACTTCAGATTTTCTTTACATTTTCCCCTTCAGATTTTCCCCTATATTTTCTTTTCAAGAGTGTCCTCCTTTCTTTCTAAAATTCAAATAACAGTTTAGCCTTGATTTGTTCCTTGATTTGACACCACAAATGACAGCCCAAAATATATATGTCACATTCAGAGAGTTTCAAAGGGTCAGAGCATGAAGAACATTATATACTCAGTGTTCAAATTCAGAATTGCCTGGGCATCATCCTGTAGCTATTGGAAGGTCATTCAGAGAAATGCAGAAAGACATAAAGAAAAAAACAGTCGATGAATTTCAAAACGTTTGCCAATCATTTATAACCCTTCTATTTATATCTTGTTTTTCTACAATTTATATGCAGAGTTTCTTACCTTATGAAATATATCAAATGTAAGTACAGTTATAACTATGCAACAACCTCAAAAACCAAAAACCAAATCTGCAGTCTTTCAAGGAGGCATAAAGTGAAAGTAATAAAGTTTTTTAATTAACCTGGCATCTGTTGGAAGATGAACTCTGCCAAGCATGATCCTGATTTGCTTTGCTGACATCTTTCTCCTATCAGAGGTGGAAGAAGACACAAAAAGATCCTTGACCTGAATCTAACTAGGAAACATTTAGTGAAGGAGTTGAATGTAACAAAAACATTGCAGGGGAAATAGCCATCCCCTGGAGCTTTCAGTAATAAAAGCGCTATTGTCATTCCTGATTTTAAATGATTGCTAGAAAATTTCTCCTTCTCTTGGAAAGGTTTGCAAAAACTTACACACCCACTTACTTTGTGCACAACATTTGCTAGTGCTTTTAAAAGGCAATTTGTATAGCCAACTGCTATAAAAGCATTCCTCATGACTTAATTTTATATACAAATTCCTATATCCTGTATCATGTTGTTGGAAGAAATGTGGGTTCAGTTCCAAGTGGGGAAAAAGACACTGGAAACATGGAGACTGCTTGGAAAGATGGTTTAATGGTGGACAGGAATCACATGGCTTGAGTTCCTGTACAGAAAAGGCGATCACATGCTTCAAGATGTTGGGTGAAGAAGAAAGGGAGAAAAGGGCCAAGATGCTGAGAGTGCCTTGGTTTTATGCTCTCTGTTATGCCCCACCTCAGAGTTTCCTGTTCCTGTAGAAGAAATGTATCCTGATTGGTTGTGAGACTCCCAGGGGGCGGGGGTCTTAGCTAACTTTGTAGGTTGTCTCCCAAGCTTGCTTGAGCCTTGCCATGTGATGGGTTTCTGTTGCTAGTGAGTTTCTGTTGCTAGATGGGTCTTTTTGTGTTGCAGATGATGGTCCATTGACAAAGATGGGGGGAAATGAGTGAGCTTGTCTGAGGCCTTAATGGCCCATTGACAAAGGTGGAGGAAATGAGTTTCTGCCTCTGGCCCATTGACAAAGGTGGGGGTAGGCAGGAAGCTGCTTTGTCTTTAAAACATGTTTCTCCATTTCTCATCCAGGGAAATATAATATCCTGCCTTTTTAATATTTTCTAAAATATTTCATTCTTCTAGGAGAGGGGTGAGTGCTAACTTCCTACAATGTATTTACCCATCAATCAGAGTAGAGCTGGAAGGCACCTTTGAGGTCTTCTAGTCCAATTTCCTGCTCAAGCAGGAGAGCCTGTAACATTTCACACAGGTGATTGTCCAGTCTCTTAAAAACTTCCAGTGATGAAGCACCCATAACTTCTAAATGCAAGCTGTTGCACTGGTTAATTGTTCACACTGTTTCTCCTTAATTCCAGATTGCTTCTCTCCTTGATTAATTTCCATTCATTGTTTCTTATTCCTGCCCTCTGGTGCTTTGAAAATAAGTTGACCCCATCCTCTTTGTGCCAACCTCTCAAATACTGGAATACTGCTATCATGTTCCCCCAGTCCTTCTTTTCTCTAGACTAGCCAAAACCAATTTCTGCAATCATTCTTCATATGTTATAGTCTCCAGACCTTTAATCATCTTAGTTGCTCTTCTTTGCACTTTTTCCAAAGTCTCAACATATTTTTTTATAATGTGGTGAACAAAACTGGATGCAGTATTCCAGGTGTGGCCTTACTAAGGCTTTATAAAGTGGTACTAATACTTTATGTGATTTTGATTCCATGACTCTGTTTATACAACCAAAGATTGTATTAGCTTTTTTGGCTGCTGCCACACACTGCTGGCTCAATCATCCACTAAAACTCCAAGGTCCCTATCACAGTTATTGTTTTGAGCCACATTTCGCCTCATCTGTACTTGTAACTTTGGTTTTTCCTGCCTAAGTGTAAAACCTTGCTTTTCTGCACATTGAATTTCATTTTGTTAGACAGGGCCCATTGTTTAAGTCTGTCACAATAATTTTGGTTCCTGAGCTTGTCTTCTGGGGTGTTGGCTATTCCTGCCAGCTTAGTGTCATCTGCAATTTTGATGAGGTCCCCTTCATCTAAGTCTTTAATGAAGATATTGAAGAGTACTGTGCTTAACATGGAACCTTGTGGTACCCCACTGCTTATTTCCTTCCATGTAGATCTGGTACCATTAAGGATAATTTGTTGAGTATGGTTTGTCAGCCAGCTACAAATCCATCTGGTGGTGATGTTGTCTATCCCACAATTTTTTTGCTTACCAAGAAGTAGCTTGTGCTCTACATTGTTTTTTGCCAAATCATTTTTTTATTTTTATTTTTTTTAAAAAAGAAAAATAGAACATACAAACATCATTCGTTCAATCAAGTACAGACAGTACATCAGTCGGTTTGCATCCCTAGCGCCCTCTCCTCTCTTCACAATATCACTACATATCCAAAACTTATTCTTATGTAAAATATATCAGTGTGCTCTACATTGTTGAATGCCTTGCTGAAGATTAAGTATAATATGTCCACAGCATTTTGCTGTGGTACTAATTTAGTCACTTTGTCAAAAAATGAAATAAGATTGATTTGGCAAGATCTGTTTTTAACAAACCCATGCTGGTTTTTAGTTATAATTTTAATTGTTTCTAGATGTTCACAGTTAAATAATAATAATAATAATAATAATAATAATAATAATAATAATAATAATAATAATAATAATAATAATAATAATAATAATAATAATAATAATAATAAATCTTTTCCAGTATCTTCCCAAGTATTGATTAAGCTGATTGGTCTGCATTTTCCTAGGGCCATTTTTTCTTCCTTTTTTGAAGATGGGCACCACATCAGCTCTTTTCCAATCTTCAGTTCATGCCATTCTTAAAAAAGATGTTCTTTTTGATCACTGCATTACTGTATTTTAAAAGTTGAAGCTCTAAAGTCTAAACTGTCTGTTTTATACTTCTATTTGAACACTAAAAGCTTATCTAATTGATGATAACCTTTGGATTTCACATTTAGTTTATTCCAGGCACTCACATCAGAAGACATAATCTAAAGTCCTCTCTACTAAAACTCCTAAGAACATGTTCATGAAAGAGAATGTGAGATCTGAGTATAGCCTTCAAAATAGATTAAAGGATGAAATGACAATTTAATGTTCCTGAGAGAAAAACAGCAAAAATCTTAGTATGTGAGAGTTCAAAACTAGTACAAAGGAGGATTCTTAGATATAATTTTCAGTATAAATAGAGGCTGGACAGCCAAGAAGGCTGTATACTCTGAGACAAACTGAAATTTGTATTGCTCACTTGAGATGCTGTTAGAACTAATGTGGTATAGAGATTAAGATTTTGTGTTCAAGTGTATTCTTGACTATGCAAGTTCCTTTGACCATTTGTTATCTCTCAGCCCAAACTATCTAAAGGCACTGTTATTGTGAGAAAAATGTGGAGTGTCATATTTGTCACCATGCATTTTTGAAAGAAAGGCAGAATATAAATCTAACAAATAAATTACATTAGCTATCCAACTTCTTACAAAGATGATGCTGGTGGATACTCTTTTGGGTACTGAACTCTACTGGTGAAATTTTCTTCCTTGGCTGTTTAAACTGCTTTATTATGCATTGATCATCTCTTAAAAGATCTGATGGTTCTCCCAGGTCTTGGCCTAGTATTAATGGAGCTCTTCTGGGATGTGTTTTGTGTGTTACTGTTGGACTACCGGCTTGTTCTTGTTCTTCTTTTAAATGTTCTTTATTTTGTTTCTGATTTATGATATTATCTTTTTCTTGTTATGTTGCGAGCTGCCCAGCATGGGCATGGAGTGGGCTGGTACCTACAATGAATAATTTCACTTACCAGTAAATTAAATGAAATTAAACTTCTGTTACTACATACACACTCAGTTGTGGATACCACAGTTGCAATGACAGCAGTAGTTCCTTCATTGTTTCCTCCTTGATTTCCTCCCTTTTTAGTCTCCCCGGAGACTCAGGGCAGCTTACAGTGCGTTAAGCAATAGCCTTCATACTTTTGTATATTTTTATACAAAGTCAGCTTATTGCCCCCACAAACTGGGTCCTCAATTTACCTACCTTAGAAAGGATGGAAGGCTGAGTCAATCTTGAGCCTGGCGAGATTCGATCTTACTTTAATTGCAGACAGCTAGTGTTAAATTACAGTGCTTAGTCTGTTGAGCTATCCAGGCTCCTTGATGGCCTTCTGGAGAATGTTGAAAACAAAACGTCTAGAATTCTACAATTATCTAGGGAATTTTAGCCTTTTATCTTTATGTTTACCTTATTGTTCTTTCTATCTTGCTTTACTTGGCCTTACAGCTTCTTTTATTTGGTTTACTCTGTTTTAAGACTTACAATATATGCTTTATGGTAGATGTTTTATTGTTTCCTCATTAAATAAGCCATTGAGAATTGTTTGGACTGGGATGGGATGGAATAGAAATGGAAGAAATAAATATCGTATTAACAGCATCTTTAAGTTCATAGTTATGCTCATTGTTACCAAACTGGCAAGGTTTTGTGTACTCTAAGAGCTCATCCACACAGCCTCCTTACTCTATCTCTCTTTGAGATGGCTCACTTATCAATTGGTACAAATGTATCCTCACGGAAAAGCCTCCATCTCAGTGACAATTCACTATGGTGGACTAAAACAAGTTCTGCAGAAAAATGCTATTTTTCATGGGAAATAGAATGAAACCCTGATAACACTTTAATGCACATAAGAGAAGTGGAACCTTTAATCATCTGGATGAATGATTGTGTTTGTTTTTGTCAGCAATTTTTCTATGGTTGCCAAAGGGACTGGATACATCCTCAGAATAGGCTGCTTCTAGGTACATGTATAGGAGATCTATCTCACATCTGCCACAAGCACAGAAATCCAAGATGAAGAAAGGAAAGAAGGAAAACCGAAGTAGGAGAGAGGCAACATTTAGAGAAGAGAAAGGCAGGATTCCACCTGCAAGTTTTATCATCAATGTATTTTGGAAAACTTTACTATTGCTACTGCTGTTGAATAGAATAGAATAGAATAGAATAGAATAGAATAGAATAGAATAGAATAGAATAGAATAGAATAGAATAGAATAGAATAGAATAGAATAGAATAGAATAGAATTTTTTATTGGCCAAGTGTGATTTGTCAAGGAATTTGTCTTGGTGCATATGCTCTCAGTGTACATAAAAGAAAAGATACATTCATCAAGAATCATAAAGTACAACACTTAATGATAGTCATAGGGTACAAATAAGCAATCAGGAAACAATATCAATATAAATGGTAAGGATACAAGCAACAAAATTACAGTCATACAGTCATAAGTGGGAGGAGATGGGTGATAGGAACAATGAGAAGATTAATAGTAGTGCAGACTTAGTAAATAGTTCGACAGTGTTGAGGGAATTATTTGTTTAGCAGAGTGGTGGCATTCAGGAAAAAAACTGTTCTTGTGTCTAGTTGTTCTGGTGTGCAGTGCTCTATAGCATCGTTTTGAGGGTAGAAGTTGAAACAGTTTATATCCAGGATCCAGGATGAGGGGTCTGTAAATATTTTCACAGCCCTCTTTTTGATTCGTGCAGTATACAGTCCTCAATGGAAGGCAGGTTTGTAGTAATTGTTTTTTCTTCAGTTCTAATTATCCTCTAAAGTCTGTGTCTGTCTTGTTGGGTTGCAGAGCCAAACCAGACAATTATAGAGGTGCAGATCACAGACTCAATAATTCCTCTGTAGAACTGTATCAGCAGCTCTGCGCTACTATTAATAGTAGTGCTACACTTGCCTGGTGTTATGCAACCAGATGATCAAAGGCTTAAATTGCAGTAGGCACTTATTCTAAAAAGTGAAAAAAAGAAGAATCATTTTGGTAGCATCCAAAATAATCTGAATACTTTATCTTGCAGTAACTTTGGGGGATGGAGGATTTGCATTAAAAATGTACCCTATCTAAAGAGTCCAGAAGCCATTCAACTGATTGGGTAGACTAGAATGCTTTTGTTATAATAAAATGATGTCAATCTGAAATTTATTTATAATCGTGGACAATCTACAAAATGGAGGAGTAGCACTTAGATTCCTATTAGGTGAACAGGACACTGAAAGACATGCATTTATTTTGGCATCTTAAGAGCCTCTCCTGCAAAAAGCTTTGTTGCTCCATACAGCAGGGACTCTCTGTGTATCGAGTCTCCCTTTTCCAAATGATCATTCAAATGATTAGGGATGGAGTTAGTTTTTATGGACAAGAACAAAGACAAAAATGGAAGAAAATGTAGCCAAAAAAAAGGTAACGCTGCAATTCTAAAATACACTTTTCCTTTCAAAGATCCTGCTGTAAATAGCAATCAAAGGAGAAGAGAACTCAGATGATAAAATTATGGATGTAAGAATTTCTACAGTAAGACTTTTCAATCTTCCCAGACCTGGATCTTTTTAAAGTTAATGATTTTTTACCATTTATAAAATGCAGATTCCCTATTTCTGTCTTTATATATTAAAGCAATACTTTGCTGTTGGTGGGATTTATTGTTATTATTATTATTATTGTTATTGTTATTGTTATTATTATTATTATTATTATTATTATTATTATTATCATCATCATCATCATCATCATCATCATCATCATCATAATCATCATCATCAATCATTTTCCAGCCAAATTAAAAAGCATTTGCTAGCCTCCTAAAATGTTAAAAATTAGGAGGCTAACAAATGCTTTTTAATTTGGCTGGAAAATAAAATGGTTAATTATGTTATCAAAGTATATATTGATTGGAAAATACTAGCTCAGTCTAGAGATAATTGGGAGTACATAATTTTGATTTTTGCCTTTTTGGAAAGCTCATCTTTCCTGGAATAAATGACCTTTATAATACTATGCCTAATCCTTTCAGATCTTTAAAATGTTCAATATAATTTAATAGAAAGTTTCTAGATTTTGCATAGTAACGTAACATGACAGCACTGTTTGAAATGCAAAAAAAATTCTCCAGGAATCAAATATATTGTAATGACTTTACATATTGCTGCCAACTTTTTATTGTAACTGCTAAATGACATCTAAAAATATGCTGCAAATCAGTAGTAAAGGTAAATAGAACCCACCCCTGCTTTCAATACATTTTCATTAGGCCCAGCTACAATAGTCAGGGTTGTGGCAGCTTTGGTCTAAAACGTAAAGAAGATAATTATTTAGGGAACACTGAATGATGAAGTTCCAGCTTACCCCGTTTCAGAATCCTGCAGGTGAGATATAAATCCCAGCAACCCTGCAGATAGAATATAAATCCATTCCATCTCTATATTCTAAAATATGTTAGTATTATTACTTTAATAATTACTTGTTATCCTTTTATAATACAGTAACTGTGGTTTTCTACTTATTGTTTTACTCAATTGTATGCTGTCCAGAGACACTTTGTGTGATGGATGGCCATACAAAAGAGAAGGGGGGAGGGAGGGAGAGGGAGAGAGATAGATAAATGGACAGGTACATGTACAGACCAACAAAAGAATTTGGTCTTCTGTTGTGAAACTGCTTTAGATCACAAAGAAACTCCTGGATCATGGGGATGATGACCCTAAGCGCTATCTTTAAAAGCACAATTTGATTACCTATAAATCAGGGCAGTGATTTTATTTTCCAGCAGTCTTAGCACATATGGGATCGTTGTGAATGACAGAAGAGTAAATCAAAAGTAAGTAGGTAGGTAGGTCTCAGGAGTGAAATCCAGCAGGTTCTGACAGATTCTGGAGAACCGGTAGCGGAAATTTTGAGCAGTTCAGAGAACCGGTAGCAGAAATTTTGAGTAGTTTGGAGAACCAGCAAATACCACCTCTGGCTGGCCCCAGAGTGGGGTGGAAATGGAGATTTTGCAATATCTTTCCCCCAGGAGTGGGGAGGAAATGGGGATTTTGCAGTATCCTTCTCCTGGAGTGGGTTGGGAATGGAGATTTTGCAGTATTCTTCCCATGCCACGCCCACACCATACCCACCAAGCCATGCTCACAGAACCAGTAGTAAAAAAATTTGGATTTCACCATTGGAAGGTAGGTAGGTAGGTAGGTAGGTAGGTAGGTAGGTAAGTAGGTAGGTAGGTAGGAAGGAAGGAAGGAAGGAAGGAAGGAAGGAAGGAAGGAAGGAAGGAAGGAAGGAAGGAAGGAAGGCTTTCATCAGACTGTAAGCTCTTAGCAGTGTTTGAGGAAATCAAGAAAAGAAAAGCAAAATATTTTAAGCAAATTAAAATGCATTACTTTTAAGTTTGCTACAGTAGTTTGTAAATAATCTTAAAAGGCAAAAAATGCTTGTTTTGTACAAAGAAGTAAGAGGAACAAGCAGCACTGATCAGAACTGGATCATGAGGATAGATTCGCAGTTAGGTTGAAAAATCACCTTTCTTTTGCTTCAGTATTTCAGTAATGCTTGCAACAATCTCAGTTTGTTTACATTGTTATCACCACCTACTAAAATTATTTCTCCCAATGTATCCATTGTAACATCATAACATGAAAACTAGCATAGAACAATCACCGAATTATTCTTGATTAGCTGGGGTCCCTATGACAGTGCTCTTCATCAGTAATCCAAGAAAGTGATAACAGCAGTAACAGAATGGAAGGTTAATTGTAGAAGAAAACAGTTAATATGTTATGAAATGACATATGAACCAAATCAAAAGAAGATGAATATTTTCACAATCAAAGAATCTGTAGGGAATCTTTTTCTGTCTCTCTGCTTTGCAAAATAGCTATTTTTGTCCCTAAAGTTTAACTAACAATGTTAATTGCAATTACTTCCAGGAAAGGAGGGAACCTCCTGTAAATTGTTACATGTTATTTTTTTGTTTTACTTTATTGTTCAGTTAAGAAAGAAACTGTACTGGTACGCACTTTGTAAAATTTTCCCAGGAAAAAAAGGCTTCCCTTTTTAAAATTCCCTTTGTTAATCATTGCTTTTGAAAATATTTGCCAGGAACATTTGCATGGTTGTCCTTACTTGAGTTACTACTGTAACTACTCACACCACCTGCTGGGATTCAACATCATCACTCATTGTTTTCAATCAAAATGGTCACAGATTGAAGCAAGCAAATTCATCTTCTTAATGGAGCAGGGTCAACATCCTTGGAACAGTATGATCCATTACTTTTAAGAGTATGGGGGAAATATCCCTATAAAATATGTTAACTAGTTTAGCTAGCTATTGGAAATCAGCATTTGTGCATGAGCTCCAACTTCCCATTCAGAAAAGAAACTCAAAAGAGATAGATTTCAAGTCTGGCCATAATATTTATTTTCCTTTATCTATCAAAAAAGTTATTTATAGCTCACAAAGCTAAATGCATGCCCATTTCAAACATCACATATACTTTTAAGCATTGGTTTAAACAGTACAATTTTAATCTGTTTTAACCGCAATAATACATGCGTGAACAACCGCTTTAAACTCAATGTAAATCGTTATAAACTTGACTGTAAAAAATATGATTTCTGTAATAGAGTTGTCAAAGTCTGGAATGCCCTACCTGATTCAGTTATCTCAGCTACAAATTTTCACAGTTTCAATCACAAATTGACTTCCGTGGACCTTACTTCATACTTAAGTGATCAGTAGAGGGGGCGTGCATAAGTGCACTAACATGCCTATCAGGGTGGGTTCTACTTACCTTTACTACCAGTTCGCAACAGGATCGTTTCTGCGCATGCGCAATGACGACATCCGGGTGGGTGGGCAAAGCTTCCCCCCAGTTTTACTACCGGTTCACAAGAACCAGACTGAACTGGGGGCAACCCACCACTGATGCCTATCATCCCTGTCATTGTATTTTTATTCTCCTATTCTTGTTCTTTGTCTGAGAAATTCCAATAAAATAAAAATAAAAATAATAAAAATTCTAGGTATGCTCATTTGGCAATGCACCCCTTAATTTCTTGGAGCTTATTACAAGCCAAATGTGTACAAAGTCACAGCCTAAGCAGATTTCAGATAAATATTTTTCAGGGTTTTACATGCCACCTCTAGCACTCTCTCTCAAATTTATTCACTAAATATAATAAATATCAGAAATCTATTCAGCAAGTGTAGAGCCACAAAATAAACATTAGAGATTGGAATGATTTCCTGCTTGGTAATAGCTTTGGACTGCAAAATGTGGGATGTATTCCTAGTCTGCCTTTTACGGTTACGTTTTTGGTAGGTTGGGCTGTATTATCTTTTTGTGTGAAGACAGATGCAAGGAATGAATTGAACAGCTCTGCTTGCTCTCTACTGCCTGTTACTTCCTTGGCATCTTCCTTGCTATCTTAGTAGTCTAATTATTTCTTTGGCTTTTTTCTTGTTTTTTATAGGTTTTTTTATAGGTTGAAAGATTATTATTATCTCTTTTATTCATTAAACATGAAATTCAGTCAACTCAACATTTAAAACTGCATCACAAATATCATTGACTGGCACTGATGGTTGATACGGGTTGCTGCCAACTTTGCGAAGGTTGGAGACCGGACGAAAGTTATCCAATATAGTTGGATCCAAGGCAGGTTTCTTGAGGAGGGGTCTCAACACCGCTTCTTTCAGAGCGGCAGGGAAGATCCCCTCATCCAAGGATGCCATTATTACTGTCTGGATCCAATCGCGTGTCACCTCACGGGCCACATAAGCTAGCCAGGAGGGACACAGGTCCAGTATACATGTGGTATATCCAGTATACACATGGTGGCACTCAACCTTCCCATGATCCTGTCCACTTCCTCAGGGGTGACAGGATCGAACTCTTCCCAAATCACAAGACTAGCTGCCTCCTCACCATCAGACCCTGCCCAGTCAGAGTCCAAGCCATCCTGAATCTGAGTGATCTTATCCAGCAGATGCTGACTAAACTCCTCCACGCGTCTCTGCAAAGGGTCGTCCCCTGCCTTCCAATTTAGGAGGGAGTGGGACACCCTGAACAGGGCAGCCAGGTGATTATCTGCGGACACGATGACGGCAGAGAAGTATGCTGGCTTCGCTGCCTCCATCGCCACCAAATAGGATCGTGTAAATGATCTCAGCTGGGAACGGTCAGATTTGGAATGGCTGGCTCTCCAACTGCTCTCTAGGTCTCTCCTACAATGCTTCATCTCCCGGAGCTCCTCCGTAAACCAAGGGGCCAACCGGGATCTGCGTCGAGTCAGAGGCCGCAAAGGCACGACACAGTCGAGTGCCCCGGAGGCCGCCTTTTCCCAGGCATCCACCAGAGCCTCGACCGGGGCGTGGGAGAGAGAGAGTGGTATTGTCCCAAGCTCTGTCTGGAACCTCTCTGGGTCCATCAGGCACCTGGGATGGAACCAGATGGTTGGTCCCACATCCCAGCGGGGAGGGGGTTGGCATTCAGGAAGCCTAGCCACAGGAGATGATGATTGGTCCATGACAGGGGATGGATAACTGATACTCCCCCACCGAAGTCATCCTGCCACTGTTCCGAGATAAAAACAAGATCGGGGGTGTGCCCCCCTTCATGAGTTGGGCCCTGAATTATCTGGGTCAGGCCCATGGCTGCCATGGAAGCCATGAACTCCTGGCCGCCCCCGATGCTCCACCCAGGGATGGCAGATTAAAGTTCCCCAGAACAATAAGTTTAGGGAACTCAACCACCAACTCCGAGAGAGCATCGAGCAGCCCGGGCAGGGCTGTTGATACGCAGCTGGGAGATAGGTACGCAATCAACAGGCCCAACTGCCCTTGCAGACCCCATCTCATAAGGAGGGACTCACACCCGTCTATCTGAGGAAAAGTGACCTCCCACGGGCCAAGGGATTCCTTAATAACAACTGCTACCCTCCCACCCCTACCCTGGGCCCTCGGCTGGTGTAGCACCAGAAAACCTGGTGGGCAAAGTTCAGTCAGAGGGACCCTCCCTCCAAGCCCAACCAGGTTTCTGTAATGCAAGCCAGGTCTGTGTTCTCCTCCTCAATCAACTTGCGGATGAGGGGAGCTTTGTTAACCACAGACCTGGCATTAAAATAAACCAGCCTAAGGCCAGGGACCCTCTCTCTCAAACCCCCAGGGAGTCAGATAGAACCAAAAGGGTCGGAGCATGCCACCGCTCGAAGATAGCGGGGTGTGTGTGTGCTCCCAAGCACCGATATGGCCCTCTGTTTATCCACCTGCCGCCATTCCCAATCACAACCAGAATCAAAGTCCCCACCCTCTCCCCTTATATTTAAAATATAAATATAAAATCTTATATTTTTTTGAACCCCGAAATAAATGCTTGGCCTTATTTTTAGGGAAGTCTTATTATTTTGGGGTGTAAGGAGCAAGACGAGGCTCCTCTTGCCATCTTATCTAATTTCCAGCTCTGTCTTCCTAGCCCTAACCTGAAGAAACGGTGGGGACTGGCTCTGCATGTGATTAAATATTTTCGGCGAGGGCTTATTTTCAGGGAGGGCTTATTTTAGCACATGCGCTCAAAAGCCTGATTGGGCTTATTATTAGGGGATGTCTTATTTTTGGGGAAACAGGGTATTATTATTATTATTATTATTATTATTATTATTATTATTATTATTATTATTATTACTATTAACATTTGTTGCAGTATTTCATACTGAGCCTTAGCTTTCCGGACTTCATCCTTGCAAATTTGGGCTATTTGCTGGTATTCTGCTTTATGTATGTTCCCCTTTCTATTTTTTGTATTTTTTGTATTTTCCTATATATTAATTTGGAAGTTAAAAAAAAGTTTGAACAATTGTATTTTACAATGACAAGTTTGAATTATAATTATTCAAATAATAGTAATATTTTAGAAGTCTCTGGGAACTGTATCCAAGTTTGGGGGTGTATATGTCACTCTGGAGGCCCAAATGGAGATGTCCAACTGAGGTCATGACACTAACATATATAAGGGCTGTGGAGGCAGAATTAGCACATCACCGCAAGGTTTGCATTCCTGATGGTCTAGTAAAATAAGACAGAGCAGTATCTTTGATTTTCTCCCACCAAACAGCTACAAAAGCCAGAAATCTAATAATCTCCCATTCTATTTCAGTAGACACTGAATTGAGAATGAGCTCTGAAACATACTTTGCAATGCTTGATGCTTTGTAATAAAAAGTGTGATGCTTCATACTTTCATATGGGAATGCGTTTAGGGAAGAACATTTAATAAAAAAGATTCTCCTATTTTTCCTGCTTTTTATAATCTCCAGTGCTCTTATGTGGCATCATACTCAATATTTCAAAACTAAAAATACCTTGCTTCATCCAGGCATGAACCTTCAGGGAGAGTTGAGTATCACCATCTAATTTGTCTGGTCACTAGAGCAATTAATCTTTAGATCCTTAAATTTCAAAACAATTCCTATATTCTCCAACAGTTTCAACAGGAGGATTTGCTTAAACAATGGCTTAAAAGATTTATTAATGACTGATGAAGAAACAAAATAATTGTACTTTGCCAGTTTGATGCACAGCATGTAGCTTGTTCCCCCTGTGGAGTATTGATGCTTCTAGCTCAGTTCACAAAAAGTAATTCAAAAGTCTGCCAATGAGTCAGATCTGCTTTTCCCCCCTCCCCCATTGGGCATGTTAGGTATGTGTGGCCCGCCAGTGGATCTGGCAGCAAATTCGGACAGTGAGGAGGTTGCGGAGGAACATGGGCCAATCCTGGAGTCTGGGGAAGGCTCTGATGAGGGCTTTGCATCGGAGGCAGAGAGTGGGCCACAGCCGTATGACAGTTATCAGCTGCCTTTGGAGTCAGACATCAGTGAGGCAGATGAACAACTGGAGCCTGTTCCCAATGTGCACATGCACAGAGTTGCCAGATGAAGGGAGCAGCTAAAGAACAAGGGTCGACTTGGCAGTAAGGCCACAGGTGGACAATGAATGGCCCCTCCCAGAGGGAATAAAAGAGGAGCGAAAGGGGAGTGGAGTTTGCAGGAGACAATTAGTTCATTACTGCATTCTTGCCAAATATTGCGGCATCTGAAAGATATTGACCTGGCCACTCTCCAAGCCTTGTAAAGGTCAGTAATTGTGAACTATCTTGAAAGACTGTGGGAGAGGAAAGACTTTGCCAGAGAGGAATTCACTGAAAATTAAATAAAAGGGGTTTATTGGGACGAGGACCTGGCTTCATGCTGCTTGGGAAGCCTAGGTCAGAACATTAGGGCAGATTTCTAGGTAGGTCCCATGATGAAGCCAAGGTGGACTAGACTGGAGGACTAGAGTGGGGGAGGACAAAAAAGGAGCCACTGGTCAGGAACAAAACCAGGACACAACATACCTATTACATAAAATTGTTATCCAAATTATTGCAGAAGATTATTCACAGTTTATCTATAAATGTATGACTATTCCAGAACTTGAAAATACTTGACTACTCATGGAAATCCTCTAAATATATTGCCTGGAACAACCGTAAATATTCCAGAGGATTTCCCAGTTTAAAGCCAATTATTCTTGATATGGTAGTCAGTAAGTGAAGCTGAATCCAGATTAAATGATGCACTGCTGGCATATTATGATGTGACTAGGAAGCAGCATAATCTATCTGGCACAGGAGTACACCTGTTCCCCAGATATAAAATCCATGTCTCTGAATTGCTTTATGAGAAGGATTTGGAAGCTTCAATTTGGACCTGACGGTGATTTGATTTAATTTCAGAATTAAATCTATTTCATTCAACTCATGGAATCATGGAATCTGATTGGACAGTTCAGTTAAATTGACATTGGATCACAACCAATCCATATACCTCTAATATTAAGTGATGGCATGAACTAGCTTTCAAAGTAAATCATCTAGATCAGGGTGGGTTCTAAAATTTTTTACTACCGATTCTGTGGGCATGGCTTATTTTGTGGGCGTGGCTTGGTGGGGGAGTAATGTGACTGGGTAGGCATGGCCAACTTTTTGGTTTTTTAACTTTAAAGGCATTTTTTCTACAACCTTAAAAGGTTGCAGAAACCAATCCTTTGAAAAGCCTCTGCTGATCAGGCAACTCAGCTGATATGATCAGAGGCTTTTCAAAGCATTTTTTTTACCACCTCTTTGGCCGAAGAGATTGCAGAAAACAATGCTTTGAAAAGCCTCTGCCGATCAGGCAATTCAGCTGAGATCGTCAGAGGCTTTTCAAAGCATTTTTTTTACCACCTCTTCGGCTGAAGAGGTCGTAGAAAAAATGCTTTAAAAAGCCTCTTACGATCCCAGCTGAGCTGCGGGATAATCAAAGGCTTTTTTTTTTTTTACTTTTAAAAGCATTTTTTCAGCCAAAGAGGTTATAGAAAAAATGCTTTTAAAAGTAAAAAAAAAAAAGCCTCTGATGAGTAAGGGGGGTAAGTGAGCGGCGACCTGGCCGGGGACCGGTTTGGGGGCATGGCCAGACAATGTTATTACCGGTTCTCGGAACTACTACAAATTTTTACTACTGGTTCTTGTGAACCGGTGCGAACCGGGAGCAACCCACCACTGATCCAGATTAGTGGAGAAAGGTTCCTTTCCCCAGGATCAGAAGCATGATGTTTTAAATATTATTCAGTGGAGAACAACTAGTTAGATAGATCTTTTCTCTGATCTTGCACATTGTCTGAATTATGACTTAATCAAGGAGAGAAACAACCTAGAACTAAGGAGAACTTTCCTGACAGTTAGAGTGGAAGCAAGTCAGTGGAACAAGTTGCCTCCAGAAGTTGTGAATGCTCCAACACTGGAAGTTTTTAAGAAGACATTGGACAACCATTTGTCTGAAATGGTATAGGGTTTCCTGCTTGAGCAGGGTGTTGGACTAGAAGACCTCTAAGGTCCCTTACAATTCTATTATTCTGACTGAAGTGCTAAATCTAATGATTTTTGTGAATATTTTTGCAGCTATTTGAGTTATAGCACAATGGTACAAACTACATCATTTGTAGTAATTGGCATCATTATGCAAAAATAGGATTGCCAACGTCCGATGACGGATATTGGCACAAGAAGAAGAATGCAAATGACAAATTATTATTAATGTGTTAAAATAATAACCATATACTTGAATATATTAATTTAGCTGCTATATCTAGTGCAAATAGTGCGGACATGACAGTTTTTTAAAGGGGTAGATAAGGTCTGACAGATGTCCAGTCCATAACCTGGCCTATTTTAGTTGCAATCTGCTAAATGGTAATCTGTTAAAGTTAGATTTCATTGTTGCTATAGAATTTCATTTACAAGTACAGAGAGAAAGATCTCTCTCTCTCTGTGTATACACATATACATACCATATACACACACACAGGGCATACCATAAATCAGACCCCATATACAATTTATTGCCTTAAATGTTCAGATTAGTTGCCATTTTCTTGTAAGCACTTATTCTTTTTTTTTTTTTATTGGGCACTTATTCAATTTTTTTATTGAGTTTTAAACAGAGATATAAAGACAATACAAAAAATACAAAGACATTACAAAGACAAACGGGTTCCCACCACCAACCTACCCACACTATACTTTACATATATGTTTTGGTCATCATCAGAATATATATTGCTTTATAAGTTAATATATACGTAATACATTGTCAATTCAGATGTTTTAGATTAGAAATAATCTTGCATCTCCTCTTTATTTAGTTGTTTCCGGTTTTATTTTTTCTACCCTATATTCTTTCATCTATATTTGTACTGATTTTCTTTTCCAGCCATTGATACCACTGGTGCCACACAAGATAGAATTCACTTTCTTCTTTATCTTGGAGTTCTAGAGTCAGTCTATCCATTTCGGCACATTCTGTTATCTTTGAGATTAGTTTGTCTTTGGTTGGGAGTTGATCTGATTTCCAATTTTGCGCAAACAGTAACCGTGCTGCTGTCAAGATGTGTATGATGAGGTATTTTGTCTCTTTGTTGTGTTGTGTTGTTATCATTCCAAATAAAAAAAATTCTGGAGTGTTTTCTACTTGTTGGTTTATTATTTCTTCAATGATTTCCTTTGTGTCCTTCCAGTATTGTTGGGCCTTTGTACATTTCCACCAGGCATGGTAGTATGTCCCCTTTTTTGTTTTGCACTTCCAACAGCGTGGGGAGGTGTTTGGATATATTTTGGCTAGTCTGGCTGGTGTTAGGTGCCATCTGTAAAACATTTTTATGAGGTTTTCTTTGTAGGGTATGGCTCTTGTCATTTTGATGTTCTGTTTCCACAATTTCTCCCAGTTTGCCAGTTGGATGTTGTGCCCTATGTCCCTGGCCCATCTTATCATATTTTCTTTTACTGTTTCTTCCAGTAATTTATATCTAAGTAAGTAGTTATATAATTTGGTTATCATTTTTTGTTCTGGGCCTTGTAAAATCTTATCCAATTCGTTCAAATTATTCGAGATTCCATATTGCTTTTTGTCTGCTATGTGTCTTGAGTGTATTTGAGTATAGGGCCACCAATCGATATTTGTGCCGGAGTTTTGGAGTTGCTGTCTTGAAATGAGTTCGCCTTCATGATTCAGTAAGTCTTGGTACCTCATCATTTTTCCTATTTCGAGAGTGTTCGGGTATATCAATGCTTCCATCGGGGACCACCATTTTGGTATTTTGGTATAGTGAGTTCTCTTAATATCCTGCCAGATCTTGAATAATGAAGCTCGAATTATATGACATTGGAAGTACATGTGTCTGTTATCCGATCCGTCCCATAAGAAAGCGTGCCATCCTCTTATTAAGTCAAAGCCTTCTAAATATAAAGTTCTTTTGTTGTTGAGTTCCATCCATTCTTTAATCCAGGTCAATCCTGATGCCTTATAGTAGAGTTCCCAATCTGGTGTTGCTAGGCCTCCTTTGTCCCGTGAATCCTGTAGGGCTTTGATTTTGATTCTGGCCTTCTTTCCCTGCCATATGTAGTTCATTGTTGTTTTGTTGAGGTTCTTAAAGAAATCCCTTCCGGGGTGTATTGGTATCACTTGATATAAATATAGTACTCTTGGTAATATATTCATTTTTATTGAGGCAATTCTGCCCATCAATGAGAGTTGTAATCTACTCCAAATTTCTAAGTCTTTTTTGATTTGTTTTAACAATTTGGTATAATTATCTTCTTTAATTGTAGTTGCTTTTGCTGTCAACCAAATACCTAGGTATTTTATTTTCTTTACTATTTGAAGTCCTAATTCTTGTTCTAATTTCAACTGTTGTGTTTGGGTCATATTCTTCGTCAATACTTTCGTCTTCTGCTTATTTATTTTGAGGCCCGCAACTTCCCCGTATTCCTCTATCATTGTCATCAACCTGGTTCCAGATCGTATTGGGTTTTCCAATATGAAGATCACATCGTCTGCAAAGGCAAGTAATTTATACTCCTCTCCCCGAATCTTAAGGCCTTCCACGTCTTCTTCCTTCCTGATTTCCGTTAGTAAAACTTCCAGTGCGATTATAAATAATAGAGGTGACATGGGGCAACCTTGTCGTACGCCTTTCTGGATGTCAAAAGTTTGTGTCATGTCACCATTTATTGCAATTTTGGCTGTTTGACAGAAATAAATCTTTCTTATCAATTTAAGGAATTTCTCTCCGCAATTCATTAATTCAAGTTGTGATGTAAGAAAGGACCAATTTAAATTATCAAAGGCCTTCTGGGCGTCGAGAGATATTAAAGCTATTTCCTTATCTATTTTCTTATTGTAGTATTCCAGTATATCTATGATCGTTCTCAAGTTATTTTTAATCTGCCTCCTAGGTATGAAGCCGTTTTGGTCTGTATGTATGTATTTATGAATTATTGTTTTAAGTCTCTGCGCTAATATTGACATGAATAGTTTGTAGTCTACATTGAGTAATGAGATGGGTCTGTAATTCCTAACTTGGGTCCGGTCTAAATCTTCTTTGTGTATTAACGTAATAATGGTTTCTGTCCATGATTTTGGGATTTCAGCTGTCAATAATGCTGCGTTGAAGACTTGTAGCAATATTTCGTCTATTTCTTGTTGGGAGTGTTTATAAAATTCAGTAGGAATTCCATCTGGTCCTGGAGTTTTATTGTTCTTTTGTTTTTTACGAGCTTCAATCAATTCAGTCATTGTTATGGGGCGATTCAGGGTCTCTCTATGTTCTTCTTCGAATTGTAAGCACTTATTCATTTGGCACATGATTTTTAACATTCCCAAGTACAATAACATTTGCATCTTCTGATGTGATAGTCTCAAGATTAATTATTGGCCTATGAAGGTTGACATTTGGTATACCTTATGCATATATGTATATGAATTACAATTTAAGACATTGAATTTAAACTATTCAATGGAAGAATCCAATTAAATAATCTCTGATGATGTCTGTATAGCCTCTGCCTGGACATTAGTACACATGTTCAGAGGAGGAGGAGACCATTATCACTTTGGATAGTTGGATCTATTGTTGAACTGCTCTTACCATAGGAATGTGATTTCCCCTAATAGTTTATTATGATCTACTTTCTGACAACTTAAACCCACTATTTCATACCTTGAAGTCTATAATGATAAGGAACAGATCTTGATTTTCCAATATAAATCCATTATTCTGTCTTGAATTATGAAACATTCTTTCTATCATGTGATATTCTGTCAGGGATCTGGGGAGGGTGGGTGGGGAAAATGCTATCACATCCTCTTTCTTCTCTTCTGAATAGTAAACATTTACAATTGCTTTAATCTTTCTACATTGGACTTAGCTTCTTGTTATGGAATCATCCTAGTTATTCTTCCCCAAACCTGTTTTATTTTTCTGAATCCAAATTTGATAACCAGAATTGCATTTGGCTTTTTTTTTTTTAAGCAAATCACATTGCTCACTCACATTCAATTACTGTTCAGGATTTTTCCCTCTTCACAAATACTACTGTCTCCTGTTCTTTACTTGTACATTTGTTTCCTATATCCTCAAAATATCATTTTGTACATTCATTATGTTATTTTCTGACTATTTCTCTAAAAGATCAAGGCAGTTTTAAACTGCATTTCAATCAACTAGGGGATTAACTGTTCACCTCTATTTTCTGTTATCTAAAACATTCCATCCACTCCTTCATCCAAGTCATTAATAAAAATGCTGGAGTCCACAGAGAGTCCAGGACTGAACCCTGTGGCACTTGATACAAGAACTCCAGTGTGATTCTGAACAGTTGATAAGCATTCTCTGACTGTAATTTTCAAGTCATTATGCATCCACTTAATTGTCATACCTTCCAGCTTGCACTTTATTCCTTCTTACATTTAGATAAATTCAACATGGAAAAAGTTTCAAAATAGGAACGGCGCTGATTTAGAAACTTATGAAAAAGTGAGATGCAAGGCTTAGTACAAGGTCTCCAAAGCAGAGAAACAGGAAATACAATATATTAATATTTTCCATCTGCCTTTCAACATTTTTCTGTGAGGTGGCATGCTGAAATTTTATGGATAACAGCACGTTGATGATTACTTTACCAATGTTGTTTTCCCTTGCCCTCTAGCCTTCTATATGAACTGTATATATGTCAACCAGCTAGAAATTCTGCACGCAACAGCTTTCCACTTTTATGAGCTTTTTGCAAGCATAAAGAACATATGTGCTTATTCCAGTTAATGTTTACCTATTTTTGTGTGAATTTCTTGCAATCTATCATAGAGTTATGTCTACAAAAGTCATTGCATTGATTTCAGACTCATAGTAAAATAGACCATATTTGTTGTGGTGCTAATTAGTGATGCTTATTTTTTTTTTAAATACACACAGCTGATATTCATTTGAAAGAATTCAGGCTTCATAAGAATATCTGTGCATTAACTGGAAGGCTATCAAATGACGCTATTCAGTAATTAAATTTCCCCATCGCACAGCTCTTGTGCACTCTCCTGACCCATGTAAAAACTTTCAGAATATATTAATTCATAGTAAAGAGGAAATTATGGATGCTAGGTTGAGGAAGATTGCTCTAATATTGTCTATTCAAGACACAAACAAAAGTATAGCAAAGCACAGCTGTCTGCTCAAAAGTCTGGTTTTTTCCCCCTTGCATGTAGAATTGCAGTCTTATGTTATTATTCATTAAATTGGTGGGCAATGTTGATTACATTGTGTGCAGTGTACAATGGCGATTGTGAAATATGGATAGGTGGGACAAATGGGCAATGATTCAGACCTGCATCCTTTCCCGCACCTGTAAACAGAAACCCAGTTTTCCTGCTGCTAATAGTAACAAGAAATAGTCCTTCCTTGGGATTACAGCAGGGGTGAAATCCAGCAGGTTCTGAGAGGTTCTGGGGAACTGGTAGCGGAAATTTTGAGTAGTTCAAAGAACTGACAACTGGCTGGTCCCAGAGTGGGGCGGGAATGGAGATTTTGCAATATCCTTCTCGCAGGATTGGAGAGGGAATGGGGATTTTGCAGTATCCTTCCCCTGGAATGGGTGGGAATGAAGATTTTGTAGCATCTTTCCCCTGGAGTGGGGTGAAAATGGAGATTTTGCAGTATCCTTCCCCTGCCACACCCACCAAGCCACTCCATGCCCACCATGCCACGCCCACAGAACTGGCAGTAATAAAAATTGAATTTCACCACTGGATTACAGTGATAAGGTATGTCCATCAGTGACTATATTTAAGATTGCTATTCATGCTGCCAAAAGCAAATTGCTCTGTTTGCCCAATCAAAGGCTTAACATCTGAGCAATGGGAAATTTCACGGAGCCACATGGAAAATGTGTTTTCTGACTCTGATTTATATTCTGCTGATGGTTGTCCATGCTACATAAAGGAAAACCATCTAATGATTTTTATATTTAAAAAGCAACATTGGAATATATGCATTTAAGTGACCATGAATAAGTGGGAAAAGATTGCTTAACAGAAAAAGTTTCCTAGTGATCAGATCTGTTTTGACATTCTCTGTCACATAGTAGGTGGACAAATGAGTTGTGGAAACTCACAAATAGAACTAGCTGATGATAGTTGTTCTTCCCTAATGGCCAGTATTTAAACCATGCTACATTTGATCCAGGAAACAGCATTAGCTTTCAAACATAATAGCAGAAGAGGAGACAATGGGATTGAGCTCCAGTGATCGCCTAATCGTCTCACAAAAGCCAGATGCTATTTTTGGGTGATGCCTACCAAAGAAACAAAGAGGTTATATTAAAAGTATATCTTCACCCCATTTCCTACAATTTTGCCGGAAAATCTTCAGATATAAATGCCTAATTTATAATTTATAAATACATAATTGGTTTTCACTAGGTTCATGTTTGCTTATTTAAAAAAGGAACAATATGATTGCTTCTTTGTCTTTTAGGGATTTCTTAATGATATCACTTTACTGCTTTTACTTTTAAGTCCAATTCATGGTGTAACGGTCTATATTTCTTTGTTTTATTAAATTAATAAGAGCTGCCCAACTCTATTTATTTATTAATAAATTAGATTGATCATTTATTATCTTGTCCACCTCACCTAGAGGTAACTCTGAATAACTTATAACCATTAAACTCTATAACAGACTCTCGGTGGCATACCATAAAATCCAGCCTCAAAAACAATTAAAAACCCAAACATCTGGAAGAAAAACAACCATTCAGTTTTTAAACACAAATGCATATGTTAAACAGAAATGCAAAAATGAAACATACCTATAATTATGACTAGACAAATGCTTTGAACATATCTGTTCTAGTATTCTACTGTTCTATCAACGTTTGAAAAACTGGTACATTAAGCCCTAAAGCCATAATTCGTAATTCTCATCTTCACCATACACAAAACCTAAGATTCTTGCCAACTTTCGCTCCAGGTTCATTACAGCTGAAAGACCCCATTTTAAACTTCTGGGAATGTTATAAACCAGTTGAGAACAGAGCTGAGCCCCAGCACCCCACTAGTGACTTATCGGTAGCAATGAGGTTGACAGAGTTATTAAACATTTATCATTACACAACTCTCTGCATCATTATTTTAGGTTCATCTACCTCCTAATCTGCAAGGATAAGAATCTTAAACCATAACATTGCAAAGGAACCCACAGCTGAAGTAAAAGGAAAAGGGGGGTGGGGGAGAAATAAACCAAGTTCAAGAAAAGCCAGAGTCTCTTACTGGTGACTCATGTTTCGAGGATAATGTAGAAACTGGATAAGAAATTTATATTTCCAAAGAAGTCAACATAGCTTGATGACAAAGCTTATTACATTCAATTTGGGCTATTATGGAAATTATTAGTAAAGGTTCCCTTCATACATATGTGCTAGTCGTTCCCGACTCTAGGGGGCAGTGCTCATCTCTGGTTCAAAGCCGAAGAGCCAGTGCAGTCCAAAGACGTCTCCATGGTCATGTGGTTGGCCTGACTAAACACCAAAGCCGCACGGAACACTGTTACCTTCCCACCGAAGGTAGTCCCTATTTTTCTACTTGCATTTTTTACGTGCTTTCGAACAGCTAGGTTGGCAGAAGCTGGGACAAGTAACGGGAGTTCACGCTGTTACGCGGCACTAGGGATTCGAACTGCTGAACTGCCGACAAGCTCAGCAACTTAGCCACTGAGCCACCGCATCCTTACCGGAAATTGTTAAAAAGAAATTAAATGCATTTATCGTAGCTAGCACTGATAAACTAAACTGTAAGAACCTGTCTTCTTGGGAATAGTAACTTTAGCTGACATATAATATGATAGTACTCCCTGCATATAAATATTTATATTCCCCTTGTCTCTTCATTGTTCTTTATATAAATTTATTTGCATTGGGATACAGTTTACATTAATGTGCCATATTGCAAATGAGAATGGAGCTGTTCATTGGAAATGATGGATTTCCTTTTCCTTTCCACCAAAACTCTAAGTCAGACAAAACAGATTAATTAGCCCACCAACTTTTCCATCTGTTCTGTCGGAGCTCAGGAAGGTGGGCAGAATGACAAATCACTGTGACCTAGTAAGGTGCTCCCACTGAGATGAACATTTTTAGCATTGGCAGAGCAAAAATGAGCAGGGCTCCTCCTTAAGGTATGCTTTGCATGTGGCAAATTATAAGCACCAGGACAGACTGAGAACTTAAATGTTGCAACTTGCTAAAGGAGTGCTGTGAACAAATGGAGGTTTAATTATCTAATTTCTGATTGTTACTCAAATAGCTTTCTGAATATTGGTTATTTTCAGTCATTTGCAGCAGATTAAGTAATGGATACAGAAATTCCCCTTGGGACTTAGAAAAGCAGCTACAGCAATGTAACTAATCAGGTTTGTACAACTTACACCCCACTGATTTGAGCGCAGCCATCTACTGTATTGTACTGTAACATGCCAGGTTTCTACTATTGTATAAGAGATGGAATTTAGCAATCATTATCATCATCATATACGTATGATTTTATAATCCTTCCTGAAAGAAGGGATTTGAAAGAAAAGCAGTGTCTTTGGAAACAATCCTGATGGAGAAATTATAGGTAGTCCTCGGCTTATGTCCCTAATTGAGTCCAAAATGTATAATATGTTGGTAAGTGAGAAATTCGCTAAATGAGTTATGTCTCATTTTACAACTTTTCTTGCCATATTTGTTAAGTGAATCACTGCAGTTGTTAAGTTAGTAACACAGTTGTTAAACGAATCTGGCTTTCCCATTGACTTTGCTCATCAGGAGGGAGGTCACAAACTCTGATCTCATGACCCTGGGACACTTCAACTGTCATAAATATGAATCAGCTGTCAAGCATTAGAATGTAAATCATGTGACCCTGGGCATGTTGCAACAGTCACAAGTATGAAAAATGGTCATAAGCAGGGGTGGGCTGCTGGGGGTTCGCAGGGGTTCAGGAGAACCTTTAGCTAAGATTCTGTGCAGTTTGGAGAACCCCCAAATCCCAATCCTGGCTGGCCTCCCATCCCACCCCGCCCCTCCCAGGAGTCCCATGCAGCCCGTTTTGGATGCAGGTAAGTGCAGGGCGTGAGAGTAGGCTCAGGGAGGGCGATAAACGATCCTACCAGAAGTTCCAGAGGGCCTCCTGAGCCTGGGGAGGCCATTTTCACCCTCCCGGTGGCTCAAGAAAAGCCACCGGAGCCCAGGGAGGGCAACCTCCCCCTGCCATGGTGCAGGAGACCAACTATGCCATGCCCACCATGGCCACGCCCACCCATCAACCAGGCAGAGAACCCCTTGCTAAAATTTTTGAAGCTCACCCTGATCATAAGTCACTTTTTTTTGTGCCGTTGTAACTTCGAACAGTCAGTAAACAAGCTGTTGTAAGTTGAGGACTACCTATACAAAAGAAAAACAAAAGAACAATCAGGAAGTACTTCTTACTTGTTTCTAATATTGGCCAATCAGAAACCCATACACTATACAGAAGAATGATATAAAGAAAAACAAAAATTAATAAGTAGAATCACTTAAGATATCAGAAAAGTCAAAAATTAAAAGAGAAAAATTAGAAAAGAATCATGTTGGAAAAAGGAGATTCACTGTCAAAATCCACTGTATATATAACCTCTAGTTAATTCTCTAAGCTCATCTGAAAAAAAAATATCGAAAAGATCTAAGAATAGTTGTTCCAAGGAAAATGAATATGCAGTCATGGACATATGATTGCTATCAAATGAAGACATCAAAGATCAGCACAATGGCTTTAATATGGTTTTTGAAAACTGCAGTAAGAATGTAGAGATTTCTAGTCCACACTATGAAAACATACATTATATTATAGTTGAGATTTAACAATAGTTACATCACAAAATGAAATTGAGATTATGAAGATGGGACCTTCTTTAATTGGATGCTTAAGGGAAATAATGAATACAGTAGCAGCTAGAGTATAAATGTACTCACACCTACCCATCGTACTATTCCTTTTCAAGATCAGCAGTGTTAAACACTGTGCAAGTAGGAAATTACAAATAATAAGTCAAAGAAATTAAAAACAAAAGAAAAGAAAATTTAGATCAATAATATTCATGTTATATTGCTCCATACTTTCCCCTCTTTGCAAACCATCTTTGCTTCAACCATATCCTCTTCATATCCTGTCTTTTGTTCTTTAAAGTTCTCCTTGATTATATCATTTATAAATCCTTGAAGTAGTTGCATTATGTCTTAATCCTCTTCAACAAACCCATCTCAACATGCATATTTATTTCACAATGGTTACTCACTTTTGTATTTAATTCGCATCCATTTAGAAGCCATTCATTCTTGACCTCATTTTGTTTAATTACACACCTCTTAAGTGCTCTATTATTTTTGCTTTTGCCTTTTTTTATATTTCTTCTGACATACCCAACTCTTATTTCCAGGATACATTGAGATTTGTGAATGATTCATTCCTTGCAACAAAACATATATTGTTTATGGCCTTTCCATTAGGATTTGTATATCTTAAAATATTACCATCTTTAATAGACATTCACCAAAACTCACAAAGATTCATCTACTTTCTCTAGTTTTTTTGTCATTGATGCAATTGTTAATTTCCCATGTCAAACATAGACACTGTGGTTTTCATACATTAATTTTCAGATCCTTGTTGCATCATACAATCTATCTAAGGTTTGCCACAAATTAGTTGGTCAACATCACAGTATGATCTGCACACCAAAGTACACATACATTAACTTTTATAACAATACGATTCTGTATCACCACAACCATTCTTCATACATTTTCTTGTCATCCTTTATTGCTGCCATAAGTCTTGGGTAATCATTTGATCTTTCTTTTGCAAATAATAATATTCCATTTCTACATACTGCTGGCTGCAAAGATGGTATGATAATAGATCCAAATTCACCCTAATGACCTCACAGCCATTTGCCATATGTTTTCTTCACCTCCTGAAATTGAACGCTTTCCAGCTCTGGTGTGCTCAAGACTGGCTAGACAGACTTACTATTAAATGCAATCTGTTCTTTTAAACAGGGATTAATTCACTTTTATTTGAAAGAAAAAGGCTGTTTTGTTGTCTACATGTGCTGTGATGATACTATTGCTCCATATTAAGAGATAATAGTTATCTGAAAAAAATATTAAATACAAAGAGGGACCATAGTGTCATAATGAAATCTCCTTTGGTTCTGCTAATACAGTTAGCAAGACTGGAAACAAATTAATTTATATTTGGAAGACAATGTTTTGCTTTTTCAGCTTTAGGGAAGGAAAGATTATAAAACACAGCAAACATAAGTTTAAAATAATGAGAAGTAAAAATGTTGGCATAGAAAACAATATTTTTTTTTCCAAATGGCATTGATGGTATGTTGCTGTTTATGTTAGATATGGATTTTTCATGGGGATTAGAGATGCTGGAGATGTGTTTATGGTTGTTTGCTGGGGTAGATATAGGGAATGAAGAGAGAGGCTAGAGAATGTGCAAACAAGAATGTTTATTTGTTTTTATAATTTTGATCCTGAAAGATTCTATAACTAATTGCAATTTCATGAAGATATTGGTGTATCTGCTGGAGTGAAATGAGAATTGTCTCAAACTGCTTCGGTCTATGCTCATGGTGAAGTTGGAGATGCTGTGTCAAGTACCATTGAGTAGTTGAGTGAAATCATGGCTCATTGTGAAAGCCACTGTTAATGTGCTGTTCAGGCTTTACAGATAGTCCTCAACTTAAAACCAATCATTTACTGACTGTTCAAAGTTACAATAGTGGCCCCAAAAAAGTAACATTGACAGTTTTCATACTTAATGACTGCTGAAGAATCCCCATGGTCATGCGATCAAAATTTGGACATATGGCAAATGGCATGTATTTATGGCAGTTGCAGTGTCCTGAGGTCATGTGATCACTTTTTGTGACCTTATGACAAGCAAAGTCAATGGAGAAGCCAAATTCACTTGATAACCATCTTACTAACTTAACAACTGCAGAGATTCACTCAACAACGGTGGCAAGAAAGGTTGTAAAATGGGACAAAGTTCACTTAACAACAATCTTGCTTAGCAATGGAAATTTTGGACTCAATTGTGGTCATACATCAAGGACTACCTGTACTTACACACGGGGGGAAGCTGGAATCAGGAAATGACCTGGAGTCATATTGGAAGTGAAACTAGATTTATTGGACAACTTATTGGCCTTGGGAACAGTGGATACTTTGAAGTAATCTTGGTGGCTCAACCCAGCTGATGCATCACCAAAAGATTAGAAAATTATGAAATAGCAGCAGGTAGCAACCCAATTCTTTTGGAAGTTTTCCCTCCAAGATTTTGGTCTTTCAAGACAAAGGTTAGGAAGAATGGGAAATGTTAATCTCAAAAAACTTCTTGTCTGTTTGTAAGATGATGAAGCATAGATGTCAGAAGCCCTTAAACTTCTACTGTTTGCCTGTTATAATCTTGTTTGAATGAGGCTAAAGGACTTCTAAATTTGAAAAGATTCTACAGTCAATGCTTCTTTCAAGTGTAAAGATTTCCTTGCTTGTGTGTGGTAATCATGGTCTTTGTTTGTGGGCATTTTAACATTTGTAGCTAAATTGACCTTATGGAATAATACTAAAGTCGGTCTTTACAAAGCTATATTAAGCGTACCTTGTGGTTTTTAAAGAAGCCTTTGGAAAGAAATTTGCTAAGAAGTAAAAACTCATAGTGACCTTGGAATTTGGGACATTGTAGTAGTAGGGCTTTGTACTTTTACTCAGTGTGACATATGGGTTTTGCAGCCTGGCATGGCTGATATTCTGCACGCATAAGCCAGCCACTGGAGTGGATAAATAAAAGGCATAAAGGAAAGTAACTTTTGGTCTTGAAGGGCAACTGCATTACCATGAAGGCTGATAAACTGACTGGCTGCTAGTCAGCACTGTTGTGTTGAGATGTCAGGATAGTAGTCCCATTGCTCCAACTTGCTATATAAGTGCTGAGAACTAGAGATTCCTGCTGGGAGATACGCTGCTGATCTACCATATTTTTCTGAGTATAAGACAATCAATAAGATTGATTCATATACAAAAAAGATAGTTATATAACTAATTGATTTATATAAAAATGTTGAATTTGTATTAAACAATTGTAATATTACATAATTAACCAATGTGAGGCTGGATATAAAAATAGATGACAATGGGAAGGGGTATAATGTAGAATAGAAGGGAAAAATTGAATTTGATTAAGATTAGAGATGAGAATGAAGGGTAATATTGGTTTTTTAAAAAAAAATAGATGAGGAATAAATATGGCAAAAAGGAAATATGGAAATTGTAAATTTAATTGAAATGACTAAACGCTGTTTAAATTTGTGAACCAGCCAAATACTCTGTTCAAAGAAAATACATTGTATGTTTGTATGTGTGTTTGTCTAAAAAATTTAAAAAAAAACTTTAAAAAGAACAACCAAAAAAGGTAGGTGCGTCTTATACTCCGGTGCGTCTTATATTCCGAAAAATACAATAATCTAAAACTTGCAGACAGAAGAGAGAAGACAGAAAAGAAGGAGAAAGAGGAAGAAACAAGAGGAAAAAGTCTATGCATAGAGTGGCTTGAGTAAAAAGTTGGAGAGAAAAGTTAAATGTACAGAGCAGTTGTAGCATCCTGGCTGAAAAGAAAGAAGGAAGGTCTGGGAGAAGGGAAGGGAAGAACCAGAGGGACAAAGCTCCACTCAAAACCAGGAAAGGGGCAATGGCTTCATTCAAGACCCAAAAGGAAAAATAGATCTACTCTTGGGGGTGAAACTCTGGTCTCTAGAGAAGGGGCCAGATGGTCTCTGATAAGCCCAGAGAGAAAGGGTGATAGACTCTGGAAGGCTTAGGCGGAAACATGACACTGGAACAACACTAGTACTGTGTTATAAATAATGTAAATATTTGCTGCAAATAATGTCATTGTATACAATAAGAGTCACAAAAGCCACCGCTGTCTTGTTTTTCTATGGCAGTTGCCATCTTGCAAGCAATATACCTCCACTTCAAAGAACCCCATCACACTGTGACACCCAGCAAACTATTTCTCACAATCTAATTGTTTCTGGAAGGAAGAAATACTTCTTAGGATGTTTGAAAAGGAGAAGATCAAAATACCACTGCCTATATGTGCAAAGAATCTTGCCCGCAGCCTCTAGTAAGATATTTTTATGTGGTGGAACAAAAATTGGACAGATGCCAATCAGCTACTGAGGACTCTCTCTGTTGGATCTCAGGGTATCACCAGAGATACCACTTCCATCAATGTTTATAAATACAATGAGCACAATGTTACTAATTGGAGGTGTCATCCATGAGAAGTACATGAAAGAAGTGGCAGTCATTCCTTAGGCCACATCTTTTATCAAAAAGTGTTATATCGAAATTAGCACTTGAAATTTTGTTCAGAAGGTTGTAGGAAGGACACCAGAGGATATATAGAGCTCTGTAATGAGTGAGAGACATAAATTGAAATGGAAATAAAATGAACCTTGCAAAAACAATCCTATTGTTATGCAAAAGCTCATTTAGTTTCAGTCCTAGAATAGTTGGCCTTCAGTTCCTTAGAGAAGGGTGGTTTCTAATCTCATAGCTAGAAAGAATATTCTGTTTTATATATAAAAAACCAGTATTAATAATTTGATCAATTTATTATTTGGCCAAGGACATCAAAATGGTCAGAAAATTTCCATTTCTGAAAAAGAAATATGCACTTTCAGGCATTTTTTTTTTCATCTCAGACACATTCATGCACACAGAAATACCAGTTTCTCAAACCAATTCAATATTTTCAAACCTATTCAATATTCAAATAAAAGTTTTCTCAGATAAAATGGATTAGAAAACAAGACTTAAATAATTCTTTGGAAGAAATACCCTGGCCTCAAATATGTATTGTTTATCTTAATTAACAGGAAAAAAGAAAAAGAAAAGAAATTCCTACACTTGAACGTTAAAGTCATTTTTTGCTAGAATGAACACCTATGTAGAAAATATATCTTCCCATCTTTAGCTCATGCATATAATTTTTTAGAACAAGTAACAAACACAATTCTTGCCCTGATCTACTCCTGAGACAATGCACAGCAGAACAGGATGAGAGAAAAGAGAATCTTTCTTTATCAGGTTTTCACAGTACAATTCATCTGTTCTTTCAAATGTTTAACAAGGAGACTTTTGCTGACCTCCTTAGACAGAAAGATTGGCAGGAAAATGGTGCTAGGTGAAGATCATGATTATACTCAGCAATAAAGTAAAAGATGGAAAATTGGAAAAAAATGTGTCTAAAAATTGGAAGTTTAGTTAATGTGGTTAGAGTTAGTTATAATTTTCACTTCATGTGTTTGGAAGATTTCAAAAGAAAAGCTTGATATGTAAGCCACCAAATGTCGACTCCAGGTTTTTTTCTAAAAGATAATCAGGAAGAAGTACCCATTTATCTTAATAATAATAATAATAATAATAATAATAATAATAATAATAATAATAATAATAATAATAATAATAATAATAGTAGCCTATGAAATCTCCAACTGTGGAAGACGGTGGAGGAGGAGGAGGAGGAGGAGGAAATCTTTCCAGACAGAATACTGCAAGACTGTTATTTTTCTTGTTAATTTACATATTTCATAATATATTTTGGACAGGAACAACAGCAATGGTAAGACCCAAGGGAAATATTTATTTTCCTTTCAAAGCTTCACTCTTTCAAGAACCATAAGTGCCTTGGAAAGTAAACTTCTTGCATGTTCAATATCCACAGGAACATATCAGGTTCAAAGAACTAGGGGTAAATGTTGACCCCATGACCTGGTTTGTATCCCGTTATGGTGAAAATCGAAAATATGGCTATACTGAATGATTTGGTCATTTATGCTTAATTTAGTTGTGGTTTTACTCAAGTAACCCAATTGTCCAGAGTCTGCCTTGAATTAATATTATGAGCTGCCTACATACAATGCAATGAGCTAAAAAAAAATCTAACTATGTCTGCCACCATGTTAAGTGAATTCAGCCAGTGTATCTAAAGGTGGGAAAGGGGGAGGGGGAGCTGACATGTGAAGAAGACCAGAGTTGTTTACACTGGTTATGACAGGCATCTACAAGGCCACTTGCCCTGGCTGTAAAATTCCAGCAGCCTAAATTTTTCTCTAAACATCACAGCTATTCTGGATTGGGTGGCAACAGACCGGACATTGGGAGGAGGGATGTGGAACATTGGGTTTGACTCTTTGTATCGGTGAGTGGAAACTTCAGATTCTGCCTCATCTTCCCGTAACCAACATCTTTAGTAAAAGTTCACTTCAATCAATTGGAGTCAAAGGTCTGTTTTGCTAAATGATTGTTTTGGGGAAGGTCTGACACTATGCATGTTAACCCTCACTTTCTCTTTTGTCCCCAGCAAATAATGATGTCTGAACCCATAAAGAGACCCACAAAAGAGTTAGGAAAGATGTGCTTTCCACAGAAATTACACATTGCAAAGGTAGGTGATATGTATCTAATCTAACATTGATTTTCTTCCATTTTACAGCCAGAGCGATATTCCACTTTTACAATAACCCCCTTCACACCTGGGGTGACACAGAATTTGTCAGACACATAAGTCACCAAATTGCAAGCCTACATTTGAAAAACCTGGAGCCTGAATGTAGGACACATTGAAAAATCATAAAAGAAATGGAAGCTCCTCTCAGTCACTGTGTGTAGTTAATAAGATCGGCAACACATTTCTTACCTTCCAATGAAATCATTTGGAAGTTTTCCTTTATGTGAAAGAAGTGAGGAAAGAAATGTTTTGCCTGCACAAATAAAAGAGAGAAATTGGCACAGTATTACTTGCAGGAGCCCAACATTTCTACTGGTAGGTTAGCACCCTGCAGAGACATATTCGATAATCAGCAGTTCTCATACTAACGGCAATGCATGGAAATATGAACTTTCATAGCAAATTAAGCAATCTTTGCAGGCTTAACTTTCAACATAAAGAAAGAGAGAGTGACACAACAGTGGCAAAGGCAGAGAGCTGTATGTAAAAAAGTCAAGTGATTCTAGGCATGTGTCAGAGAAGAAGGTGGGCTATCCCATTATACACCAATTAAACCAAAAGAACAGCTTTTGATGCCTATCTATCTTAGTGTTAGGGACAGAATGGCAAGGGAGTAAGATAAATGTCATTTAAGGGTGGAGATTCAATATTTTCATTTTTTATATTATTTTAGTGAGAATTTCTTGACACTTTTAAAAGCTTGTGTGAAGTCTTACATTAGGGCTTGCACTACCTCTGCCTGATTTGGCCCAAAAACTTCTAGCCAATCATTAGATGGAAGCAAAGTTAATTTTATATAGCTCTTTACTTCTAGGTAAACACTGTCTGGATTTATTTGCAGTCCAGGTCCAATAGCATTAATTATACTATAGATTTGGAGAATCCGTTTGCTTTTTAGCAATTTTTTATACTCTGAAGTTTGTCCAAAGATGGAACAAAAGGTCAACATTTTCATATGTGGTACCGAGTTCACAGATTGCTCATTTCTGCCATGACAGTATGACTGGGTGCTTAAATATTTTCATTTTTCATATCAAATTCACTCTAGAACAATCTGCTGAAGTCTCAATTTCAGACATAAATCTCAAGGTCCTTCCCAAGAGAAAAAAAAAATATCCTGGGAAATTAGGAAAGGAGATGTACCTTCATTGGGAAAGTCTCAAGAAGCAAAATGAAGCAAAATTCATGTTCTTTTTCCTGGATGATCCCACTTAATTATTCTAGTGACTGACATGGGACCGCTGTTGGAAGACCATAAGGTAAGCTTATAGGTAAATGGGTGGTATAACATTTTATAAATATATATAAGATAAAATAAAATAAAGCGGAACTGAGATTGGGAAAGTGCCACAGATTTCCTGGCGAAAGAACAAGATCTACTGCAATCTTCAAAAATTTCATCCATTTATCACCATATGGCAGCTGGGGGGAAAAAAATCTAATTTGAATCTTTATGTCTGACACAGAAAAGGAGAATAAGATGTTTTCCCACCTCCACTGATTTCACGAAACAAGATCCAAAGCTTGTCAGCTAAGCTGCATTTAAAGCAAAAGAACCTTGTGAATTCACATCAGTAGAAGATCTGAGAGATAGCTGCTTTCATTAAGCAGAGGCAGACATGAAAGCATCACCATTATCAGATATGAACAAAAACTAACATTGAGAGGAAATAAAACTCAAGTTTCAGCTGTCAGGTGCCTGTGTTAAAAGAAATGTGTTTGGTTGCTTTTACATTCTGAAAATCCTTACACGTTGTATACAATTGTAACAATGAAATGAATGGTCAGCCATCTGCAGAGATAAGTGATTATTTTGGAATTTTGAGACCGTATCATTCTCAAGAAATAATTGCTCAGGGTTGTTTTCTTTTCCAACACCTGTCTACCACATACAAAATAATTTTCAATATACTGGTGCTTCTAGATACACCCAGCTTATCCTCCTGAACACATGTGGGTGCTTCCCCTCAAAAAATCACTGATCCACTCTGGCCTTTGAAATATACTAATAATATACTACTAATAGTACCATTGGAGATTGGTGAGGAGGAACTAAATAGAAATATATACTTCTTTTTTTATATATGCATGTACTTTATGAACTAGAGCAAGATCAGAAGATGTGGAAAAACCTGGCCCATAGAGTCACCAAGAGTCGGACATGACTGAATGGATATCATCTTCTTCTCCTTCTCCTTCTCCTTCTCCTTCTCCTTCTCCTTCTCCTTCTCCTTCTCCTTCTCCTTCTCCTTCTCCTTCTTCTTCTTCTTCTTCTTCTTCATTTTCTTCTTCTTCTTCTTCTTCCTCCCCCCCCTCCTCCTCCTCCTCCTCCTCTTCCTCCTCCTCCTCCTCCGCCTTAATGGTCTCTCTTGGCAGAATGGCAAAGTACTTTTGTCCTCCTTGTCTTTAGTATAATCCAATAGATGAGATAAAGACCATTGCAAAACAGGTGCACTTAATTAGGATTCTGAGCCTATCTAAGTTAGTTATCACTATGGAATAAAACCAAGATGCAGAAATGATCAGGAGTGTGTTATATGCTGACTTTGAAAGAGTCTATTCATTATCATCATTTCTGACATTCCTTTTGGCTTCCTTCCTTCCTCCCTGCCTTCCCTCCCTCCTTCTTTCTTGAATTCCTGGATATTTTTCTCTTATGTTTGACTTCTGTCATGGTTTATATTATATTCTTCAGTATTCCTTATTTGTTTGTTTATCTATTTGATTTAAATAGCTGCCTATTTCAGCATTCTTTGACTGATGCCTCGTGTCATTGAATTATTTTCTTGTACTGCATTGAAATAAGGTCTGAAATATTCATATTGATATGACCATTGCTTAATAATAATAATAATAATAATAATAATAATAATAATAATAATAATAATAATAATAATAATAATAATAATAATAAAAACTTGTAGAACCCTGGTTCTTCTTGCCCTACCTGGCAAGGTACAGCACAATACACAAAATTATGTTTATAAATGCTGCAGTGGCTGCTTCCAAACATAGTGTCTTTGCACTCTCTTTTGATTCTATTTGTGGAATAAAGAAAAATATTATTACTTGAAATAATGTGACTGCTGTGTTATATGGTTACCCAACTCTAGTAATGTCTGTTCCCTTCCATTTAGATTATTATAGTTGGCTACAAGGCTTCATGGTGTTCTTAAAATACCATATCTACTTACAGGAAGAGTAAATCTGCTCAGTCCTAGGTTGGAAAAAATTGATCTATGTATCATATCTATAGATAAATTTCTGTTTCAACTACCCACACCTGAAGAAATCTTAAGGCATTTCTGGTTCATTTGCTTTGTATCAAGCCAAGGAATATTATCGTTTGGCCAAATTCAACCCTATTCTTAGGTTGGAGAGAAATATATTGTACTTGTTCTGCCAAGAAACTGTTATGGATTAGAAACTGCTCAGGAAAAATGGAGAATTACAACCTTCACTCATTACCATTGATATGGTCAAATTTACAAACATTTGTTTTCTATGTACTTTTACATATATGCAAGGCGTGTTTGTGTTTTGGGTGTGTGCCTGTCTATCAATACAAAAAAATTCAATCTTTATTTTTAAAGTATTCTAAAAATCTTTTTCAGTGGCACAATTATTTTATATGACCATGGAAACTTTACTGCTTTCTGATGTCCTTATTTTAATTTCAACACAGTATTAACCTCATATAGCAAAATAAACTCCTAATTACAATTCATTTGAGGATATAATTTCTATGAGTGAATTGGAAGTAAGCAATTTCTCCCAGAAGTAAGGCATACTCCAAGAGGTTTAATACTTTTTCCAGACATGGTATCACAGCCAAGGACTGTGTAAAAGTTGAGAGAAATCCAATACAGCATTTCCAAATTAACAAGAATCTTCTGCAACAGTAACAGAGATTAATAAACCATTTAATTCAATTGCTACAGAAAAAATTCTCAATTGTGCAGATCAAAATACGTCCTATTCCACTTTAGTCACATAAAAAACAGAAATTGGATTTCAGTAAAGTGTGTAAAAATAATCAAATTCTCAGAGTTATTATCCTTAAGATTTAAGGGCCAACATCCTCCAAAGTCAGTTGACAGAACTGATGTTATTATTGCTAATTACAAAGTTCTTAGCTAAGCAGCATGATTATTTTTTACCTTTAGTCTATTTCAATTTTTAAACAGCCAAAGATAACTCTACAATTAAGCATTGGAACAGATTAATATCATCCATCCTATGAAATTTCACAAATAAAAATATCAAAATTGTCACATTTTCCATTTAATGTAGCAAAGCTTCTCAATTTTTTTTAAAAAAAAACATGCGTAATTTATATTGTCCCACCAAAAAAAGTTAAGTAAGGAATCTCTTTGACCACAAGTAATATTATAGTTGTGTTCGAATCATTTTGGGTGAAAAAAATCATATATAGAAGGATGTAATTACCTAGTTAATATATCATGTTAAACAGTGGTTTATTGACTAAACCCATAGTAAACTGGTTTAGCTCAACAGACAGAAGCACTGTAATTTAACACCAGCTGTCTGCAATTAAAGTAAGATCGAATCTCGCCAGGCTCAAGGTTTACTCAGCCTTCCATCCTTTCTAAGGTAGGTAAATTGAGGACCCAGTTTGTGGGGGCAATAAGCTGATTTTGTATAAATATACAAAAGTATGAAGGCTATTGCTTAACGCACTGTAAGCCGCCCTGAGTCTCCGGAGAAGGGCGGCATATAAATCAAATTTAAAAAAAAAACAAAAAACTAAAAGCAAATCAATTACATAGCTTTGTGCATTGCTTACTACTATCATACACAGGAAAGCAAGTGTCTAGCCCCTTTAGTAATAAATTTGTGGCTACATGTATTAAATAGAATGCAACTTGAAGTACAAAAGTTTGAAGAAAGAAAGGAAGGAAGGATGGAAGGAACTTTGTTTTCTCTCTTTCCCAAACCCATTCTTCCTTTAAGCAGAATCATTAAATATTTTGTTTTTACTCCCTCTTGCTTCCATCATTAATACTTTTTATCCTTTCAAGCACATCTATTTTACCTCCATTATTCTTTTTACATTCTTCAGTTCCTGATAAAAAACTCAATTGAAAATATAAATTCTAAGAAAATCTCTTCCTCAGAAAGTGTGTGAAGCCTATTCTTATAAGAAGTGTTTGAACTAAGGTTTAAGGTGATTGTTAGGTTCCACTTCCCTGTGATTTCTGAATTTCAATTGGAAATAAACATAACAGTCTTTCTACAACTTGCTGCATCAGTTAGAAAATAAACCTAAAGTACTTCAAAGTCAAACTTGTATGAGGGAGGAACACACAGTTAGACAGTCACAATTAAATTTAGAATCAAAATATGAGAACTCAAATGTAAAAAACAGCTGTTCTAACAGATGAATGGGAGAACTTTCCAAACAATTACCGAAAGAAAATATCCAGTCAGAGTGCTTTGCCATTTGAAGATGCACCACAAGACAAGTCATTGTGAGATAAAGTTCCCATTTCTTCCAGTTAAACAGGAAGCTCTTCTCCAATGAAATTTGGTATTATTTTGTAATTATTGTTCTGCTATTTTTTCTAGTGCACCTGAGAAGCTCATATACTGATAGGTGCAGTATACTAGTGATAAACTATTTAGATTTTTTTGTAAACTATGTCCTTCTTGAAATATATATCATTTCATAACATTTGTATAAGGGGAAAATGTGCATTTTATGATTAAAGGAAGAGATAGAGATCCACTCAATCCCAATTTATTGAGAATTAGAAGGTAATAGGAAAATGGGTAATTCTCTTCTGAAAATGCTTTGGCTCAGATCAACGTGAAATCCCCTAGGAAATAAGTCCTATTTACTGTATTTTAAGAATTTTTACGAATCTTTGCCAAGCAATGAGACCAACTATATCTTTAGATCTTCAAATGAAACTCGATTCATGACACTGTAGTGAGTAAAATAAATCTGCTGCACACTTTTAAGCACATATTCCTCAGTTATGAAGGGCAAGCAATTTCAGGAACTCTGACACTTAAGTAATTCAGTTTCCTGAGAATAAGAATATTGAAGAGTTAAGACATTTCTGTAATATAAGGTTAGTTACAGTCCATAAATATTTAGGTCTGGGCAAGAGTTAGTAGTTGCATTACTATCCAAATAAATTATTGTCCCCTATCAAACTTCGTGTGTGTGTGTGTGTGTGTGTGTGTGTGTAAAGTGTGAAAGTTTCACCGGTGTGTCCACTAAATATATATATTTTAAGGAATTTATTGCTTCCATGTATCTTTGTCCTGACTGCTTTCATCTTGGGATATGATCTTCTTCCTTTTTACTGATTATGTGCATTTGCCTCTTTTTAATTATTGATTGACTGATTGCTAACTTGGAACTTATGCAGATGAGAAAGTAGGATAACCCATTTTCATAAATCAATATTTTCCTGTATTGTCAAAGAGAGTCATGAAAATGATGACTCACTCCTAGCATAGTCCTTATCAAGTTTCATTGTCACAGACACCCACCATTTATCTACAAGCAAGTTAACCTCATCCCCTCAAACATTGTCTCATCAGAATTCACACTCATGTGGAAGTCAATGCAAGGACAGGAAATAGATAGATAGATAGATGATAGAGATAGATGATAGATAATAGATAGATATAGACAGATGATATATAGATGATACAAAGAAAAAGGTAGGGAGATGAGAGAGAGGCAGAGAGAGGCAGAGAGGCAGTGAAAGAGAGAGAGACAGAGAGAGATGAGAGAGAGAGAGAGATGACATAGATATATATATATAGAGAGAGATGAGAGAGAGACAGACAGACAGAGACACACAGAGAGAAACATAGACAGATATCTCCAGTCCTTGCATTGACTTCTATACAAGTGTGAATTCTGATAGGGAATGTTATATATGCTGCTACTGTATGTCCTCTATCCCCCAGTTCTAATATCTTAATGTGCACTCTCTGAAAGATAACTGTGAAAGATGATGCATGCTATGAAAAATAAAGCCTTGTAATTCTAACATTGATCATCATCAATAAGACTCTTAAAATAACATTAAGCACTATTATTTATTGTTCTAAGCTATATTTTAAGTTATATTATGTGCATTCCATTCATAAGAAAAATGCAGGATTTTATTTCATTTTCTTACTCACTCTTAAACTCTATACATCTGCTAAAGGTTCTTCCACCTACATTTATTAAACAGCAGATGGAGCATCTCTGGGGAGCAATCCATAGCTGATACGGTCTATTATACTGCTGCAATTTGTCACACAGTTGTCATCATTTGGAGTATTTAATTCCAGGGGCACACCTTTCATTACAAATGGCTGACCTTGATATTCCCATTCATTTTTACTAATGGATCTAGAGTGGGTTATAACAATGACTGCAGCACTTAATAAATATTTCACCAAGGAACTCATTGACATCTATTCATCATTGATGATATGTTGTGAAGAGAATATGAAATGCATATTAAACATTCATGGATATTATGATATGCCTAACATGTGTTTACCAATGCATTATTAACTCACTTTCTACCAGGCAATCTTGTGCCAGTTGGCAGCAGGTACTGCCAGTCTTCAGCAACAGAGAATTGTATACATAAATCAAGGTTTTCAATGGTAGATTTTTCCAATCTAACTTTACTGGAAGCCCCCTCTTTCCAATATAAAATTGCCTTTTTGAAATGGTCTTTCTACACTGGGGTAATCTATATAGATAGGCAATCTACATAGGCAATAGCCCAAAGCACACATTCTGCTAGAGAGAAGTTCCTTGAGGATGAGCTCCAGCACAAGTCTGAAAGCTCAGAAGACTAAACCTCTGGTCCCAGTGACCGATCCAGATTGGATCCCACAACATCATCTTGGGATATGTATATTCATCTTCGTTCGCAATCTATAGATTATGAAAATTCACTTGTAAGTTTGTCCGTTTGTGAGTTTCAGTTGGGCAAAACAGTGTATCATAGGGCAACAATTTTTAAATTAAGGTACTTCAAATGGGCTAACTTAATGCATCCAAAATCTGGTACCCATTACTCCCTTGGGATTGAAATTCCAAGGATCTTCAGAACTGTTGTATTGGCAAAATTGTGGTCATTGCTGCATCACCTTGCTACTACATCATCTGCAGTCACAATGTAATGTTTTCTGATGCTCCCTGTCATCTTCTCACAAGCCATATCAAGGGGAAAGCTAGCAGAAGTTGGAATTCACTCCCACTGCTATAATTTTTTGGTCTGCTTATTTTCATTCTGTTTAGCAGTTTAGGTGAGGCAATATCTCTGAAACAAAGACCCAATGGATCATGGGTCATCTAATAACATATATTTTATATATGTGCATGTGTTGGTGTGTTTAGGTGATTTTCCTTTCTAATGATACTATAATAAAGTATACATTATGACTTATATGAATTCAGAAGAATGAAATCATCAAGTGTAGATTTCTTGCTTTCTTAGAAGAGAAGATAGATAGAGAGAGAGAGAGAATTCTTTATTGGCGAAGTGTGATTGGACACACAAGGAATTTGTCTTTGGTGCATATGCTCTCAGTGTACATAAAAAGACAAGATACATTCATCAAGAATCATAAGGTACAACACTTAATGATAGTCATAGGGTACAAATAAGCAATCAGGAAACAATACCAATATAAATCATAAGGATACAAGCAACAAAGTTACATGAGGTACTGAAATCAGAGAAACGCTTGACCTCCATTCAGCTTATCAAAGACGATGATGAATTCTTGGATTGACACAGGAAGCCTTGGTAGAGGGATAACAAATAACAAGAAGCTTCTCAGAGGACAGAAGAAATTCAGGTTGCTGAACCTATAGATGGAAGAACATAACAATGGACAACTTTTTTCCCTCAGAGCTTCACACTGGATTGTAGATCCTCCCAGTAAATATATTTCTATTACCCTGGATGAAAAACTCCCGACACAATCCTCAGGAGGATGGAGTCTACAAGTTCTACAAAGGAAAAGCTGCTTCTTTTGCCCTGAGGAAGAAGCAGGATTATGTTGGTAGGAGATTACTCACTGAGAGGAACTGTGAAAGAATGTGCACTGGAGAAGGAATGGAAGAAAGGGGAATCACAGCAACATTGCTGTTTTCCATGAAGGAGGCAGTACATTCCAGAGAGAAAACCAAATTGAGAGACTACATAGTCCCAAACTAGATAAAGAAGAAGAGGTTTTGATAGCCACACCCTAGAATCTCTCAGGATATATTTATTACCATGTTTCCTTGAAAATAAGACCTTGTCTTATATTTTTTTGAACCCTGAAATAAGTGCTTGGCCTTATTGCCATATGCTCAAAAGCCCGATTGGGCTTATTATCAGGGGATGTCTTATTTGGGGGAAAACATGGTAGGATATCTATTAGGATAGAAGGTGGTAATTAGATTTGGTCGGATTTCACTGTGTTGTTTTTTTGGCTAGAGCCTGACAGGAAACAAAGTAGTAGTTTATCAGCTTAATAGACTGTCAAGAGAAGTGCACTGCCTTCTTGAGACAGGCTCCCAACAAATACCTCTTGTTACTGACCACATGAGAATAAATGGCACAGTCAAATACAGCAACAAAAACATTGCAAGGGGCTACAAATTTCTGGATTGGAACAAAAGGGAGCAGGGTCAATAGGTGATGTGTTCCTACTTCTTTTATACTAAAGAATATAACCCCGAAAGACACAGGAGAAGAGTGGAATGGAATGGAAGGCTATATAGAAATTTCCAACTGAATTGGTTTTGATTCATCAATCGTGGGACACATTTTTGCAGTAAGTGGTTGCTGGGTAGAGGTATTTTGCACCTCACAAGAGCTGTGAAGATGTGTATCACAGGGTTTTTTTACCTCGGGATGATGACAAAGCAGTCAGGACACATTCGGCTCTAATTAGGGAAAGAGTATTTTATTATAAAAGCACATACAAAATAAATGTGGTGTGTACATAAACAAGCATGTGATTTCTTATTCGGGGAAAATATTTCTAAATCTTTTCTTCCACTATTTCTAGAAATGTTGTTCTTCATACCTTAGTTAGGCTTTAGATTTTCATCTTAGATCCTTCTCTGTGTTTATCAACATATTTGTCTACCAAACATTCAGGGATGTCCACAGGGTATGGTTAAAAAAAAAAAAATCAAGATGGTGGATATGTTGGTGTGATGAATGCTACACCCTTCTTTATGTGTGCCGCTTGCTTACTACTCCGAGAGGTAGTAAATCATCCAAATCATCAGGTAATTTAGGACCACAGGATATTTCTTTGAAGCAATTCCTTTGAAGGCTTTTGCTCAGCCTTCATACATTTTCCTCTGGAACTCTTTGTGGGAATTCTTTTGCTCTGCATGGTATCTGTCAGCACCTACTCCTGTACTCATTAAATGAGAGTGGGATTTTCTTGCTGGGTCTCTCTTCTGGTCCCAGTCTTCCTGAAGCTGCTTTCTGGCTTCTTTCTTGAACATCTCTGTGTGCTTGTCTTCTCTAGACTAGACTGTGACAGCTGTCACCAATCTTGTATTCTCATAACAAAGGGGTAGGGAATATTTTTTATTTATTTTTTTTACAAAAAGATGCTTCCTCCTTCTTTGTTTCTTTTCCGTATTAGCTTGCTGAGACATCTGGTGCTTGCAGTCAGTTGGATTGCTGTTACAGCTTCTCTGCTCCTGTCTTGCCTACACACAGATATTTCTTCCTGCCTGATCTCACAATTTCTTCTTTTTTCTCTTATGGAGATCTTTTGAGCATTCAAGCACTTACAGTACCTCATTTGGGCTTTCAAAATTTTTGTTGTCTGTTATCTTTGTCTCTTCTCTCTTTTGTCTTCTGCAATTATCACCAGGCAGGCAAACCAATTGCTTCTCTCCTTTCTAACATGCAGCTTCTCACTGTCCAGCTGTCCCATATCCACTTCAAAACTTTTTAGCTTAGTTTTCAGGGGGAGGGGGGAATGGAAGCCTATGTGACAAATGTGAAAAATTGGTGGTGCCTGAGTCAGGGAGAAATTGTCCTCTAACCGTGTGTTTGGAAGGTGCTTTGCAAACCAGAACTGAAGGACGTTAGCTAAATCCTATGAGGGAAGGAAAAGAATCCTTCCTATATCCTATAAGGGAAGGAAAAGAAGGAAAAGAAAACCAGGGCAACCAAGCTGCATCAAGTATTGGGAATGGAGCAGAAAATGACATTCATGATATAAAGGGACACAATAATGAGTATAAAAAGATTGGAAGAACTAAGTTAGCTTATGGTAAGGCATTGTTTTGTCATTATTGCTTTTTAAGCAAATCTCCATGAGTTCTTGTAGCACATAACTATATAAAAATATAGCATAGAACATGATTCAAGATTTCCAACGTTTCTATGCAAAAGCCCAGAAACAAGAAGAATTAGAAATCTTAGTGCAGGGTAAGAGATGTGATTTTAAGTAGTCATTAAAATCTGGTGGGAGCTAACTTGGAGGTGGCATTATTTGTAAGGCAAATATACTGATGTGTAGAGATCCCGGTATTTAAGCATTATGATGCAGTTGAGAGCATGGGGATAATAATAGAAGAGGAAACAATTGTTGTTGTAACCTGCCCAGGCTTGTTTGTTTGAAAGATGGGCAACTATATAAATTGGTTTAATAAATAAATAATAAACAATATTACATGGATATGCTATTGACTATCAGGTTACTCAAAAGATTAGAATAAGATAGGGTTGCCAGGTGTCCACTATTTGAGCGGACAGTCCACTTTTTTCACATTATGTTCACTATTTTTTTTCACAAAATAGTGGACATTTTTTTTTATTCAAAAGCTTTATGATGAAATGGTACGTAATCTAAAGCTGTACAGTCTAAGAGAATAAGGTTAGGAGAATTGTGTTTTGTCTTTTTTTCATAAGTTAGAATGAGACAAAGATCGAATGCTCATTCAAATAATCACATTTTACACAACAGCGCAAAAAATGCATTAAAGCAGTTATCTTTTGATATCAAAAATGTAGTGCTGAAGGTTTTTGCCGAATTTTCGAATTCTGCGAAAAAGCGAGAAGAGTTGAAATCATTTTTTGAGTTTTGCGAGTCAGAATTCCATGAAGTTTTGCGCCATGTTCCAACACGTTGGTTAAGTTTGTTTAAAGCAGTCGAAAGACTTCTTTTAAACTGGATACCTCTAAAATCGTATTTTATTTCTCTTGGATCTGATGAGTGCCATAAGGTTATCTGGAACCTTATTTTGGATCAGGAAAATGAACTCGCAAAGGACGATGAACCAACAATTTCAGAATTGTATTTATATTTCACGCACTTCTTCATGTCAATAATGCAAGACACCCAACTGAAGCTGGAAAGCAAGAAAATTCTTGCATGTGATCTTCACATTATCATGTGTAAGCTGCATGATTCTTTGCAAAAAAAATACGATTAGCAGTTTTTTGGAATGAAAGTTTTATTTGCCTTATGTAAAAAACATTTGCCTGAGAATGCCGTGCAAAAGTTCAAGAAAGAAGCCATCAACGTGTATCAAAGAGCCATTGCGTACCTAATTGTGGTATAATTTCACCGATTCAGTATATGAGACACTAAGTTGTTTCAATCTAATTGATCGCAATAATCCTCCAACTTTAGAAGAAATGACGAACATCTGGATATTATCACCATGGTGAGAAGAACTTCCACCCAACACTCTCTTCGATTAAATTTCTGCCTTAGAAGAAGTTTATGTTCATCTGCAGGGTGATTCATCCCTTGATAAATGGACGTACTTTTTCAAGAAAGAGCCAGCTCCGAGTTTACTGAAACTCGGAGTATTGTGCATCAATTCCGGTATCAAATGCAAACGTTGAACGAGTTTTCAGCGTCATGGGAAATTTGTGGACTGACGAACGTAACTGACTGCTTGTACCATCAGTTCGAAGTGAACTTTGTATATTTTTTAATATTTCTCAATGTTGTACTGAAATTAAAGAATTATTCCTTAAACACAAAGAATTGATCAAAGCTGCGCAGTCAAATAAAAAATACACACGACAGCAAAGTAAAATGTAATTTAATATTTTACATATTATTATAATATATTTGATGTTTTGAATTTTAAGTAAAGTTTTGAAGAGATTATTTTAATACGTATTAAAATGTTTGTAAGAAAATATATAATTTAATTGTAAATTTTTTTTTATTTTTTTACTACTTAACTCCCCTCCCCCCCGCCGCCGCCGCTTGTCCGCTATTTTTTGGAAGCAGACCTGGAAACCCTAGCATTGAACATTGTTATTTGGCATTGGACCAACTCCTTTACCGTTTTCACCTGTTCTATTAGATCCAGCAAAAAAATGTATTCCATGGGTTCCATTAATTATAGAAAGTTATCTGTGGAATCCAGGAAGAGAATTTTTCTATTCTTGTACATGCTTTGTTGTTCATCCTCCTGGAAAGCAGATTTGTTCTAACATAAGGACCTTTTGCAAGGTCTTGAAGACATGCCTCTGTTCCCAAACCTTGTTTCTTGGCTCAGAACTCAGATTAAGAATTGGAATCTGTGTGGTAGCTAATTTAACTGTGGTTTGATTGGTTTTTATCTTGGCTGCCGGTTGTGTATTTTACTTCCATTGTCATGTTCCAGCAAGTAGTTAATATCTGCCAAAAAAATGTCAGAAATGCTAACATGCAAAATAAACTGTGGCTCACAAGGAAAATTAAAAGCAACAAGCTAATAATTTGCTTTTATGGCTTTGTCAAAAGGAAGAGGTATAAAAAGGAAGTGGAGCTCATGGCTTCAAAAAGTTAGCAACAGGAAATATGGGTAAAATGGAGCTTCTGACTTCTTCTTTGTTACTGTTTTCTCTCCAAAGAGGAATTATGTTCAAGTGGATCTAAATAGAACAAAGTCATAAGAAAGGAAAGACAACCTAAGACAAATCAAAAGAGAACTAGAAAGTACCTGGCTATTTTATATAGTAGGAGTAGTTCAGAATACATGCTGAACTACTCCTGCAATAATTTTTCCACCTATCTCTATGTTAGTGGTAAGCTGTGTAGAACATGTTATGACAAGGACAAAAATCCACTGATTGATTTAAGCAATTTTCCCCCTACACCTCATCATCCAGCTGATGGATCTGAGGAAAACAGCTCCTGGTAGCAATTGATTTTCCTTCTGTATACCCTAAACTGGGGGGGAAATAAATTGCTGTGAATTTTGATCACGAATCCATGGAATATTCCTGTCCCATCACCACATGTTGTCCTTCAGATCAGAGAAACTGGTCACTTTTATCCCTGGGCATCAAAGTATGTTTATTATGAGCTCTCAAATTATTTGTAAATATGCTTACTTGATGATATAGAATTACTTATCTTTTGAAAGCTTGTTTTTATTGTTACCTTTATTTATCTGTTAATACCCTAAAAGTAGTTATAGCTGGGTTGCCAATGTCGTATATAGTTTAAAAACTCTACGATAAGTCCACATTATATTATACTAGGCCATGGATAGTCCACTTCCATGTGATTTAGTGGATTGACCTAAAGGTAAATCTCAGAATGATAATAACTTTTTCTTCTGTTCCCTAACATTTAGATTACAATCTTAAGAGGCAAGCAGTTTACAGAATAGAATAAGAGAATGCAAAGAAAAGAATAAATGTACTTGTGACACGTCGAAAGTTATCAGTGTATCAGTCTTTAAGCAGCATACCACTGCATTCTCTTGTTTCTTTGGAACTTTTGATACTAATTGCTCTTTCCTTGTTGCCTTTTATTTGAGATTAATTCTAATTTGGGAGCAGTAGTGGAAGATGAATAACAGCAGTAAAACATATAGGAAAATAGAACCTGTTAGGCTGGCAAATTTATGGCAGAAATTAAACCAAGTTGTGCTTGCAGCAGTTACCTGAGCAAAGAGCAACATTAATAAATTCAAAGAAGAAATAAAACAGGGAAAATAGCACACATGACACATAGCCAATTGCACTTCTTGTGCTAATTTTCTCTCAGTCAACAAAACCTCTGTAGGTTCCTGGAAAGCTTGGTTCAGGAAACCTCAAGAGAGTAATTATCTTAATGGGATTCCAAAATTGAACGTGTTAAGCTGCTTTTACTGAGTTAAACTTCTAATTCATCTAGTTTTCTGCTTGTAGGGACCGGCAGGCAGCAACTCACAGGCTTCCTGGACACAAAGACTCAACTGAAACCCTTCATGAGATGGTTTTGAATTGAAAAATTGGCTTGAAATTGGGAGCTTCTTCATACAGCACAGGAAATATAAGGAAATTGGAGATGTTCCAAACACCACTGCATGTTATTTCAATAGCTGGACACGGAGATGCTGCCAAAAAATGTCCTTCTCTGTTAGGAACCCCCACTGCAACTAAAATTGATGGGCAAGTACAAGATAATTAATTTATATGACATTTTACTCTTCTTCTCCTCTCCACACCCTTTCCCAAGAATAGGAAGGAGTAAGAATAGGAAGGAGATCAGGAATGTAGTCAAAATGTGAGAAGAGAGGCAGGATTGGGCTTTTTTTGGACACTTTCCTAGACAAATTCTGGGTCCTGGTGTCAATAGACATGAATTTATACCAATTTAACATTTGGCATCACTATATGCAAACTAATAGATAATTAATAGGGTTCACTTACACTTCTTAAAAAAAATAGAGCCAAAAAAAATCAGAGCCTTTATCCAAATAGTCTTAAACAGAGCAGTGCAGTGACCTAGAGGTGAAGAGGCTCACGTCTCATTCAGGAGGTTGAGAGTTCAATGCTTGACAAAAGCAGATGTTTCTTTATCAGGGTGCAAAGAGGAAATATCTGCTGCAAACTCCACATAGGCATCAGGAAGGGCATCCAACCAGTAAATGCTCAGCTCATTCAATCGCCCCAACTTCACCTCGAATACAAGGATTAAATGGTCGTAAAAAGAAAAAAAGTCAAAATAATCCTAAACATTTTTTCTAATATAAATATACCCTGCTACAATTCATTGCAATCAAGCCATTGCATATTTATAATTTGCAATGATTAAATATTGGATGCAAACAAAGAGAAATCACAAAACAGAATATTAGTGGAGGTTTTCATTAACTCAACCACACAATGGCAAAAACCAAACTTCTCAAACTTCATATTTTCAGCATAGTAACCATAATTAAATCAGACGTGAATTAGGGTTTTCAATTTCGTAATAAAATTCTGCTCAAAAATGTCATCAGTCTAATTGCTTTGAAGTAAAAGCCAACATGAGGACATGGGTAGAACAAGAATGTGACAACCTATGAAAAACAGGGACACTTGAAGCATTCTTTCATTTGAGGAAGGCAGCAGAAACTAGGTGAACAATAAAGAATAAAATGCCATTATTGTTATCCTTACACCTCACCTGATGCAGTGAGGTAACTAAGCTGCTAAGTAGGAATCAGTGATTTCCATGAGTATCACTGTATATCATGATACCAGAAAAACATCATTCCTTTAGCTGGAAGAACTTGCCCGCTTAAAAAAAAAAACCCAAAGAAAAGAGGTAGAATCAGAGGATGTATGAATTAGAGTAACAGTGACTTTTCTTCCTTTCTTTTTTAAGCTACCGTACATAAATCCAATCTTATGAAATGGGGCAAATAAACAGAGGTTTACTTCCTGACTTTCTTTTATTTTTTCATTCTGTTTTGACCCAGTGTGTTTACACTAGCATCACTGGAGATGACTGAGCCAAGACTTTTAGCCATGTTATATTTTTACTCAGATTGTATCCTGAACGTCTCAGAGACTTAACATACTATCTGCATAGACTTGCCTTGAGTTCAAATAATTACACAACTGAATGTTTCTATTTTGCCCAAAGAATTTTGTCACATGATATTAGTTGAGCACGTACATGAGACTATATAATCCTGATAATACAAGGGTTGAAGTAATCTTTAAATATATAATTCTCTTTTCCAATATATGATCCATAAATAGAAAAGCAATCATCCTGCAGTACATACCTGGACACAATATCACTTATTTTTTTCTGTGTTACAGAAATTACAGGTAAGCTAACCAATGACGCAGCTTATTAATCAGCTAATTTACTCTCTTTTTATGATGTACACATTTTATGACCAAAATTGGTATGGGAAAGCTATATTTAAATTTTTATTAAAATAAAATGCCAGTACCTCATGTTCAAAATGTTATGTGAAATAGAAGAGTGTTCTCTGACTCAGCGCCCTTCAGATATTGGACTACAGTTCCCATGGTTTCTATAAACACGGGGATTGTAGGAAATGCATCTTCTTTGATACAGCCAGGAAGCGTCTAGTCAGAGAAAACTAAGGTTGAATTTTACAGTCCCTCTGTTAAAACCACACTTTCTGAGGAAGCACCAGGAACAACAGATCTGGTTAATGAAACATTTGCCTCATTTTTTTCAATAGAAAAGGCCAAAGGTCTTCATATGTTTAAAAGAAGTCAGTCCCCAACTTTTCCAATAAATGCTGTAATGTTCTATTTTGCCAACCAAATTTTGAACTTTTATTGGAACTTCAAATACTAAAAATTTCAACAAGAGTTTATTGTAATGCCTCAATAAGGTCCACAAACTGGGGTATTCGAGGGACAGTGAAAGAACAGTAGCCATAATTATAGGCAATTAGTTTAAGATGCATTTTATATAATGTGAGCAATTATTTATTCAGCTCTGAAAGGCTATTGGTAAAACTAAGCTTGGTCTGAAAATCATTGTCACATGATATTTTGCTTCCAAAAACCATTATATTTAATGTGTTCTCTATTGTGGTATCTAATCTAAGTATCCCCAGTGATACTGTTATCCTTACAACACTTGGCACATTTTTTTTTTTACATTATTTGGTTGAAGGGAGGCACTGAGAAAAGAAAATGTCTTGCAGGACTTATTCTGCAGCAGTCTTGTCATGTGAGAGAAGATATGACCAATTAGCCCCACTTACCTTCAACCAAATAAGAGAATTAAATGGAAACTAGTCAAATTAGCAAGAAAACCCAACAATTGTGACCAGCAAATGATGTGTCAGCCTTCATTCCTCTTTGAAAGCTTTTGGATCTTTTGAGTTTTTTGTTTGTCTTTAGTAGCAAGAAAATTGACTATATTGGCTCTATGTGCTCAATCTTAGCCTTATTCAAATTATTGTTACTTTTGAGAATCACTTTTATTTCAAATATAACATGTTGAATCTGTCTCTATCCTGGTCTATTACTTTGCTATTCTCTAATCTGCTGATTGGAGGAAAAAAAAGTATATATTTTTTTTCCAAACTGGAATTGGGGAATAAAGAATATTTTTTAAAAAAATCTTTGGAGCTTTTTCTCCATTTACAACAGCTTCCAGTAAATGATAATTTTGACCAGATGCCACCATTCAATCCTGAGTCATCCTGATCTGTTCTTCTGGGAAATTCTCAGACCTTTTGCTGAAACCTTCTTCCTTTTTCTAACCTCTGGGGAAACAGAAAGGAAGATGCTCTGGAATTTCCCACTCAAATCCTGAGAAGATGTGATTTTAATGTTGTGTCTGTTTTAAGCACAAGGGATAACAATGTGATGGTACAATCTTGCACATGAAGGTTTTAATGAAAAAAAAAATTGTTTATGAAACCTAAATCTCTTGATGGCTGTATTGGGAAAGGCGAAATATATGAAAAGCCAGAGAAATGCAGTATATGTATATAAGAAAAACTAGGGAAATATATGAAAATACTGTATATGAAAAACCAGGGAAATAAATGAATATATGAAGAACCAGGAAAAGCAACAAGCAAATACAGAGAAGTCCAGATAAAACCAATCCAGTCACCTAGTATGGCTAATCTGTATTTACTATTTTCCTGAACAAATCTTTAATTTCAGCATGATGCCCATTACAGAGAGGACAGTACGAGAGATATATTGTGAGTCTCTTGTTTGGATGTTCATAGGCAGGTCTTCATTTTACAAAATGCAGAGAATAGATGAAAACTACTTTTGGGGGGATGTTGCTGTACCTAACCAAGAAAACCACTGTATGTTACCTAATGATTTAGGATCAGAAATTATAGAGAGGCTACACTCCCTTAACCTTTGTGGAATTTTGAAACCACATTCTGGTTTTCAATCCCAACTATGCCTTTGCATAAATGGGATTATGCATGGGAATACCAGTGAGGCTCTGTTGAAAAATAAAAACTGAATTCCATTTATTCAGATCTATCACAATGAACAATTGATCTGATATTTTGACATGGCATTGTTATGCCATGTCAAAACCAAGGGTTTGTCAGTTATATAACATTAAGAATGCCTAATGAAGATTAAAGTCACCATTGAGAGAAATTTCAGTATTTTTCAAAAAAGAAAAAAGGAAGCAGGCACTCTGATTGTGCAAAACATCAATTTACCATCTTTTTCCTCTTTTTTTTTTGTTTGTTTGAAGTTAGGAATACTTTTAAACAAAACAGTGGATTGCAGCCAGCAATCTTTTATTAAGAAAGTTTATAAGGATCACTTGGAACTGGTAATAAATGCAATGCTGAAACCTTGAAGTTTCTTTCAATCATTTGTTGGCACTGCTAAGAGCAACCCTGGAGTTCTCAGCTGCAGTTCAGACTATTTCACGCAACCCAGGAAAAGGGGGTAGTGATAGTATATGCTCTCCTAGTTCTAATATCCTAAGTAGAATAGAACTTATACCAAATTAGAAGTACGATGTATGATGTTAGTTTCACAGCTTTTTGAACTTAATCTTTAGGCTTATACATCTTTTTTTTATCCACACATTTCCCTATATATCTTAGTCTTCATAACTAAACAGTCATCACATGTAACTCAAACAATCACTGTCCAAAGGCCAGTTATTAAATTCTAGTCCTTTATCTCATAGAGAAAGTTGAATAAAAGAATCAGTTGCTTTTTCCAGCTTGTAAAGTATAACTACATGTTTTTAATACTGTACATATGTCTATATCAGGGGTGCTATTCAGCAGGTTCTGACAGGTTCTGGAGAACCAGTAGCGGAAATTTTGAGTAGTTCAGAGAATTGGCAAATACTACCTCTGGCTGGCCCCAGAGTGGGGTGGGAATGAGGATTTTGCAGTATCCTTCCCCTGGAGTGGGGTGGGAATGAAGATTTTGCAGTATCCTTCCCCTGCCACACTCACCAAGCCACGCCCACCAAGCCATACCACGCCCACCAAATCATGCCCACAGAACTGGTAGTTTAAACAATTTGAATTCCACCACTGTTCTATATGCCCACAGATGTGAGGTATAATCACTGTGGAAAACTCAAGAGGGAGTGAAGATCCTTCCTTGCTCATCGCATGGTATATTTATTTCCTACATCAAAACCAGAAAATGGTCTAAAACAGTAGATTGTTCATCTTCATGGAGTCTTTTTTCATATAAAGGTCAGATTCGCACTTCAACTATCATTATAGGATTCAGGTATAGGATAATTGAACTATTACAAGTGGATACTAATGTTAAGGAAAGCTTGGAGTACAGGTTGGACAAAATCTGCAAGGGGTTAATTTCTCCACCCTTTGTAAGTAGGGTAAATGCTATTCTATAATATTTAGGTTGGCCTTCAGGCAGCAATCTAATGGGAAGGTCTTGCTTGACATGTTCAGCTGTTAGGTAAAATAAATAATTCTACTTAGACTATCATGCACAATGAAAAAGCTTTTTCAAGGCTAGCTCATCAACTTGTCAGATTTCTGGCAGAGGGGGGGAAAAAGCCTTAACTGAAATGTTGCAGTTCAAATTGACCATGTGCTTTCCCAGTTACTGAACTTCCTTTCACAAGACCATGATAATGGAATCATACATTTTTTTTATTATACTGGTATTCTGCCCCCAATGCAGTGCCTAAGCAAACCTTCAAACTTGTTTCAAAATACCATTTTTAAATAGAAAAAAAATATATGTAGGGGCAAGGATTACAATTTCATACATTTATCTTATCATGAGTGCCTTTAACACAATGGGAACACCAAATTCCAGAATGAGTCTCTTGGGCATGAAAATAATTATGCAAACTGTCTTATCGTGCCCTGTAGGTTACTTGCACATTCTATAAAGCCTTCTTTAAGCACACTTATTTATAAGGTATTAAGAGCAGTTTCCATGGAAACCTAAATAATTTTTATTTCCTGACACATTGATTCTTTTTTCACATCTCTGGCATTGGTTTCAAAGTAGGAATCATTACTATTACTTGGCCCTTTCTTTCCTTAAACAAACTGCAAATTAATTGTTGCACATAGCCACAGGATCCATCATCCTTAACAGACATTTCATCTGAAGGCTCAAATAAGGATGAATAAATGCAGATGTTTCTTTATCAACCCAAAATATTGGTTTGAAGCGGCTGCCTTATTACTTCTTAATTGAATGCCACAGCAGGAGGGAAAAGTAGAGACACTGAGGTGTATAAAGGATATGAAACTTCCTATTTTTGATTCATATTAATCCCACATATGTTTATCCATAACTGGGGGTTTCAAACTAAGGCTGGGAACCTCCACAAGACAGTTGCAAGAAACTTAGAAACTTTTAAAGGCTATTTCAGGTATGGCAGTCAAACTTGGATATTTGATTATAGTATGGCTAATTTTAATGAAGTCATTAATTATGTTCATGTAGGGTCACACAATAATTTATCACTTTAGAGACTGCAGAATTGCAAGGTTTGGAAACCACTGCATTAGCCTATATAGTCCTGCAATCATTATATTAGTGAGAAAATACACATTTTGTTTTGCTTTGCTTTGTTTTCTTTTCTTTTATTGAATGTATAACCTGCTGCAATAAAACTCCTGGCTGCTTCTAAGGTATACAAAACAAGAGCCATTAAACCATCTACTGGAAAAAGGGCAAGAAAATGAAAAGTAATAAAAATAATAAATAAAAATTATACAATACAACAAATCAGGAATACACCCTCCAAAATAATTCAGATTTCAATAACTTCTGAATACCAGCAAGGAGGGACTAGTGTGATCCCCAAGGCCATGTCATTGCCAGAAAAGCAACAGTGCCTAGTCTGAACTCCCCTCTTTTTCCAAAAACATGGGACTACTAGCAGGTCTTCTTTAACAGATTTAAAATTTCAATTCTGGTTTGGAGTAGATACACAAGTTCCAATCTCTGAAAGGCTTTTACAACACCAGCATTGTATCTATAAATATTTCAGTGATCAGTATGAGGAACATAGAACCAGTATTATATCCTCCCATCGCTCAGAGTATCAAGTATGCAATTTCTTTAATGGCAGCCTAATGAAAAATAGTTTGCAATATTCTAGCTGAATAGTTACTTTTGGAAAACGATTGTGGGTGATTTCTAGTTTAATTTGCACCTTCCCTGTCAGTTCATTTACCAAGATCAGAGCAAATACACACACCACTTCCGCTTGATGCTTACTTATTAAAATCAGCAAATGTTAAAAAAAAACCCAGTTAATTAACAATGTGTGGTAAAAGGCGAGCAAAAACAGAATTGGGGGGGGGAGGGAAGAACAATGGCAAGAATGTACATTATCTCTATAGCTTTATCAAAAAGTTTAGAATGTTCCAGAGCCACTGAAAACAACTCTGTGGGTAGTTAATACAGATAGTCCCAAAGGGAGTGACCTTTGGTTGTTACAACTTTAACTCTTTTATGAAATTAGCAATGGCAGAATAAAGGTGGAAGTTGACATGAGGTAATTCCTCCTCAATTCTGCCCCCTGAAAAAACAATTTTGTGGGGAAGGAGGTGTCCAACAGTAATGAGGCCATAGTTTCTTGAGAAAAACACAGTTCTGTCAACATTTTTTTTTCTCCAATGACATTTTTTGATGCCTTTTGGAGACTTCCAAGTAAAAACTGTGCTGGAATATTCTGGAAGTAAACACATCAAAGGAGTACTAGGTTTTGATCTACATCATACTGCATACTGGAGTTTGCAAATCTCCAGCTATTAGCTATCCTTAATATTAGTATGCTGAGCTGCTTCCACTAGTGTATCCTGTTATAAGAAGGCACCTCTAACCACCTAAATATGCAAGTGTAAAAAGGTTAGATTATTGATTGATTGTAGAGCTCTTTGTCCTTTGTGAAGGAGCTCTGAGCAGCATACAACTAACAATAAAAAAGAATTTCCCCATAAAAAAAAATTGATAAAGCCACAATAATACAACTGCTTGTAACATAAAACCATAGAACAGTGGGAATAAAGTAAAGATTCCCTCAATTCAAGCATAGTTCCTGATCATTACATCTCTATGTCCGCACAGTTTTCTCACTAACAGTACAGAATAGGGTTGCTGCTGTCTTCTTTAGGTTAGTGAGGGCTGTCTTCCCAATCTAATCTGTAGACTGGTAAGATCTTATCCAAGGAGAAGAACTAGCCATTGGGACTCTCTTAGCTTTTGTCAATCAAGAATAGCTAGGTGCTACAATCTGCTGTGACAACAATAGAAGTATAACATTTAAAATAGCTCATTTAAAAGACATTCTAAAAGGCAGTCTGGTCTTAAAGACCTGATTGAATCAATATGTCAGACCCCTCACATCCTGGACATAAATTGTTCCAACGTCTACCCTCAAAAAGATGCTATAGGGCACTGCACACCAAAACAACTAGACACAAGGACAGTTTTTCCCTGAATGCCATCACTCTGCTTAACAACTAATTCCCAAAACACTGTCAAATAATTTACTAAGACTGTATTACTATTATTCTTCTCTTCCTTACTAGTATCTATTTCTTCTCACTTATTACTATAACCACGTTGCTTGTATCTTTCAATTATATTGTTTTTATTTGTTTCCTAGTACGATTTGATAACTTATTAGTAACCTTGACTATCACTAAGTGTTACATCTTTTTATTCTTGATGAATGTATTTTATTCTCCTTATGGACACTGAGAGCATATACACCTAAGACAAATTCCTTGTGTGTCCAATCACACTTGGCCAATAAAGAATTCTATTCTATTCTATTCTATTCTATTCTATTCTATTCTATTCTATTCTATTCTATTCTATTCTATTCTATTCTATTCTATTCTACTCTACTCTACTCTACTCTACTCTACTCTACTCTACTCTACTCTACTCTGATATTTAAAATAAGACCTCCTAATGGTCAACCATAGTTCCACCAGAGGAGTGAACTATAACTGAAGGATTAGTACTGAGAAGACCCTACTCTCACCATCACTCACTAGACAAGTTAACTGGTAAGAAGCAGGGCTTCCCTATTTGCCCTTAGTGACATTTGGGAGAGAGTCATAAGGAGAAAAGCAGAACCTTCTAAAATATTTCTCTTTAGAACATAAAATATTATAAGTTAAAATGTATCCTGGAACAGCCTCAGTTCACATGGGTTTCCACTAGCCATTACTGCATCATTCTGTAGCAACTTATTGAGAGGGACATACTGAAAGAAATGAAGCAGAAATAATCTTTGTACATCACTGTGAATTACAATACTTTGGTTCTCCACTTGCATACATTTTAAACATGACTAGCCCTAGCTCCATCATCAACAGTGCTTAATATTTAATAGTACAAGGAATCAAAAGATGCCTCTGCTGGAATAACCAACATGCAACTTAATAGGTATAAAAAAAGATGGGGCTGCCAGCTCAAGGGCATGGAAACTTTAGATCACATTGATGGATGATGCCACCTCCAGCCAATATAAATTTCCATTTTTAGGATTGTTTGGAAGGAGAGATGGCAGTAGTGTCCCTAATCTTTGTCCAGTGTCCTTTCTAGCCTAAGGCTACCCTGATTTGGTGGATGAGGGTGAGAAGGAGAAGGAGTAAAAGCATATTGAGAGTTAAAGGACAATCTTTTCCAGATCACCTGCTCGAAGAGCCGCTGGTAGGATTTCTCTGCGAGGAAAGCATGCAATGGCTCTGAGATAAGCCAATTGGGCTGTCTCTCCCTCTGTCCCTTATAGAAGTGGCCCCCAACCTTTTGGGCACCAGGAACCGGTTCTAGGGAGAGAGGTTTTTCTGTGGAGTGGAGGGGGGCATGGTTTTGTGTGCTGCCAACATCCCATGAATGGGGTTTCTCTTGTTTGCATGGACCAGTTTCTGGCATGCCATGGACTGATGCCGGTCCATGGACCAGGGGTTGGGGATCCCTGCTTTATAGACAACTGCCAGATATTATGGCCACGGATAAAAACTCTTTGATTCAATCTGCCCAGCTGAAAATTGAACTTGATCTGTAGGGAGAAACCTGCTGGCGCTCTTATATTTTGATCCTGGAGATCTGCAAAAGTTGGTAAAAAATGGCTCCTGACAAATCAGGAGAGTTGTAAACATATTCAGCTGAGCACAAAGTTGAACATTCAACTCTCCTTCAGTTCTTACTGTCCAGCAAGATTTTCCACCTAAATTCTTAGCTTCCAACCCTTTCAGCTGTAGGATTATTAAAAGGAAGGAAAAATTCAGTTAGCCAATTTATTTTATTTTTTAGAGTTACATGGGTAGGGGAAACCACAATTTGGATCATCTAATGGCACCAGAATTTTGGGCAAAAATCTTTTGTTTATTAATAAATTAACATCTCTTGTAGAATATGGTTTTGTAGCAGAACTGATTATTTTTCCATCTTTTTATTTATTTATTTATTTATTTATTTATTTATTTATTTATTTATTTATTTATTTATTTAACGTATTTTTATGTAGCAGCAATCAAAATTAGTTTTGGTGGCTCACATATTTTCTACTCTGAACTACAGCAGTTTTCTGGGTCTCTGTTCTTTTTTCATCATCTGTCATAAATTCCTTCTTTCAAATGAAAATACCAGAAATTAAAACTAAAATATCCAGCATTTACTGCATAGCTAAGATCCAACTGTCTGCACGAACTTCCTTCTCATTATAGCTATGCCTTTCCATTTAATTCTATAGTTATGGATTGACTAATATTCCAATCCTAATCTGTAAAGTGTGTATTAGCCTGCATATTAATTTGGTACAGAAGTGTGCACGTTGCAATTATTTAGCAGTTATTGGAACTGATTCTTCTGTTACGCTTATCTCATTCTCTCTGATTCATTCCAGCTGAAAGCAGTCTTTTGGCCTGCAAAAGCTACCTCCTACTACATTGATCAGATGTGAATAGTGCTTAACCATAACACTTCAACTGGATCCAGGATAGAATTATTGCAACACCAGCTATTATAGACTCAATAAATTTCAAATATCCCACTGCTACAGTTTTCTTTCCAGTAACTCATATGCCCTTGGTTAGCGCAGCCAAAGGAGGTTTATGGTGCAGCAAATGAAGATTGCAGAAAGCTAGTTCATTGGATATGCTTGGAAGCACCCATCAAGAAATTTAAGGGGCGGGAGGGGGGGAGAAAAGAACAACAAATCCCAAACAGGAGTAATTTTCCCCTAAGGTGGATCTGAAGTGTTCATTTTCGTTCTTGCAACACACCCACCTTTTATTTTCCCTGTGCTTTAGGGGCACTTCTCAACTAAAATTGAGGTCACATTTCAACAAAATAATCAGAGCGCGTGAAAGCAAGGGTCACTGCCTATTTGGTACATTTACATGGAAGAAAGCCAATTAGAGAGCAGCAGATCATTCCCAGAAGCAACAGGTAACCTTCTTTGAAGGAAGGTTAAAGTACACACTAAGAGTGGCTGAATATGCCAATCTCACATAATACAGGAGGGAAAAACTACAATGGAGAAAATCCTAGAGCAGGTATTCATTCAGTGATATAGCAATGGGCTTTATTGTTTTGAAGGATGGCTATAGTAGTTCTTTATAGAAGGAATTTAGCCTACAGTCCAAGGAAGAAAGTTCTACTGAACACATTGGGACTTTCCTCTCAGTCAAGATATGTGACCCATTGCACTGTATAAGTTCCAGTCAAGAATTATACAAAATTACACAACAAGCTCATTCAGGGAATTATTGGAAAAAGGAAATACTAACCTAGAGTCTATGGCTGATCTAAGGGTGAATGCTTTGGTTTTCCAGAAGCTTTTAGTCTTAGAACTGGGAAGCACTTGGATTTCATTCAAAAAATGGACCAGCTTGAACACAACAGGAAATATAGAAGTAAATAAAAGAATTTTACTGGGTATTTACCTTCACTCCTGTCACTGTGTTATGTGTTTTGTCAGCCGAGCTTCCATCCTAAGATTTACAGTAGCCTGCCAGAGAACTTTATCACGTCTCTGTAGTAACAGAGATAAGATTGTCTTGTGATTTCTGAGCTACTGCGCATGTCCAAGCTTAAGGAAGAAACTTCCTGATTTTTTTCTTTTGTCCGTCTCTGTGTTAAAAATGTAGTTAGTAAGTTTGTTTTATTTCTTTATAATAAAATGTTTCCTAGATTATGTTTCTTAGACTATATTTGGGTTTTCTTTCTTTAAAGTATACAGCATGGAATACAAGATCCATCTGTCTCTAATTAAGTGCAATTACCCCAGGGGAGTATCGAAGCTGATTTACGCTTTGACAGCTCCCTCTTTTCTCTACCTCTTGACCTGCACCTACTTGGCCTTGGAAAGGAATCCTTGTTCCAGAGGTAGCTGAAGGCCTTTCCTTGGAAGTGTTTGGTCTGGTTCGGTGGCATGTGTTTCAAGTTATAAATGTTTGGCTTTTATCTCTTTCCAGATTTCTGTGCTAAATCCCAATAGGTTAGATATTAATATTTTTAATGAGACACAAAACATGGTTAATCTTTGTCTTGGAAAGAACACAAAAAGACTGCATTATTGCTACAGTCAAGGTACTGCACTGGCTGTCAATTTGTTTCTAAGCCAAATATGAAATATTATTGGTTAAAGTCTCAAGATGGCTTAGATAGCAATAAGACTTATATACCACTTCATAGTGCTTTACAGTACTCTCTAAGCAGTTACCCCCAACAATCTGGGTCCTCATTTTACCAGCCTCAGAAGGATGGAAAGCTGAGTTGACCTTAAGCCAGTGAGGATTGAACTCCTGGCAGTGAGCTGAATTATCCTACAATACTATGTTCTAACCACTGCACCACCACAGCCCTTAGAAAAGATACAAGCTTTTAAAGAGAATATCTCTTCCTGCATCAATTTACAAGTTTACTGAAACCATCTAAGGAAGTTTGTCTATGGCAAATTCAGTTCAAATCTTTTTTGTTTTGTTAATTCTTGCAGAGTTGATTGCCTTAATACTTTATATGCTCAAGAGACCTTGAAATACATCTGTTAGAAAGGCTGTTGATTGTTGATTAATTGGAATAATTTGATTTGTATTGTTTAAACTGTTAAACTATAGCTCTTTAAACTTGATTTTCACTTGGTTTTATTATAAATGTAGTCATCATACATCCTTTATTATAGTCCTTTCTTTCAGAAATCCTTTAGATTTATTTCTTTTTCAAAAAAACCCTCACTTTTGTTTTTTATTTTGCTCATGTAATTTTTATCGTTCAAATGATACCACTTAATGCACAGTCTTTCACATTCATATGAAAAATATGGAAACTGAATTGCCCTTTTATAACAAATTTATATTTACTGTTTAAATTTAGATTTTCATTTTGTAGGGTTTTTTTTCCTGGTTTTGCTCTTGAATTCTCCTTTGTTATGCAAAATCAGAAACATAACCAATTTTTCCTTATGAATCTATTTCAGATTTGCTCCTTGTTCAGATTTATTCTTTTTCCCCCCAATATTTATTGAAAATATGGTCACCAAAGTTATTAATTACCAAGAGACTTTGGTGATTATCTGCAAACTAAGTAAAATGAAATGAAATAGTAAAATATTGTGAAAAATTCAGGAACATTAATATAGCACCTGTCTATGACCTATTAAAGCAACTATGTCTTCTGCTGAAACCATATAACCTGGAAAAAGTCATTTCTGTTTTAATGAATCACAAAAAGTGTTGCATTCACACTTCAAAGCACCACTTTTGAATCCAACGTGTAACAGAGGCCTGTAAATGTGTATTTCTTGTAGCATTTCAGCAGCACCCACAAAGTGTAGTTAGGTGTCCTTTCAGTAGAAAGATGTGCACACATCTATGTTCATGCATCAGAAAGCACACAGGCAACCAACGGTAATCTGAGCTGACACTTTCTCAAATGGAAGTATCACCTTTCTTTACCTGATTTCAACTTATGGAACAATATTACATTTTTTGTACCATATGTACAACACTGAAGAAATTTTGCAGGTTATGGATACAACAACATATTATTCTGTTAGTCCAGCATTCTTATAGGACAGATATCTATTGAAAACATCACAAACAGCACACATGTGTATAAAAGCACTCTTCTATTCATCTTCCTCAAGAATTGGTATGGTAAGATATACACCCTCAGACCAGGGGTGAAATCCGACCGGTTCAGACCGGTTCAGGTGAACCACTAGGGATAATTGGCATTGGTTTGCCAAAACGGTAGTAATCACCCCTCGTTGGCCCCATCCACGCTCGGCCAGTCACCGCTCACCTCTTCTGGCCACTTGATATTCCACAGAATTCAATGTTAAATGCAGCAGAGAGAATGCTAACTTTTCTCCCTCCATTCAGAACGGAGCTGCTGCAGCCTGTCCCTTTAATGTAGTCCCCATGAGGGAGGGGGCGGGGGAAGCAGCTGGAATGGAGCTGTTTTTGTGAAAGTCAGGAAAATAAGGAAGGGGATTTTCCTGCCTGTCATCCATTCCTCAATCTCAGCACAGACAGAGAGAAGGAATATTCCCCTCTCCATTTTCCAGCCAGGAGTGGCTGGGAGGGGAGGAGCCAGTGAGAAACCCCTCGATGTGAGTGATGTCGAGTTGGCCATGCCCACCCAGTCACATGACCTCCCCCCAACAAGCCACGCCCACAGAACCGGTAGGGGAATTTTTTTAATTTTACCACTGCCTCAGACGATGAAGATTATCGATGGCCATTGCCAGCTCTCTTTTAAGACTTTATTTAAGCTCCTTCTAATGACAGTTGCATTTGTGACTATCATGAAATTTTATTCTAGAGAAGTCAACAGTTCAGCTAAATACTTTCTTTTATTAGTCATCATTCCAAATGACTTTTCTAGCTAAACACTTTATTCTATTAATCATCATTCCTTATGATTTTTCTACTTTCTCCACAGCATATGATTGTTTTACACAATCATAAGACAGTGAGGGGAAAGGGGGAGAGGGAGGGAGAGAATATTTTGCTGTTTCAATTTATTCATTAGCTCTACATCCTATGTTTTCCTTGGGAGAAGGTCCATATTTTTTTTGCCATACAACTCTCTGGAAAAAGTTGGATTGGCTGATTACAAGTCACCCAATTTGTTTCAAGGCTGAAGGTGGATGAGAATCTGGATTTCCCTTGTCCTAGTCTAAAGCCTTTATATTATGTCATACATGGATGCTTTAAAAAATTGCACTGAAAACATGGCTTCTTTAGCAAGTGGAAACTTGCTTAAAGGTATTCTACATGTACAATTCCATACATTCCAAAGCACTTCTAAATCATTTTCAAAGCATATTAATTTTGCTGTTGACTGGACTTGAGGTATCTTTCCTATGTCTTGTCAGCTGCCTTTCTGCAGAGATACATCAACTTAACTTTCATCTTTCTTTTCAGTTACCTTTCATCTTTCTATTTCAAGTAAGTTCAACAGCACTTCTGTATCGGTTCAAAAAAGCATATTGAGCTTGAATAGCTTGAATAGCCTACACTAGTCAAGATAGACAGATTTTTGGTGGCTAATGGCTGTACAACATTAGGACGCAGGGAGTATCAAGGCCAACTGTGGGCCATATTGTATTATGTATGTGGGAACTGCTGGGATCTTTGGGAATTTGAGAGGAATTTAGAAACAGCCCTTTCATTGCTTAAACATACACACAGTTCTCTTGGTTCCTGCCCCAAAATAGTGGGTAATATATTACTGCTTTTCAGCCACGTTAATAAAATAGGGTTTGAAACTTCCAGGCAGCCTTTGAATTGCAGATTGCCGACACAAGTAAATTGAATTAAAATTGAACTACTAATTATATACAAAGTAGATACACCCTACTAGGCACTTTGCACAGGAAGCATAAGATAGAGCCAGTCTGTGTCACTTTGACATTTTTTTTTATCAAGCTACGTGTTTAGATGCTCTAACAAGGTCAAAATAAGGAGCTGTATCATTGCTTATGAAGCTAGTCAAAATAAACACAGACATCTTTATTATCAGCAGAGGAGTTTCATGGCTAATGAAAGGGGTTGTTGTTGTTTTGGGTCTATGCAAAAAGTCCTACAGAATAAACAAATAATGCATTTATGCTAGATAAGGCAAAGTCAGCTGATTTCTATGCTGAGCAGGTTTAATTTTCTTTGAAGAAATTGAAGTTAAATATTGGGGAATTGGATGAAAAAGCAGGTAAATTGCTGGCACATTGCCTGAAGCAAAAGTGCCAGCAGAATATAATTTTTGAAATACTAACAGAAGATGGTCAGAGAATTATGGATTCTCAATCTATTAGGAAACAGGTTTATTTTATTTTATTTTTTAAAAATGTGTCATACAAATTGGAGGGCAAGACTGATCAACAAGATATTAATAAATACTAAAGGCAAATTAATATCACAGGTTAATACTGATATTTTAAGAAATGCTTTGTCATACCAAGAAATATTAGAAACTATTCAATTGATGAAAATGAGAAATTGACAGGCCAGAAGGCTTCCCACCCAAATGATATACATCAATATACTACTATAACTCTCACTTATAGTGCAAACTGATTCAACAAAATATGTTATTTTAAGTTGCAACCAAATCACCAAGCTCGAAGTTCAAACCAACAGCATAACTATCAGCCCAAGTTACTAAAATTCAAAGACATGTTATTTTAAGTTTACCAGATACTCCAAATAATGTATTTGAAAGGATGAATGGGTGTTTTTTTTTTCCTGCTACTGTTGTAAAAAAAAAATTGAAGGTTAGGGAGAATGTGTGACATATCTATTTTTGAGAAAGCTATTTTATCTATTAAAAATATCCTTGTTCGGTTCGTGGAGTAGATGTTATGATATTTTATGTTAGAGAATCATTTATCATTTTGTTTTTTTCCTAATTAGATTTAGAAATCTGTGCAACATTTGATTAATATGTGATAAACATTGTTTCTTTATTTTCTGTTTTGTCATTTTGATGGGTTTTTTCCCCGTACTTTGTATTTTTATTACTTTTTGTAAAACTTGTTAGGGTATTTTTTTAAAAAATAAAATTAAGGCTAAGTTAACATTTAGAGATAAGTGCCTAAAAGTATCCCTTTTTATAATTTAGGAACTGGAGATTGTCTTCACCTGGTCAGCTTTCAACTAAAGTGAATCTTCCTTTTTAAACTCTACACAGTCCTATGAAACTTTTTGATTAAGCCAAGGAAAGCAAATCCTAGCAAAGTCTAGGCAAAGACAGAACAAAGTTTAAGAATTAAATAAGCCAGTAGAAGGAAAATCAATGGTCAACATCAATGGAACTGGTCTAGCAACAATAGTGACAGTTTTCATAAAATTTCAGATACAGAAGTGCTTTTTCTGGAGGCAACTGGGCTTCCTTGTATTTTCTTTGAAGTCATTTCACTTCTCATCCAAGAAGCTTCTTCAGCTCTGACAGGATAGTGGGGAATTCTTGGATAAGAAGTGAAACGTTTTTTTCAAAGAAAAAAAAACAAGAAAGTCCAGTCGCCTCCAGAAAAAGCACCTTTGGGACAACCATGACCTGCATGACTGAGAATCTCTACAGACTTCAGATACAGAAAGAACTTTAACCCAGTAAAGAAAATCTTTTTATGATTTCATGTAAGGTCTTTTCTATATTGCAGCCTTCAGCTGCTTTTCTGCCATATCTAAAAAGGCTAGTAATTATTTTTCAGATTTTAATCCTCTTGTCTACTTGACCACAGTAATGCCCAAATTTTTATCTCGTTTGAGAATAATATACCTCAATTTTACACACACACACACACACACATAAAATTTATATTTGCTGATAAAGAAATAAAGGGAAACTAGTATAGATCTATTTCAAGCTATTTAGCTCTCATCAGCTAGCCATACCCTTACTCAGATTCGAACTTGGGCTATGTGTGTGTGTGTGTGTGTGTGTGTGTGTGTGTGTGTGTGTGTGTGTAACATGATTAGTAGACTCCTCTGCATCTTTGTTTTTCATATATATGCCAAGGAAACAAACTTTCTCTTTTTCTCTTCTCTTCTCTCTGTATGTGTGTGTATCTAGGTGCTCTCACATGCCCCTTCAAGTCAGTTTTTGACTAGTTCCTGCAGTTTTCTTAGCAAGGTTTCTCAGAAATTGTTTGAAATTCCCTGCTTCCTAGGGCTAAAAGAAAGAGAGCAAAAGAACCAAGGTCACCTGGCTTGCTTTGCCCCTAAAGTAAGATGGAACTCATGGCCTCCCGGTTTCTAGCCAGAAGCCATGACCAATACAGCAAACTGGTTTTCTCTTCTGTGAGTATGTTTTTTTTTTTTTAAATAAAATTCTGATGGTATTTCTTTGAAGGAGAAAAAATAAGAATTCTATTATTTCTCATCCTTCATGTTAAAAGAGAAAATTTATAGAATACTTGTCAATCCACCCAGTTTAAAAAAAAAACAAAGCCATTGTCAGCATTTCTCATCCTTCATGTTAAAAGAGAAAATTTATAGAATACTTGTCAATCCACCCAGTTTAAAAGAAAAACAAAGCCATTGTCAGCATTTTAACTTTTTTTTTAAATTTTTGATTTATATGCCGCCCTTCTCCGGAGACTCAGGGCGGCTTACAATGCGTTAAGCAATAGCCTTCATATTTTTGTATATTTTATACAAAGTCAGCTTATTGCCCCCACAAACTGGGTCCTCATTTTATCTACCTTAGAAAGGATGGAAGGTGCAACATTTCACTATTGCACCTGTTTAAAAAAAATCAACTTTTTGTGGCTGTTAGACAGCCCAGCCCAAAATGGCCATTGAAGGGAAAGTAAGGGATAGGTCCATCAGAGCAAACACCAGTCAGTTGGAAGAGAGCCATTTTTATAAGAGGAAATGAAAGTCAGGCGGCAGATTGGAATGCCCTGTTTGACTCAACAACAGGGAAAATAACTACTTTTGATGCAGAGCATGGGTAGGTACAAGCCGAACATTACCCGATTCCAAAGTGACAGGCTTCCAGTCCATATTGAGGCAAGTGGAGAAGAACAGATCATCTCAAAGTCTCTTTGAGATATTTAGATAAGGTTGCAATTCTATTTATATTTAGCTACTAGTAAATTGTACTGAGAGACCCACATTGGTCCAATGGTTAAGGGCACCAGGCTAGAAATTAGAATGCCATGGATTCTAGGCTTGCTTTGGCATGAAGCCACCTGGATGATCTTTGATCTCTCTCCCCCCCCTCTCTCTCTCTCACACACACACACAGACAGAGAGAGAAAGAGAGAGGGGGGGAGAGAGAGAGAGAGAGAGAGAGAGTGAGTCCCGGGAAGGAGGCAATGGCAAACAAGTTACTTCTGAAAATCTTGCCAAGAGAACCTCAGGGACTGGTCCAGGTAGTTGCCAGGAGTCCACATTGACACAAACACATACACACCTACTGATTGAGAATTACATCAGAGTAAACATTCAGGTCTGTTTCAGGAACTCATGAGAAAGTGCCAAGTACAAATTGTAATGAAACATAAAAGCCGAGAAGTCGGCCACTACTTGCATACTTGTTTCATGACAGCATCCAAGTCTTATTACTGGAATCAATTAAACCCCATTACTGCTACATGCTGGAAACATCTTCCTTTATAAAGTGACTATCACACATCAAAAACAGTGACAAAGGAGAAAAATGTTCTTTTGCTTATGTAACAAAAGTTATGTAAGAGGTAAAAGAGGTTCATTTGGTCATTTATGAGAGCAAGAAAAGTACTGAGGCATGGGAGATAGCTTTCAATAGTTTTTGCAGTGTAGTGAAATTTTCCATTTCAGAGGCTTGAAATTAAATGTAAGGGCATTATGTTCGTCAAAACTGCTAGTTTAGGTGTACCAGAGGGAAGCAGTAGTTTGCAACAGCTTTGTTCTTTGTTCACATCTTTTTTTTTTCATTTGCTAATTGAAATGGAGTGTTTTGCATGTGTGAAGTATATTCATCACAGGTGAAACACAGACATTTCATTTAATCACCTCAGTAACGTATCACCTCAGAAACACATTTTTAAAATTGTGGCAGGTTTAAACATTTCATTAAATTTTTAGTAATCAGGAAAACTTTAGCACTTTTCATTGGCAAGTAATTAAATGGATACATCATGGAATTATTTTTTTTCTATAAAATATCTCAGGATCAATGTTATTTTATGGTAAAGCAATCTCACTTTTTAGTGCAGGCTATTAATACAAATTTTTATCCAATTTAAATGTAGCAAATCAACTAGTATATGTCAAATTCTGGAATGACCCTGGATTTTGGTAAGTAGCGAGCATGGACTGTTTGTTATTATTTGGTATTCTGAAATACTTTTGCATTGTTCTTCAGCCAAGATTAGTAGCAATTGCAAAATACAATAATAAAATAATGAAATTCATTCTTATTTAATTTTGGGAGGGATTAAAATGATGGGACAAATATGATTGGTTTCGCATATCATACTATGCCAGGATGTGATCTGATTGCTTTTGGTCATCTTCTGCAGTTTATAGTTTGTGTTGAATCAAGCTACCATGTTTTGTCCAACAAACCATGGCTTTATGTGAATTGTAAATCTAGCATATAAAAGTGTTTGTCTTGACACATATAAGTGGAACAAATGCTGTGAAGTGTCTTTCTCATGGGGATATACACAAGATGGAAAATATGTCTTCCATCTTGTATATAAAGTACCAAAAGACAAGACAAGAAACAATGGGTGTAAACTAATCAAGGAGAAAAGAAATGTAGAACTAAGGAGAAATTTCTTAACAGTGAGAATAATTAACCAGTGGAACAGCTTGCCTTCAGAAGTTGTGGGTGCTCCATCGCTGGAGGGTTTTAAGAAGAGATTGGACAGCCACTTGTCTGGTATGATATAGAGTTTCCTCCTTGAGCAGGGAGTTAGACTAGAAGACTTCTAAGATCCCTTCCAACTCTGTAAATTCTGTTTTTGTTTCAGACCTAATACTGTGTTCTAAATTTCTGTTAAAGAATTCCAGTGGGTTGCAATTTGGCAGAAACAAAAGTCCAAATATTTTTATTTGTTTTTCAGAATTTTGGCCACAATGAACACTGCAAGGACCAGTTTTATAGAGCACAAAGGACAAAGCTCATGCATCTTCCTATAACAGATCTTTCCGGCACCTTGTCTTCCCTGCCTCTCTAATTTCCTCAGCTGCCATAATATCCTTGACATTTTCCCACTCCTCTCTCTCTCTCATTCCCCATCTCTCAATTTCTGCACATCACATTTGCATTTCAGAAACACTCTGGAACAAAAACACTCAGTTTCTTTCTATATCTGGACCAACCATATGTTTCATATACATGGACATGAATCATCCCAAGACATTGGTTCCATGCACAGAATAGTTCATAAATGGGCTTGTTCCTTCCTAATCCCTCAACTTTCTCACTATTGGCCGTGCTGGCTGAGGCTGCTGCAAACTAATACTCAGCAGCATCTGAAACATCAACAGCATTGTGCTAGATTACTTAAAGCAGGGGTCCCCAAACTTGGCAGCTTTAAGACTTGTGGACTTCAACTTCCAGAATTCTCCAGCCAGCTGGCTGGAGAATTCTGGAAGTTGAAGTCCACAAGTCTTAAAGCTGCCAATTTTGAAGACCTCTGACTTAAAGGGTAGCAGAGTACAAGAACTATGTAACTAAACAAACCAAGATGGTGGGATATGCTAGATTCAGTCTTCCTCTTATTGCCTAGTTCATTCCATTAAACCAAAGATATATAGGCCAAAATCTATCCAAATAAACATTTGTTAGCCAAATCTAGATTGGTTCTGCCTCAGCACACTGGATTTCCATTAGCACCTGAGACAGGAAGACTATTTAATTTACAATTTATTTGAAATGATTCGATTAAAAATAATTCCCTTCGTACGCAAGAGAAAGGAACAAAAGACTTACATTTACTTTTATAGTTTGCCCAACAAAGAAACTTCAAAGTAAAAGTTGATTGGATTAGGAAAAAAATCATATGTCCAGTTATATCAGGAATAATTAGACATCCAGTAATATGTCAGCATCAGGCTTGAAAAGAGCATTGCAATCTGAATAAAAGTAAAAGGAACATTTACAAAGGAAAAAAACCATCAAAATGTATATTAGTAAAGATACATTCAGAGTGTTTTTCTAGCGCTGGGTTTGAATGCTTGCTTTATTCATTGAGGCTTGGGAACAACTAAAAAGAAAAGCAATTTTCAATGTATCGGAGAGAGAGACAGAGAGAGAGAGGGAGGAAGAGAGAGAGAGAGAGAGAAGGCAAATTAAAATATAAGAAACATCCATGTTAATTAGCCAGTACAACAGTACTACAAAACCAGAGGTGGGTTTCAGCAGGTTCTGACCAGTTCTGGAGAACCGGTAGTGGAAATTTTGAGTAGTTTGGAGAACCAGTAGTAAAAATTCTGACTGGCCCCACCCCCATCTATTCTCTGCCTCCCAAGTCCCAACTGATTGGGAGGAAATGGGGATTTTGCAGTAACCTTCCCCTGCCATGCCCACCAAGCCACGCCCACCAAGCCATGCCACACCACCAAGCCACACCTACAGAACTGGTAGTAAGAAAATTTGAAACCCACCACTGTACAAAACCCATATTGCAAGTATTACAAAGTCCATGCTGCATGGCCCTTACATTCCAGGCTAATTTTTCTATAATTATGGCAAAGAGGTCCTGCAGAAGCAAGATGGAATATAACTGATTAAGTTATTCAAGTTACTGATTGGTCGGGTCGAATTTGCCTTCTGGAAAGTTATTCCTAGATTACTAGAAAATCTCTGTTGGGTGAACTTACTTGGTCTTCAAGAAGTTGCCATATAATAATGTATAAAAGTATTTCAAATGAATGTTGAAGATGTAAATGAAAATGTAAAGGAGCGACATTTTTTCATTTATGGTGGACATGTGATAAAGCGAAGAAATATTGGAGTAGGATTCATATTCTAATACAGAAAATTCTTATTTTCTGAAGATAATTATGTGAAGATAAAATGAAACCAGAAACTTTTCTTTTGGGCTTAATGGAAAAAGACTTGGGTGGAAACATTGGAACTCTGATCTTATATATGTTGACTGCAGCAAGACTACTGTATGCACAGGAATGGAAGGACATTTCGATTCCCACCATGGTGAATGGCTACAAAAGTTGATGGAGTTAGCAGGAATGGCTAAATTGACAATTTTGATTGAAGAAAGAATATAAGTACTTTTGTTTCTACTTGGAAACCGCTTCTGGACTTTGTGGTTGAGGTGGAAAAAAATGAAACTTTGATATTGAGTTTTACTGATTAGACTGATTTGTCATTATAAAAATGGCTAGTTTATACTTTTATGGATAAGTAAAAGGTTGAGGTTTGATGTTAATGCCTTATTCTACTACAACAGAGGGAGTCAGAAGTCACACACACCCTTTTTTTCTTTTTCCCCTCTCTTCCACACTTCTCTCGTCTTCCCCTCCTCTTTGTGTCCTACTATTTGCTTTTGCATTTTTGTACTTTATACTATAAACTAAGAAAAAATAAATAAATAAATGAAAAAGAAGTTGCCATATAATAAAGGCCAAACTTTGCTGGGGACTTCCCAAGAATCACCCTGAAAGAATCATCACATATTTAAGTTCTTGATAAGTTTAGTTAGCAAAAGTCAAGTATGTTTTCATTACTAGAATCTACCTTTAGTTATATTGTAACCTGTAAACAATTTCAAGCTGGTCTCAGTTGAAACTGTTCCTTTATTCAGTTTCTTGCTCCTGTTCTAGACTGCTGGGTGAACTTCCCTGTTTAGTTGAATATGGGGAGGAGGAAGAACCTTTGAAAAGGCGGCCTATCCTACTCGGGAAGAACAATATATTTTTTTTAATTTGATTTATATGCCGCCCTTCTCCAGAGACTCAGGGCGGCTTACAATGTGTTAAGCAATAGCCTTCATACTTTTGTATATTTATACAAAGTCAGTTTAGTGCCCCAATAATCTGGGTCCTCATTTTACCTACCTTAGAAAGGATGGAACGCTGAGTCAACCTTGAGCCTGGTGAGATTTGAACTTGCAGTAATTGCAGGTAGCAGGTGTAAGTGGATGTTAATTAGTCTGCTGAGCCACCAGAGCTCAATTACAATGAGATTTAAAAATTGTAAACCTTACCGAACTGGAAATACAGATACTCCTCCCCAAATCTTCACATGAATACTTTTGTTGTTGTTGTTAGTTGTGAAGTCATGTCCGACCCATCGTGACCCCATGGAAAATGTTCCTCCAGGCCTTCCTATCATCTACCATCCCCTGGAATCTATTTAAGCTCACGCCAACTGCTTCAGTGACTCCATCCAGCCACCTTATTCTCTGTCGTCCCCTTCTTCTTTTGCCCTCAGTTGTTCCCAGCATTAGGCTCTTCTCCAGTGAGTCCTTCCTTCTCATTAGATGGCCAAAGTATTTGAGTTTCATCTTCAGGATCTGGCTTTCTAAAGAGCAGTCAGGGTTGATCTCCTCTAGGACTGACCAGTTTAATCGCCTTGCAGTCCAAGGGACTTGCAGGAGTCTTCTCCAGCACCATAGTTCAAAGGCCTCAATTCTTTGGCCCTCAGCCTTCCACATGAATACTAAAGATAGCTATTTTAATCTTAGTGCAGCTTATCTACACATACAGTCGATCTTACCCAAGAGGCCAAGAAGAGTTGCCTTATCCTATTCCAATATATAAGGTGATGGCTACTGGGACCAGAATTTATATTGCTAAGAAATGCAGTCATAAAGCATTATATCACATGACCAAATCACTTAGCAACAGCAGCTCCAGAGCACTGGTTGGCATTGTTAAACATGACATCAAGGGTCACCATTTGTGACCTCCTGCCAACTTGCCACCCTCCTGACTTTGCTTGAAGGAAGCTGGCAGTGAAGGTCACAGATGGGGACCCTTTGCCTGCAAAATGCTGTAACATCGTAATTGCTAGCCTGTCGCTGACTGCCCAGATCACAATTATATGATCATAGTAAGTTAGAACAGTTGCTGAACAAGTAAGTGTTAAGCAAAGCCCGTCTGTACTTACATGTTTATGAGAAATCATCATCGGTACTCCACAACAGAATTATCCTTGGAGGTTCAGACTAACTCTCCTACTCCTGTTATATTAACAGTTTCCTTTCTATCCCTAATGAAATAACATTGAGCTATTTAGAAACAATGGGGAACTGTGTCTTACCTTTTCCTTCTACAAGATATATCACCACTTTTGGGGTAGAATTATTTGCCTGACATGAATAACGCCACTCTCATTGCTACATGGAAGGAGGATATCACTGCCAAAGGATTTACTGCTCCTCGAGCTATAGGCAAAGTACATTCTTTTAAGGGCTTAAATACTTTAAGCCATTACAGAACCTCATTTCAAAATCATGATTACTTCATTGAAATTCACGGAGACAAACATGATTTAAAAACAAAGTTCAACCTGAGAAATTAACTATTGCTGCTCTGAAAAATATCCAGAGAAAAATATTCTCAACAGAGGCCCAGATTTTTCAGGGTATAATTGTAACAACTGTTGTAAGGCAGAGGTGTTAAATTCACATTGTCATGGCAGTGTCATGTGATGTATCAGGATTTTTTCCCCCTTCGTGAAACCAGGCATGGACATGTCCAGCGCATGATGCATCCAGCCTGGTGGGCCAGGAGTTTAATAGCCCTGTTGTAAGGAAACTGGCTGACAACAGGTGATGTACAGGCTGTGAAGTATAGGCCTCTACTCCCACTTTAGCAGATGACCAAGGAAAAAGACTGGAACTTCACAACAACAACAAAAAAGTGAGTGCCAGTGATGCCCGCAGAATCAATATTTGCAAGATGACAGGTGTGGTGTCATGATTAAAAACTCCATCCTTTTGGGACATTCATGCAGCTCTTGTGAAAAAGGGGGAGACTTTGTGACTGCCGTCTTGCAGAATTTGATGCTTCCCATAGCTGATCATGAAGGGTATTTCAGCCTTGTGTTTTTAATGGAAAAATTGAGGGGGGGAGGAGGACAAATAGGAAATTTTTACTTTTTTAAAAAAAAATGCAGGGCAGTCCTACTTAACAACCCTAATTGGGACCAGAATTTCCATTGCTAAGTGAAGTAATTGTTAGATGAAATATCATGCAACCACACAGCTTAGTAATGGCAGTACCAATAGGCCAGGACTTCACATTTCTCCTGCCCTGCCATGCTTACTTCCACTTCAACACCCCACATCCAGCTGTAAAATCTGGCTGGATCTATCCAACTCATGAGAACCGGTAGTGCCGGTGGCGGGAGGCTCCGCCTACCCGCCAGGATGTCATTACATCCCGTTTTTTACCCTCTGCACAAAGGAAATTCTGGTCTCAATTAGGGTTGCTAAGTGAAGCAATTTTAGATGAAATATCATGTGACCACACAGCTTAGTGATGGCAGTACTAGTAGGCCAGGATGTCACATTTCTCCTGCCCTGCCATGCTTACTTCCACTTCAACACCTCACATCCAGCTCGCTCACATTCCTGAACTGGTAGCAAAGGTAAATACATTTCACTGCTGCCCGCATCAACCTATCTGGAGTACAGGGTGTCCAAAAGGTAGAGAAGGGGGAAGATAGGTGGGTTGAAATATACTCAGTGGTCTTAAATACAGGTGAACTGCCAAGTGCCCAAATTTTGATTATGTGACCATAAAAGCATTGCAATGGCTGTAACTATGGAGAAGCCAGAGAAAGTCACAAGTCACTCTCATAAGTTGCTCCTGCTGCTTTCTCTTTAAGAACTTCACAATGGAATGATCTTGTACTCTTTAGGACCAGCAGTGGGATTCAAATTTTTTTACTGCCGGTTCTGTGGGTGTGGCTTGGCTTGGTGGACGTAGCTTGGCTTGGTGGGTGTGGCAGGGGAAGGATACTGTAAAATTTCCATTCCCACCCCACTCCAGGAGAAGGTTATTGCAAAATCCCCATTTCCTCCCGATCAGCTGGGACTCGGGAGGCAGAGAATAGAAGGGGACTGGGCCAGTTAGAGGTGGTATTTACCGGTTCTCTGAACTACTCAAAATTTCCACTACTGGTTCTCCAGAACGGGTCAGACCCTGCTGAATACCACCTCTGTTTAATACCCTTCATCTGCCCAACAGGAAATGAAACTTAGGCAATGCTTCATTGGGCAAAATAAGCTTATTTTCTTCTTTTTTGTTAAAAAAGTGTATTTTCATCTGAAAATAGTGCTTTCTGTTTCTGATTCATTTGAGGACAAAATGAAATTAATAATGTTGATGGTTAATGGTTTCTTCCTTCCCTCTCTCCCTCCCTCCCTTCCTCCCTTCTTTCCTTTTGTTCTTTCTTTCTTCTTTTTTCAGATAGTTCTTATTAGGAATTTCCTCATTTAGCAATTGCTCATGATGAGAAATTGTGATGAAAAGTAAATTTAGGACTATGTCTTGCATTTACGACCTCTGATGCTGGTCTCCAATGTGATCCCTAGACAATGGTTACTATACTGCTTCAACATTTCTCCAGCAATAATACCTATAATGCAAGGGTGAAATCTAAATTTTTTTGCTACCGATTCTGTGGGCATGGCTTAATTAGTGGGTGGGGCTTGGTGGTAAGGTGACTGGGTGGGCATGGCCAAGTCAATGTCACTTCTTTGCCCTTTTTTAACCTACAAAACACAACACAACACAATTGTCTCACCCACAATGTAAAAGCAGCTGTGCTAGACCCAAAATGGCCCCTGCAACAAGCAGGAACCTCACACAGCCACAAAAAACCCAAAAAACCAACTTTCACACTTTACACACACAAAATTCCACATACAGCTTTGTGAGATTTTGTGTGTTTGTGTAGTTAGAGTGAAACACTACAGAAGCGCACTAAATCTCAGAAAGCTGCACAAATATTATTTTATTTTATTTTATTTTTATTTTTATATAAAAGCAGTTAAATTTAAAACTTCCTAAACTTTAAATGGCTAGGTCTAAAAAAAGAACAACTAAAAAAAACCCCAATTAACTATTTTTTAAAAGCTCCCAAAGGGGAAAAAACTTACTCAATAGAACAGGGGTCTCCAACCTTGGCAACTTTAAGACTTGTGGACTTCAACTCCCAGAATTCCTCAGCCAGCTTTGCTGGGAGTTGAAGTCCACAAGTGCAGATAGAGCTGCTCACCGATGAGCTTGATTGCAGGCAGGGAGATTCAGTTGCTTGCTGATGCAATGGATTGCAGGTATTATAGCAAGCAAAGCAAGGAGGCATTGCGACCAGCAGCTAAGGTAATCAAGCTGAAGGCTGGGGGGGGGAGAAAAAAGAAACTTTTTTTCTTTTAAATGGGTCTGACAATCCAAGCTGAGTTGCCTGGTTAGCAGGCAACTCAGCTGGGATCGTCAGAGCTTGGCTCGTCAGAGCCATTTAAAAGAGAAAAAAGGCTATGATGATCACGCAGCTCAGCTGGGCATGGGGGGCGGGGGCAGGGATTTTTGCTACCAGTTCTCTGAACTGCCCACCGCCATCGCTACCTACTCGCCCAAGCCAGTCCGAACTGGGAGCATTTCACCCCTGCTATAATGGTGGCATTGGGGTGTATACAAATTCTTTATGTTTGCAACCCCATCGCCTTTACATCCCTCTTTTATATTCAAAATGTTTCAAGCTTAAGGATGCTGAGATACTCTGAGCTTCAAAATGGGGTGAGCAACTTCACCAGAAAAGGTCTCTGATAACACAACATTAGCACCTTTAGTAGAGATTAAAAAATAATGGTCAAGGAAGAGCAAAGAAGAAGACTATCCTCCCTGGTTGTGGCTAAGAGCTTAAACCAGCAGAGAAATCTTGAATTCAGCACTTTTCATTCTGCTAAAACTTCATTCCTAGAATTCCCCATTGATGGTAGGATACCTCTGCTGCATACTGATCCCTAAAAATAGCACTTTAAGTTGTTAGTACTGCTTCATTATTTCCTTGATAACCGTATGTTTAGGATTTCAGCCAAAGGCTGTAATTAGAAGGAAAATAAATTGTGTTTCCTAGGTCTATGCTTTGCTAAGCTAAAATTTTAGCATCTGTAGACTGCATTAAATGTCTACTTATATGCAATATAAATATACGCCAGATAATTTCATCCTCTGTTGCATGCTTGTTGCTTGCATTTGAGACATTCAGGCAAAGAAATACAATAAGGAAAGGGCAAGCAATAAACCTCTGTGATAATATTTTGGCTATTGTTGATCTGTTTCCAGAAATTGAAGTTCTTTGTGACAATGCCAGTCTTGACCTCATATTCATAGCAGATATTCTGTCTGCTCATAATGAGCGGGCCACCTTCAAACCCTATTCTTCTATTCTACAGCCAACCATTATTCTTTAGAGGGCTTTTGTTCTCACATGTTCTTCACAGCCTCAACTTTATTATTGATTGCTGATCACCTTCACCTCAGACATGATGGTTAAAAGTATTTTCTAACTTGACATGCATTAGTAAGAATAAAAAATGCTTTAGCACACGAAGACAAGTGAGTCATATAGTGTCCACATTTAGGAGAGTATCAGGTGCGGGTTTCAAAACCCGTTGCTACCGGTTCACTCGTGGGCACATGTGTATGCTCATGTGTGCACAACACTTCTGCGCATGAGCAGAAGCATCCGGGCGGGTGGGCAGAGCCTCCCATCGCTGCTACTGGTTCACCCGATCTGGGGTGAATCGGTAGCAACCCACCACTGGAGAGGATACACAAATATACACATGTAAAGTATTGTATATTAGTAGATGACTAAGGGGAGAGAGATCAACAATATTTAAAAGAAAAAAGAAAAAAATAACTTTTTTGCCCTTTGATACTTATGAAGATACTGGGCCTTGTATTACCCTGACAGAAGAATTATAACACCCTAGACATACTACTGGGAAATCTGTTTTTTTTTTCTTCAGACAGATTTCAATGGGTAAAACATTCTAAAAGGAATATCCCAGTCTATATTGAAATTATACTTGTAACACCATGCAGTGTCAAGTGAAGGAATATGGAGACCCAGACACATGACATATTGTTCATCTTTCTGCTTCCCTTAAAATTAATTCAGTCTTTGTCTGAGCATGAAACTCCATTAATACCTTACCATTATTCAAGTCAGTATAGAACACGTCCACATTAGCACTATCTATTTCAGCAGGCATTTGCTGGCTAGGACAAGCAAACTATTGTTGTCCATATTGCTCTCCAATTTGGCCAATCACAAAATACCTATGCTGCCTTTCTACAGGCCATTTTGTGTTGCATTTGAGCATGTAGGGATCCTGAATCTGGTTTAAAAAACAAAATCAAACACCCATTTGAAAAAGACTGGAGGAATTCTCTGGAATTTTTGAAGTTCTTGGGATGAGTATACACTGTTTTTCCACGAAGTGGTGACCTCTGCTATTTGATCCTGCTTCTTCATAGCATTAAAGGGGTTGATATCTTTCAAGTCATTTCAGAAACATAATGGATGTAGCCTTCCATCATTCAAAGATATCTGAAGAAAGAGATTGTTTCAAGCTGATGACATCATTGACATCAAACTATGGAAGATGCCAAGAGAACAAGAGTCCCAGAGCAATGAAAGATAGGTTTGTTGTCTTGCTAACAAATACTGAAATCAGAAATCCACAGTATCTGTGGAACCAGTTCAAGAATGCAATGTCTGGAGATTTCCTCCAAATTGAAAGAACTATCAATAATCTAATATCATGATCAATAAGAGTTCATCATCAACAAGTTCTTCTATATTTCCAAGAAAAATTTGAGAAATTAAGAAAAAAAACCTTGAAAAATATAACTTGCCAAAACCAAGAAATGTTACAATTAATCAAAATGGTGGCAATCAGGAATTATTTCATTAGCAGTAATACAACAGAGACAAATAGCAGGAATTTATACTACACAATCAGCCCTTACTGAATAATGAACAAAGATCAGTAAATCACTGTTTGTGTAAGTGCTTGCAAAGCAATCTTTTTTCAGTCATTTTCAATGCTGAACTAGGTAGAATAGAAAAGACATTTGTATGAACCTGATCTTGGCTAAAGGTAGGAGAGATGGAGACATTGCTATTGCAGTGGTCTGGTACTGCAACAACATTAATGCCTTGTGGTAAAACAATGCATTCAGGATACTTCTCAAAGTAAATGAAAATGTTCTTTGTAACAGTGAAATAAATTCCAGTACTATAAATGTGCTTCAATGTGTGAGGTTTATTGTCTGGGATGATTAGAAATCATGATTAGAAAGGAGAGCTTTGAAGTCATACACCAGACTCTTTGTGATACATGTGCAAGAATGAGGCCTTTGGGGGGAATGTTAACCATTTGCTGTGTGATTTCCATCAGTTTCTACTAGCTGTGAAAAGAGGAAATTATGCTAATGTGGCGAATTCATGTATTAAAAAAATCATACTTCTGGAGAAGCTTTTTCAAGTTTCAGTTGAAGAGAAACACGTGATTGAGGGGAAAAAATGCTATTCTGAGTTCTTACTAAATGTTGGAATTCCGAAAAATCAAAATGATTAAAAAGAATTACCCGAAGATACTGTTCTACCAGAAGAATGTAAGAACATGTAGATTTCAGCTACCTAACATCTGACAATTCTGTAGAACTATCCTCAGAACTCTGATTCCCTTCAATGAAATGATGAGGAAAAAAATAATTTCCACATGGATTAGAAGCTTCCCTGACATGATGAAATAGTATTATTCCTTCAGCACTGTTAGTGGAAGTAATCAAATCTATTCAACAGAATTCCTTGATTCAATTATGTGGTTATTGCAAACAACATAAACTGAAATTAAAGATAGAATCTCCCATTATTTTAATGAGGAACTTGAATCTTCCAAGACTTTGCAGTGGAATGTAAATGATTGGCGAAGAACTCCACAAAAATCTCCTTGAACAAAGATAAACATTGGCATATTCAAAACTGGCACTGTCATAATTCCAAAAAATGCACTCAATTTATTGGGAAGTAAAAATGTCCCTCTTCAGTGGACACAGTTCCCAATATAGCCATGCTTTGCTCTCATTATACATGAAGTACAGAGACAAACCATGAAGAATGTGCTAATAAAAGGCGAAAGATTTATACGATCTGAAGAGAAACCAGAGTATGGCATATCAACCAGAAATGATAATGAAAAGTGTCTTTTGTTAAACAAAAAGCACCTATATTTGTCTTGCTATAAATCCTTTTTCTTTAATAAAATCTTGTTTTCTTTTTTAATTTTAAAACCAAAAAAATAGCAATCCATTGTGTTTTTCTGTTTAGCTAAAAAAAAAAAAATCACTAAAAGGATGACCCAAAGGACCATGAGTTGTGCAATATGTAAGTAAGGTCTTCAGAACTCAGCTGATATCAGGAAGTAATATGATTGAAAGAGTGGATAGATTTTAAACAGAAGTCTTTGGAATCCAGCTGAGTGTTTCTCAGCTCATCTGTGAAGGGGTTGATTGAGGAGGAAGAAAAGGATGGCTGATTGAGTACTTGAATGAATTAATTCCAGGAATGTGAGAAATGAAATGGTTAAGACTTGCAGAAGTAGAAGAGAGGCAGGAAAAGTATTGCTCAAAGATTGCCTTCAAGATCAAGGAAGTGCTGTTAATTATGCCACAAATGCAGCAGCTTTTAGGGAAGAAAAAACAACAACACAATCAGATGTTTGGGCATGGAAAGAAATGAAGGAGAACAGCCAAATGGTTATTGGCTGGATGATATGAGAATCACCCAGAAGACCTATAATCATGATGTAATGTTGATATGTAACGGTTATTGTAGAAGGATCTAACATTTCATTCATTCCTTTTTTTAAATTAAGTTTTATTTTCTTTTAACACAAACATTTCATCATTCATTAAACAGTGTGTCGTCTGGGTACAAATTTTTTGTGTCATAACAGTTAAAGCTTACCACCATATTCATTGTTTATATCTTCTCTTATTTTAATACTAATACTTAACATATCTATTATTGTAACATTTCTCTTCTTAACTTATTTAACTTTTTAATACATTGCTTTCTTTATTGGAAGGGTAAAGAGATCCCTACAGATGAAATGTGGTTAAGAAAATATTAGAATGTGCAGAAATGAATAAACACTTGCAATTAAAGGAAAGGAAGAATCTGATTACTATAATATATGGGATTTATTTTATCAATGGTTAGAGAATAAATATTTCATTCATTCCTATGGAGCCTACTTCTGGATAGATGTATCTTTCAGGCCATTTGTTATATGTTTCTGTTTCTTATTGTCCCAAACTATTACACTGCCCAAATTGTTATCGGAATTGGGTGACTTTACAAATTTGACAACTTCATAGCTTTGGGTAAACTACTAAACCCAGTATTCCTCTTAAGAACTTTCAGCTACAGTTGACCTAACTGATTATCTTTGTTTCTTTCGATTTTAGCCCGTTTTAAAGATATTTTTATTCCTACATTGGTTTAGAGATTTTTATTGTTTTGGCATTATGCTTTGTTTTCTGTGTTGTCCATTGCCCAGTGTATTTTAAGATCAGGGTGGCTTATAAATCCTGAAAAATAAGGAAAGATGTTATTTATGATCTTATTTTTTGATAATTGTATCAGATATATTCAGAACCATGCATACTCACATGTAGTTTTTATTTATGTTGTTTATCGCTTATATTGTTTTACAGAACTCTTACATATTGAAAAAAAAATTGTGATGTTCCATGTTGTACTGTAAATCACCAACTTTTATGTGCTATATTTCACTAGATCACGATTGTGCAGGTGTAAATATGGTAAAGAATAAAAAAAATATAGCTTGCAGTTATTTGAACTTATCTATACTGCTTTACCTTTTTTTTAAAAAAAATGACAAGTGCTTATTTAAGACAGGGGTTGAATCTTCTGATGATTAATGATCACACTAAACATTGGAGAAGCTTGCAAACCTCAGTTGTTGGGGAAAGGAAGCAAATTTGAGGAGTGGGATATTTGTCCTTATTTTCCTAAATATTGGGACAGTGGTTTGTGTGTGTGCACGCACTTGGATTTACAACATGGTATGGTTTGGCTTTGGCTTTGGCTTTGGCTTTGGCTTTGGCTTTGGCTTTGGCTTTGGCTTTGGCTTTGGCTTTGGGTTTGGGTTTGGGTTTGGGTTTGGGTTTGGTGGATTAGATCAGATTGGATTGGATTTACAGAGTCACCCATTTCTCATAAATGACTCTATTGTCAATTCACAAAGCATTCCTGACCTGCTCTCTTCACTTGGTTTGTGCCAACATGAAGCTCCTAATAAATAACTGGATTTCTTTTGAAGCTTGGCTTGAGGCTCATGATTTAATTAGGGCACCAGTCAGAGCCCTGACATCTATATGGTCAGGGAAATTACTTTTCCACCCTATTTTAAGCCCTCACATTACAATTTATTTATATAAATATGATTATGTTAATTATTATTGGTTTGTTTTTATCTTGGCTGTTGTATGTCATTTATTATTTTGTTGTAATGTTTTAATCTTGTTTTTTATTCATAGTTAGCATAGGGAGTTATGTAGTTGAGAGGGGTGGCCATATAGATTGAATGAATAAATAAATACCATCAATAAACAAGTGATCACAAATGAATAAGAAAAAAGAAGCTGGTGCTGCAAAGTTTTAACAACTGAAAAGAGCACAAGAAAGACTGGAACGGAGAATGAAAAGAGACATAATTAGCAAAGAATGAATCTTATAACTTCATCACTAGAGTATATCTCAATAAGGAGAAAACATATATTCCATGATCCCTTTTATTTTCCTTTCCGCCAAAAATCATGGAGCCAGATGGAGGAAGGAAGACAGATTCCCACTCACTGTAGCTTCATATGTGTTGGTTGTACTTGCATATTCCTTGGTAGTACAGGGGTTTAAGGCACCCTGTTATTAAGCTGGTTATTAAGACCAGCTGCCTGCAATTACTGCAGGGTACGAATCTCGCCAAGGCTCAAGGTTGACTCAGCCTTCCATTCTTTCTAAGGTAGGTAAATTGAGGATCCAGTTGTGGGGGCAATAAGCTGATTTTGTATAAATATACAAAAGGATGAAGGCTATTGCTGAGCACATTGTAAGCCGCCCTGAGTCTTCGGAGAAGGGCGGCATATAAATCAAATTAAAAAAAAAAAATTCCCAAGAAAAGTCCTTTCTTATGTACTCTCATTGCTCAGCTCCATCATCTTATGCATGACAGAAAAAGGTCTAAACCTGTTGCAGTTAATTTTCCATTGTGCATAATCAAGTTACAAAATCATGGATACAATCTACAAGCATAAAATATACTCCTCAATGGAAGTCAGAAGAGAGTAATGGAGGTTCAAGAAACCAAAGGGCACAATAGGGAATACAAATAGGTTTTCTGCAGTTGAAGTAGGAAGATATTTTAAGTACTTCTTAAGTCTTTATGTTTGATTTGAGTGTCTAGTGGTTTGGCAAGTGGAAAATATGAAGTTTGAACTGATTGCCCAAGTGCAAGCGCTGGCCACTAATCATTTGATAAGGTATGGGAACACATTTCATCATCTTCTACATATCCCCATGCTGGCAGGAAGCCAGCCTGTGCTCATTGGAAGCAGTGCTTTACAACTTGTACTAGGAGAAACTGTACTGTATTTTTGCCTGCTGAATTTCATTTTATTATAAACAAATGCCTTTTTTCCAGCTGGCTACTACACACTGTGATAGGAATGTTCCTTCTCCTCTGGTCAATGCTCTTTAGAGTGATTTGACTTTTGGTTTCCCCTTTTGAAAAGATCATAATTCACAAATCTTTATTGGGTCTCCCACCTAGATTTCACAAACATTTTTTAACAACCTTATGTGACTCTGAAAGGTTGGACTTTTTTCTCTTTCTTTTTTTAAGTTTCCTAATGGTATGGTGAAGCATAGACCTACTGTATACATTTATATACTCTCTCTCTCTCTCTCTCTCTCTCTCTCTCTCTCTCTCTCTCTCTCTCTCTCTCTGTGTATGTGTGTGTGTGTGTGTGTGTGTGTGTGTGTTTTCTGAGGTTTTTGCGGTTATTTGTATGTAGGTCTTTGGTTATTCAGGTTTTCTCCCGGGTAAAATTGGAAGTACCTTGGCGACGTTTCAACAAAGTCTCGTTCGTCATCTTCAGGCTGGTGTCTTCGGCCTTGTGCATCTAGGAGCAATGTGTGATCGTGGTTGTTTTTTCTTTTTAACTGCCAGGCCACGAGTTCAAATCCACTTGCAACTCAAACCAACCTGAGCACAGCCAAGCCCCCACCCTATCAGAACACATCCCCAGCCTATGAGAACACAGGCAACCCCCCACCCAATCAGAGCACACCTCCACCTAATCAGAACACAGCCATGCTCCCACCCAATCAGTTCATACCCCCAATGGCAGTTTGAAGATACCAGCCTGAAGATGACGAATGAGATTTCGTCGAAATGTCACCAAGGTACTTCCAATTTTATGCGGGAGAAAACCCGAATAACCAAAGACCTACACACACACACACACACACGTTTTTTCTCTAGCCAGGTTTTTCCTACGTAACCAAGGTTTTTATATATATACTCACAGACAAGGCAGCAAATTGCAATAGCTGACAGGTTAACATCATCCCCCACTGATAATCAAGCTAGGAGGGAGGAAACAGCAGGAATCAAGCCTCCATCATCCAGCATGACGACAGCAAAAACAACACAGCTGATTACAAGTGGGAGACGGCTGGAAGGGCCTATTACGCGCGCAAGGGCTAAAGTGATTAATGGCATATAAAGGCAGAGATCTCTGTAATGGTAGTTTAATACTCTGACGATGTCAGCAGATGGCTGATGAAAGCTTAGTAAAATAAAATTTTAATTCTTTTAAAATTTTAAAATCTTAAATTCCGGAGTTTGCAGTATGTCTGCTTCTTTTTTTACTAATATACCTGGAACTCGTATTTTTAGAATAGTTTGTAATATATATATATATATATATATATATATATATATATATATATATATATGTATGTATGTATGTATGTATGTATGTATGTATGTATGTATGTATGTATATGTATATATATGTATATGTATTTTCTCAGGTTTTCACAGGTGTTTGTATGTAGGTCTTTGGTTATTCGGGTCTTCTCCCACGTAAAATTGGAAGTGTCTTGGCAACGTTTCGACGAAGTCTCATTCGTCATCTTCAGGCTGGTGTCCTCGGCTTCATGCTTCCAGGAGCAATGTGAGATCGCAGCTGTCTCTTCCTTTTAACTGCTAGTGGGGGTGTGAGCTGATTGGGTGGGGACTTGGCTGTGCTCTGATTGGATGGGGGGTTGGTTGTGCTCTGATTGGCTGGGGGTGTGTTCTGTTTGGGTGGGGGCTTGGTTGTGCTCAGCTTAGTCTGAGTTGCAGGGGGATTTGAGCTGGTGAGCTGCGTTGTTGTTGTTTGGCTTCGTGTTTGTGGCCGTGCGAGCTCTTCATGGTGGGTGTCAGTCTGCTTCATGTATGGATTGGAGGGGTTTAAAGTGGCTAATGATGCAGCTGCGGTCTGGCTTCTGGTCCTTGGTCGTGACTCATTATCAGTGTGGGTTTGAGTCTGCTTTCTGCGTGGATGTGTGGTGGTGACATCCTGTGTGGTTTTCGTGAGTGTGGGTCTGGTGTCATTCTTAGTGTTAGGGACTTGTTTATCAATAAGGGCGGGTTTCCAAATGGCTGGTAGGTGGGAGGTATCATCTCATGTATTCATGCTGCGTGGGCATTTTTCTATCTCAATGGCTTCTCTGATTATTCTGTTGTTAAAGTGTTCAGTTTTGGTGATAGTTCTGGTCTTTTTAAAGTCAATTTCATGTCCTGTGGCTCTAAAGTGCTGGACCAGGGAAGAAGTTGGTTCTTCCTTTCTGACTGAGTTCTTGTGTTCTTCAATGCGTGCACTTATTCTTCTATTGGTTTGTCTGATGTATGTGGTGGGGCAGGCGGTGCATGGGATTTCATATACTCCTTGATTTTCTAACTCAATTTTGTCTTTGGGGTTTCTTAGGATGGTGGATATTTTTCGGTTTGTGCAGAATGCTGTCTTGATGTTGTGTTTGTGGAGGATCTTGCTGATTCTGTCTGTGGTGCCTTTTATGTATGGTAGGAGGGCTTTGCCGTTTTCTTGTTCTCTGTCTTGGATTTTAGTGGGGGTTTCTTTTTGGATTAGGTTGGTAATCTTATTTCTTTGGAATCCTTTGGATGTTAGTACGTGAGTGAGAGTGTGTAGTTCATTTTTTAGGTGTTGTTTGTCAGCCAAGTGTTTTGTTCTGGAGATGAGTGTCTTGGCTACGGAGTTGATCTGTGCTGGGTGGTGGTGTGAGAGTGCATGCAGATAGCGGTTTGTGTGTGTTTCCTTCTGGTAGATGGTGTGTCTTAGTCTACAAGAAATCCAATGGCTCCCTAGGACACACCATCTACCAGAAGAAAACATATTTTTTTGAACCCTGAAATAAGCGCTTGGCCTTATTGCCATGCACTCAAAAGTCCGATTGGGCTTATTATCAGGGAATGTCTTATTTTGGGGAAAACACGGTATACATACATACATACATACATACATACATATGCAAAAAACTTAAGAAGATTATATGTATGTATGTATGTATGTATGTATGTATGTATGTATATAATTTTTAACCAGGTGAAATATGACATGAGTTGTGTCAGTTTCCCATTCGAGCCAAATGTATAGAAAGAATGGTAAAATGGTTTACTGTTGGGAAGATGTCAAGTATAAGTATGGAAGTATGGAAGTCAATAGAGACAAGCTCATGCAAAATGGCTATTGGTGAACCTCTTTGTCCCCACCACCCACTGACAGAAAGAAATGGGTGCATCTTTTCACAGTATCAGTGGGAGGAAGGGAGGAAATCCATTAATCAAAGGGCATGACAATTGTTTTCTGGAGAGAATACTGAGAATATGAACCATCAGCACAGCCAAAATGGAGAAAGAGGTTGAAATGAATAAAGGGATTTCTTCAACTGGCTTCATTTTCAGTTTTATAACAACCAACAGCTTATGATTGAAATACAGAAAACCCTTAGCTTCTCACATTCTCTCTCTCTCTCTGATTAAAACAACATACCCAGGTACAAATGATGAATGTGGGGAAAGTGAGGATTTTTGGGGGGAAAATAGCAAATTGGAGACAGCTCTGCATGAGCAGAGGTGACGACCACAGTGGAATAAAGAGCTGGTGAATGGAACAACACCTCAGAATTCTTCTCTAGAATAAGGAAAGAACCAAAGTTTGCAGTGGCTATCCATGAAGAAACCATAAGACAGCTGTGTCAAACCTGAAGCCATTTTTGAACATCTTCAGGGTTGCCATGGCGAGGCTGGATGGAGCTGTGGGAAAGGGAGGGGGAGTAGAGATAGCTGGGGGAATATGTAGCCAAAATAACATTCTTTCTTCTGGGAACCAAGGACACTCTCAGCAGCACTGGAGGGGCATAGATGGGAGACATCTGGGATGGGGAGAGAGACCTGATTGGGGCATGTGATGGTTGTGTGTAATGGGGGGAAGAACTTTGGATTTTGAACTGGGTGGGGAAAACCCAGGGATCTTCAGAGTCGGGTTTTCACCAGCTGTGCCAATATGACATGCCTAATAAATCTATACTTTGAGGAACCCTGCCTTGGAGTTTTGATTTCATCTGGGCTGTTACTTGGAATCCTGACAGGTTGGCTCTGGCAGATTTTAGAGCACTGTGACCTGACAAATTACCAGATTTTCCAAGCCATTGTTTGGAGTCTTTATGGACTCAGGTTCTGCATACTTACTTAATCACTTCTGGAGATTGCTTGTTAATAGCTTTTTGGATATCGAGAACCTTTGGAAAGGCAAGTTTTATTACACCAGGTAAATTTCCTCCTATTTTTGAAGAAAAAAGTTTTGTGCAAGTTTAAGAAGCTTACAAAGTTTTAAAAAATAAACCAGCAAAAGTGTCATTAGAACATTGATTTTGGAAAGTTATAAACGGATTAAGGGACCAGAGGGAACTCAGATAATATTTCAAAATTAATTACAAGTATTCTTCCTGTGGGTTGCTTAAAATTTATTTTAGAAATCTGTAAAGATTTTGAAACTAACAGTGAGGTATCTTCCCATGGGAAAGTATTGTTGACTAGAAAGAAAATGTGATAAGAAGATTGGACACTAGAGAGAACCAGAAAGGTTATAATTAAAGGAGAAGAGAACCATTAATACAGAATGGAGCAAAAATATCTGACTTTAGAAGAATTCAGAGATATTTGGGATCAATACACCAGAAATTAGTCTTAAAATTGCTGTTATAAAAATGGATTTTAAAAAGGTTAAAGAAGATGAACATATCTTACTGGACAAAATAGGCTGTTTGGAATGTGGATCTGAAACTAGATTTTAAAATGCTAGGCTACAAGAATGATATGGAAACAGATCAGTGGTGGGTTCCGCCCGGTTCTGCCCGGTTCCGCCCGGTTCCGCCGAGCCGGTAGCAGTGACGATATGATGTCACCGAACCAGTTCTGCCCCCCCACCCCCTGCCCCCCACCCTCCGCATTATTCTTACCTTTTATTTGCCCCCACCCCCAATCTATTGCTGCCTCCTGAGTCCCAGCTGATGGCTAGAGGGAAAAAAACTGTTTAAACTCTTGCCGCGGGGCTTCAAAGGGTCGCACTACAGCTGATCAGTGTTAAAAGAAAACAAATGAGTAGACCTGTGCCTGCAAAAATACATGAGTAGATCAGTGCCTGCAAAAATAAATGGGTAGACCAGTGCCTGCAAAAATACATGAGTAGACCAGTGCCTGCAAAAATACATGAGTAGATCAGTGCCTGCAAAAATAAATGGGTAGATCGGTACAGCTCTGCAAGCAGTTAAAAGCCTGGTAGACCAGTACCACTGCTAAATCCTAAATAATTGTCACATGACCATCAAGCCATGCCCACAAAATAACCCACACCCACAGAACTGGTAGTAAAAAAAATTAGAACCCACCCCTGAAACAGATGCTACATTGGATTTACAAATGAAACCAGCTAATGTCTTCATAATTAAAGGAGATATGCAAATAATCAGAAGAGTGACTTGGATAACTTTTTTGCTTTGGATTTATAAAAGGGACTTGTTAAACTTATGAAGGACTTTCTGAGAAAAGACAAAGAGAAAATGATTAGAAATCAACTTTTGAGACATGGATTAAAGGGCAATCCAGTGGCCTGTTAGGAACATTCCATGCAAATGAGCAAAACTTCATTTGTGCATGCACAGGATAGTTGGTGCACAAAACCATCCCTCCCATGGTCCATAAAAACATTTTTGAGTCCCTGGTGCCAAAAAGGTTTGGGACCGCTATCTTAAAGGGTTTTTTTTTTTTTTTACTAGAACTGAATTATGAGACTTTAAAGATAACTCAAGACAAGACAAAGAAAGGAGATTTTTTTTGCTGTATGATTAGAGAAATTGTCAAATTATTTATGTTCAAAGTAAAGTAAAGGAATATAAAACTGATTTATTTGATTAAATTTAACATATATGTTGTTATTTCTAGTAACTCTTAATGGACTTTTGCTGATTAGGACTGAATGAAGTCATTCCTTTATATATTTATATATCTTTTTGTGTATTACCTTTTTTCCTTTTATATTTTTCTTAAATTTGTATTAATTTTTCATCTTTAGAACTTCAATAAAAAATTATTATTAGAACAAAGAATAAGGAAAGGAATGGATTGAAAAAAAAGAGCCAATAGCTTTCTACATCTTGTTCCTTACTCCTTCTGTTCCCAAGTATATTAAGATGTTTTGAACAAGTAAATTTGGGTTTTGATCTGAGAAAATTATAATATCTAGGACCAGTGCCCAACCCCAGGTACAAGTCAGAGAAATATGTCCTGTGACAGATGGAATGTGATAATTGGTTATTCTGAAATGACATGAAGACATAAGAAACATATGAATTTTCTATGCTCAGCTTCATGTCATAGATTCTGCAGGAAGAGAAAAACAATGAAACGTGACTGTTATAAAATGGGTCTAATTTGCACCAGACAAAAATCTAAGGTTTCTCCCCTTTGGGTTTCTTTCTCCCTCTCTCCCCACCCACACACTTTTTGGCAGATCTTAGTTTAACATGAAATTTAAAGAATTATTTAACAGGCAGCAGGGAAGGCTTCTGAATTATAGAACAATTTGGCTGATCTACAACTGCAATACTGGCACAAAGGGAACTTTTTTTTTTTTTAGAGAAAGAGAGAAGATTTTTCATGTAATCTTCTTAAATAAAAATGATATTGCTTCTGCCTGTGTTAATTTAATGGTTAATTTAATCTTCAATATGCAGAGCTTTGCAGTGCTATAGATCAAAAATAAATTCCCAGGCTGACTGCAGGTTTCTTTTCAAAAAATAATACTTTCCCCACATATTTTGAAATTACCAGGATGTTTGTATGCCGTATGCTGCTACGCAGCGAAACATTTTAAAGGTTTTTAAAAAGCTTTTATTGTATTGATTCTGAATCCAGAGAACATAGAGACAGGCTTAAGCTAATCGAAACTTGCAAATCAACATGTATGCCATCCGGATCTATGAGTATATGTACAGTAAATAATGTTTCCGGGATTAATTGAAGAATTTAAAGGGCCAGTTCTAGCAAGGAGAATAAGGTAGATTCTAGAATGGAGCAGCTTCTCAGAAGATCTTTTGGGACTTTTTTTGTGGTTCCTGAGCATTTAAGGTCAGAGCTGTATTTGCCATCCTGGCCATTATTTGGGTCCTCTGAATCAGCCTTGAAAATGAAATGAAAACAGAGCATCAAGTTAAAATACATTTCACAAAACAGGGAAGGGAAAGGAAAAGGAAAGGACTTTTCTTCTTTTTATGTTTTTTTAATAAAATTTTATATTCTTCCTGCTTTTCCTTCCTTCCCTTGCTGCCATAAATTATGTCTCCTTCATAAAGATGGCATACAAAACGTTTCATCTCCTGATCTTATGAACAACGTAGTAATTCTTCAAAATGATCTTCTGGAAATTATCCTTCAGAAAGAAGTATTTATTCCAAAAGAACAATATCATAATGGCATTGAATGCCATTGTATATTGAATGTATTGAAAGCAATAGTCTTCCTTATAACAATGTATGGGTATGAGAGTTGGACACTAAGAATGGCTGATCAAAGATGCATTGATGTCTTTGAACTGTGGTGCTGGCATAAATTATTGCCAGAGTTTGCAGCAATCCAACCAGCATACAAGTAAATAATTCAGCAGGATTCATGTATAAAAGAAACTTCTTTATATACAGTAATATAAAGTATGATGCATGTATACATTCCCATGCGGCAGAAGCCAGAACCAGAACTCACATACAGTTAAACTAAGCCACACCCAGGCACAGAGCTGTCTGACATGGCTCTCAGTCACCAAACAGTTCCCATTGGCTGACTTGTTGTTATGGCTATCCTAGCTCATAATTACACTGACAATTATTGCATATATCATGGACAGGCAGAGTAACTAACAGAGAGATGTTAAATCATATAAAACTGGACACATCACTAGAAGCTAAAATTATAAGACTAAGTCTGATTTACTTTGGTCATATCATGCATGCAAATTCATTGGAGAAGAACTAGGAATGGTTAGTGGATCAAGGAGAAGGGGCAAGCAAAGAACTTGCTAGTTTGATAACATCAAATCTGATACAAAGTTGAACATCCACCAATTGAATGAAGCTGTGCTTGACAGGGTAGACTGGAGAGCACTTGCCTATAAAGTCATCAAGAGTCACACATGATTAAATGGTTAAAACAAAACCATTGAATGCCATTTCACTGGAAATAAGAAAGACATTATTTCCCATGTCCAAGTCATAGAAAACATCTAGGCAGGAAACAAAAGTTGTCCAAATTCCAGATTCTGTCCTAAAGCCACACTGAAGTAAATTTGACTATGAACAATTTGATTTTTTTTTAGATTCTATGGCCATAAGTGCTGATTTCAAGGTGTTTTTACAAAGGTATCAGCAGCAATATTCTGATCATATAGCAACTCTGAGTTCATGATTTCAAATAAAAGGATAACAAGTAAGGTATCACATTTGATTTGCAATATGAAAGTGTGACATTTTGCTTGATAGTTTGAGACAGAAAATATCAGAGTGTAATTTATTAAAACAATTTTAGAAGAGAAGAGAATAATAGAAGAGATTATGTCAAGCACAAAAAGTCCATACATGAAGGTCCAATTAAACTGATTCATTGCTAAATAACCTATAGACGGGAATCTTCTTAAGTAATGGCTAGCACCTATTTGGAGTTAGATAGGGGTCCATAGAATTCAAGAAAGGTTGGACTTAGTCTGCTTATGGCTATTTAGGGATTCTAGGCTGATTCCTGTTTTAACTATGCCCCCAGGTTCTGCCACCCCTTCTCCTTCAGATTATTTCAAAATGTGCCGAGATATATAAACCAGAATTCTTTGGCTTTACAGTGGTTCTAGGCATCTTTTGTGACTACAGTCATAACAAATGTTTCATCTATCCATTCCAGAATATATTTACCCACAATAACAACAGAATACCACATATAGCAATTTTTTCAACACTCAAAGGCAAGTTGGAAATGCAATCTCTCTCAATTTACAAATTTAAATGACAAGGAAAGCAATAAAGACAGAAAAGACTCCAGGCTTAAAGGGGGCTACAGAATTAAATGAAGAAATAGTCAAAGCAATATGCAAATTACAGCAGGTTTCCCTAACCTGATGATTCTAGAAAAGTAGAATAGTCTCTTTTGTCCAGCCTTCAGGATCATGGTTTTGATTGCTAGAGATTCCAGGAATTGTAACAATGGATAGCATTGGGGATTGTTGAATATATTTGCTTTCTTAATTGACAAACATTTGTAATATCAGAGCATTTCAGTCTTCCAAGATACTTCATTACAGGTCTCAAAAGAGCCATCTTGGGGAAAAAAAAAACCCTGCCAGATTAATTGTGTAAAAGACTGCTGAACTCTCCTACATCAAAACATTTCAGGCTATCTCTGAAGGTTTCAAAAAACCACAATAGATTGCTAATTCATAAGGTATCATTAATGTGTCTCACATATAGCCTCATCTGCACAGTCATCTTGCCTTCCATCTTCCCTTCCTTCCTCCATCCCAACCTACATCTGTAGGAGATGACGAGGCTGAGCCCAAGAAGGAGTCAAGTGCATCATAAGTCATGAGTCCCTGTTGCCCGCAAGAGATCTAAATCCAGCCCACTTTAAATGCCTTCCTTATCTCCTGTGCATTTCCCTTGATCGCTGATTGGTCAGATTCTCATAAAGAACTTAAACTTGCACTAAATCTTTATATTCATTTGACAGCATCTAGTTTAAACAACATCTGGTCCTACAACACATCATGTCCTGTCTTCTACCAAATTTCAATCAACACCAGTTTGCTTATAGAAGCAACAGGTCAACAGGGGACACCATCGCCACTGCTCTACATATTGCACTTGAGAAATCTGGGAATTACATCAAAATGTTTTTTATAGATTATAGCTTGGCCTTTAATACCATCTTACCAGGCATTCTCATTGAAAAGCTGACTGACCTGAATTTCCCTCCCCTCACTTGTGACTGGATCAAAGACTTCCTGACAGATTGTCCAGAAACAGTAAGGCTGGGTCCTTTACATCTTCCACCCTGAAGCTCAGCACAGGCTCCCCTCAGGACTGTGTGCTCAGCCCCTCCCTGTGTACTTGCTCTATACACATGACTGCATATCCTCTGATCCATTCAACATCATAATCAAGTTTGCAGATGACACAACAGTGCTGGGTCTTATAACTGGAGGGGATGAATCAGCATACAGGGAAGAAGGGCAGAAGCTATCCACATTGTGTTCAAAAACCAACCTACATCTAAACACTAGCAAGACAAAGGAGATGGTGCTGGATTTCCGGAAGCAAAGAGAGGAACCTGCCCCATTGTATATCAAGGGGGGCTGTGTGGAGAGGGTTTCCTCTTTTAAATTCTTGGGAGTGCTCATTAGTCAAGACCTCGCTTGGAAAAACAACACGTCCCTGATGGTTAGTAAGGCTCAACAGAGACTTCATTTCCTTAGAAATGCATAAAAATCAGATGGAACAACGGCTGATGACTTCTTTCTATCGGCCCACGATAGAAAGTGCCCTCACATACTATATAACAGTATGGTATGCTGGTTTAACAGCCGCAGGCAGAAGGCACTACAGAGAGTGATCAGTTCGGCACAAGAAAACATTGGTTGCCCCCTAACACCACTGGATGACATCGCCAGGTCTCACTGTTTCAGCAGAGTAAGGAAGATACTTAGGGATGATTCACACCCTGGCCAGTGTCTCTTTTCACTTTTACCATCGGGCAGAAGACATAGAAGTATAGCCAGCCAGACAAACAGGTTTTAAAACAGCTTCTACCCATGGGCTGTCAGACTCCTAAACACAATATAGCACAACAAACAGATCAATATGACGAATTTCACTGGTGCCAGTGTAGTGTAATATGTATATACCATGATATAAGATCATACACCAGAGTAATATACATGTTGCACAGAATATGACGTACATATGGAAACATATGACTAGTTTTTTTTCCTAACTACTTGTATAAGGATTATTCTTTATAGTATTCATGTTATCTTGTATTCTTGTATGGACTGCACTAGTAGAAGCTAAACCAATTTCATTGTATACATGATGTCATTGTATTGTTACAATGAAGGCTTTGAACTTAAATCTCACATATGTCTAGTCACTCCATTACATCTGATGAAGAGAGCTATTGCACACTAAATTTTATGTGTTCTTGATAAAATCTGTGCGTCTGAAGTTATCTTTCTGATTTGGGACTACCATAAACTAACATAGCTCTCCTCCTATAGTGTATGACATGGATGACTGAGAATCTCAGTCATAGACATTTGAATAATTGAAAAACAGTGACCATACATATATACCGTTCTAGCAAATGTTGTATAGGATTTAGCTGTGTAATTTTCTGCTTAGAAATGGTATGAACTGTGACACCAAAAAGGGATACCGTCTTACAGGCAGCTACATATACTGACTTACTGAAGTGGAAGTTTTCAATTAAACTATCCACAGAATAATGGAATTAGGATTACTTTAATTTGGTTATAAAAGAAAAAAATAGCATTTAATAAGCAACGGACAAGTATTTATTCCACATTTGTGAAAATGTTTGAAATAAAATTACATCACTTTGGGAATACAAAAGCTTTTAAATTACTTTTCCTATTCTATTTCAATTCGTTCAGCATTTCCTCCATTCCCAGTACTCGTCTGTAAACTCTTTATTTTATTTCTTGATCTGTAATAAACAAGTGAAATGGATATTTGCAATTCAGGATAAACCATTTTTAGGCTGGATGAGTGGAACTGATTTTATCTACTGATTTTAATTTTCTGCATTATTTTTTCTAGCATGTAGAAAAGAAATTAAGGCAGATAACAACAATGTTACCAGCGTGCCTACCTTCCCTAATGTCCTAATGTTTTATTTTATTCGTATCCTTTTTATGTAATTATAATTATGTTTACACTTTTATCTGTCATAAAATACATGCTTAACAAAAATAAATAAATAAATAAAATAAATAAATGTAACATTTCTGCAATCCAATGTATACCATGAAATTATTTTATTTAATTACATAATGATTAATATAAACAATAGGCAAGCATTTTGCAGAAATTAATATCAGAAAATGTTCTTTAAAAAAATTTCATAATTTTATACTTTATAATACAAAACTGACCCAATAATAACTTCTTCACCCCTTATTATTATTGGTTTGACTTTCTTAAATGCATGTGGGAAATTTGCAATAATTCTAACATAATGCTACTGAATAATTTTAATATTTTCTGTGTCAAATGCATATTTATATTTTATAATAAATTTCAAGTGATGCCTTATCACAGAAGGAAATATACTTCATATGCCCTACTTTCATATAAAATTAGCTGTACAACCTTTATATGAATTTATTCTTTATCTCAATTTTCCAAATCAACACAAACTGTAACTAATTGTAACTTGTGATACGAGTTACATAAGAGCCTGGTGGCGCAGTGGACTAAACTATTGTTAAAGTAGTATTTAGCTGCCAGCTGCCTGCAATTACTACGAGTTCAATTCTCACCAGGCTCAAGGTTGACTCAGCCTTCCATCCTTCCCAGGTAGGTAAAATGAGGACCCGGTTTGTGGAAGCAATAAGCTGACTTTGTATAAAATAGAACACTACTTGGGGGGCCCACAAAGCCCTACTAAGCAGGTATATACAAAAGTATGAAGGCTATTGCTTAAAAGCATTGTAAGCCGCCCTGAGTCTCTGGAGAAGGGCGGCATATAAACCAAACTAATAAATATGCTTAGTGTCAAGCCTCCATGTCCCAAAAAATAAAGTCCAAGGCATCCATCTTCCTTTTCAAATCCATTTATTAGGAACATATTAAATTGGCATGGACTAGGTGTAATTCCGACTCTCAACCGGATCCAGAATTACACCCAATAAAAGCATAAATTAGAAACTCCCCCTCCCCGAGTCACAACCTCTAATCAATTATCAGTCCAACAGCCCAGTGACTCCAAACTCCACCTTTAGCCAGCTGCAGGCATCTTGTCTCTTCTCATGGGAAAGGAATGCCACCTAGACATAACATTCCTCCTTTATCTTTACACCTCCCTTTCAACAGTTAGAAAGTGGTGAACCTGAAATATTTATAAAATTCAGTTACTACAAACCTAAAAGCTAATAGAAAAAGAGTACAAAGGTTACAAGAAAATATGGCTACACATGTCATCTTCAGGGTCAACAGGCTGCTCCCCTTCAAGCGAAAAGAACATCCTGCAAAGAGACAACCATAAAAGATTAATTAACTCTAACCTCCCCTGCCACCTCAAGGAACCTCTTGTGGCTTATGAGGATTCTTCTCATGGAAACTTTTAATCAACCTATCAGCATTCACCTTCCAGCTTTTTACCCAGGTTGCCACTGAATAGGATATCCTTTCCAATGTATTAAATACTGTAATTGCCCCCTATAAATATGGGGATCTAAAATTTGTTTAACCTTTGTTTAATGTTCATGACCCACAATCAGTAAAGGTTTCAGTGGAGCCCGATCTACTGGCCTAAGGGAGGAACTGACAGCCAGCTTTAACAAACTGCTATGGAAAACCGGATGCACTTTCCCGAGTAGGCAAGGGAGCCTGAGTTTCACTGTAACTGGGTTTATTACCTTTATGATTTTAAAAGGACCTTAAAAACTTTGGTCCTAACTTCCTAGATGACCACTGAAACTTCAAATATTTTGTAGACAGGTAAACCTTATCTCATACTTTAAATTGTGGCTGCTGGGAGCAATGTTTGTCAGTTTGCATTTTGTTGATTTTTGCGGCTTCCGTGTAACACCTCTCCTGCGCGAGCTGCACTGGCTCCCAGTGGTCTTCCGGGTGCGCTTCAAGGTGTTGGTGACCACCTTTAAAGCGCTCCATGGCTTAGGGCCGGGGTACTTACGAGACCGCCTTCTGCCACCAATAGCCTCCCACCGGCCAGTACGCTCGCACAGAGTGGGCCTCCTCAGGGTGCCGTCTGCCAGACAATGTCGGCTGACGACTCCCAGGGGGAGAGCCTTCTCTGTGGCGGCGCCCACCCTCTGGAACAACCTCCCCCCAGAGATACGTACAATAACAGACCTCCAGATTTTTCGTCGGGCCCTGAAAACCCATTTATTTCAACTAACGGGGCTGGCTTGAGTTAATTTTAAATTGATTTTAAATTGGGTTATTTTAATTTACGGCCAATAATATTTAATTATTTTAAATTGTTTTTAAATTTTGTATGTATTGTTTTTTTACTCTGGCTGTTCACCGCCCTGAGTCCTATTCTGGAGAAAGGCGGTATAGAAAATTAAATAATAAATAAATAAATAATAAATAAATAAAGCTTGCTTGTTATTTTCCCAGTATTCTTTCAACAAGTCCATCCATTCATTTACTGACATGGATGAGGGGGGTTCTGTAGGTAACTCCGGCATAGGGACAAATTCCATCCCAGTGCTAATTTGAAATGGAGTTAACCTCGTACTACGGTGCACTGCATTGTTGTAAGCCACGTCTGCGAACGGTAAGAGCTCTGCCCAATTTGATTGCTGGTAATTTACATAACATCTCAAATACTGCCCAATCATTGTGTTCTTACATTCCGCCGCCCCATTCGTGCTCAGATGGAATGCAGAACTTAAGCCTTGGGATGACCCAAGGTTTCTATAAACTCTCGCCAGAACGTAGCCATGAATTGGACAACCCTGTCTGATATAATCCTATGAGGAACCCCATGTAGCTGATAGATGTGCTTAACAAACAGTCTAGCTAATTTCCTCACTGAGGGGAGACCATTGCAGGCTATAAAATGGGCTTGTTTGGAGAATAAGTCAATCACGGTCCAAATGACTGTGTTCCCACCACTCTCCAGAAGCTCTACTATACAGTCCATCCCTATCTCCTCCCAAGGTCAAGATGGTTCTGCCACTGGCTGGAGAAGTCCTGGAGGCTTCCCAGGTCTCGTCTTCATTGTTGCACAAGTGGCACAGCTCTTTACATAGTCCTCAATGTCTTTTTTCAACTTTGGCCACCAGAACTGTTTTCTGGCTAAGTGTAATGTTTTTAAGTAGCCAAAATGTCCTCCTTGTTTAGAATCATGGCTCCTTTGCAGGACCTGGATTCGCAGAGTGTGGGGAATGTATAGTTTTGACCTTTTCCAAGCTATTCCATCTTTTTGAGTTAAAATGTCCTTGTTGTTTTGGTACCATGGGTCCATTGAGAGCTCATCTTTCAATCTTTTGATCATTGCCTTTTTGTCTTTGGGGTGTGCCTTTTTGCTTGTGACACTAATTGGGAAGGAGGAACTTTGGCATGAATTACTCCTCTCTCTTGCTGTTGAATTGTGGCTTTCTTGACAAAGTGCCAGGAGGTTTTTTTCCCCTGTGGAATGTATTCGAAGTTGAACCGCTTGAAGTATTGCGCCCACCAGACCTGTTTGGGGGATAGTCTCCTGGGGTTTTTAGTGCCTCTAAATTTTTGTGATAGGTCCAAACTTCAAAAGGTTGTTGACTGCCTTCCAAGAATTGTCTCCGTGTGAGCAGTGCCCAGTGTACTGCGTACGCTTCCTTTTCCCAGATGTCCCATCATCTCTTGGTCTCAGTGAGCCTTTTAGAAGTGTAAGTGCAGGAGTGTAGGTTTCCATTGGCATTTCTTTGCAAGAGGACTGCCACCACTGCTATGCTGTTGGCATTGGCTTGGACTACAAAAGGTTGCTCTGGGTCCAGGTGCTTTAGTACCTGTTCTTTCATGAAATGCCTTTTTAAGCATTCAAATGCTCATTGGCATTCTAATGTCCAATTTAGGGGTTTCCCTGGCCTCAGTTTTGTAGGGCCAGCCCCAGTTTTTAGCAGCTCAGTAATGGGAAGGGCAATTTCTGCAAATGAGGGGATAAATTGGTGGTAAAAAATTCTGGTGCATGGGGTTTGCCAGTCTAAGACTACTTTCACTTTCCCCAGGTCCATTTCTACTCCCTAATTAGATATGCAGTAGCCAAGGTAGTCTAAAGCAGTTTTGTGGAATTCACATTTTGACAGTTTGTCATATAGCTTGGCTGCCAATAGTTTCTTTAACATTTGCTAAACCAATTTCACATGTTCATCCAGGGTTTCAGTGTAGATGAGAATGTCATCAAAGTAAATGAGAACCCTCTTATACAGATGCTCATGAAGGACCACGTTAATCAATTGCATGATGAAAGCTTATTAGAGCAAGATTAGATCTAGTGCATTTGAGAACAACCAGCTTCATCTGTGAAGATTTCAGTTAGATGATTTATAGTTCAAGCCTATGCACAGGAATCTTTGGAGACTGTTTGCACCTGGGTAGAACTGGATAAGGTTCAATAGCATTTGAGGAGGTTTTGTGCCCATGTATGGATTCCAGACTAATTCCCCACTTGACACTTCCCCCAATTCTGCCAGCCTCTCTCCAATACCTAGTTAGCATTTGATTACAATCCATCACAGTGTTTCTCAACCTTGACAACTTTAAGCTTAGTGGACTTCAACTTTCAGAATTCCCCAGCCAGTAATTTCCACCAGAAAACACTCCATCAATCCACCAGAACACTATGCTAAATTAGAAATCTGGAAAAAAAAATTAAATAAATAAATAAATGGCAAATGTCTTTCATAGTTTTGTTAAGAAAATTCCATGGATTTGTCTATAAGCTCACAAGCAGTAAAGCCCAATTCAAGGTAGATTCATCATTGAACAAACAAACGGGGGTGGGGGGATGGCACTTAAGCTTGATCCTACCATTTTCCTAATCTTTATATTTGTAATTATTTTTGATAAAATAATTGTACATGGTGAATCTTCTGAAAAAAAAACATGCATGTAACAGAATTGTCTTATATGTGTTCTTAAAAAAAAATAAAAAGGATTACACATAGTTAACTTTTGCATAACATTTCCAGTTTCTTATATTTCCCCATAGCTCAAATGCCCAGAAACATTAAGGTATTGCCCATAGGGTAAATATTTTGGCATGTGTCCATAATATAACAGAGTCCACTCAGCACTCTGTAATCATAATGTTTTAATGCACATAATGGCTATGTGCAGGTCTGCCTCAGAAAAGCTAGCAATCATTGTGCACTTAAAAATGTCATCACCATCATAATAAATAACTTGTGCACATTGTAGACTTGGAATATCAGACTACCAAAAATATATATATATTGATCACTACACTGCTGAAAACATTGTTGGGCATTTTATGCAAAGAAAAGAAGCAAGAATGAGCAATCATGCTGGCTTCATTCTTCTCACATCATTTTGTTGCAATCACAAAGGACTGCCCAGTTTCTCAGTTTAAACTTTGTGAAGAATCTCAACTGATGAGGTAGTCCTCGACTTATGATCACAGTTCAGCCCAAAATGTATGTTGCTAAGTGAGACAGTTAAGTAAGTCTTGCCCCATTCTATGACCTTTCTTGCCACAGTCGTTAAGGGAATTGCTGCAGTTGTCAAATTAGTAACGTATTTGTTAACTAAATCTGGCTTCCCCATTGATTGTCAGAAGGTTGGAAAAAGTGATGACATGACTTGGGGACACTGCAACCATCATAAATATGAGTCAGTTGCTAAGCGTCTGAATTTTGATCACATGACTGTGAGAATGCTGCAGCGGTCATAAGTGTGAAAAATGGTCGTAAGTCACTTTTTTCAGTGGTGTTGTAACTGCCAACGGTCACTAAATGAACTGTTGTAAGTCGAGGACTACTGTACACGAGATTCTGCACTAAAGACAAGTGTCCCCTCAGAGGTCAGGTTGAGAGTAACAATTGAAGGGCAGATTGAATGCCTATTGCCTGATGTCATCAGTACATATTATATATGCACGAATACCTGAGAAACCTCAAGTGAACTTTTGCATTGGGAACAGCTCAAAGACTGCACTTTCGTATCAATTAATCTCTTCAGACAAAGTTCTTCAGTCTTCAGCAAGAGACATGCCCGCTGTCTTGATGCTGCCACTTCTTGTGGTGGAAAATGTTGTTGATTGTAGAAATGTATTATGAACTAGCTCTGCACGGGTTTAAAAACTTATGTTTCCCTCCCCCTTCTCCCCAAAGAGACAATGAAAAATTGATAATTCAACAAAGCATATAAATGTCTACCTTGTCTGCATTCCTTTCTTTTCCACAGCCTACATTTTTGCCATCTTCCATTTGGGAAATTATTGTTGCCAGTGAAACATTGAACAGCCAGCATTACAAATTCACTTTCTAAGCAGCATCCAATTATTGTTTGAGACTCTGCAGGCAGAACTCCTAAATATATCAGAGTGCATTTAATATTTAAAGCCTGCTTAAAAGAAAGACAATTATCTGCAGTGAATGGCCTGCTAAGTGTTTGGTTATTCTCCTGCATGTTAAAACTTCAGAGAAACAAAATTCAGCTTTAGATGAAAAAGTTTATTCTTCCTTTCCTGCAAAAAAAGTAAAAAAAAAAAAATCTCCCTGGCTCACACCTAGCAAATTTGCTTTGAATTTACAGATGCAAGGACTGTTCCCTTTGCAAATAGAATGTGGAGTTTTTAAAATAGATATTTATATCTGAATGGTATTCATGGAACCCAGGTTGATTAGGAACCAAATATTCTATATAATATACTATCAAAAGGGCAGGCTAGCAATGGAAGAGCACATAAGGCATCTGTATGTTAGCAATTGTACCAACGAAAAGCATTCCTGCAGTGGAGGAATTAAGAAATCAGTAGCTGAAATCCCCACTTTTCCAATGAAAGATATAGACATCCATTGTATTTGGTTACCCTAGATACTGAGTCTGGCTTTGATTTGCACACCGAGGCTGTTCAAAAAGCTATAGAGGGAACCAAGCTGCACAAAAGTTGTGTTTGAATCATAAAGGTATGTTGGATTTGTACTAGTTTTTAATTGCCAGATCTGCCTCCAAAGAATCCAAGGAATTCCAGACTGAGTATGGGGGTCGAGAATTTCCATTCAGAAGTCCCTAATTCCCTTCACTCAGCTATAGTTGCCAAGGTTCTCTCAAGTGGCTATTAAGCCAGTTTAAAGAGTGCAGTATGTGTATGCTCATTTAGAATAACAGTCTGAAATTTTAACAAGCTCATCAAACACTTCTGCTCAGTTGGGTACCTGCAGGATCTGCCAGCCGCTGACAGCTACTTTTCTGCATTAGCTCATGGCTAATAGACTAAGGAGGCAGAAAAATAATTTGGCAGAAGTCTCCAAACCAATTCTGCTATACACGCTCTGGATGGGGGGGGGGACCAGCCTTTTCCTTAATTGAAGAATCCATCCCATTCGAAAAGGATTTTACTGGTGATTCATCAGTCCCCAAACGTGCTGGAGGACAGTTAAGCAAAATCACTGAGCCAAATTGCATATTCAAGTCAGAGGTGGGTTTCAGCAGGTTCTGACCAGTTCTGGAGAACTGGTAGCGAAAATTTTGAGTAGTTCGGAGAACCGGTAGTAAAAATTCTGACTGGCCCCGCCCCCATTTATTCTCTGCCTCCCAAGTCCCAGCTGATCGGGAGGAAATGGGGATTTTGCAGTATCCTTCCCCCAGAGTGGGGTGGGAATAGAGATTTTACAGTATCCTTCCCCTGCCACATCCACCAAGCCATGCCACGCCTACCAAACTACACCCACAGAACCAATAGTAAAACTTTTTGAAATCCACCACTGGTTCAAGTCACCATTGTACTTCCTATTGTACTTTTATGTCACCTCATTTCTAGCCAACGAAGCCTATATAGTAGGGCTGTATAAAGGAGGATGTATAAAACTAGCTTTATATATACACTACAGCACCAGCAATGAATAAAAGGGGGGGGGAATAAATATTACTGCCTAACCCTGCTGCACCCACCTGCAAATTTTAATCCATTCCTTTTGAACTTTGGTAAAAGGAATTGAGGATGGATAGCTAAATAGCATTCAGTCTCTTCTCCAACCTAATGAATTCCTCTTTTGCCATTAGTACTTATTCAAAGGCGACTCCACTTGTTAGTGAAGAAAGCTCTCCTCATTTCTATACTGCATTAGCATGTGTACTTTGAAAGGGTGCAGTCTTTCAAATCTCAGTCTCTTGCATCAAGCTGTTCTCTAATTGCTAGAAGCAGTTTGTTTGATGCTTTTGTTATGTAAATTCACATTCATCATTACCCTTTGACAATCAGAATTCAATTTTTCTTCCACTGCCATTATCAGCACATGTGTCCAGCGGCTTACGATATTTTTTTTTTTAAATATGAATAGGCAAATTGTCTCTTGCTCGATTCTATACCAACAAACAATATGGCTCTTCTATTTGGGGAAGATTCCCTAAATAGAATTTGATGAACAAAATATAGAGAGTAATATCTGACTTGACAGATGTGCCAACTATCATCTTTATAGATCGGTTATAATTGTTTGATAAGCATTGTCAAATCTGGAAAGGAAACTGAAATATCAAACTTGAACCATTATTTGTCATCTGCCTATCTCTGCTGTCAAATCTGCTTTGGACACAGATCAAGCATGTTGAACCTCAAGGATATAGTGGAGACCCTTGCAAAATGAATGCCGAATCATAAGTGATTTAAAAATACAACACAAAACATAATAATTGATCTACAACCTAAACTCACCTCAAGTAATTGTCCACGGCAATTAACAAGGTAGAATAAGATGGTAAAATACCTTTGTTATTTCCAGGGCTCTATTTATACAATATGTTTAGCCAAAAGTATACTTAGCATGCATAGTAGCACCTTTTTATTCTTTGTTGTAAAGTAAGAAGAGTTTGAGGCTGAGGCTGAACACCAAATAGCAAGCTTCACAATCTAGCTCCATGGCCATTTCAGGATCAGATAATATGGTATGCATGGGGATGAGGAATAACAAAGCATTTTTCTGTAAAGCATTTTATGTGACAAAAGGCATAGAATTATAATTTATACAGTTACCTTTCCCTGTTTCTCTGAGGATTCTAAACTATGATCAGGTCAGAGGATGGTTGTGAAGGAAACCAAATGTCATATAGTTTTGCCTCATTTCTATTCCACTAAAAACTTAAGAAGGGCCCCACATAAGAAAAAAGAACACAAGAAAAAGGGAACTATTCCTTTTAAAAGGCATGCAGCTGTTTAAAATAGACTGAATTTCAAAATGCCAGAAGAGAGAAAAACAAAATGGGAGGGAGGGAAGAAAGGAAGGGAGGGAGGGATTGCAGCATATCTGTGTTCAAATGTTTGTGCTATGTAAACTAGTGCTTTGCTGAAGAATTCCATAGAAGAAGGATCTCCAACCATTGGGCTGCATTCCAGTACCATTCTGTGGCCTGTTAGAAACTAGGCCACAAAGTTAGAGGTGAGCAGTGGGTGAGCAAAACTGTGCATATGTGAGATCTAGTTGCGTGCTTCTCCTCCCCACCCACCCCGACCCCCATTTTGCGGAAAAATTGTCTTCCACAGAACTGGTGACAAAAAGGTTGGGGAGCCATAGAAGACGAGAAGAGGAAGGAAAGGGCAACTGAAGAAGAGAATCCAGAGGAACTTAGTTTAAGCAGGAGGTTGGGCTCCAAGGTCCCTTCCAACTCTGTTATTCAGTTAGCTACAGCAAACACAGTCAAAGTTTGCAAAAGGAAAAGACAACAGCTGCGGTCAAGTTGTAAGTACAGCTAATGAAAGTCCAAGCAGAAAATGTTTCCCAGCTCAGCAGAAAATCTAGCCATGGTGGATTCTGGTCTGAGGGAGAGCCAAGTCCAAAGAAAAAGAAAGAGAAAGGGAAAAGAAAATCCCTCTATTTTTGGAATAAGGAAGATTTTGGAAGCTTAACAGAAGAGCTTCAAGAGGTATCTGAAAGGCTTTGATGATGATAGTACAACTCTAGTCAGCTAGAACCTAGTGTATATCCATGCATAGTAGCAGTTGCACCAGGAGCTATCTCAGAGATAAAGAGGCATCAGGGCTCAACACACAGGTGAAATTCAGCCAGTTCTCACCAGTTCGCCCGAACCATTAATAAATTGCTTAGGCAGTTCGGAAAACCAGTTAAAAACAAAGTGCAAGAGAGGTTTTTTTCTTCTCTCTCTCTTCAGTTAATAGCTCCACTTAACAGTTGCAGCTGGAATGCAGCCGATTCACGCTGAATCAAGTCAATAAACAACAGAAACTGACGGGATTAGGACAGGGAAACCCATCACTCACCCATCTAGGGATGGGATTAACCTCTTCCCTTCAAGAAGGACAAGATTACAAACATTTTCATTATAAAGAGTATTAAGTAACACTTCTGTGATCATCTGATAATCCCTGGAGTTTCCCAAGACCTTTTATAACTGCTGCAGTGTTGGCTACTTCTTGTTTCTATTTTGGGGAAAAGATACAGGAGGGGACAATGATGCAACTTGATCATATAGGCCGTGAATTTAATGCATGTGATCCAGCCAGCTGTATTGCTTCTGCTGTGAAGCACCCAATTTAGAACATAGAGAACATAGAATAATAGAGTTGGAAGGGTTAATGGCTTTTGGCAGCATGCCCAGGCTTTCAATTAGCCTGAGCAGCTGCTCTTAGTTTACCTCTCAGCTGCTGCGTTTGCTTTGGGCTTAACTTTTTTTAAAAAAAGGGGAATGGCTGTTTTAAGTTTTCTGCATTATTTTAGTGGTTCCTGGCACTGTCCTTTTGGGGTGTACTTCCCTCACTCTTTTTGAAAGCCTCTAGTGATGGTAAGTTATTCCATTGGTTCATTAATCTCACCCTTAGGAAATTTCTCTTTAGTCCTAGGCTCCTTCTCTCTTTGGTTAGTTTCCATCCATTGTTTCTTGTTGTGCCTTTTGGTGCTTTGAAAAATACATTAAGTCCCTCATTTTTGTAGGAGCCCCTCAAATTTCCTGCCAGAACAATTAATCAGTGGAACAACTTGCCTCCAGAAGTTGTAAATGCTCCAACACTGAAAGTTTTTAAGAAGAGATTGAATAATCATCTGTCTGAAGTGGTGTAGGGTTTCCTGCCTAAGTAGGGGGATGGACTAGAAGACCTCCAAGGTCCTTTCCAACTCTGTTATTCTATTCTATTCTATTCTAAATATTGGAACAGTGCTATTTCATTGTGCTATTTTATTGTGAGTTGGACTAAGGAGAAATTTCCTAAGAGTGAGACCAATCAAGTTAGCCATGCCCACTTCGTCACATGACCCATTTCCCATAGAAAACACCGGGAGCCACAAAATCTGGGTAGGTTTGGCTGGGGGGGGTTGTCATGTGACTCAGTGAGAGTGACATTGAGTTGGCCATGCCCAGGCATTCACATGACCACCAAGCCACGCCCACCAAACCACGCCCACAGAACCAGTAGTAATTTTTTTAAAAATTTCATCACTGACTCAACAGCTTGATGTGGGATAAAGAAAAGTAAGTGGGAGAGAGAAGCACGAAGTGCAAGAAAGAAGTTAAGCCAGAAGGGACCAGATGCACCAAATATCCAAAAGAGTTAAAGCTAGAAGAAGCAATACTGAAAGACTTATCACTGCAAAGTCAAAATCAGAAGAGTCAAAGTCAGAAGAAGCAAGACCCAGCAATACAAGATGTGGCAGTGGTGTGATGTCAACTAATGCCAACAGCAGTTCCAAAAACCAATTGGAACTGAGCTGAGTTAGCTGACCACAGCATACAACAAGAAAGAGACCCAGGGGAGAAGTAGGGGGTACAATGTGCGATTAGTATCAGGATATGGTTAAGATACAACTGAAGCTGGCACAGATAAGAATAGGCCTAAGATTAGATGTCAGGTAACGAGGACATTGGAACAATAGTGAAATGGAAGTTCAAATAGTGATAAATAAGAAAAATAGGACCAAACTGAAAAGATTAAAACAGCCTTTAATAATAATAGATGCAGGAGAGAGAGACATGGAATGTAAATGAGAAAGTAATGCATAGACTTTCTTGTACAATGAAAAATAGCATTTTACAAGTGGAATTTATTTGTATGCATCCTGCTTGATATCAGAATCATCCTGAACGCATAACAGATCAATATGAAAGAAAACCAGATCACAGGATCACAGGGTCTGTGTGCACACCTATGGACATAAGCACGTAATGGCTCATGCACACTTAACACTGATTTTCAATTTTTATAACATTTAGCCCACATGTGAATATAAGACAATTCCCCCCCCCAATGAAAAGTTAGGCAGAACATATACATATATACCCCACGAATCTGTTTTATGGTTAATTTAGGATTGTCAATGCCAAACCAATCCAGGACGCTTCTTTCTGTCCATCAATAAATGTGAGGGTACTATTTATTATTATTATTTATTGAATTTGTTTGCCACCCACCCATCCCGCTGCAAGGCATTAGTATACAAGTATGCATATATTTCAGTGTAAAGAAAGAAACAGACATTATGCGAACTCCAGAACTGAAGTAATTAATATTTCATATATTTCAGTGTGCGTATATAGAGATATAAACTTTCAGAAGCCATACTGCAAGAAAGAGGAGAGGTTGGACCCAAAAAATAATAAATAGCTAACAATTAAAACTTAGCTGTCTATAGAAGGAGCTTGTTATGTATTGAATGTATATAGTTGTGTAAAATGAAACTAACCTTTAGATGACCCCCAACTGTTTTGGAGGGAAATTTAAAACATTTATATTTAGGCATGGTTTTTTCTAGTTCTATGATTGGTTAAGGCCCTGTGGGCCTAGAGCAGTGATGGCTAATCTTTTTGCCATCGCATGCCAGGAGCGGGGGGGGAAGGGAGGGAGGGGGGTCATGTGCACGCGTGCCCACACCCACAATTCTATGCGCCCCACCCCCACACATGCACACGGAACCCCCAGTCCCTACCCCGCTCCTGGCACATGATGGCACGATGGGCCCAGTAGGCCCATTTTTCTCTCTCCCGAGCCTCCCGAGCCTTTCTAGGAGCCTAGGGAGGGTGAAAATGGCCTTCCCCACCCCACTGTTTCTGGGGGGTGGGGAAGGCTGTTTTTGCCCTCCCCAGGCTCCTAGAAAGGCTCTGGAGGCTGGGGAAAGCAAAAAACAGGCCTTCTGGTCCCACCAGAAGTTGGCAAATGGGCCATTTCCAGCCTCCAGAGAGCCTCCGGGGGGTGGGGAAGGCCGTTTTTTCCCTTCCCCAAGCTCCTAGAAAGGCTCTGGAGCCTGGGGAGAGAGAAAAATGGGCCTTCCCCACCACCACCCCGAGGCCTTCCAGAGACAGGAAACAGCCTGTTTCCCTACTTCCGGTGGCCCAGAAGGCCTGAAAATCAGCTGGCCAGCACGCACATGTGCATCCACAGCTAAGCTCACGTGCCCACCGATATAGCTACCTGTGCCACTTGTGGCACACGTGTCATAGTTTCGCCATCACGGGCCTAGAATATAAATAACAGGCAATTGCCTGCAGTTCCTCAGTTCCCTTTTTGAATTAATAAATACTGTTGCAGCTATGCTGGTCTGGTTCTTGCCTACTGAAGCCCACTACACAATAGAGCTACTCAATTTAGAAAATTAATTGATTTCCCATCTGCTAATAATTTGTCTCTCATACTGGCATACAAACATATAAATGAACATATGTAGCCTTTTCTCCTTCTGGAAATACAACCAAAAGAAACGCTCAAAACTAGAGGGAGATGGAGTAAGGGAAAGGGAAGCTTTACTAGGAGGGAGGGAGGGAGGGAGGGAGGGAGGAAGGAAGGAAGGAAGGAAGGAAGGAAGGAAGGAAGGAAGGAAGGAAGGAAGGAAGGAAGGAAGGAAGGCTGGCTGGCTTTGTTAGGTGTTATGAAAAAGATTAAATTTAAAGTAGACTAGAATTCAGAGACTCCTGGCTTCTAGTTTGGGCCTTACCCACTACACTTCTCAGATAAATATGGTATGAAATAATTAGTCTGATCTTTCTACAATCTTTTTTTCCTTAGTCCCAGTCAGCACAAACTGCAATCCACTGTACTGAAGGCAGCCTAACTTCATAGATTTTAACAAGACAAGCAGGGACAAAACAAAGGTTTAGGGCTATGTTGACAAATCATGCTGAAAGAAAATAAAAAAAAAATGTTTAAACACTGACACTTGCATGCTTTTGATATTTAGCAGAAAGGGGAAAAAACATATACTTCAGAACTGTTACATTTTTTTCCTTGGCAACACAGAAAGATTCCTGTGAATCATTAATGCTACGTCTGTTCATGGAAAAGCTATATTGAGGTAAGAGGACAGATGGACAGATGCATAATCGCACTAGAATCAAAATCATTAAAATTAAGTATTTGCACAATTGCTACAAGCCCAAAAGTGGCTCTGTCCTTCCTGCCTTATATGTCATATTATCCATATTCACAGTTGCCAGGCTCCTGAAAGATAAGCATGTTAAAAACTAGAATAGCTCCTGAGGGAGGTTTGATGGGTTTCAATATTATCTGCCTTTTGGAAACAGCTAAAAATGGAGCTTTTCTGGAGGGTGTCTGAGTGTTGATGCCAGCAACTGTTTGGGGGTTTATGTGGAGTTATTTTTTTATTATTTGCAAAAAAAAAAAAAAAATTAAGCTGCTAAGATTCTACTTATGATTGCAGCAGGGTAAATAATTGAATGAATGAATAAATGAATGAATGACAATTATCTTGATTGTAGATAATAAACTACAAATATTACTTCAAGGAAATTTGGCTCCATGGATCAAGCCAATTGTCATCCTTATTTCCTCACTTCCATCACCATGAAAGACAATCAATTGAATGCAAACTATGTTCCTTCTTGACAATATTATTGACTTCATTAAGGTTCACATTATGCCTCAAGGTTTTCCCCCCCAATTCATTTAGGGAGCAAATAGGGCCATAAACAACTTTCTTCCACAGGCCAGGATAGTTTTGTCTAGTCAGAATTCTGCAATTTCTAGAGTTTCCAGTTTATATGACTAATGGGGATTCTAAGAGTTATCCCAATACATCTGGGAAGTTTCCAGTTGCTGAAGGCTGGTCTAATGACTAGATCCATCCCAGTGAGGAAGAAAGAAAGATTCATAGCAATACTTGGGAAAGCATTTTGCCAGCTTCATAACTGCATAACCCACAAGCTTCCTATTTACCTTCTATTCTATTTGCCTGTCAAATCAGTTAAAAGGAGGGTGTGTGAGTGTGAGTTTGTGTGTGTGTGTGTGTGTGTGTGTGTAGGTAGGTAGGTAGATTAGATAGATGATAGACAGACAGACAGACAGACATAGATGGTGATGATGAGGATAGGATAGGATAGGATAGGATAGGAGAGAGGGGGGGTACCCTGTTTTCCCCAAAATAAGACTTCCCCTGATAATAAGCCCAATCGAGCTTTTAAGTGCATGGCAATAAGGCCAAGCGCTTATTTCAGGGTTCAAAAAAATATAAGACAGGATCTTATTTTCAGGGAAACACGGTATATAGATAAATATTGGTGATGATGAACAAGATAGATAGATACTGGAAAGAGAGAGAGAGAGAGAGGTACCCTGTTTTCCCCAAAATAAGACTCCCCCTGATAATAAGCCCAATCGAGCTTTTAAGTGCATGACAATAAGGCCAAGCGCTTATTTCAGGGTTCAAAAAAATATAAGACAGGGTCTTATTTTCAGGGAAACACGGTATATAGATAAATATTGGTGATGATGAACAAGATAGATAGATACTGGAGAGAGAGAGAGAGGGAGGAAGAGAGAAGGAGAGAGAGAGAGATAGGCAGGCAGAGAGACAAGGGTGTATGGCATATTTTGCATTCATAACAGCCACTGAATAAATGCTTATTACTTGCCCTTGAAGTGATTTTAAATAACTCAATCAGATTCTTCCTAACTATTTCCACCTTGTTTGCCTGGGGTTCTTCTGCACAAAGAAGCAACTTGTTCTTTTGCTTGATGAACTTGAGGTACCCTTGAATCATATGGCGAGCATTACACAGAAGATAAGACATTTGATGGGAATAGAGCATTTCAGCAGGTTCACTTTTTCACATTCCTCTGGGGCACATCACTTCGGCTTAGATTTGGAAGCTGACAGAACTCTGCAAGGTTCAAGCACTCTTTTCTCCTTTCCATTTGATCACCCTAATGGATTAATCGACTAAGTGTGCAGGGTAGGAAAGAAGGACACTATGCAGCTACATATATAGACTTCTTTAAAGGCAACCCTTCTGTCAGATTTCAGTGGGGGAAAAAGGGGGATTTTAGGAAAGACAGAAATGTGGATATCAGCAAGACAATACAGGGAAAAGGAATACTGAAAACATTCTAAGAATAAAGTTGAGTCTCCCAATGGATGTATTTCAAGATCTATGACAAGAGTCCTGATTGCCTTGGTACAGTGTTTAAAATTAACTGTGCTCACTGAAAAGTGAAAAGAAAACCTATTTTCTCCCATCATCTCATGCATGGAAGAAATACTGTACCTTTGCTGGTTTAGTAGAAGCTTAAATGCAAATGCAAAACTATCAAACAGATGCAAATGTACCTAGCAAATGCAACCCCCTTTTAAAAAATAGGAAGAATTATTTTTTCCCCCCAAGCTTTGGAGTAGTCATTTTCTTCTGCCCCACTCAAAAAATACAGTGAGGTCGGCTTCCGGTTTGGCTTCCGTCGTCGCTAGATGGTCTTTTGGGACCGCCACCCCCGCCGCCCGTAAAGAGCCGCCTTTACAGCTGGGAGGCAGCTCAAAAAACTCCATTTCCTTAAGGAAATGTGAGGTAAGCTGGCGAGAGCAGCTCGCGAGAGCAGGACTCTGCGAAGTCCCCAGAGTTTTTTTTTTACTCTTGGGGAGGAAGCAGGATGAGGCTCCCTATCCAGCTCGCCGCTGCTCTGGGCTTCGGGAGAACTCTGCGCTTTGCAGAGCTAGACAATGTGACCAACCTAATCAGCGAAAACTAACAGATTGCTTGAATAAGCAGGATGAAATCCGGATTTGGGACTCTAAATTGCAAGTATTTGTAACAACCCTATGATTGATTTTAAGAATGAAGAAACCGAGTGAAAAGGGGAAAAAAAGTTTAAAATGGTGGCTGGCTGAGGCTTGAGAAGAAAGCTGAAAGTGAAAGTCTTTCCGTTTGAATGGTTTAACTTGCTACAAAGTATCTGAAGCAATAACACTGGCTACAAGGGAAGAGAAAAATTTCTGTTTCATGCTTCTTCCTTTCTTAGAGACTTGATATTGATACTGAGTGGAGAGAAGACTTTTTCTTTAAAAAGAGTCTGTTTGTGTGGCAGGATGGCGTTAAAACTGACAAAGCCAGACAACCAAGCTGTGGGGGGGGCTCCCCATTTATAAATCACAAGAGCAATTCTTGAGCTTGCAGTTGCAGAAGAATGGTTTCAAAAATTTAAAGGAATTTGTTGTGGAGGAGATGGCAAGACATGATGAGATTATGAACCAGAATCTTGAAAAATTTAGACAGGAAATTAAAGAGTTGGTTCAACAAAAGTATGATAACCTGAAGCAATATATTATAACAGCTTTGAAAAGCTTCTCAGAAATAATTCTAAAGATGGATAAAGATATCAATTTAGAAATAGAGTCTAAAATGAAGGAAGCTGATTATAAGATTCATAATCTGGATAATAAAATACAAAGAATTGAAAATGATTTGACAATGATTCAAGAAAATAGCTCAGAAGTAGAGTCTAAAATGAAGGAAGCTGATCACAAGACTTACAATGCAGATAATATAAAGCAAAGGATTGAAAATGAAGTTACAATGATGCAATTTAGATCCATGGAATTTGCGATCAGAATGAGAGGAATACAGGAAAATAATAGAGACTTGAGAAAGATGTCTGCTGAAGTTCTGGCTGTGATCTTAAAGGTCAGCATTGAAGAAGTACTCTGTAAGATTGATAAGGCCTACAGAGTAAATTCTTGGGTGGCAAAGCAAAGACAATTGCCTAGAGATGTGGTGATTTATTTTACTGATAAAGGAATAAGAAATGATATTGTGCAAAAGTCTTTTAACTCCACTCTAGAAATGAATGGAATGAAGATCTGGATATATAAAGAGCTGCCGTCCAAGATGTTAAAAGATAGAAAGGATTTTGGATTTTTGGTGACTGAGCTAAAGAAACAAAACATCCCATTTAGGTGGGATGCTCCAGTTGGTATAATATTGAGATATCAAGGAGAAAGATATCAATTAAACACTGTTGAAAAAGCAGAAGAATTTTACTACAAGGTTTTTAAAATGGGCCCAACATCTCCACGTATGTCATCAGTGTCAGGAATACAGGAGGGGGATAAAGAAAAGCAAAATGAACAAGAGATTGAAACCCAGGCCAAGCAGATGGAGATGGAGGTAATGGAAAAACGACAAGTTATAGAGGGCTTTTTGGATGAGCTGCTTTTGGATTCTCCTTCAGAGGCTATAGCTGGATCACCTATAAATACAAGAGAGGCGGCTTTGGATCTCGATTTGATGTCTTATCAAGTTAAAGACCAGCATATAATTCAATCAGCTGATATACAAGTCCTAGAAAGGCAACCAGGGTGGAGATCTAAACCACAACAAGTTAAGAAAAGAAGAAGCAGGTTCTACAAAACTAAAAAATTTTAAACTACAATTCTTTTTTAGCCAACAGATTAATGCCAGTTATTTAAGAGACGATTAAATAAAATAAGTGGGATTTATAGAAGCTGATACATGAAAATACAGCTGAGGCAAATTATAGACTTATACCATTTTGAGAAGAATAAGAGATCTCTGCAGTGCTGGTGTTTTTGGGATGTGGAAAATGGCCTGTGATTGAGCGGACTGGAACTTTCTATTTTGGACTCTCTGAAAAATGGATTACGTATATGTTGAGCTATAAGGCAAAAGAACTATGGAATTGGGGCATGCAGATGATCTGGCTGTTACCCTAACGTGGTTGTCGGAATTAATAATCTAGACAAAAGACATCACAGAAGATACCATATGGAATATAAATATAAAGTCACTTGGGGTTTTTTTTTATATACAGAAATACTTATTAATGATGGGGGCAGATGGTAATTGAAGATACTGAAAATACTGTTGGAAGCAGGACTTGATGTTACTCTAACATGGTCGATGGAATTAACAAATCTAGTTGAAAGACATTACAGAAGATACTATATGGAATACAAATTTAAAGTCATTTGAGGGTTTTACTTATATATGGAACTATCTTTTAGTGATATGGGCAGAAGAATAAAGATATTAAATATATTATGTATGGTAGACCTGTAGGAAAGTGGGTGAAATAAAATTGATATGGTACAAGGTGATAGGTAACGTTACTGATTGCTTAGTTTAGGAAAAGGGATGTTATGTTTAGATATTAATATACTTAAAAGATTTGAATTAAAAGATATATGTGTGGGGGTGGAGGAAATGGGTAGATTATGAGCAGAATAAATGCCAAATTAGGATCTATTATATAGTTTTATAGCTGTATGCTGTTTTGAAATGTATAGTATATGGGGGACATAATAATAATGTTAGAAAGAAATGCTAAGCACATAGGGGGTGGTGTAAAAGGGTGGTAAAGTATTATATAATGTGATATTAATTTGGATTTCATCTTGTAGAAGCCATGGGGGAGGGGAGAGGGAGGGGGTTAGGGAGTGGGGGGGAGGGGGAAAAATTTGTATTTGAAAAACTTTTTCAATAAAAAAAAAAAGTACAGTGAGGTCCACCAAAGAAAAATGTTTACCCTATTTTGTACCAAAAATGTATGCCTGAATAAAGCATGCAACAATGGCAAAAGTACTGCATGGAGATAGTCCTCCTTTAATGACCATTTGTTCAGCAACTGATCAAATTTACAATGGAATGAATGTTAAGTTACAGCTGGTCTTTGAAGTTACAGCCCTCGCAGCATCCTCATGCTCACATGTTCAAAATTGTTGTGACCTAGGCTTACTGAGTCATTACAATACACATTTAGTCCCAGACAAATCTATTTTATTGTAACAGCTGAGAATTACGTTCATTCCCAGCTGAGTCCCAATTAGTTGCAAAACAAGCCCTTCGGAAGAAGTCCTTTGGGATAATCACCAACCTTTATCTTCTTTGACACCCTGCCAAAGACCTTACTTGGCAAAGCCCCACGAAGTTCAGAAACAAACAATAGATGACGACTGGAAACAGAGTTAGCAAGGTTGCTTTCCTGCAAAAGCCCAAGTGCCTTTGTTTCTCTTTTAAGCCTTATGGGAGGGGCCAATCATCTCCTGGCCTTACTCCCAAGTCATCCCTTTTGCTTTAGTTGCTCTTGCCTTCTGGCAGCTCTGCTCATGCATGCATGCACTAGGAACAGACTCCTCCTGTTCCTCTGCCTCTCTGCTGTCCGATTCTGGGGGTTCTGGAGTCCGCATATGACTCCCAGATGGCCCTGGCCCCATCTCTGCCTCTGACTCAGAGCCCTCGTCTGGGCCTTCCCCAGACTCCAGGACTGGCCCATGTTCCTCCCCAGCCTCCTCACTGTCTGACTCTGCTGCCAGCTCTGCAGGCTGCTGGCGGACCACAACAAAAATTTGGAGGCCACATGAGAACGTGGGAAAGCCTTGTGAGAGGCTAGCAACTGTCTTGGCTGGGATCACCTCATCAAAAGCAAGAGGAAGAAGATGGTGAAAGTCAATTAGGGGCTGGGGGCAGGGAAAGACAGCAGATGCAAATGCTATAGTGCATGGTTACCAAAAGGGCAGAGATAAGGAGGAAGATAGGTGGGTGGGAATAATTGAATTGTGCACTGCAGTTGTAAATGTATAGATAACAAGGATAACATCAAAAACATCTCAGAAACTACCAACAGAGAATCACAAGCACATGGCATCACCATACTACACAAACCAACTAAAGCCCTTCAAAATATCTTATATAAATCAAAAGACCCAGCAGCCCTAAAAGAAAAGAAACAAAAGTCATGTACAACATATTGTGTAAGGACAGTAATAGCCATTTTGCAGAACAAACAGACAGAATACTAGCAGAGTGCATCCATGAACACCAACTAACAGACAGAATACACAATTAAACTCCTTAATTTTGCAGCACATGGACAGACTTAACCATAGTTTCAACTGAGAAACTGTGGGCATCATAGATCAAGCTAAATCCAAAAATACTAAGGAATTCCTGGAACTTTGGCATTCAGAGAAATCAGCCATAGACAGGGACACAGAAATAAATCACATTTACACACCATTCAACAAAGACAATAAAAAAGCTAAAAATGTATCAAAGAGATCATGATACCTCCTTGCCAGCAATCAACACCAAGATAAATAGGAATCTACACCAGGATTAACACCAAATAAACAACAAGTATTAAACATGATCGTAATCAGGGAACTATTGTATGAAAATAACCAAGCTCAGAGAGCACCAATGACTCTATAAGAAAACAAAGGTCAGCCATTTTTAATACACATCATAAGAACTGAAAATATTAGTCATTAGGGATTATCATGATGAAAATTATCTAAAATGTAATTCTGATGTTCAGAATAGTTTCAAAATTGGTTAAACCATTCAAAATAATAATAATACATAAATGATCTGATGCTGTATGGAAAAACACCATCTGAGGTAAATTCACTGCTCAACACTGTGTGCATATACAGCCAAGTTATTGCAGTGCACTGGAGAAATGTGCCACCCACACTATCAACAGGGGAAAAATAGTGAAAACTGAACGAATCAAAATGCCCTACATAAATAATACCAAGAGGATCACCACAAATACACGGGGATCCTTCAAGCTGACAACATTAAGCACACCGAAGTTGAGAAGGTTAGAAGTTAACACATCATGAGAGTAAAGAAGATTTTAATGTCCAAACTCAGTAGAAAAAAATAACATCAAAGTAATTAATACCTAAACAACTCTAATCATCAGATACTGGAATAATGAACTGCGATCAAACAAAACTAAAAGTCCTGGCTAAGAAGACCAGGAAAATAATGACAACGAATCATGCTCTTTATCCATGTAGCAATGTAGACAGGCTCTACTTACCAATGGACATGTAATATTGCAAACAGTTTGAGAAGAAAAAAGGGCATTGGAAGAATATCTGAAAGATAGTGAAGAAAATGCACTGAAGACATTAGTAGATTATAAAGGCTTTCTGAATATTGAAAAGACCAAAGTGACCTACAAGAAAGACAAAATGAAGAACAAAAAAGAGACATAATAAGGCAAATATTAAAGATCAAGTATATAAAAGATTTAATGGGCAAAGCAGATAGCAACAAGACCTGGCAACAGCTAAGAGCAGGAAAGTTGAAGAAAGAGATGTGGCTGCATAAGAGTAAGTCTTAAGAACAAATGCATACAAAGCCAGAATTGAGAAGACAGCAACAGACAGCAAATGCCGACCCTGCAAAGAAGCTAAAGAAACAGTGGACCATCAGTTTGCTGCTGCAAAGTACAAACCTCAGCATGACAAAGGAGCAACAATGATGCTTTGGAATATCTGCAAGAAATACCATTTGCCAGAAAGCATGAACTGGTGGCACCGCAAAACAAACAAAGTAACAGAAAATAAAAAAGCTAAAGTGCTCTGAGATTTTAGAATTCAAACATACAAGCATTTGCCGCTTAACATTCCAAACTGAATAATTATTGATAAGAAAGTGGGGGTGGGAAGCTGGATAGTAGATGTTGCAGCACCTGGAGATAGCAAAAGAGAAGAGAAAGACCTGAAGAAAGTCTCAAAATACCAAGGCCGACAAATAGAGTATAACACCTGTGGCAAAATAAAGCAAGGGTAGTACCAATAGAAATAGGTGCCTTGGGTGCAATGCCACAACATCTGGAACACTACTTGAACATCATCGACCTTGACAAAATCTCCACCTGTCATTTGCAAAAGTCAGCTTTACTTGGAACAGCTTACATCCTGTGACGATACCTTTAACACCTCAAACAACATCTGCCTATCCCAGATCCTTGGGAAAGAATTGATGGATGGTTAACAGAGCCAAATCCAAGCTAAACAGCTGGCTGACTGTGCAACTAATCATAATGATATGCACTAATAAGAGCCCCAGGATGGATAAAACATAAAAGCAATCTTCATACAATTAGCCCCAATAAACACTCATAACTTTGAACTTTTTGGCATCCTGGTCCCTTCACAGATGACTGCAGGGAGGAGGGGGTAGCACAAGCTAAAGTAAAATGTAATCTAGAAAAAAGTGTTAGCCACTACATTTAGCTTCGGGTGAAAAAGATAAACACAATGTTGGTGAGATTATTTGGAGGAGGGTATGAAGGAGGAACAGTAAGAAGCGTAGAGATAAGCTTTTGAATTTTAGTCAGCTCTTCATCTGCCAGAATAAATGTTCTGAACATAAAAGAGATGACAAATATACAGCAAGTTTTCAGATCTGATGGCTGCTATAGCCAAGAATTAATGATTATTATGATTCCTTTTGACCAGAACAGCCTATTTTTCCTACTTTAAAAGGAAACAAAGTAATATGCATTGATTTTTAACTAAATGCTGTCAGATCTCTTGGGTTATCACAATATGTGTTGCAGTATATTGCATTTTAAAAGGGATGTGGTGGCTCAGTGGCTAAGATGCTGAGCTTGTCGCTCAAAGCTCAGCAGTTCAGCGGTTTGAATCCCTAATGCTGCGTAACGGGGTGAGCTCCCGTTACTTGTCCCAGCTTCTGCCAACCTAGCAGTTCGAAAGCACCTAGAAAAATAGGGACCACCTTTGGTGGGAAGGTAACAGTATTCTGTGCAGCTTTGGCATTTAGTCATGCCAGTCACATGACCATGGAGACATCTTTGGACAGCGCTGGCTCTTTGGCTTTGAAACAGAGATGAGCACTGCCCCATAGAGTTGGGAACGACTAGCACATATGTGCGACGGGAATCTTTACCTTTATATTGAATTTTGGAACATATTTTAACAATGGTCCATTCACATTCTTTCTTAGTCACTATAACCTCTCAGCAAAGTTAAATGCATGCGCTACTTTCTTTTATATGCAGTTGCTTACCAATCGATCATAAGAAAGCAGATAGGCTTAGACTGAGCATCTTTCCTATTGATTCAAATCTCCTTTTGTGTTTCTGTAAAGTTGATAGTAAGCCCAAAATGGTGATGAACTTATTAGGCCCACTATCATCCAAGCAAGGGCAATTCTGTGGGTGAATAAATATTCTGATCCTTTTAACTCCTGAAATTGTGATTGCTTCTTGAGCTACCTTAGCCTCTCTCCTGTAAGCAACTGTCTGAGGTTTTGAAAATGAAAATGGTTCTTCTGTACGTTCTTACCCTTTGGGGGGTTTTGTATATCATATACAAAAATGAAGTTTCATTACATTTTTCCAACTGTTCACATTTCAACATAATGTGTCAAACAGGGTTGTGTTTGACCTCGGAGGGCCAGGGTTGGACTGGCTGTGGCCAGGGTGGGCGTGGCCGGGGTTGATATTTCACACAGGCTCGAGATGCATTTTTTTCCCTTTGCAGTCAAAACAGCTATTCCAGACAAAGGGAGATTTACTTTCTGGCACAAATAGTCTCAATTCCATAATGTAGAGATTAAAGACAAGTAGAGTCCCCAGCTGCTATGGGGCTTGACTCTTTTGTATAGGAGCAGAGCATAAATGAAGTGGCAATTTCTTCAGATGTCTCTAAAAACTGTCTGTCCAACAGTCTATCAATCTTTGTTAGTACCTCTGACACAGCCCTAGAGGAGGACTTAATATTAGTAATGATTTACAAAATTGATATACCACCCAATTCTCAATGACCATGGGTGGCTCACAACAATCAAGAAAATTACAATTAAATCAATCACAGGTAATAGATTAAGATAAAAGATGACAAACTCAGTGCTTCGAGGGGACTCACTCTCTCTCATCAAAGACCTGGGTGAAGAGCCAGATGTTTTTGGCTCTTCTGAACAACAGCCATCCAGATCTTAGAGGGTACCTAGTTCTAGTTGGCAGATGCTGCTAAAGAGAAGGTGAATTAGGTGCTGCCTCTTGCAGCATTCTGGCCAATTATTGTTGCCTATTATTTCTCATTTATAAAATGTTTCTTGTGCTGAGAGCTACAAAGTGTTTTTAGGCACAACCTGGGTTTGTATCTATCCCATATTCTCAGTATGGCACATCTAACATAACAATTTTTAAAACCCAAACTAACCTTGACTTTTCATACCACAAATATCCATGCCCCCCCCAAAAAAAATCTTATGTCCTTCTAACTTCAAAAGCTTTCTGTTTCTCAGCAGCACCCACTTTTTCATCCAAATCAAACAGCAAGCTTCAAAATACAATTTTAAATCAGGTAGACCCAATTCTCCCCTCTCCTTTGCATCTTGTATCAATTTATATTTCCCTCATGGTTGATTTTTCCATCACACAATTTTAAACTGATCCTTTTACCATTGTTTAAATGGTTCATCAGTTCATCAGGTTTTGTCTGAAACAAAAACACTATTCTAAGCAGTGGTGAAATGTAAAATTTGTTATTACTGGTTCTGTGCGTGGCTTGGTGGTGGGGGTTTAATGTGACTGGGTGGGTGTGGCCACCTTTTTTTTTTTTACTTTTAAAAGCATTTTTTTCTACAACCTTAAGAGGTTGCAGAAAAAAATGCTTTTAAAAGCCTCTGAGGATCAGGCAACTCTGCTGGGATCATCAGAGGCTTTTAAAAGCATTTTTTTCCTACAACCTCTTTGGCCAAAGAGGTTGCAGAAAAAATGCTTTTAAAAGTTAAAAAAAAAAGCCTCTGATGATCGCGCGGCTCAGCTGGGCATGGGGTGGGGTGCAGGAATTTTTGCTACTGGTTCTCCGAACCACCCACCACCATTGCTACCGGATCGTGCGATCCAGTTGGAACAGGGAGCATTTCACCCCTGGTTCTAAGTAATGGAGTCATTTTTATCACAGAAATTCTTCCCTACAATGACAGTTACAGTTTGTTCCATCTTAGCATTTTTTTTTTTTTTAAAAAAAGATCCATTCCATGTCCTAACATAGTTATTTTGAAATAACATACAGTTCATACTTGTCATAGTGGGAGGCACTGTTTTACGGTGGTTCTCCTCCTACCTCTTGGGTCGAATGCAAGCGGTGTTGGCGGGGGGGCAGAGATCGGCCTTGAGGCCCCTCACCTGTGGGGTGCCTCAGGGGTCGGTTCTCTCGCCTCTCCTGTTCAACATCTATATGAAACCGCTAGGGGAGATCATCCATGATTTTGGGGTGAGGTATCATCAGTATGCTGATGATATTCAGCTTTATATTTCCACCCCAAACCAACCCAGTGATGCCCTTGATGTGATGGCCCGGTGCCTGGAAGCGGTACGGGTCTGGATGGGCAGAAACAAATTGCAACTCAACCTGGCCAAGACCGAGTGGCTGTGGGTACCGGCATCTCGGTTCAGGGGAGAGGTGCCATTGCTGACTATAGGGGGTGAGGTTTTGCCCCCTGTAGACAGGGTGCGCAACTTGGGCGTCCTTCTGGATTCATGGTTGAGCTTAGAAGACCAGATAACGACTGTGACCAGGGTGGCATTCGCCCAGATACGTCTGGTGTGCCAGTTGCATCCCTACTTGGACTGAGATGCCCTACGCACAGTTACTCATGCGCTGGTCACCTCACGGATTGACTACTGCAACGCTCTCTACATGGGGCTGCCCTTGAGGACCACTTGGAGGCTTCAGCCATGCGGGTTGTGATGGGAGAATCCGGACACTCCCATGTTACACCCCTCCTGAGCGGTTTGCATTGGCTACCGGTTGCCCTCCAGGTGAGATTCAAGGTGTTAGTGTTGACCTATAAAGCCCTACATGGCTTAGGACCAGGATATTTGGTGGACCACCTACAGCCAGCAACAACATCCCATCGCCCGGTTCGCACCCATAGAGAGAGCTTACTCAGGGTGCCGTCGGCTAGACAATGGCAGCTGGCGGCCCCCAGGAGTAGAGCCTTCTCGGTTGGGGCGCCCACCCTCTGGAATCAACTCCCCTTGGAGCTCTGACTAGCGCCCGACCTTCGCACCTTCCATCGGGAATTAAAAACCTGGCTTTTCAAATCCCTTGACCTGGTCTGATGATGGGGTTTTAAGGGTTTTAATGGGTTAATTTTAAATTTTTTAGGTTTTAGTCTTTATTTTTATTGTGGCTTGTGTTTTATTGTTGTGAGCCGCCCTGAATCCATTGTGAGATAGGGCGCCATATAAGCCGAATAAAATAAATAAATAAATAAATAAATAAATAAATAAATAAATAAATAAATAAATAAATAAATAAATAGTGGCACCAGATATTTTACCTTCTTCTCACCGTCTTTTGCTTTCTACTTTCTTAAAACCCATTTTATTCATCAATTCAATTTGATTTTCTACTTTCATATTTTTGCTAACAGATTCATTTTCTGTTTATTAATCTTGAAACAAAGTTTCAATTCTCTTTAAAGGATCTTCCAGAATCAACCCCAAGTCATCTGCAGAACTCCTTAAGCCTTAAGTTTCTTTTTTAATTATAACTCCCACAATCCTTTCATCATGCCTTATATCTCTATTCAATGTTTCAATAACCTAAATAAATAAATAAGGAGACAGAGGGCATCCCTGTCTTCTTCCTTTTTGTATCTCACAGGTTTTTGTTAGATCTCTCTTAAATTATTTAGTGACAAATAAATTGATCTTACCCATTTTATAAAGTTCTCTCCAAAATCCATACCCTCCAAAACCTTGAATAAGGAAGTCCACTCAAACTGTCAAAGGCTTGCTCTGCAGTTAAGCAAATCAATATGACTTATGTTGCTTAACTTATGTATTCTAAAATGCTCAAAACATTTTAATATTGTCCTTTAACTATATTTTAGATTTTTTTTAAAAAACACATTGATCCTTACAAATTCTTGCAAAATTATTTTCAACTAGAATAATTGTGAACTGTTATTATTCAATAATGATATCGACCTACAGATATTTTTTTTTAAAGTCAAATCTTGTCCCTATTTAGGTATATTTAGCAATATTGGCCTTTTTCATCCACTCCTTATGAAATTATTTGCCAAAAACGGTTAATCTTTAATTTTTTTTTCTTATTAATTCTGAAAGAACATTGACTCATCCAGTGAAATTTTCTCATGTGTCACTCAGAAAAATCCTTACAATCTTTAGTTGTCATTAGTAATTGGGGTTCTCATGATTGGCTACCCAACGCTGCACCAAATTTGACAAAATGGGGTAAATATGGCTATGAAATTTCAGATACTATGGATATGACCCCTGGAGCCCTTCCAAAGATCACCATTACAATATAATTTCACAGAAGATCAAATTATCAAATGACCAAATATGTGGAAAGTAGGCTTTTTAACAGTATTGAATGCATTTAATTCTATGCAATTTGTGTTTAGTTTAAATTTTCATAACCTTGAGCCACTTCTTTTTTCTAGCACTGCCTATTTTTGGACTGCTGCTAAATTTGTCCTTAAAATATATTCTTCACTACTGATTTAAAACATACTAATAAGTCAGTGTCTATATATTAAGGTAAAAGCTACATTAAATATAAAAAGACATCCAGGAAAAACCCACAGTGACTCATTCTATTGTTAATCCATCAGGTAAAATCCACCCACTTCTCCAGTCTTTCATCTCCTATGGGTTAAAATGACCTAATTTTCTATTATTATTTAAAAAAAAAACTTCTTGCTTATATTCTTATCCATTTAGACTGGCATTCTTCAGTAGATCTATTGCAAAACCAAGAAATTTAAAAACTTTCCAAGGAAAATTAGTTATGCATATTTCTACCACTTGCCTGAGTCTGGAACGCCTCACTTAAAATGAACCAGTTTGATTTTCATCAACTGAATCTATTGCAACTTCTTGCAACATCTCTGGCTGAGCTTTCTGCCCTTTTCCTCAAAATTTATCAATAAGCTGCAGCAGCAAAATGTGCCTTGCTGCAATTTAGAGTTGGTTTAACCAGGTTTTACCCGTCTGGATGCCATTCGGATGTGTGGATGTTTAACTCTGAGTATTGGGATAACCAGACTAACTATAGCTGAAAACTAGTGAATAGTTTGATTCAGCAGTACAATATAACAAGAATAACAGTCAGGCAGCATTCTTCAAACATGTAAATTCCTCATTGTCTTTGCTAGAAAAAAACAAATCTCCTTTAAATCAAGTCCAGTTCCTAGTGAATTTCATGAATATGTCCACATAATTTTCTCAAGCAAGAACATAATTTGTCATGATGATTGTTGAGAATGTTTTTCCTATTCACGTTTTATCATCCTTTCAATGCTACACTTGTAATAATATTCTTTTGGGCCTGTAACACTGATTAAAAGGGGGGAGGGACTAGAGTTATTTATTTTTTAAAAAAACTATTAATCCAAAACGTTTAGGATTATTATTATTTTTATTCTGCTCCCTCCAGAGGTCAAGTGATCTTCCCGTTGAGGAGCACAGGTAATAATTACAGGTCCTGGAGGAATAGCTCAGCTCAGATACCCAGAACTTAAATAGAAAAATAGAAGAAAAAAAAATCTGGGCTGATATGTGTTGGTAACAACACCCCTCCCCCACCTTACAGAAGAAAACAGGACTCAGTTGTAAACAGATCTCTCTGTATGCCTCCTCAGAAATATGCAATAACAAAATCATAAAAAAGCTGTTCCTCTGCATGCTACTTATAAGCACAGTAATTCTCATTAGGTTCATTGCAGTCTAGGAAAAAAAAGTACAAAATTGCATTCAATACAAACAACTAAACAATTACCTCACTACATAAATTACACAAGAGCAGGATCTCCTGCCTCCTTTTTCTTTCTTTTCTTTTTTCTTTTTTTCAGGCCAATACAAAACCATCTATTTAATTCCCCCCCCCCCCCCTTGTAAAATGTTTGGATAAATTGCTATTTGCACAGGGCAGCCTTACATATGCTTATTTGGATGCAAGTTAAATAAAGCTTATTTCCAGGGGAAAAGATAGTAGGACTGCAGCCTTGTTAAAACAGAATAAAATTAAACCATTCAGGATCAGACAGCACTGATTGTCTTTCAGTGGTTTCTGAGGGGAAAAAAGAATGAGAATTCTTTCACCTCCATTTCCCCTCCTTTTGACCACTGGCTTGTAATATATAAACAACATATCATTTATACGACACATAATTGTGTCTCACGTTACAGGGTAAGAACTTTGTCAGCAATAGGTGCTCACTCACAATCTCTCAGCTGTCCCCAATTGCTCAAGCAAATAATAAACCATTGGATTCCTAGATGCAAAGGGTAGGACCTTTCCTAAGCTGCAATTGATAGGAAGCAATTGACTAAGGTTAATTTACCATTTTTTACCACTATCAGATCAGATTGCTTCTGCCCTTAATTGGTTGCAAAAGAATCGTGCTTCCAGCAACAGAAGAAAAATAAATCTTCCACTGAGAAAACAGGCATCAAATGAGCTGGCTCAGAATTACATTAGAAGGATCTAAAAGGAAAAGAAAAGAAAAACAAATGAAGTGAGAGAAACAGCATGAGGCTGCTCCTAGTAATCTTATTGCTTTCAGTTGTTTGAGTTTTTCCAGGCAGGTTTCTGAGGTAACTTTGCACTCTGATCCCTGGAAATCCCTAACATTGAGAAAGTATGTATATAATAGTTGTGTCAGGTTGAATTCTTCAATTTGACAATTCATCAGATGCTTCTATGACCTCTTTAACTTCCCTTAAATCACCACTTTGGGGAATCTGACCTTCTGTCTGACCTTCATTGCACATTCATGCTGATGCTATTCCTTCATTCTCTTTTTGTCTGCTTGGGAAATTATACTTGGCTTTACTCCTTTTAGCCTACTTAACAAGCCAGACTACAATTACAAGGGTCATTTTATAATTTGACCAGCGGAATCAAATTCAAGAAGTATAAAATCTGGATTTGATCAGTTGCATCACAAAGGTAGGTAACGACAGATAGCAAGGAAGGTACTAATACATTTATAAAAATAATGCCAAGATATACCTGGGAATTGGAACTTCCACTGAAAGTCTGATGCAAAAACCCATACCTTCAATCAAATAAGGACCGCTTACACCAGTGGCTAAAAGCAATACTAAAGACCAAAATAAATCTAAGATGCATAAGAATAAATGGAGGGATTTATTATCAATACATATACAACAGCCTTTAATGTTTGTTGAGTTATGGTTTCTAAAATTGTAGTGTTGGTGGAAATTTTTGGCAGAACAAACCAACATATCTGGACTGAAGGCTGCTAAGTTGGAAAAAGCCAAACTAAATGACAAGAACTTTTTCAATATCAAGTGGTTTCAGACTCCCTATATCAAGCCTGTCAAACTTGTGGCTTTATTCCACTGCACTGGTATTAAAACTATTAAAATGATTACTATTATTTCAGGAGATGTTTGAAGAATTGAGACAAAAACTAACAGCTACAATGTCAGCAACAATGTCTTCTACAGAAAGACTATGTCCAAAAGATGTTAGACAAGAAATTACAGATATTACAGTATAGAGAATATTCTGGCAGATCAACAGGATAATGAGCTGAAACAAACTTCATCTGATGCAGAAATACTAGAGTATAAAGAAATCATTGAAATACAGGAAAATAAAAAAAAGTATGACTATAAGATACAGATGACAGTAAAAGGAATATTAGAAATGGTAAGGCAAGATAATAACCTGGATAATGGCCCCTTGTTGGATTTACAAAACAGGTTTGCTAAGGCCTGACTAAGGCCATTTTGAAACTTCAGGTTTGCCACAATGGAGATGAGGATTAGAGAGGGGGGGAGTAGTGATAGCTGGGGTTTGGTAGCCAAAACAAAATAGTTTCAAGGACATTCCCACAGGTGGCTGAAGAAAGGAGGAGTGACGTTGCCCAAGCAACCGAATTGCACCCTGATTGGACCGTGTGACTGATTGTTTGGGGGAAGGGGAAATTTTTTTACTTTTAATTAGGTGAAAACCATGGAAACATTTAGAGTCGGTTTTCACCAGCCTGTGCCAATATGATATATCCAATAAAACTATTCTTTGAGGAACCTACCTGCCTCAGAGTTCTGTTTGCTATGGGTGTATTACTTGGAACCCTGACATGGGTTCTGTTTGATTTTCAGAGGAAGCCGTGTGGTGAAAGGTTTTGCTTACTTTTGCCTCAGCACTAGTGTTTGCAACAGTAGGTACTAGAATGTTGCAGAGAACAAGAACTAGAATGGAGTAGATTCAACTCTTAAGTGTTCCATCCAGTGGTGGGTTGCCCCCAGTTCACATCAGTTCTATAGAACCGGTAATAAAACCAGCGTGAGGCTCCACCCACCGATCCCAATGTCATTAAAATGCGCTTGCGCGAGTGAAGCAAGCACACACACACGGTCCCGCTGCGAACCTGTAGTAAAGGTAAGTAGAACCCACCCCTGGTTCCATCCCATTAAAATGAAAATCAGTGTTGGTCTATTTTATCCTTCCAATATTTTTTTATTTCCTATCAAATATTCAGGTAGATGATGGGCAAAATAAAACATCAGATTGTTCCTCATTTCCCTTTTCTTGCTTTTTTGAGGCTTGAATATAATGACCATTTGTGACTCATCACAGAAAAGTTGCTTGCTCACTACACCAATTTATGATTTTCATTAAAGAGAGGGAAGGAAAAAGGAAGGTCAGAATGCAACAATGCCTCTGATATGACTGAAAATACAAATGGATACTATATAAAGAGTCAATGAACCTTTGACAGTGAAGAAGTACCCTTCAAAATTAGATCAATGTATCATGTTCCAGTTATAAATATGATCGCTGCTAGAGCTGAGAGAGCTGAAGTGTCACTAATATACTTCAATAACAGACAATACCATCCCGCCCTCCAAAAAAAGTGTTACCATTTAACATCACAATGCAGGTGTTATATTTGTCTTGCTTCCCCAATGTACTTTGCCTTGACTTGAGGACAAGTAACCAAAGTGGTCCTACTTTTCAAGAAGACCATCATTGCTACATTAAAATGTTATCACAATAACCAGAAGACACCATTTGTGTATTTTTAAAACCATACAAAGAAATAGAAAGCAGCCAAAAGATAAAATATTGTCTTAAATTATTAGTCTTAAAAGTAAAGAACAAACAATGCAAAACATTAATTAATTCAATAATAGTTAGTGATAACTGAGTTATAATACATTCGGAATGGAGCTGTGAAGTTCTACTTTTTCCTAGTATATATTATTTACAATTTATATGGAAATATAACAGCAACATAAGAATAAATTCATAAATGGCAACCAAGATAAAAACCACAAATAACCATTGCACAACTATCTCACAGGTGCTTCCACCTGTTCTGACCTTCATTTTACCTTTTTTTGCATAAATCAAATAGTTTTTATTTATTTTTCATTTATTTATTTAATTCGACAGTGCCCATCTCACCTACTATAAATGACTCTGGGCAGTTTACAATAGCATAATAAAACAACATAATTACATGGCTAAAAGTTTTGTTTATAAGTAGTTTTGAATGTATTTTTAGAGTTAAGAACTTTTTGTACAATTTTTATCTTTTTATATTGAATAAAGTTTGTTTTTAAAAAAAGAGAATTGCTAGGGAGGAGCCATTTTAAAATCTTCATGCCAACTAAATGTTTGAAGCTATACAACCTCTTTGCCCTCTGGAATGCAGCCCCTATTACTAAATCTGAATTGATAAAATACTTTTTTTCTCGCTTTTATTTGGATCAGAAACTTTTACATTAGAATTCTATAAAATTTTACAGCTCATTTTCTTTCCACAATTTTATAGGGTTTATGAAAAATTGATCAATGGTTACAGTTACATGGGTCTTCTGTATTAATTCATCTTCTGTTTTTAATAGAAAGAAAAAGAATGTTGGTTGGAAACAGAAAGCTCTACGTTGTATAAATAGAATTAATATTAATTCAGTTCTATCAAAAGTTGGGAATATAATTCATTACATTAATTCATTACAATGCATAAAGATTGAGCCTTTTTTCCCCTCTGAAAAACCAGAAAGTTTTTTACCCAGATAATAATAATAATAATAATAATAATAATAATAATAATAATAATAATAATAATGCTAATACAAGATTAAGATGTATTTTGATGGTATACAAAGATATTCTTTCTCAAAACTATATCCATTTATTAATATGATCAGAAATGGGAACTACAAAATCTTTGAAAATGATATGAGAATTAGAGACAGAAATATCAAACTGTGAATGTAAGCAGAAAACATCAACAACAACCTGTTCCTAGGTTTCTCTTCAATAGCTTCAGAGAACTCATGCATAAATATTTTACATACTTGGCATCTTACCCTAGTTAAAATTCATAAATAACAATAAAAACTTAGAAGCACCTTTTTACATATGTGATGGTCATGTCTAAAAGGTAGTAAATTTGGGGATATATAATTTCAGGAAACAACATTAGTAACAAAGAATAGAGAAAACAACATATTTAGGGCTTTTGTCATTATTTTCTAATGTGGATATATTTTTCTGGTATGCATACAAAGACACACTTTTTTATTGCTGAATGCTAGCTTAGTAATAGAAAAATTCTGGAAACACATATAACATATTAGCCTACTTTTCTTTAATGGAAATATTAACATATAAATTGAAATCAGTTGAAGAAAATAAGGGAAAAAGGGTACCTCACCTCCAATCCATATTTCATGACAAATCTTCCTTTCCTAAGATTTTCCTTCTTTGAATGCGTCTCTGGTTTCATTTTCTATTAAATATTTCAACTTATGTTCCATGTATAAAACCACTAATGAGATTGACTATTATCAGTTCCAGGAATTCTAGAATGTTTGTTTGTTTCTTTTGTATGCTTTGAGGTATTACCTCAAATATAGACCTTTCTGTATTTTCTATATAATTTATATAGAATAGACCTTCCTGATGATACAACAGTGGTGAGACTCATCTCCAGGGAGGGATGAGTCTGCCTAAAATGAGGTGGACCAGCTGTTTTCGTGGTGTGAAGATAATAATTTGGTCCTCAACACAAATAAGACCAAGGAGCTTGTCACGAGTGTTTTCAGGATTGCTGTGGCTACTTGATCAGTCACAAACAGTATGGTTTCAATTAAGCCATCTCCTGTTTGCAATTACCTGCAAGCCTTCCCTGCCCTAGTTAATTGCAGGTTAACTCCCCATATAAGCAAGGACCTTTTTGCTTGCTACTCGGGCCTAAACGCTGTTTTAGGCCTAGATGCAAGAGTCTTGCTGGAAGCTGCAAGCAGAGCTCAGTGCAACGTCGCAGATGGGAGGAGAAGCACAGATAAGGACTCCAGACGCTGTTGCAGAGAAACTCCTACGGATGCTTGCCTTTTGCTGTTTGAAGCACGCAAGCTATCATCGGGACTGCTGTTGCTGGACATTCTTCCTCCCACAAACTTTAAGCTACATTTGCTGTTTGACTGTTTTTACTTCAGGTGACTTTTAGCTGTGAAGTTTGTGCTGCTGCCCTTCTACTACCTCGATGATGTATTGATACCGAAGCTGCTTATCTTCATGTTAGCTTTATTCTCTTGTGAACTGTTTCGGTATTGTGGAGAGGAATCTAGGGAGATAGCCTTGCTTCACATAACCAAGATAAGACTTTGTTTTTAATGTGCTTTCTTAAAGACATAGTGCTTTTTAAACATTTTAAAGTAAATTATATTTTTACACAAGACTCCTCTGTCAGATTTATTTCAGTCCTAGTGCGTTTGCTCATGAGCTGTTTCCAGGTCCGGGGGACCCCTCAACCCCATTCCCTAACAGAGCTTATAGTGGACTACAGAAGGAATAGATCAGACATCCGGCCCTTGGTTATCAATGGAGACCAAGTGGAGCAAGTGACCAGTTTCTGGGTGTTATCATAAAAGATGACCTGACCAGGGGCGCTCACATTGCAGCACTGGTCAAAAGGGCCCAGCAGAGATTATACTACCTGAGACTTCTCAGGAAACAACTGAATGAAAAACTGCTGGTGACCTTCTACTGCTGCACCATAGAGAGTATTTTACTTACTGCACCTGTGTATTATTTGCCAATTGCACAGTGGCAGATAGGACAGCACTCCAGAGGGTTAACATCATTGCCCAGAGGATTATTGGTTGCCCTCTCCCCTTCTTGGAAGAGCTTTATAGCTCCCTCTGCCTTAAGAAAGTTCAAAACATTCTTAAAGATCCATCTCACCCTGGGCACCCTTTTTTTGAACTATTACCATCTGGCAGGCAGTACAGGGTAATAAAAACAAGGACAAATAGTCTGAAAAACAGCTTCTATCCCAGAGCAGTAACTATATTGAATTCTACTGTATAGTGCAATATTAACGCAGTATCAGGGGTTTTCAATTTAATTGCAGAGAATGTGAAGGATGTGTTTGTTTTGTTTGTTTGGTTTTTCTTATGTATAATGTACATGGAAGATGGCATTTAATTTCATTGTACGAGGTGCAATGACAATAAAGTACTACTCTACTACTGCATTTTCTATAGAATTTTATAGAATTTCTATATAATTTAAACAGCTAGGCAAGCAGATCCTGTTAAGTCACTGTGTGGGTTTGTTCTGTGCTTTGCTTGATGTGTGAATTCAGTCATTGTGATGTTATGTGTGAATTAAAAAGAAGAGTTAAAATTTAGTATGATATGCAAATAAAACCATTTTTTCAGTCTTCAGGTTTTTGTTTTACCTATTTTGTTCTTCTATACTGTACAATCAAGGATAGCAAATCTCCCATCTTAATCAGAGAATTCTATCATTAACACAGATCAAGAGCTGGTACCCCTTTCCATGTGCCACTGACCTGTGAATTTTCTTTTACTCTTCAGTCTTTTTAACTTCTAATCATACTTAACTAGATACTTTGTCTCATATTCATCCTACTCTGATTTGAGCAGTCAGAAGCCACCTTATTCCCAGGTAAGACTTTCCAACTTCTGATGATTTTTTTTTCATCTCTGACATTTGTATGCAATATCAGAGAAGAAAATAAAGAAAGGGGAAACACAATTTTCCCTTCAAAATATAGTGTTATTGATATGCAAATTTAAGTGATTGCTCAGTTTAAAAGAATCGTGCAATAATCAACTTTCTTCAGTTGACTGGCAACCTTAATTTTAAGATGTTTTGGAGGAATTGCTTTTTAAAATCTTTGAAGGTCTTGAATTTAACTGTTTGTCCTAGAAATCATACACTGCATCTTCCCTGTGCCAACTCTCTGATGTACACCTATATAAATATACACACAACAAAAGCAGATGGCTTTTTATGAAGGTATTGGCATCTGTAAATCTCCTTGTCCTAAATGTCAGCAATGTCCTTCTAGGGTAATTTTGTTTGAACTATAGCTTTTTTTCAGGTGGGTAAATTTGCATGAGCACTCTCCTCTACATATGTAATAATCTTTTTCTTTTTTTCTTTTTTTAGTCCTTCAGAAATATTGGAGGTGAGCTTCTATTTCCCATGATCGCATCCAAAACTGAAATTAATTTATTCATGTTTGCAGGAATCTGATACTATTGCTATAGAGCTGTGATCTTTTCTACAAAAGTCCATTTCAGGCTGACCATTATCTGGGTAATAATTCTGTAGCCTATACCAATGAAATTTGTAAGTATCTCAATTATATTAAAAATCACATGTTCTAACACCCATGGCTTCTGCCAAGGAAAATTGCTAATATGCTGTGTCACGTATATTAATCAATACACATGGGACAATGATATTACAAGTAGTGCTTGAGTTACAGCCAGACACTTAATCTCTGGTTGCAGTCACAGTGGCCTTGGAATGGGCGCTTTTATAACTGATAAAGTGCTTCTGGCCATCAAAAAATGTCATACCACCTCCTGCCCCCAGGTATATGACCACATTTCGGACACTTGGCAATCTGATTGCATTTACCACCCACGTGATCACTATTTGCAATTTTCCTCTAACATGCTGGAGTAATAAACCTCAAATCTGTCAATAATGCAACAAATGTCAACATTAGGAACTCTTTACAATGCTGACATTTGCCGCTATAACCATCCTTCTCTGAGGGGAAACTCCTCAATGCACTGGAGGAATGGACCTCAAATGTGGCAAAAGTTAGAGAAAATGTCATAATTATTCTCCCTCATGTGGTGGAGAGAATTGATGTTCATGAGGCCCTGGATCCTCTCCCTGGTGATTTACTTAATGGCATGTGTGATGATTTAATGACCACAAGTGGAAGAGTCAGGATTGCAGTCATTGAGTGAAGCATCATGTGGCATCTCTCTTAATGACTGCCTTGCTCAGTGACCAAGATTCCAGACCCAATTGTGGTCATAAGTAGAGATAAGGGTAAAAGTGAAGGAATCCCTGTAGATTTTATTCTTTACTTTCCTCCATGTTTTGTGTCAGATGGAGAAATAGAAATATTTTCCTACGGGAAAAAAATATTGGCATAAAATTGTATCACTATTTGTAGTCTGAAATGTAACAGTATAACAGATAGGCCTATTTGTCAGAAGCCCTCTTGAAACCTCTGAAGAGTTTTGTCCCTTCACTAAGGGAGTATTTGTTTTTTATGCAAGCAATCCAAATTATTTTTAAGGCCATTTGAGACAAAATTCCTCATGTTTTGTTTTTCACTCATACCTATTGAGAATTATTCCTCTGCAATTTTCCTTAGTGAAAATATCACTCCTTCATCATCCTTTTAAAGGACCTTCATCCATAACATTCTTGTGTGCAGGTTCAGTGGATTCCAGTAATATATTTCTGTCACACCACTTAAACAACTCTCTCTCTCTTTGAATGCACAATTAGACACACTCTGGCAAATACACAGTGTTGTTGACAGAGATCTGACACCTACCAAAGTATCTGAAATAAGTGTAGTTCAGCATCAATTGTAATGATTGCCACAAGGAATTATTGGCTACATAAGTTCATCAGGGCTATGCAAACTATTTAGAAGATGCTCTTTGAAACACGCAGGAGAGCAATTGTTTTTAAATCATTAAAGCTGACAAATTGTTCTGTTTTTGTTCATGCAGATGTTTTAGAAGCTGCTCTGACTATCTCTACAGATTCCAAAGCAGCTGTAAAAGCCTGGGAAAAGATGCAGCAGCTTTAACTGTCTAAAAACATGTGTTTTCTATGCCCTCTTGCATGATCTGAAGCTCCTCTTTGAGAAACTTTCTCTTCCTAGAGAAAGAGATAAAAAGCATTCTACCCAGGAATTTGAACTCAATTCTTGATTTATGTTTGTTTTGCAAAGCACAGGTTTTTTTTATTTACTTGAAGACGGTTTAAGATTTATGTCAGTGTTGAATCATATCTCGGGCAACTGCAAACCGCATCATTTTATTTATTTTTTTTGCAATTTCTTTATGATGTTTCACATAATGTAGATCTTCAGAGATTCACAAGACTCATACCATTATTTTATTTTTTTTAATTTGATTTATATGCCGCCCTTCTCCGGAGACTCAGGGCGGCTTACAATGTGCTCAGCAATAGCCTTCATCCTTTTGTATATTTATACAAAGTCAGCTTATTGCCCCCACAAACTGGGTCCTCATTTCACCTACCTTAGAAAGGATGGAAGGCTGAGTCAACCTTGAGCCTTGGCGAGATTCGAACCCTGCAGTAATTGCAGGCAGCTGGTCTTAAGCAGCTTAATAACAGGGTGCCTTAAACCCCTGTAGTACCAAGGCTCTTTCGTTTGTAGCAAAGAAGCACTATTCTGCAGTCTGCTCAGAATTTTTTCTTTTAGACTTTTCTGCTTTAAGTTGTTTGTTGTGCTTTTAACTGATCTCAGCAACTTTCGTTGATTTTATTTTATTTATTTATTAAATTTACAGGCAATCCATCCCACCATCAAGTGACTCTAAGCAGCTTGCAAAATTACAAAACTTTGTAATTTATGTGTAACTTTAATATTTAATGTTAAAAAGTAATGCTCGGTATTTATGTTATTTGTTTAAATAACTTTTTCTTTTATTTTGCTTACCTTTTGTAAGAATCCTCTACCCAATGCCTAAACACTATGTAGCCAGTGTAGGCAATATATAAATTGTGTCAATATTTGTGTAGGTGTATGTGTTTTTACTTTTTATCACAGTATAGTATATCAGAGTGCTGTCACATACACTAGAGTTAGGAGATGGATGCCAGCTTAAGTACCCTGATGGAAAATAGGTAATTACAGTAGGAACAACCAGTGTTAAAACACTGAGAGCCTTGGTGGCGCAGCAGACTAAAGTGCTGTTAAGTAACACCAGCTGCCTGCAATTACTGCAAGTTCAAATCTCACCAGGCTCAAGGTTGACTCAGCCTTCCATCCTTTCAAGGTAGGTAAAATGAGGACCCAGATTGTGGGTGCAATAAGCTGACTTTGTATAAAAAAAGAACACTGCTTGGGGGGGGCGAAAGCCCTACTAAGCTGGTACATACAAAAGTATGAAGGTTATTGCTTAATGCATTGTAAGCCACCCTGAGTCCCCTGAGTCTCCGGAGAAGGGCGGCATATAAATCGAACGAATAAATAAATAAATAAATAAAATCAGGCGGCTTCTTGGAGCTCTTCCATGAACCCTGCTATCTACCACAAAATATTTCTTAATAAAATTCCTGCTCCATATAGCCTGTTTTTAATCCTGTAAACTGTGTAAGAAAATCTTAACAACCATTATTTATAATGTTCCTGAAATTACTAAAGTTATGTATTTATTTAGCATATGGCAATGTTACATTAGCCAGGAGATTCCAATGCTAATACAAAGTAGTAATTTGGCTGCCTAAGACTTCTAGCCCATTCTAGCACCACAGAGAGCAAGCAAGCTCTGCACCAGAAAGAAAACTGAACAGCATCCTGCAGCATCATCTAGAACAGGGGTGTTGATCTCACGACATTACATTGCTGTCATGTGAAGTATCGTGACTTTTCTCCCCTTCGCTAAAATGGGGGTGGGCGTGGCCAACGCATGACACATCTAGCGGTGGGCCGCGAGTTTGACATCCCTGATCTAGGGTCTTCTTCCTTCACAGAAGTCACCTTGCAAATGCACATTGCATCTGGGAATGTCCAGCGCTGGCAGAGTTTTGACTGACTGCACAAAGCACCAGCTCATCTTCCCACCAAAGTGATACCTATTTATCTATTTGCATATGACATGCTTTCGAACTGCTAGGTGGGCTGAAGCTGAGTCAAGTGATGGGAGTTCATCCCACTATGCAGTGTTAGGATTCGAACTGCCAGAGCAAAGATCATCTCCAGCATCCTTAAGCCACTGAGCCATCATGCATAATTACTAAAATTGAAAATTCCCTTCATATAATGTATATGTTACAGTTGCCAATCCATTCTGTACACTACACAATAACATTTCCATGTGAATAACTGAAACTAAATCCTATCATATACTCTGTTAGGGATATCTATCAAGATATTCAGCATACTAAAAAGCAGAGACATCACTCTGCCAACAAAAGTGTGTATAGTCAAGGCTATGATTTTCTCAGTTGAAATGTATGGCTGTGAAAGTTGGACCATAAGGAAGGCTGAGCACCAAAGAATTGAGGCCTTTGAACTATTGTGCTGTAGAAGACTGCTGCGAGTTCCTTGGACTGCAAGGTGATCGAACCAGTCAGTCCTAGAGGAGATCAACCCTGACTGCTCTTTAGAAGGCCAGATCCTGAAGATGAAACTCAAATACTTTGGCCACCTAATGAGAAGGAAGGACTCACTGGAAAAGAGCCTAATGCTGGGAACAATTGAGGGCAAAAGAAGAAGGGGACGACAGAGAATGAGGTGGCTGGATGGAGTCACTGAAGGAGACAGTGTAAGCTTAAATGGACTACGGTGGATGGTATAGGACAGGAAGGCCTGGAGGAACATTGTCAATGGGGTCATAATGGGTTGGACATGACTTCACAACATCATCAAGATATTTGAGAAATGTATCACATGATTATATCGAGAAGCTATGAGAAACAAATGTGTGGAGCAGGAGTGTGCAACCTCAAAGCCATATGAGGCTCCCAGATGTCTTTATAATACTACATATATGTGCAATACAATATAATGCTACATATATGTGCAATGTGTCAAGAGTTACTTTAGTAAACATACAAGGAGAAGGAATGGCAAACACAGAATAGCTGACCTATAGACATTTAGAAGATGTTGCTTTTGAACAAATGCAATTCTTTCCTTTAGGAAAAAAAAATCCATATTTTCTTTGCAATAGTAAAGTATAAACCTGTGGCTCATGTTAAAGCAGGAAGAGACAATTGGCAGAAATAAAATATGTTCCATTAAAACTTTTTTAGAGAGAATTGTTTTGATCTGTTTTCATTGTTAGGAAGAAATGACAACCAGTATCTCAGCTACGATTATGCTGACAGCCTGCCTTTATTTAAAATGCATTTCGAATAAAAGTCATGCAATTGAATATACCCAAAGATTAAAAAAAAAAAATCTGCTGAGATGATTCAATCTGAAGATTCACATTTAAAGACTGCATTATTTAACCAATTACTAAAAGACAACCATGTCATTTTGTGAGCGCTTCCATTGCTCAGTAGGATTCATTTCCTTGTGACTATCTCCCATGCTGTTCTGCAGATCCATGTGTGAAAAAAAACACACCAATCTATTCAACTGCAAGACTTTTATTCATAATGTTATTACCAGTAGGAAAATAAAAGTAAGTTATTCATTTTCAATATATTGTCACGCTAAGCAGTTCAATAATTCCATTTTTTTTTAAACTGTAAAGGTAATCTGCCATCAACTCTGAGAGCTAATTTAGAAATTTTAATGATAACATCCATGATGTTCATAGTTGTTTTATACTCAACAGTAGCATTATTGCTGTTATTTATTATCTTGTCTTTGTTTCCATAGGAAAAAGAAATTAATTGGGGCACCATTGCATCAACCACAATACATGCATTTAGGAAGAAGCATAATTGCTTCTTATGAGCACTCATTCCCTTCATGCAAAAATCTGTCTGTCTGAAATTTAGTACAGAAGTTTGCTACTCAGCAATCTCTTCAAGTTTAATGAACAGTTTAAATATAGATTGTGATGAGATTATCCCATCTATTCAGCTATAGACTGGGAAACTACCTCAGCACTAAACTGTTGTTGTTAGTTGCGAAGTCATGTCTGACCCATTGCGACCCCATTGACAACTTTCCTCCAGGCCTTCCTGTCCTCTACCATCCTCTGGAGTCCGTTTAAGCTCATGCCTACTGCTTCAGTGACTCCATCCAGCTAGCTCATTCTCTGTTGTCCCTTTCTTCTTTTGCCCTCAATCCTTCCTTCTCATTAGGTGGCCAAAGTATTTGAGTTTCATCTTCAAGATCTGGCCTTCTAAAGAGCACTAAACTGTATCAAAACCCATATTACATACATTAATTGGGTGTAACATAATAAGATAACCTTTATTCTCACTTTTTTCTGAGAACACACTTGCACACATTAAAAAATGAAATTCTGATGCCCAGTTTCAAAAGTGTATTTGTGTGTGTGTGTGTGTGTGTGTGTGTGTGTGTGTGTGTGTATCTAACCTTTATTCTATCACAACTATTTTTTTAAAAAAAGCAAGAAAAACCCATTTGGGCATTAATAATCTCATAACTAAAACCAAAATAATAAGGATGCAATGTTATTGTTTGTTGTCAAACTAAAGTGAAAGGGAACAGGGCAATGATTCATCCATGTGGTGTTTTTATTTGTTTGCTTCTTCCAGCTTTCTTTCAATTACTTTAACCATTTTTAGGCTATAAACGTGCAAATGCTGTCATATATCACAACTTCCTTCTAAAGAACTTATCTTAGGAACGCCAGGTTATTAAATAGCTCTATTGTGAATATTGTCCTCAAAAACAGATGGCATGCTTTTGCCTCTCACAACTCTCAAAATCCATGTAAGAAAGGGGAGAGGTCCTATTGATAGAATGAATTTATTGATTCAAACTCATGCTAAATCAACTGTGCAGGTTTTATGCCATAAACCAATATCTAAAAAGATAATTTACTAATGCTCAGTTCCCAATGTAGTTGCTTTCCTCTGTCATTTTTTGCAGAGGAAATTTTAATCGCTTTGTAATATTTATTAATATATTTTCCTACTGAGAAACAATCCTATACTGACAGGGTATTATTGATAGCCTTTTACAGCAGTTTTGCAAGATTTCAAATAGGCTTTCCCAATCCTATTTTTACATTACATGAATCGAATCAAGTCCCATAAATCCAAAATGCGTGCACTATCATTCAGTTATAATCTTTATAGTTTCTGAAACTAAGTTTGAGGAGGTAACAAAAGAAAGCAAACTAACAGTCAGATTGCAGAATAATTATATTTCACTCATTTGATTGACACCTGAGCCTTACCAGTTGAGTCTAAAGATCTATCTAACAATGCTTCCAAAGGTGCATTGAATTAAAATAATAATAGTAGGTGAGAGGATAGCCAAAAAATATGGCTTGCTTGACTGACTTGTTTTCCAAACCAGATGCCCAAGAAGGACCCTTTTTTGGCAACAAAAATATTATTTGAAGCACTATCTGTAATATACCATTCATGACATGGCTACTTTGATTACTAACAGGAAATGATGAAATAAAAAGAGTAAAGAAAGTTTGCTGATGCTCTCCCTAATCAAAACAACTGTAAATACAGCAGAAGACTACCTTCCACTAAATGCATTAATTCAATGTGTTCTAGATATGTCTTAGAGGTAAAACAATACACCAATATACCAAAATACTATACCTACCCTCTGTTTACCAATCAGCATCAGTAGGTCCCATAACACCATCAGTAGTGTCTACTCCTGATTAAAAAATAATAATAATTCTTTATAAATATGTAATTCAAGTGCATTATACACACCCATCAGCTGCTGGACATTACTTTGCCCTTACAATAGATTTTTACATTTTTTGTATCCATGTGCATATAACCCTGGAAACTCTCATATCTTTAGAATGCTGAAACATAAGGCAAGGACAGAAATGCCTGTCATGTACAGTATGTGTGGGCATGTAGGGCCCTGAAAATAAACGTTTCTAGTAGTAGCCATCGAATATACAAAACACTGTCAGCCTTACATTTTTCTACCAATGTTAAATAAAAGGATAATAAACTTCTGAGCTATATCCAACACATATTGCCCCAAACTGCTTCATAGGATTTCCCAACTCTCTAAATGGATGGGCTAGAGTAGACAGACAAGAAATGGCAGCTGCCATTCTCTAAGGATAAAAAGAAAGAGAGAGAGGGAGGGAGGGAGGGAGGGAGGGAGGGAGGGAGGGAGGAAGGAAGGAAGGAAGGAAGGAAGGAAGGAAGGAAGGAAGGAAGGAAGGAAGGAAGGAAGGAGAAAGAAAAAAGACAGACAGACAGATAGACAGACAGACAGACAGAAAGAAAGACAGACAGAAAGAGAAAGAAAGAAAGAAAGAAAGAAAGAAAGAAAGAAAGAAAGAAAGAAAGAAAGAAAGAAGGAAGGAAGGAAGGAAGGAAGGAAGGAAGGAAGGAAAGAAAGAAAGAAAGAAAGAAAGAAAGAAAGAAAGAAAGAAAGAAAGAAAGAAAGAAAGAAAGAAAGAAAGAAAGAAAGAAAGTGTTTCCTTGTCCAGTCATGTCTGACTCTAGGGTGCAGTACTCATCTCAATTTCTTGGCTGAGGGAGCCAGCATTGTCCAAAGACATTTTCCACGGCCATGTAGCCAGCATAGCTATATGCTGAAGGCACACAGAAAGCTGTTGCCTTCCCACCAAAGTGGTATTTATTAATCTACTTGCATACTTTCGAACTGCTAGTGGGCAACAGCTGGGGCAGGAACAGGAGTTCACCCCATTGCATGGTGCTCAGATCTTGAACCTGGGCTGTCAGCTTTCCAGATGACAAACTCAGCATCTTTAACCACTGAGCCTACAGACCGTCGTTAATTCTCTAAGCAGATGGGCATAATTAATTACTCCTCTTACACTTAAAAGGTGCTTTTTACAAAGGATAGAATGAGATTATAATAAATTAATTAGCATCTCCAGGAAAACTAGAAACACTGCTTCTTAAATAAGATGTTTTTTTTTAAAAAAAAACCTATTTTACTTAAGTCCCATTTCAAGTTCTATTTAAGCCTTCTTTAAAGTCCTGTTTTAAAAAGTATCATAATCTCATTTCATTCTACATTTCCACTCTTCTGTGATAAAAAAAAACATGATTAATTAGGAAGAAATGAATTGATTGAATTATACCATTTGTTGTTGAAATTCTGTATAACCCAGTTTTGTTTTGCTTTTAAAATGTGTGCGCATATAGGTGCGTATATATGGATGTGGATGCATAACTTCCAAATAAAAGCAAATGCCTTCTTTCATTATAAAAAGTAGACTTGAAGGATGAAGAAAAGGAAGAGGAGGAGGAGGGGGTGGGGAAAGGAGCATTCAAACTTCATGGATACATCTAATCGGAACTCAAGGCTCAAGGATGTTTTGAAAATTGCTGTTAACTCAAAATCAAAACTGCAAAAGTGATTTCTACCATCATTTAAACCACAAAGTTAAATGATGGGAAATGATAGTACCAAATGTGACAAAAAAGAGATACCAATATCTGTAGCTCAGGGTTCTACTGTGGAGTCCTTGGTGCTCTCTGAACTTGGCTGCTTGCTAGCAGATATTTTGTTATCAAGAGCGGAAGGCTTTTTTCCCTCTTTCTTTCTGTTATAGCTTCTTTTTTTTTTCCTTTTCTTTCCAAACCAAATTTTCAAAACAAATATAAGCAGATCACAAAAAGGTCATTCTACTGCTTTATTAATTTATGCATTTTTATAGTGAAAGGACCTCTAGACTGAAGTATAGTTAATTATTACCTTCTTTTCTTTTTTTCTTTTTTTTGTTTCCATTTATTTGACACATTCACTCAGGAGTTAGGTTTGGCAAGCATGCAATCAATTACAATAATATTGTTCATACACTTTATACTCTTCTAAGTGTTTGCAATTTGAATCACACATTAAAGCTTCATGTTTGCAAGGATTGGAAAGAGCCTTTTATTCATCTTTCTATTCTATCCATTGCAGATGGAGTTTATTTTACTATATATTAATTTAATTGTATCAAGAAGCGGGGGGCAGTAATAGCATGGTGGCTTCCCACGGAAAAGATATCATATTCTAGAGTGGGGCCCTAAATAAGAGACTATGCAGTCCCGGACTGAAGGATGGAAGAAGAAAAGTTTCTGAATAGCCAAACCCTATGATTTCCTAGGGTATATCTATTAAGTTAGAAGATATAGTTTTAGTCTATAGAGCTGTGATGGCGAACCTATGGCACGCATGCCGGAAGTGGCATGTGGAGCCATGTCACCTGACATGCGCGGCAGCGCCCGTTCCTCTTCCAGGTTTCTGGCACGCATATGCACGTGATGATCAGCTGGCCTTTGTACATGTGGCAATACTAGAAACCGGAAGAGCTTGTCTTTCATTTTCCGGCATAAGCATGTGTGCTGGCCAACTGATCGGTGCGTGCGCATGCAGGGCAGTAACCCAAAGACTTGCTGGCCAGAAGTACTTTATCCAGAAGTACCTTATATGGTGTGCGCATGCCCCCTGGGCAGCATCTCTTCCTGGTTGTGGCCCTGATGAGCATGCATATGCCATCACTGCTATAGAGATTCTGTCTATTAAGTGAAAGCAAATAAAGCACTGGATTCTGTTAGCTCCACTGTCTTCAAGCTTAGATGTGATAATATACCTGCAAATCAGGAGATAACCAGGAAAAAGAGACAGGTAAATAGATCACTGTTGGTTTCTCTCTGGCTCCATCCATCCATGCATCTAAACAAGCAAAAACCCCTCTGGCAATTTCTTTTTTCTGTCACTGTGATGTTTCTTTCATCTTATCCGCATCCCAATGAGACAGTCTTAAGCTGCCCATAGCTGTACTGGTAGTCAAAATAATATCTTCCCAGTTCTCAGAAACAATAGAAACAGATTGTTTTCCTCTTGGTTATCATTATTAGGAAGCAAGAAAGGTGTTTATATTTTCATATTTTTCAATTTGGTTTAAAAATTGGGAAAGTGTCAATGTTGAAGTATTAACTTCAAAGCAGTGGTGAAATTCAATTTTTTTTTTACTACTGGTTCTATGAGCATGGCTTGGTGGGCGTGATGTGGCTTGGTGGGCATGACAGGGGAAGGATACTGCAAAATCTCCATTCCCACCCCACTCCAGGGGAACGATACTGCAAAATCTCCATTCCCTCCCCACTCTGGGGCCAGCCAGAGGTGATATTTGTCGGTTCTCCAAACTACTCAAAATTTCTGCTACCGGTTCTCCAGAACCTGTCAGAACCTGCTGGATTTCACCCCTGCTTCAAAGATCTTAACTTTAGATGAGTTTACATTCAGATGAGAATTAAATGAATTTCATTCCTGTATCCCCACATGGACTGGCTCCCGATTGTCCAAATTAAGGCTCACATTTAAGATCAGTTCATGCTTCCACTAGGATGTCTCCCTCAAGAAACCCAGGAAGGAAAGGGGGGAATACAAAAGAAAGGACATCAGAAAGAGAGAAAAAATGTTAGAAAGAGACTAGCAAGCAATGTTTATTTTTTGCTCTGACTACTACTTGCGTACAAGCCTCAACAGATCACCTCTAAGACAAAAGAGCCCTTGATTATTCAGATGATTCAGAATGCCTCATCTGAGCATAACTATAGAACCTTTACTGTATTTTGAATTTTCTGATTTCACTAGTCAATCCTATTGGGAAGGGCTGTTGACCCTTCATGTCAGTTTCACAGCTTCAGCTTTCACACCACATGCTGGATAGCAGATATCATGGCAGGGAATCTGCTTCCCAATAGAAAAAGAAAGAGTGGGAGACAATTAGCAGCTGGAAATTGCTATGAAAGGCACATATGGTAGAAAAGGAATAATCCTCAAAGCGATGTACAGTATGATATTCAAGGTCTTGAAATAACTTCTGTCTGAAAACAACAACATTTACTTATCAAAATAAAAGTTCAGCTTTTCCTGAGTACTATATTCTCTACTGTAGAACTATTCTGCCTTAGAAATACACACACTATTATGAAATAGGAAACACAAATCAGGACTATAATTCATGCAGATTCAGACAAAAAAGTTTATTAAAGAAATTGACATCCCACTGATTAGTAATTTTCTGAAGGTGGAGAAAACTACTACTCCCTTTTGCTGAAAAATGAATTGGTGAGATGTCAGTTTTTTGTTTTTAAGTGGCATGTGCTATTTGATAGGAGAGAGGAATTGCAGTATTACTATATTCCAAAAATGAATCAGACAATGGTAAACAAAGATAGATAATACCTTCATCATGTATCTTATTACTTAAAATGTGGTAACCAAAATTATGACAGTGTTCACTAAATTGCTAACCAGATTGCACTAAGAGCAACAAAAATGATTAGGGGGCTGGAGGCTAAAACACATGAAGAATTGTTACAGGAATTGGGTATGTCTAGTGAACTGAAAAGAAGGACTGGGGTGACATGATAGCAGAGTTCCAATATTTGAGGGGCTCTTACAAAGATGTGGGGCTCAAATCATTTTCCAAAGCACCAAAAGGCAAGACAAGAAACAATGGTTCAAAACTAATCAAGGAGAGAAGCAACCTAGAACTAAGGAGAAACCTCCTAACAGTGAGAGAAATAAACTAATGGAATAGCTTGCCTTCAGAAGTTGTGGATACTGCATTACTGGAGGCTTTCTAAAAGAGACTGGACAACTATTTGTCTGCAATAGAATAGGGACTTCTGCTTGACAGGGGTTTGGGACTAGAAGACCTCCAAGGTCCCTTCCAATTCTATTATTCCATATTTTATGTTCTATGATTTGCACAATTCCAGAATTCGCCAAACACCCGCGAAAACCTGAGAAAACAAATATATATGTATGTATATATACACACACACACAAAGTCAGTTTATTGCCCCCACAATCCGGGTCCTCATTTTACCTACCTTGAAAGGATGGAAGGCTGAGTCAACCTTGAGCCTGGTGAGATTTGAACTTGCAGTAATTGCAGGCAGCTGGTGCTACTTAACAACACTTTAGTCTGCTGCGCCACCAAGGCTCTTAAGGTAAAATATATTTTACAACTATATACACAGCAAACTAGATAGTCAGGCAAACAGGAACATCATGATGTAAGTAACAGAGCACACAGGGCACACAAAAGAAAAAGGCCGCGGGTGAGGGAAGGGAAACTCCCCCTCCACACCCATAGCAACCAATCACAGCACAGATTGCCTCACACAGGAACCAGCACTCTGGTACCAATCAACCACAACTTGTGTTCTGGCTCACTGAACAACCCCACTGCTCTAGCTACTAAATTTAAATATCTTCACAAATTTGATCCCCATTGCAATGAGACATGGACATGAGGGGTGGGTTCTATTTACCTTTACTACTGGTTCACAATGGGATCACGCATGCGCAGATCACCAATGATGACATCCGGGGCAGTGGGTGGGGCCTCCCAGCAGTTTTACTACCGGTTCTTGTGAACCGATCCGAACCGGGGGCAACCCACCACTGATGGACACTCATGGATCAATCTAGTTTAAGAATTGCAAGTAACTCCCTTTTTAAATTGACAGGCAAAAGACTGAGCCCTCTGCAATGCATGTCTAAAAGCAGAAACTTCTCCACCTATGTTATTCAGGACAGTTCTTGTTTTGTTGTTACCTCAGAACTTGCAATAATTTAATTTTACCTTTGTTTATGACCTTGCTTTTAAATAGGTTGCACAGCATCAAACTACAACTTTCTGCCATGTTGACTATTTTGTAAGACATCATTAGTGACATTTGTTATCAACAACAGCATAAACCTGATGTCTCTGGGAAGCTTTTTAATAATGCATTGCCTTCTAATGATTTTAGCCAACAAGAGAGGCATTGATAAATTTCAGTCCAGCCTGCAACAGTATGGTTTACAATGAGATATTGAACACTACACCGTGGAATGCTTTTACTCAATAAGATTTCCCCCAAAATAGTCTCTTGCTAGACAAAAAAAAAAGAAAAGTTATTCATACAACAATTTTTAAAGGCAGGCGAGAAATAACAATTTCCAAAAAAGGTAAATATACTTGGCATGCTAATTTCCTAGAGATATTGATTCTTTTTAGCAATGGTGATCTAGGAAACTATCCTTTATTATACTTCTTGTATAGACATTATTTTTAACCATGAATATTAGGCTTCTGGGAACACATAGATTGCCAGGGTTGTTTGTTACACACAGTTTTCACATCAATGAAAATCAAGTAATTTAAAGTCTCTATTAGCCTTTGGGATGTATTAATTTTTGCTTAAAAATTAGGCTAAATTTAACAAAACAAAATAAATAACAAAAACTCATTAACAATGGTGATCCACCAGGATTAAATCTTTGTTCTGGGTGAATTTGGCTCAATTTGGGATAGCTGGAATATCCTGTTCCCTCTGCTGACTAAGATAAATCTTCACTAAACCATTCTACTACATCTCACATTTCTTCAGGATCAAAAACTTTGATTCTGGAAAACCACCAAACAGCATCTGAAATAGCAATGTCCAGAAGAGGTTCAGCACTATCCAGAGGGAAAGAGGACTTCTAGAGTTAGTATGCCATCAAAACTGGTAATATTTATTTATTTTTATTTTTAATTTGACTTTGAATTAGTCACACCCAGGCCCCCCCCTCCCAGATCACATAGGACTCCTGTGTCAATAATGATTGTTTCAGTTATGACATGTTTTTTTCCCCTAGAGGATTGCAACTACATAAACAAAAAGTAAATGTTCTAGTTCCCAAACTTGAGAGCCAGGCATTCAAGAAGTGTCCATGTTGTTGAGATTCATATCCCTGTTTATATATCCTGACAGAAGTTCAGAACTTGACATTCGGATTATGGAGAATAATTGTATGTAATCTGATGGTTATCCACACACATTTCATATAGATGTTAAAGACTAATGAAACAAAATTGTGCTTTATGACAACCAATTGCAAAAATGCCAAAGGATAAATGCACAAACAAAAGAACACTACAGATCATCCTCCAGTTGGAAAAAAAAGTAATTGGTAAATATGGTCAATAAAGGGGCAGGGATATTTCTGCAGCTTACATGTCTTGTATAACTTGAGGTTTGAAAATAGAGTAGGGATTCACAGCTGCTGTTTCTTGGCAAAATAACTTCTGAGTAGTGCCATATGACAGAGTGAATTTGTACTGAAGTTTCACTAGGCATGTTGTGGGCATTCTGCTCCATTGAACACTGCCAGTATATGAGGAAGTGACATCTCTTGCCACATTCAGCTTCAGTTCTGCTCTAAGCTAACAGCAAGACAAAGTGTCTGCAAATACTCACTGTCACTCAAGACACTACCTGGAAGTCATTTCACCAATCATTGGATTTCTTCCATTTACCACAGACTTAGATTTGCTTGCTCTGAATATATAAAATTGGTGGGATACCAAAAGTAATTGTATTTGGCTACTTCTAATAAACCATAATTAGGTACAAATTAAATCAAAGTTGAATCATTAACATTCATCTGCAGTCTTTCATATTCCTCCCTCGCTGGTTTACTACTAAAAATAAAAACCTTGCAACATGCACGGTATTTTTAAATATAATCCATATGTATTTCTTCCATTTCTATGTAGCCAGGGGTTAGAATTGACTTAAATACAAACCAAAGTGAGTGTGAAAGATTGTGGTTCTAATATGTCTCCATAATTAAAACTATGCTATTATCTAGTTTTCCATCTAATGATACCATTATGGAGTCCTACATATTAAGAATGAAGCATATCACCTAATTATTGATTAATTATAAATCATTTGTATTTAGGTTTCGTTTGCTTGATTAGCATCATTTCTTTATGCTTCAAGCAATTAATTACAATTTATTGTGGCATATCCGGAAAATGAATAGTGGAGGTTATCCCAGCAGGAAATGCAGGAAGACGAGACAACCTGCTTTTGCTTTACATTATGAGACATATATTAAATTCACTGTCTGAAATAAAGCAAACAGGTGTAAAAGCACAACACGTAAAAATTCCAGTTAAATTTGATTGATGTCTAACAATAAATACAAAATTTCCCAAGTTGGTTGTTCAGCATTGCAGTTATTGATGTGAAAGTCTAAGAAAGTGATGAATATACAACCTTCCCTTGTGTTTAGATCAAAGTTCATCACTGACTGAATTATTTCCTAGTAAACTTTGCAACTGAAAATCAGCTTTTTAAAAAATTCTCTTCTCCCTCCTCATTTCGTTTCCTTCTGTCTTGAGAATTTTAAACACAGCAGGAGTTATCTATTGTGACTTTTACAATAGAATACAATTAATCAGATCTTTGTTATTTAAACTTGCAGTATTGTAAATAAAACTAAATTCATTGGCATTTTTTTTTTGTAAATTTTAATTTTTAGTCCTGCCTCTTCTTCCTTCTTTTCACAGCTGTCTATTACAAAACATCTTATCCTAAACCAAAATATGATTTGAATAACTCTACCTTTGTTGTTGATTTCAGGCTATGACCATGTAATGTTTCTTTATGAGTATTCTGCTTCCTTTATGTCCCTTTTTTTTTTTTTTGCCAGATTGTAACATGTTTCTACGTAGACCCATTGACTTCCTTCTTTTTCATTACCAGAAATCTTTACAATTGTATTTCCTATTTTAGGGAATCACATCCACTTTAAGTTATTCCTCCAGCTAGATTCTTTTATTAGGTTTTATTAAAATAAGATTTCTTGATCTCCAAGACATTATTCAACTAGGTATAGCTTTTCCTTAAATGTAGTCATTTTCCCATTATGTTCCTGCTACTTACACTAGGTTCCAATATTTGTCCAAAAATATTACTATTAGACACACAACCAACAAATATAACAAACATTTTTCTTTCCTGAAATGGTACAATCCAGAAAAAGTGGGATGGGTCTCAATTTTCCAAAAGCTATTAAGTGATAGGCTATTCATACTGGGGTTTATACCTGTACCTCAACAGTACTACTATAGTACTGACTTCCTAACCACTTTTTTCTTCCAATTCTACCCAGAAATCATGCATCATTAAACGTTGTATGTTTTCCATGCAACAATTTTCTACCAAGTTTTAAATACCCTCTGCAAAAATAGCCAAAAGTATGCATGTGGGAATTGTCAGCTAGACAGACTGAAACCATTATTCAAACCTTTGAAATGACTGCTGACATTTTCTGTCTGGTTGCAAACAAGGAAAAATGGTCGGCATTTGCTCATTAAGTTCACTAGAACTCAAGCATATAAATGAAATTCTTTGATCCATTCGATAATAACTGTTTTGTTTTGTTTTTCTGTTTTGTTAGCATTGATCAGAAAGCATTTTTTTAATGCAGAATTTAATTGCCTTCATACCATCCAATATCATCTGATTGCCAACAGTGTATGTAGTGCCTATATTCTCTTGCGTGAATTTTTAGAACAATCTGAGCAAATAGCCAGGCTTTTATGAAAAAGTTTAAAACTGTCACGGAAGTATAAAAGTGGATGAATCGATATATGTTCAGAGCTTGTAATGTTACCATATGTTTTTCCATGGATAAAATATATCCTTTCCCTGAATTATCTTTATCGCACTGTATAAAAAGAAATCTGATTCAAAGGTTGGATTTAGTGCAAATCTGTACACATATGCCTCTCTCTCAAAATATACAGATTAACTTCCTTTTAAAAGCTTTTAGACAGCTTAAAACTGCAATGCAATATTCAGAGAAATGCAAACATTGGTGAATAGCTCACTCTGCATGTTAGAAAGCCAGAAATCAGCTTAGTGGATATTGGAATGGACAAATCACAAAAGCTGCCTTTCGTGATCAGACTATGAATTTGTGGAAAGTGATGGGCCCCCCGTTTGCCTCTCCAAATTCTCCATGCTGATGAGGGAAGGAGATATCACCTCAATCAACTAAATGTGCTTATAATTAGAGATAGGGAAAAAATAATAATTTTTAGCTTGCACTTGAATATAAACATATTTCATTGATCACTTCAAATCAGTGCCTGATTTGCAATGTAGTGTACTATGTTTCAAACTCACATCATTCACAATTTTCTGAACTTTACAGTGAAAGAGTACATTTTAAGCATATTATGAAGAATCTAATATTCTGTTACAAAAATGTATAGACTCATGAAGATTAATGCACAAAAGTTATTATGTTAGGAGAACTATTTTGCGAGGCCTTTGACCATTAGATAATATTGCAAGCAATAATCAAAGTCTGGAGAAATGCATAGCAAAATACCTAGCAATTTTAGGGCAAGTTTTGAAAGGAATTTATCAGGTTTGACAAACTGAATTTGTGTGTGTGTGTATATATTATATGTGTGTGAATGTATGTATGTATATGTATATGTACATACTATCTATGAAGTATATATGAAAGAAAGAAGGAAGGAAGGAAGGAAGGAAGGAAGGAAGGAAGGAAGGAAGGAAGGAAGGAAGGAAGGAAGGAAGGAAAGAAAGAAAGAAAGAAAGAAAGAAAGAAAGAAAGAAAGAAAGAAAGAAAGAAAGAAAGAAAGAAAGAAAGACTTATTTAACTGAGTTGCAAAAATGAGAAAAAGAAACTAAAAGGAGCCATTCCTAGATAAAACCATCCATAGGACTGTGAATCCAGGGCAACCAGGATTCCTCTCTTGTGAGAAGTCATTATTCTATTATGATTACATCTCCCCACCTCAGCTCTTTCCTGAATATGAAGACTTCTGAGGAGAAGACACTGAGATGGCAGCATGCATCTATACGATCCTCAATATTTTTTTCCACAACAGGCTTAAATTTTTAAAGCAAAACGAAATAATCATGACAAATAAAATAGGAATAAATATTTGGAAAGAGAAAGAATATTTCTGGGCATGAATGTTATACCTGTCAACACTATTTTAAATAAAATCCACTTGACCTGGGCTAGTCATAGGAGCCCATGGACACAATACAGCTTCTTTAAGGAATTGCTGGAAGGTGCGATGCACAGGCCCACACATTTTGTTTTTCTTTTCCAAATTGCAGCACTACTATAACACTTTCTTTTTATTTGAAGAAGGATATTTAGCATGATGACATCAGGGTACAGTATCCCTAACACAAGACAAAGCTAAATTGTTTGAATAAAAAAAAAAGATGAAGGATCAGTTCAAAGTTAGTCCAAAGCATTTTGCTACCCAAATTTAAGAATATACCCCACAAAATAATTCTGGCACATGATACAAAATCCTACATTAACAAATAATTTTCTATTCTTTCATGAAAAGTGAAGTTCATATATCTTAGTGGACACAGTTTATTATATAAGCATGGCTAAACCAGACTATCAGCTTCTTACTTAAACCATGACATGAATACGTTAGTAGAAACAACTATCTCCCTCTGTCTAATAAAAGAAACAATCCTAACTTCGTTCAATTAAAAAAAAAAAGATAGATTTAAAAAAATAGAATGAAAGTAGGAATATGACTTTCTTCTAGCCTGATTTACAAATGGTACACCAAGCAGAATTTCCATTTTGATTGAACAATAAGAATTTGAACTAATTATCTTTACACCAATGTGAAAATGACCATTGCAAAGTCCAAGCATGCATACTCAGAATTCAACAACTTCAGAGGTTCTTATTTTTTACTGACTTCGGCTTTACTCAGAATTGCAAGTTTAACCCTTTCTTGACCCTTACAAAGTAAAATGTGATTGTGGATTCCTACCATATGAATCAAATGGTTTCTACAGTGCAGTTCTATGAAAATGCACTTGGAAGTAATTCCCATTGCCTTCACCTAAGCACACACAGAATTGTAACCCTAGAGATGTGTCAAAGGCACCAAATTTAAATTTTGTTTTAATCATACATTTTAAATCCTCTCAACACCAAACACTGCTTTACTTTTTCTAACATACTTTTAAGTCATAGCAGAAAAGTAAGAGTTGAGATTCCCATGCAATTAGCTTTAGTTTATTGTTCTCCACCGATTTTCAAATTAACTTGAGCAGCCAACTATATGCATGAAGCACATCAGAAATGTTGCTGCTTGGTATTGGCTTATTCCAACTGCAGTTCCTTAATATCTTTCCTCCAAATGTCACCTCTATCCCTGCCTTCTGATCACATGAAAATGATGGATAAATGGTACCCACTCCACTTTGGCAAAGCTGATTTAGTTTCCATATGTAAAATCAAACTCCCATTAGAAACTCAAAGTGTACAGATAATAAAAGCAGCCAACGGATGTGCAAGTTCTAAAAAAAGGGTAAGCTGTTTGATTCATTGTTCATCCAGCGAAAAATAAGAAGGAAATTGTACAAATGTTTTCAATAGAATTTTAATTTCTAAGGCTTAACTTACTAAACAACAATAGTTAATGGCTTGTTTGATGGTTAAATGTCAAGAGAGAGAGGCCAATATTTTCTTTAATGTGTTAATAAATATACTTCAAGCTATATTAGTAATCTTTTTTCCCCTTTGTGGAAAACTATAACAGTGTATTAGTAAGTACCACTTTGCAAAAGAAGGGCAACAATAATGCTGGTACATTTAACCCTACATATTATCAGACAATGGAGGAAGAGTGCTATCCTGGCAATTTTCCAAGCATGCAATAATATTTTTCTTCCACCCAGCCACATGATTGAGGATTTACAAAAACTTGAATTCTTCCAAAAGCCCTAGAAAACATTTTAGAGTACTGGCATCTTGCTTTAATACATCCCCCACACACATGCACTTGGTTTAATCCAACCTGTGAAACTTCGCATGGAAATAAGCTTCCTAGACTGTTAATTGGTTATATTGGGAACCACATTTGAATTTTCATCCCCTACCCTAAGTCCTGGAGAATCAATTCTCTTTAAGAACACAAGGGGTCTCTATAACATTGAGGCCAAGAATGGCTTAGTCTAGTAAGAAGGTACCAATCAATATAAAAGAAATCAAATTAAAGAACAAGTGAGTTAAACTTCAACTCCAGATGTGCCCTGAGTATTGGGTCTATTTGAGGTGATGTGAATCCTGGTGTTGAGGCCCTGAGATGAAGAGAATATTTGCAATACCAGGAAATCTTCTGCTTCCAGAGCTTCTTATTACTGGAAGCCTCTTTCCAATATAAGTAACCCAAGGGAAGTCTCACCAGAGGTGAAATTAAGCAGCACAATTGATTTGTGTTTCTTCAAAGTGGTCCTTCGAAAATCAGGCAAACCTTAATAGAATGGGGCTTGAGGTGGGGCTGGGCCTGCTTTTATTGCTATGATTCCTCAAGAGCTTTAGAGGAATGTCTCTGTGCAGAATAAAAAAATCTCTAACAATATTAAGTGTCCATAAAGTAACAATTATGCACATGGATTAATAATCCACTTTGATGTATCAATTGACTATTGCTCACCAGATTATCAACTGTTCTACATGTAAGTTTACAAGAATGGAATGGAATGGAATGGAATGGAATGGAATAAACAGAATTTGGAAGAGACTTTGGAGGTCTTAGAATAGAACAGAACAGAACAGAACAGAACAGAACAGAACAGAACAGAACAGAATAGAATGGATTTGTGTGTGATTGGACACACAAGGAATTTGTCTTTGGTGTATATGCTCTCAGTGTACATAAAAGAAAAGATACGTTCATCAAGAATCATAAGGTACAATACTTAGTAATAGTCAAGTTTACTAATGAGCTATCAAATTGTACTAGGAAACAAATAAAAACAATATAAATTGAAAGATACTAGCAACATAGTTATAGTAATAAATGGGACAAAATAGATACTAGTAAGGAACAGAAGAATAATAGTAATACAGTCTTAGTAAATTGCCAGTGTTGTGGGAATTAGTTGTTAAGCAGAGTGATAGCATTTGGGAAGAAATTGTCCTTGTGTCTAGTTGTTCTGGTGTGCAGTGCCCTATAGCATAGTTTTGAGCTAGAAGTTGAAACAATTTATGTCCAGGATGTGAGGGGTCTGTAGATATTTTCACAGCCTTCTTTTTGACCAAACTCCTGCTCAAACAAGAAATCCTATACCATTTCAGAAAATGGTTGTTCAATCTCTTCTTTAAAAGGAGCACTCACAACTTCTGGAGGCAAGTCATTTCACCGATTAATTCTTCTGTCACAAAATTTCTCCTTAGTTCTAGGTTGGTTCTCTCCTTGATTAGTTTCCATCCGTTGCTTGTTGTCCTACCCTTAGGTACTTTGGCCAATAGGTTGATCCCTTTTCTTTGTGGCAGCCCCTTAGATATTGGAACACTGTTATCATGTCACCATTAATCATCCTGGAATCATTCTTAATATGTTTTATCAACCAGTACCCTAATCATCTATGTTGCTCTTCTCTGCACTCATTCCAGAGTCTCAACATCCTTTTTATATTGTGGTGACCAAAACTGGGTGAAAGTTTTTATCTCTCTTAAGTATTCGCTCAAGTATTAAGGAGTATTGTTCTATAGAAGCCATCAAATGCTGTAGAAACGTCAGAAATGTTTGTGCATCGCAAATTAATTTGGTCCTTATAGTGAGATTTCTCAGGAAAGCAAAGCTAAATCTTTCTTAAACAAGATTTGGATCTGGTTGGAGAGTGAGGCAAAAGATTTGCATTTACATGTGTTAAGTAATAATTAACAATAATTAAGTAATGGTTTTATTTAAAGAGGCTAAGAATTTCTGCTGCCTGCCATTTCATTAGTTTTTTTTTTTCTGATGTTTGTTTGTTACGCATGTTGGCAGACTGATTTTAAACAGAGCTGCTCACAAATAGCCTTTCAACATTCTCCACCAAATTTTAAGTAGCAATATGAATCAGTGATTGTCCTGAATTTCCCAAGAAGTAGAAATTCTGTAAAAAATTCCGAAGGGCACTACTCTCACCTAATAGTAATAATAGCACCACTACTGAAAAAGAGGTTCCTTCCCCAAATCTTTCCTTGGGACTTAACTGAAGCCTAAAAGGATGCAGATCATTAGAGAGAAGATTGTTCTATGACCAACAGCCCAAATAAATACAAATTGAATGGGGCTTGGATTGTGAGGTCACAGCTTCCATCATGTCTTTGATGGATCCTGTTTTGATTCCTTCTGAGGGTGCCACTGAAAAACACAACAGTCCACCAGTGAACATTTGACTTTTTTTTTTTTTTCATTCTGAATGAATTCCTGGAATAAATTATAATTGAATGTAATGGGAACAAATAAGGGAGGAGGGAAGAATGTAGAATAGTTTTTCTCAGGGGTGGGATTGAAACATTTCAGCAACCAGTTCACTGCCCAGTTGCTGGGTGGGTGTGGCCATGAGGGTGTGGCCTACTCAGCCTCCTGCACCATGGCGGGGGGGCATTTTTGTCCTCCCTAGGCTCCGGAGGCTTTCCTTGAGCCTCCAGGAGGGCGAAAACAGCCTCCCCTGGGCACCGGAGGCCCTCCGGATGCCAGAAATGAGCCTGTTTCTGGAATTCCAGTAGGCCTGCTTTTCACCCTCCCACAGCCTCCACGCACACCCAGCCCATACCTGGCATCAAAAACAGGCCTTGTGGAGACTCTTGGGAGGGGCAGGGTGGAATGGGCGGGGTCAGCCAGTCCTTGGAACAACCAGTTTGGTAAACCAGATTAAAATTAACATCCATTTCATCCAAACCGGTCCAAACCCACCCCTGGTTTTTCTGCCTGTTCTAGTTTATAAAGGATTATTTAAAAGAAAAGTGACTGTCAAGGAACAAACTTCTTAAGCAGAGATCAAAGCTTCAGAGAGATATAAATCTGCCTCTTTTTTCCTTTTGGAAAATAAAGAAAAATAGCGCAAGCATCATCCTTTCCATTTTTATTTATTACTAGGATTATTTTTTGATATGGATAAAACTGAGTTCATTACATATTCACATTTTAGTGGCTCTCTTGCATCACATCATAGACAAAATAAATTGGAATGAAGTATTAAAGAGAGGTAACTTTTCTATTTTAGGATGTAAAATAACATGGTCACTCAGAGCCATTATGACACAAGGATATGATAAGACTGCCCACAATGAAATAGCAAGTGTCTTCCAGATAAATTTCACAGAAATTTTAATAACGTGGAATAAAAGGTATTTGTTCTGAGCATCACCTTCAGCAATCTCATCTAATTCTCAAGTTATTAGTCTAAAACAGCTGCAATATTTCTGTTCACATTTGCAGTTTCTTTGCAAGAAACAAGCAGAAATTACTTTTTCATATATATGTAATTTCCCTTTCTGAAAGGTATATGCTAATCGTAGTAAGTGAATGTCATTTTATGAGCCTTTATTCATATACCAATCTTACCTATGCCTTTTGTGACGTAAATGCTACTATATTTAATAGGACTTACTTCCAAGCAAGTGCACAAAGAATAGCAGTTTTCATCTGGCTTACAGCCTAGGATCATAATAAAAACGCCACTGTAAAGATTGCATCATTTTATTCAGAATATTGTTCTCATAGGAAGAATCTATTAAGCCTAATTTAAGACTTGTGCAGCTGCTAGAGAATCATGCCCTGCTCATTTGTTTTTCTGTGCAAGTTGTTTGTTTTACAAGGTTTAAGTATCAGGGACAAGATAAAGCCAGAAAAACGACACTGGGTTGCATGCAGAATAACATTTGTTATACTCTTGTACTTAAAGGTAAGTCCCATTTAGTTCAGCATGACTTACTACCAGATAAATGTTTGCAGGCTGTTATAAATGTCCTTTCTTGTTTTTGTTTTCCTTTAAACTCAAAGCATGATACCATTAACCTAGAGCAGGGGTGTCAAACTTGTGGCACCATATTATCATCACTTGATGTATCACCACTTTTTTCCCCTTCGCTAAACTGGGGGTGGGCGTGGCCAGCGCATGATGCATCTGACCTGTGGGCCGCGAGTTTGACATCCCTGATCTAGAGGTATCTCTAAAGCATCTATTGATTTCACTGCCACCATCATACCTTTCCCTAATTTTGGAAATTCTTTTGTTTTTCTCCTGGATATAAAAATGCAAAATCCATTGCCTGGATGACAAGGGGTGAAACATATTTTAAGTTCATAACAGATCTATAATATTTGATAGTGGATCAAACAGACACCTTAATTTGCTGAATGATAGGTTGGAAGAGGAGGTACAAGAAATTTAGGCTTGCAAGATTCTGTTATACTAATCTCAAAGTAGCTTTAGCCTTCCTATGGAGTTAACTTTTTGGCCTAGTCCACAGGTGTCAAACTCGCGGTGTCATGTTGCCATCATGTGACATATCATGTTTTTCCCCTTCACGGAGCTGGGGGGCGTGGCCTGCACCTGGCCCGCATGCCGCCAGTTTGACACCTAGTCTAGTCTATTTAGTGGGGCTGACACATGACTTAACTATATCCCATTTGGACTACTATAACATCTTCACATGAGATATTATACGCTCAGACATTCTAAAATACTGGAATCAGATTTTTTTTTTACAGGGACCAGTTATAAGTACATTAAAGTACATTATTTAATTAGACTTCGGTACCACTATAATCTCCAATAAGTCCTGGTAGTTAAAAGTAATAAACTATAGTTGCATTCAACTGCAGAAAACTTCATATTTTTTTTCTTTATAGACCTACCCAAGCTTTAGGAACTTTGGGAGAGAATCTTCTCAAGATCCTACCAACATCAGTAAAAAGTTACAGAGATGTGAGATACAGCATTCTTGAAAGTACCCCCTGACTTTGAAAGTCCTTCCCAAGCAATTACCTTAGCTTTCTTTTGCTAATATCCTTTTACCTCCCTTCAAAACAATTAAAATTAAACTTTGGTGGGAAGAAAACACTTAGACAACCAAGTTAGCTATTTTCTAATTGTATTTTTGATTGGTGTTTTGATTAACAGTTCACTTTTATTTTTATCACTAGCCTTTTTAGAAATCTAGGCTCTAAATTCAATAACTAAATCCTATGTGGAGGATCAAATGCAGTTTATGAAGGTTCCCAGTCTCAAGTGTCAGGAACCAAAGAGAGGTTTCTCCCCTTCCTTTAGGGCGAGACCTAGAGGAGATCAACCCTGACTGCTCTTTAGAAGGCCAGATCCTGAAAATGAAATTCAAATACTTTGGCCACCTAATAAGAAGGAAGAACTCACTGGAGAAGAGCCTAATGCTGGGAAAGATTGAGGGCAAAAGAAGAATGGGATGACAGAGAATGAGGTGGCTGGATGGAGTCACTGAAGCAGTAGGCATGAGCTTAGATGGACTACAGGGGATGGTAGAGGACAGGAAAGCCTGGAGAAATGTTGTCCATTGGGTTGCAATGGATCGGATACGACTTTGCAACTAACAACAACAAAGTATGTTCATATTTCTACGGTGGCCGGCAATAGCTTTCCTGACTTTTAATTCAAGGATTTAAGTTTTTAAGCCCTAATTAGCAAAAGATTTAGCTATTGGTCTCTAGGAATACCTTTTGAAAAATGTTCATGTGTTCAACTGTTTTCTTTGGTATCATTCTTCCCAGATGTAGTATGTGATTGCCTTACTGTTGTGGCCCTGCCCTCTGAGCCTATCTCATCAGAGGAAGAAGGCTCCGAACATGAGGGAGAGGAGTCAGCCAGGCCTCCCTCTCCAGGCCCCTCCCCTCTGGCACTGTTTCAGGTGCCGGCCGAGGGAGAGGAGATTAGCCAGGAGCCAGGTATCTCTGATGAGAGCGAGGAAGGAGAGCCGTCGTTCCTGGATGCACGCCAACGAAGGCGTGATAAACGGTTGCAGCAGTTAAGGAGGCGTGCTAGGGATTAGAACTGAGTCACTGGACCACACCCCAGAGACTATATAAGAGAGGGTGGTGGCTGATAAAACTCCGTGACGAACAAAAACTAACTCTGGCTAGTCACTTGAACAACGTCTGAAGCTGCCGAAGGAATATTGTTTTGCTGGACTATTTGCAATGCGTATGTAATTTTATGTTATCTGTTGCAGTAAAGCTCTTGGCAGACGGTGCTTATATTGTTGCCAAGTTTGAGATAACAACCTGTGTGCATGCCAAGTACTTTCTTAATCCTCGGCTGGCTGTGTTTGTGTGTGTGTGTAGACGGGGACAGATCACTTACTGTCTTACATTTTAGAAAAGGGTTATGATGTATCTTTAATCAACTAGGCTTTCTGAAGTAATTTTAGCATTTTGTTTTTTTAAAAAAAGATTTTTAGTATTGATTTGCTGTTGGTTTGTGTTTTTATATTTCATATTTTATATTTTCTGTCTTGTATATAGTTTTAGTCAATTAGACTAAAAGAAAAGTGATGTAAAATATGAACAATAAATTATAAGTTTGCTTCATTAATTTTAGTGGGGCCAAAATTCCATAGAGTTAAATTGGATAGAAACCATTATCTTCTCATGGTTCATAGACAAGCAAATGGTTCATAAATACAAGGTGTCCAATAATGAGGTGATTTGGGAAGTAATGGCAAAGACTACTTACTTAGAATCCTTCAGCAGAGAGAAATGAATATTGGAAAATCTGTAAGACTTTCGAATATTATTTTCCTAGGCACACACTGGTGGCAAAATTCAGCCAATACCTAGATGAAAGCAAAATCCATAAAATCCACAGAAAGTTTTGTTGCCACCAGGTAGTCATTTAGATGTTTGCAACCCAGATATAGTATGCCTGTATTTTCCTATAAAGCTATTTTATAGTTATTTGCTTTATCATTTGTCTCGAGTAGGCATGACTTCCATTTGTAAATAAATATAAGAAGGCAGTTCTTATGGGAATTGCTTAAGCTCTTCTATGCTATTAGCATGGTACTGTCACAGCATAAAGTGTTGGTGGAGAAGAGCAGTAATTAGCCCATTTAAGTATGCCATTTCTATTACTATAGCAATTAAACTAATTTAACATCACTTTCTAAATTGGGATCATCCATGCAGCTGCAGAGTCTCTCTGGGGTTTCTTCCACAGGTCAAGCAAAGGAGGAGGAGGAGGCCCTCTCTAGAATATTTCTTAAGTCATGGTGGCTCCAAAGAAGCTTAGGGGGGGGAAAGGTTTTGGTAGCTTTTCACTCTGTTTATATCATGTTCACTTAAAACATTCCTTAAACTGCCACTCTTTCTCCATCAACAGAACTCACTCAACCAAGAATCTTTGAAAGAGTCAACAACTCTGCTAGATGCATAAGTAGGAACATCTTGGAAACTTATGGAAATGTTATAGAAGCAATTGGAGCTACCTTGCCATTATCATTACGATCTTGGTCATTGCAGGTTAATTAAGAGCCTTGGTACTACAGTGGTTTAAAGCACCCTGTTATTAACACAGCTGCCTGCAATTTACTGCTGGTTCGAATCTCTCCAAGGCTCAAGGTTGACTCAGCCTTCCATCCTTTCTAAGGTAGGTTAAATGAGGACCCAGTTTGTGGGGGCAATAAGCTGACTTTGTATAAATATACAAAAGTATGAAGGCTATTGCTTAACGCACTGTAAGCCGCCCTGAGTCTCCGGAGAAGGGCGGCATATAAATCAAATTTAAAAAAAAAAAAAAAATTAGAGAATTCTTCTGACTCTCCTTCAAAGGCTTTTAACTATATCAGGCAATTAGCTGCAATATTGATAATAGCCAGGTTAGGACATATTTCTTTCATGAAATACACCATTTCATAAACAATCCAAAACGTTCTTCAATATTTTCTGGTGAATATGCAGATAGGATTTTAAAAGGAAAGAAACTAGGATAGGACTAAGCAGTTGAAAGATGCAATTTTGTTTGCGGTCATAGCTAGTCTAATTACTGACTTGGAATGAGGTCTCTGAAAGTCTCCATTTAATGCAGGGGTCTCCAAACTTCGGATCTTTAAGACTTGTAGACTTCAACTCCCAGAATTCCCCTGCCAACCAGAATTCTGGGAGTTGAAGTCCACAAGTCTTAAAGGACCCAAGTTTGGAGACACCTGGTTTAATGTCTCCCATATAAGAAAATGTATTCACTCATGTGGTGGAACCTTTAAAAAGAAAACAATTCACTCATCTGGCATCAAATGTATAAATTATAACTCCTGTGATTTCCAGCTCATAAAAATTTTAATCCAAGCCATCTGGGAGTTGGTGTAAACCACAGTAAGGAAAAAAGGTATTTTTTTTCCACAGATTAATACATTATATCTTTTATTTATTTTTGCCTTAGCATAATTGTGACCCAATTCCCACAAGGACAATAATGAGGAACAAATACATTTCAAGATAGACACTTATGCACTTATACAGTGTGTACATATAGGCCATTTCATTAAACCAACATAGTTTTTTGCATATTGGCTTAATGTGCTCTATGAATACTAAGCTGCTGCATTTTGAAGAAAGCAGTCTTCAAAAGACACAAATTTTACAATGCAGTGTGTAAACCTAATTATAATTAAATACTTGTAATAAAAGTATTTTATTATTTTATATTTAGGCCGTACCTACTGCTGGATTACCATGCTCCCAGTCCTGCAGAAAATGATGCTGCCATCTTGTTTTCCCACAGCACGTTCTTACCGTACAGGAAAGAGGTTGGTGCACTGCTATCCATACAACTTTAACATGCAAAACTCTAAGGACCATGATCAGTGCTTCCATTGTCTTCCATTTCAGCTTCACTCACTATAATCTACCATGTGATAATCTTCCTCTAATTGACTTGCCCAATGTTCTGAGTCCCTTCAATCAGTACATTTTACTCCCATTCTGTTACTGTCACCTGAGTGATTTCCCACCCACCCCCCTTTTTTTCCCCCTTCTTGAAACTAAGGGACAGCCAATTGATTGTTAAATCTCTCAACCACAAGGTGGCAGCAAGGAGAGGGTTTTGGGGGGAACCTCTTGGTGCCATTCAAAAGTTGCTTAGATAACTGCTGTTGAGTTAGAGTTAGAGAAAGGGATTTAACTGTGGGAATTGGTACAAAAGTTGTAAATTATCCTAAGAAGGAAAGGAAGTAAGGAGTTGAAACTTCTGGGAGCAACAGCCAAGAGAAAGGATCAATGTCAGACAAGCTACCAAAATCCTTTCAGTTTTGGTTTCAATTATTTCCAGCCAGCCAGTCAAACTAGTCAATTGCACAGCTTTGCATTCCCTAAATCAACCAAATCATTTTAAGGAAGGAGAAAACAGTAGCTACTAAAGAGAGTATTCCAGTCTCCCTCACTGCTAAAGGACGATTGAGTGGCAAATAACAGATCAGAGCATAATCCTATGGAATCCAGGAACCACCATTTACCTAGTGTCAGTCTCAGGAATGCCGAGCCAGACGCAATCAAAACACAGCAACGATTTTGTTCAGCTCTTTGTAGCACGCTGGTTTATTCACGTCGGCTTCCGGATACACACTGTGATTTGTAAAGATGATCGAAATCGGCGCTACATAACTCTGGGAACAGGGCGTTTATATAGCCCGCCCGTTCATTACGTCCTTTAATACTACGCCCCTGTTTATTACCACACCCCTCTTCATAACGTAGCAGCTCTTCAGCGTGTTCTGGAAGGTACTTCTGTTGCGTCGTCAGGAGAAGGTCCTAATCCCGTCGCACTCGATACCGCCATCCCTCACCCCGCACCCGGCTGCCTGCACCCAGTGCTACCATCACCACGTATGTACATGTTCCCTGATGCTGTCATTGCGCGTTAGCACTGTCGAGCGTGTTGCGAGGCTTGACAGTCAGCCCTATAATCAGTGATGGGTTGTCCCCAGTTCACAAGAACTGGAGGGAGGCTCTGCCCACTGACCCGGACATCATCATAGGTGATCTGCGCATGCACAGAAGCATGCGAAACAGTAGTAAAGGTAAGTAGAACCCACCCCTGCCTGTAATGTAGATGATACCAGGAAATTAATGCCCAGTGGGCATAAAACTACTTTTATTAAGATTGGCTATGGAATAGAATCTTGCAACTCTGAATATGCTTCTCCTCCTAAGTCTTTTTACCTTTATGTGAATTTGGGGATGGCTCTCTGAGATGTACCTCTGCCTCTCTCCTCTGGGTTTTTGCAGTGTTTATCTACTTTATCCCTTGATAATGGATCTTCCCTCCCTCCATCAAGTTGGTTCTCTCTTTTGGGTCCTTCTCCATGAGCATCAACATACTCTACATGGCTCACATATAGCATCCAAAAGCGGATAGGAATAGAGCACCTGTAGCCTCAGCTATAGTAAGTGAACAATATTTATTTATTTATTTATTTATTTATTTATTTATTTATTTATTTATTTGTCAAACGTGTATAAGATAGCAGGTATAGGTATAAACATAAACAAAGGAAGTAAGTACAGATAAATGGGGACAGTAAGACAGGGACGGTAGGCACACTGGTGTGCTTATGCATGCCCCCTTTACGGAGCGCTTAGGAATTGGGTGAGATCCACAGTAGACAGTTTTAGGTTGAAGCTGTGAGGGTTTGAGACTGTAACAATGGAGTTGGGTAGAGCATTCCAGGAATTGACCACTCTGTTGCTAAAGTCGTATTTTCTGCAATCGAGTTTGGAGCACTTTACTTTGAGTTTGTATCAATTGTTTGCCTGTGTATTATTGTGGTTGAAGCTGAAGAAGTCGTTGAGAGGTAAGACGTTGTAGCAGACAATTTTGTGTACTATACTTAGATCAGACCACAGACGGCACAGCTCCAGATTGTCCAAGCCCAGAATTTCAAGTCTGGTGGCATAAGGGATTCTATTGTGAGTAGAGGAGTGGAGTACTCTTCTCGTGAAATACCTCTGGACCCACTCAATAGAGTTAATATCCGATATACAGTATGTGGATTCCAGGCGGACGAGCTGTATTCAAGAATTGGTCTGGCAAAGGTTTTGTATGCCCTAGTTAGCAATACAATGATATACAGCTACTGGCATATAGACCTGTTTTGTGAAAGTGGTCAAAGGGCTGTGTTTGTACTGAGCAATGAAATTGTGAAGATTTGTATAATTGTGTATTCACACACACACACACACACACACACACACACACACACACACACACCAAGTCTACTGATATGATCTTTGAATTCATTGAATGGATCTCTCACTTTGGTTCAGGACAAACATTTAGGCTATCATTTTCACTCTTCTTTGTTCAGAAAAAAGAGAGGTCTCCTTTGTTTCATTTGGCTTGTGACTCATGCCAACTGAAAACTACTGCTTAAGATGCCCTCGCCTAAAATTTGGGGACCATTAATTTTTCCATGCTACATATTGGGTTTTTTTTTTAATTCTCTCCAGCAACATCTATTTTAGATCATACACAATTTGGGATTGTGGCATTATATGATTCAATAGGTTCGCATCTTGCCTCTTCTCACCTGGAGATCATAATCAGAACAATAATTTTGAAACTCATTGTTATCTCTTCATGCGATTATCTCCGACAACACGAAATTGGTTAGACTTGCTTAAATCGTAAGAACATCATTTTTCATTATTAATCAATGAATATCTTTAATAAAGCTGATCTAGACTGACTGCTCTGCCTACAGACATAACTGGGAATGTTCACCATGTTCACGATGAAATAACTGTATCCTGAAGGTTGTGCTGGAGGTCAAATAACATAGTGCATTACAATCAAAAGGAGTGGTTGCATTAAAATATTAATAAAAATCTCCTATAAATGATCTTCATCTAGATTTACTGTATCATAATAATGGTCAGCCTTCCTAAACCAGGTAGGAATCACAACTCAATGAATTAATTCTATTTTATTATAAAGCTACATTGCTAGAATCTTACAGTTCTATAAATGTAGTATTGCATTGCATTGATTGATTATGGGATGTGGTGGCTCAGTGGCTAAGACGCTGAGCTTGTCGATCGAAAGGTCAGCAGTTCAGCGGTTTGAATCCCTAGTGCCGCGTAATGGGGTGAGCTCCCGTTACCTGTCCCAGCTTCTACTAACTTAGCAGTTTGAAAGCACGTAAAAAATGCAAGTAGAAAAATAGGGACCACCTTTGGTGGGAAAGTAACAGCATTCCGTGTGCCTTTGGTGTTTAGTCATGCTGGCCACATGACTATGGAGACGTCTTCGGACAGCGCTGGTTCTTTGGTTTGAAATGGAGATGAGCACCACCCTCTAGAGTTGGGAACAACTAGCACATATGTGTGAGGGGAACCTTTACCTTTAGTATTGCATTACCACCTAAGAAACTAGGGAGGGTCTCTTCTGAGCCTCTTGATCTGTCCACTATCTAGCTATGGGCCATGCTACCTCTTATCTGTTCCTTAGGCACAATGTCTCTTTGCCCAGGTTCTCAAGGTTTTTCCCACATACCATTACATCAATGAACATTATGAAGCAGTACATCTGGCTCGCTTAGCATCATGCAAAAGCTATGTTTAACAATCTTTTACATCCCTCTAGTAATAAAGGAATCCATATGGAACCATTCAAGCATTATAAGTTGCATCTGCCCAAGCCTTTCATTCTGTCTTCCTGATTTCAGGGCACTCCTGACTGGCATCCTCACTGAAAAACTCTGACAGGAAGGTCAGACAGTTCAGTCAAGGCTTTAATAGTTTGTAATTAAAAATGTATTTCCGCTGCAGTCTCTGCCTTTAGACTCTTTGCCTCTGACTAATTTAAACCATTTCAAACATGAGCTGGCATTATTTTGGTCTTTGTCTCCTTTCTTCTCCATTTACTCTCAACTCAAGGTCCTCCCATACTGTCACCATTTTCAATCTGGAAATCCTCTAAAACATTCTGGAAGCTAGACTTTCCTTGGTCTTTACTCTTGCCAACCAAGCAGTGAAATCCGGCCAGATCTATCCAGCTCATGCAAACTGGTAGGGCCGGCAGCAGGAGGCTCTGCACATCCGCCGGGATGTCATTGTGTCCCATTTTTGACCCTCTGCGCATATGCAGAAAGCTCTGTGCATGTGCAGAAGAGGCGCATGTGAGCGTAGCACGTGCACATGCTCGCTCACATTTCTGAACTGGTAGTGAAGGTAAGTGCATTTCACTGCTGTGCCAACCACCAAATTTTTAGAATAGGCAGGAAATAATTAATTGATCAATAAATTGATTGTTTCATTATGTTCTACCATCATTTTCAATGCCTAGCAACCATGTAGGCAGATTTTTCTCCAAGATGGCGAATAATACCATGAGTCAATCAGTGCTAACCAATTGGAGTTTGCAAAGACTTCAATCAATGCCCCACTCTGAGCTATGGTAGCTCTTGGCATTAAAAAAAAAATTATTGTCCTTTTTACATACAATGCGGAGAAAATATGAAGTGCCATATTGCTTTTCTCTGCTATTTCAGTGCATCATATGTGCACTTGTCTGGCTGTTTTAGGGAAAATGGGCAGTTGTATGAAGGGAAAGCTGTCTGCTACCAAGATTCATCCTTTCTGTATATCAATTCCCACAGAAAGCCACAACGATAATGCAATGCCAATTTGGCAGCCAAGCACTTTTCTATGTTTGCAACTGCAAACATAGAACAGAACACAGCAGAACCTCAAACATTCAAGTGGAGGGATGATCAAAATGAATGGCTTGCTTGAGCCCAGAGGCTTTAAAAGGGTATGAGTACAAATTCAATTCACACTGTTTATATACCAGTAGATGAAGTGATACAAGCCAGACAATCTTTAAAAAAAAAAACCAAGAAGAATTCTATAGTTGACCAGAAGGAATAAGATGTGGTTCTCTGAAAGGGCATAGAAACAGATATAAAGGAAGGCAGAAATTCTTGTAAATGGGAAAACAATGGACCCCAAACCCCATGGAGCATTAGTATTGCAAAGGATAAAATGGACAATTAGCAACAGATACCCTAGGACCATGATGGTGAACCTATGGCAGGTGTGCCCAAAGTGGCACGCAAAGCCATGTCGCTCGGCACACGCAGCCTTGTCTGTTTGTCTTCAGGTTTCTGGCCCACATGCGCAGGCAACTATCAGCTATCCTTCGTGTGTGGGGCAGTGCCAAAACCAGAATGCACATGCGCACCAGCCAGCTGATTGTTGAGTGTGCATGTGTACCAGAACCCAGAAGTACAGCTTTTCCGGAGCACGATTCCTTCGCATGTATGGCAGTGCTGAAAACCGGCTTGCGCATGGCACCGACCAGCTGATCATCAGGGGCGCATGCGTGCTAGAACCTGGAAGTTTGGCTTTTCTGGAGCGCAGCCCTGATAAGTGTGCACGCACATGACATTTTCTCATGACCTTTCCAGCACTGGTGCTGAAAAGGTTCGCCATCACTGCCCTAGGAGGATTACAGAGGCATTATGCTGAAGCTGTGTGAAAACTTATTCATTCATTCATTCATTCATTGATTTATTCCATCATTCATTCATTCATTCTTCACATTTACATAGTGACTAAGTGACTCCAGGTGGCGTATAACAAAGTTAAAATCAATATACACAAACTAATATTAAAAACTTTAAAATTATAAAAAACACAAAACTAAAACTAAATAAAAAGAGATTAGGCAAAGAGTGGATGATAAATACACAGGAGCCATCTCAATATTTTGCCAGTGCTCTGGGATTTTTAGGCTTGCTGAAACAACCAGGACTTGAGTGACTTCTGGAAAGTTAAAAGGGATGAGGGCAAGGATGTTCCATAAACAGAGTTTATTTTGTTTTAAGTTACTCCTTTCTTGTGTTTGTTGCTGCTGTTGAACGCATGGTTCAACACAATAAATACATCTTCTTAATTGGAAAACACGTGGCACAATTTGCAAGAGCAAAAACTGCTACAGTGAGGAATCTCCTGCTCCAGTTTTAGCCGTAAGTGACATTTGAGTTAACGCAAAGGGTTTTTCAAAAAATAACGATACCACTTCTTAGATCAGTGGTGCTGCTTCTCAACAATGAGGAGGAAAAACAGAGGATGAACTCATGGCTTTCTGAAGTCTTGGGAAATATATCGAAAAGGGACAAAAGTCTTTTTTATAGGGGAATGTTTTTTTCAAAGCAACTTGGACCAGATTTTGGCAGAAATATTAACTATCTTTCATTTCTGAACCCTGTTTAAATCTGGACTTGACATCATTCTACTTCTTCCACCCCATTAATGCTACCGAACTTTTGAGTGTGAGGCATACATCCAGAAAGACAAGACATAGTCCATGTAGTGCCTCCATGGGGTACGCCAAGGGCATTCCTGGTTCATATTTCAATTCACTTAAAATATTTAAAGAACCACGGCATTTCTTTTCCTGCGATACAGTCCATAATGCATCTTGAATAAGCCTTTGAAGAGTTCTGCAAATCTCCCATCACTGCTGTAAACTGAAAATGCACTCCTGGGTCCTTCCTGCTGAATTCGCTCATGCACTCTGCTATCACTCATCAGAGGAAATCTATCCAGGGCTTACATTTTAAAAGAATAATAAATGCATTTTCTTGCTATCTCTCCCATGTCACCAGTTCCCCACATTCTTATATATTCTCTCCCCTCCTCCCCCAATTTTAGAGCTTCCAAATACAAACACCTTTCCCCACTTCCTGCTTCAGGCTATTTATCTTCACAGTCTTCTACAGTGGATTTGATACTGAAAACAGCAGGGCTTCACCCTGCCTGCTGTTTCTGAGCCCCTGAAGAACACAGAATACAGAAGCCTGAACAAATTCAAAATGAATGCATCTCCTGCCTGTTTGATATTCATTCTCACTGGTACTGGAAGGAAGAGTGACCAGGAGGGATAACCAAGTTCAAAGGAAAAAAATGCTACTTAAAAAGTGCCTGGCTGCTTTTAGCAAGAGCCTGACATACAATAATTTAGCAGTTGACTCTTTTCCCCCCCAACATTTATTTCCATATCTGGAAAATGATGCTCTGAATTTTTTAGGTAACAGAAAGAGATGCATATGAAAAAAATGATAGAAACTAAAAACAGGATTTTTTGGAAGGGTATGTGTAGAAAAGAAACTCCAGGAATGACAATTGCTGTATTTTTGGCAGAATCATTCTAATTTTCCCCATAGTTTATTTCTGCCAATTGTTTTATTTGATCTGAGGTATTTATGCCTGTTTCCACACTAGTGATTTATACTATCTTACAGCATTACTCAACCGTTGCAGTAGCAACAGGTTATATTCATTTCAGATATACAGTATGCCCCACTGGCAACTGAAGGACAATACAAATCATGAGTGTGAAACTACTATTTCTTCTACCTTGTCTAATTGCAATTATTGTCTAATAATTAGAACTCTGCAAATTCTCAAAGGATCTTCACTTTGACAAAGTTTCAGGAAGCAATGTTGCCACATCACTTCAAACAGCTCTGATCTGCAACTTCTCTAACCCACGTTCAGCCTACCCTGGACATTTTTCTAAAGTTTTGGTGAGTGTTATAGAGGACATATTGCTTATTTTGTCTTAGCTGAACAGATCCTCCCCATACACCAAATTGTTCCTTTATTGAACTGATTAGAGGAAGAATTACCTAGTGCCCCATTCCAAAAATCTATTCTCTTGCTGTTAACAACATGGTTTATTTGGCACTATCCATAATAATGATTCACAGTATTGTTTCCAGTAGCTCTGGAAAATTCTTTCTTTTTTAATAGATAAATATATTATCATATAATTTATTTCCTGTTACTAATCAATCAATCTCTCTCTCTCTCTCTCTCTCTCTCTCTCTCTCTCTCTCCTTTTGCTTGTCTGCCCCTCCCTTTATAGAAGGATCTCTCTCTCCCTCTCTCTCTCTTTTTTGCCAATTAACTGTTTCTGGTGTCTGTTTATTTATTATTATTATTTTAATAAATAAACATCAAGCAATATATGTGTTGCTAGCTGAACTGAGTGGCAACTGACTAGAAATGGCTTGAGTGCAACTAAATTGAATGTGTCCTGAAGTATTTTCTCAATAATATATTCTGTCAGCACTGTAGAAGATGTTTCGCTTCATTTTAAAAAATTTCTTAAGTATCAGTATGTATATTAGTATAAAATATGAAGTATATACTGTATAGACATATTCCATAGACATTTACTGTATAGACATATTCTCCTTTTTTATCACTAGTTAATACTACAATATTGAGTATCATCTTTTTTAATATGGAGTCAATAACAAGGGCCACTTGGATGTAAACAGCTGCTCAAATTATGGTCCGTGTTCTGATCAAAATTGGGGTAAACAAAAAAAATCTTAGATTTTTCATTTCTAGTTGTGATATGAAATGCTAAATTTTGTACATTCAGATCATAGCTACTCAGCCAGGAATGTGACATGCCATGGAATCTAAAAGCTTTCACCCAAGTTAGCAGTCAACAACCTACTTCTTTCATTCTTGAAACATAATCAGCTAAAGAAATAGCAGCAGCATCTCTCTTTTTTCTCATCTCCAACAGAAAGTATAAATTCAAAAAAAGCTTTAAAAAAAAACAGTCTCTTAATTAGATGCCTTTTTCCCCCAAGTTCAGTTACATGAAAAGATTCAGATGACAGCTGAAAAAAGAAATGCCACCTTGTTGTCTTTTGATATTCCCAGTCCACAATATCCTATTAACAGAGAGTGAAGGGAAAAGAACAGATCTGTATAAAAGACCTTGTTCTTCCATTCTTTTTTTTTTTAAAAAAAAACCAACCCTGTTTTCTCCTTTAGAGCTACTATGAGTTTGTTAGCTAGCAAAATTAATGTGCTGCTGTTGGTTGATGTCTGTTAATAAAGATACTTGCCATACCTGAGATCACTTATTAACCTTATTACATCTCAATCAAATGCTCCTTTACTACCAATGAAATCTTATTAAATCCACTGGGACTGAATGCCTACATATGTAACCCTAAGCGTCCATCCATTACTCATCAATGTCCCCATGAAGAATTGCAGAAAGGCCTGAATATGTGAAGGAGAGATGATGCTAAACACATCCCTGTTCTTTCTACCTCGTATACAAACAACTTATGGAAACTGCCTAAACATATATACAAATGTGCCTAGAAAAGGTAAAGGGACCAATACGGGAAAATGGCATAAAAGGCAGAGAGTTTAAATCCCCAAATACTGTATTTCTATAAACACATATCTGAACAAGGTGACTGTGAGCACACTGCTCCCTACCATTGGTGGTCAGGTCGGCATGCTTCAAAACAATGCAAAATCCATTTAAATAGAAAGATAACCTACAAGAGACACTCTAGAACCGTGATGGCGAACCTATGGCACGGGTGCCACAGGTGGCACACGGAGCCATATCAGTGGGCATGTGAGCATTGCCATAGCTCAGCTCCAGCGCACATGCGTGCGCCGGCCAGCTGAAGTTGGGAAATGGGCTGTTTCTGGCCTCCGGAGGGCCTCTGGGCAGTTGGGGAAAGCTGTTTTCGCCCTCCCCAGGCTCCAAGAAAGCCTCTGGAGCATGGGGATGGTAAAAACAGGCCTACCAGGCCCACCGTGCCATCACGTGTTAAAAGCAGGGGGGCATGGGAGTGCACGTGCGCGCATGCACAGGGACAGGCCGCATTGAATTATGGGTGTGGGCATGCACTTGGGCGACCTCCCCGTGCTCCCCCCGCTTTTGGCACATGACGGCACAAAGGTTAGCCATCACTGCTCTAGAACTTGCTTTGCTTTGTTTTGTTTTACATTACCCAAACATTGCAACTTCTTGCCAAAATCTTGTGAAAATTTGGAAGTGTTATGCATGAGTTTGTGAGATTTTATCTATGTTTCAGGTGGGGGGGGGCGTTGCAAGAAAACACATCTTAACAATTGTGGTTTAGGAATGGTTGCTGAGAAATAATAGGAAATGTAATATAGAATAGCGAGAAAATATCCATTCCATCCAATTACACATTTCCTTTCTGTATAGGGAATCTTGTACCAATATTACGAGAGCCTGCGGAATATTTCTTAGGATTTACCTAATTATCTGCCCTACTGAATCTCTTTAGTTTTGACTTTATAAAAATGAAATGGTATGTTACAAACATATCAGCCTTAGCTACTGTTTTATTTTATTTTATTATAGTGCTTTGAGATATCTATGTATTCCACAAAATTTGTAACTCTTCTGATACTGCTTTTAGTAACTACCAGCTTGTTGGGTGAAAAGCAAAGTCAATAACTCTATGATTTTTAATCCTTTTGGGGAGATTAGGAAAAAACTGAACACTTCTGTCTCTTACACACACACACACACACACACACACACACACACACACACACACACCAATCCACCAAAACTGGATTCTGGCCCTGGCTAGGTTTGGAAATAGACCTCAATGCATCATGAAAAGTTTGACGCAGCTCTTGAACGAATGGAGGTTACACACTTCTGCCATCAACACACTTGGAAAATACCCATGTTCGCTGAGCAGTTGCAGCCATGCAGACAAAGATAAACATCCAGGAGCGAGAGAAACCTTGTCTGTTTGTCTTCTGATAAATGAGTGCTTTGTGACAGCTCCTATGAACCATGATAGCTGGCTTACGAGAAAATGCACAGCATCACCCAATAGACATTTTTTAAAAATTGCCTATGATAGGTTTCCAAAATTCTGAATATGGCCCAGAAAGATTGCTGACTCTGAATGAAAGGCCCAGCAATCATTCATTAACATTTGTAGAATTGTTTATTTCCTGGCAGAAGGAATTAGCTAAAAGGTATTATATTCAGTCTCTCTTTCTATGTCCAACCATTAACATGCTTCTGTGCCATTCCAAGACACTCTACTGCCTGAAAAACCCTTCCTGGTATTCCTCTTCAGCAGAATCATAATCTTAAAAATATTCAGTTACAGAGGTACTGAAATAGCATATGGCTAATTAAAACAAGTCATTTTATGCTGCTGTAGTTACATTGAATCTAGTCTTCACTTCTCCTTCAGCCCAGGAGATATCTAGGCCAGGTTTGCTTAAGATCTTTGCCAATGCTATTTGTTTGTTTGTTTATATTTATCATATTTATATCCCATCACAATCATACTCAGGCTCACAAGATAAAGGAATTACAATATCAATAAGGAAAATGTTACAAATTCAACCAGCCAGCCAACCAACCAACCAACAAAAAAAAGACAATTCGAAACTCCAAGGGGCATGTGATGTCTACCTGAAACTCCTACTCCCACCCAATAGCTGTCATTCAAGAAGCTTCTGGAAGGTGTCCAAAGATTGGACCAAACATCTGAGAACATTCTAGAGGGCTGATCATATCTCCAGGCCTTGCCCATCCACCCCTGACCTCCCAAAGATGGACAGCATATAAAATCATTACTCTTAATATGGACAGTACTATAGATAATAGTAAAAATTGAAAACAGTGGAATTTCTCTAAGTATCTGAATTTCATTGAGTCTCCTTTAGAATGTTTGATCATTAAGTCTCAGTCATATTGTGTTTTCTTTAGTTATCCCACACAAAATGACCTTCAGATCCAGTAACTCTACTTTTTATAATAGAGTGTTGGAGATGATATTTTCTCTGTACCTATCATTATACAATGCATAATAGCTTAACACTATTGCTACACCTGCTTTTCTCACCAAATCTGATCATTCACACCCATCCCTATTACCATCTGCCAGCCATTCAAGTTGGAGTGTGTTTTTGCTCCTCTTAGATTGATTGTCTTCTTTCTAGCCTCCAGAAACCTGCCTTCCCTCATCCTTATTTGTGCATTAGCTTCTTCAGCTCTTACTTTTTCAGCTTACCTGCAAAGGTGACACTATTAAGCACTCACATTCTAACCATCATCACTCCCAGTGACATTGGAGCTATTGAGCTTCTCCTCCTCATGAAGGTGACAGTTGTTTGAAATACCAATACATCTAATCAATTGAGTTATTATTACTTGAGAAGGCTTGCAATAAAATATTTGGACCAATTCCTTTCACATGCTTTAAGACAGTGTTAATTAATTTTCAATACCTCATTTTAATTTTCCTGGGATGATGTGGATCTCAGCATTCAGGAAATAACCACAGGTAATCCAATAGATATAAACTAAATTCTAGCTTGGGAAATATAAAACTAGGGATGGATGTAGAGCTTTTTACATCCCTCTAAGATGGAAACTTCCAAAGGTGAGAGAGTTTAAACATCAAACCTTCCCCCCTCCCAAAAGAACCTTCAATAATTGAGATGGAAGGGTGAAAGAAAAGAAAGGTGAATAGTTGCTTCTACTCCATAGTAACTGTAACCAGCTTGAGATCTGCAAGGGTCTTTCCTCATCTTCTCAACCCTCCCCCCACCCCATTTCTAAAAAGTATTTTAAGTTGGTTGGTGCATTTCAAGTGCATGAAGCAGTTGCATCTGGGATTCAAGAACACAAACTGACAAATTACCCTTATATATCTCAAAGATAAAATTAATAAAAAAAAGACAACTTTCAATAACTTTTGGCTGTTTCTGACAGGATCAAATTTTTAAATGAGCTTCAGAGTACTTATCAGCAACCAGAAAGTTCTGCTCTAATCCATAATAGTTGTCAGAAATAAGACAGGCTCTGACAAATTTTATGACATATACAGGATACCCACAGAGAGATTTTAGATGTTTTTTGCTCATCTATTTACCCTTTATAACATTCCATGAGATTTTGAAGTTAGCAAGAACAATTTATGTGCTACGGGTTACTCTAGTAATATACACTTCCGGTATAAAATGGGTGATTTTGTTTCTTTCTAGAAATATATTTACTACTTTAAATCAGTTTGATCTATGGATCAAGGTCAGACTAGAACTCAGAATCTCCTGATTACTAGTCTGGTACCTTATGTATGAAAGCCAGTTGGGTGACTTTGGGCCAGTGACTTTCTCTCAACCTAATCAGCTCACAGGGTTGTTATAGGAGAGGGGCGGAAATAGGAGGAAGAAATATTAAATATGTTGTGTTTGAGTTATTTATAAAAAATAATAAAGATGGGATACTGTATAAATAAAATAATAAATATAAATACATATAAATACAAACACATTAGAGGAACAAGTTGTGGTGAATTAGATCTCAGATTTGAAGGGACATTTTTTAAAATTAGGAAAAGAGGAAACATTTTCACAAAGAAAGAGTATGTATCCATTGCTGGGTAAAATCTTTATTAGGATCAAATAAACTATCATCAGCTTTCAAGTGATGACGTCTTCATCAGTTAAAGTCTGACAAAACTTTAGATAGGAAGGCAGTAAGAATCTAGTCTAGGGATGTCTACAACTTACAATATGCCCCCCCCCCAAAAAAAATCAAGATATGCAACACACCCAAAAACTACACAGAGCTTCAGTTGCTCCATCATGAATGCCACCTTGCCTTTTTTAAAAAAACTATACCCTATAGACAGTGGTGGGATTCAAATAATTTAACAACTGGTTCTCTGCCCTAATGACCGGTTGGGTGGGCATGGCCATAGTGGGTATGGCCAGGAGATGTGACAGGCAGCACCTGGCCTCCTGCACCCCCCTGGTAGCAAAAACGGGCTGCAGAGGGGGGACGCGACCCCCCATGCCCCATTTTGGGCCTGTTAGGTCTCCCTGAAGCCTCCTGGGAGCAAAAACGGGCCAGGGTTGGGGCACGCCACTCCCTGCCCCATTTTGGACCTAGGAGACCTTCTTGCACTTACCTGGGAGCCAAAATGGGGCACCTGGGGACTCCTGGAAGGGGCAGGGCAGGAAGGAGCAGAGCAAGCCAGCAATTTAACTGCCAGTTTGTCAAACTGGCCTGAACTGGCTGAATCCACCACTGCCTATAGATATATCTTAGCCAGATAGTTCAACCATAAGATCTGAAATTCAAAGTCGCTCAAGGCAGATGTTCTGAAATGAAAACACAGTTGTGGCCAAGTAGTATTGGTTTCAGATTAAACATAGCATTGATAAACAAAGAAAGCATTAGGTTTTCCCACAACTGAAAACATAAATATTGTACCCTAAACTGAAAGCAAAACTTTCCTAAAATGTAGACATTTTAGTTATTTTATTTCTCATCTATTTTTAAACTTAGATATACAATGGTTAAAGTATTGTGCTAAGAATTCAGCAGTGAAACTCACTCAGTTACTCAGTGAAACCTATAATTCACTGTGTTGTTATACTCATACTGGACTTGTAGGAGAAGGTGAAACATATATGTAATAAATAAAATGTAACAAGTAAAAATGCAAAAGGTAATAAGTGAAAATATAGCGTACTGAGTATAATACTCAGAATGCGTCTGTAAACGCAATAAAAAGATTAGCTGTGGCCTTGAAATATAATTGAATTGAAAATTTGCTAAGAATGGGAGAATCATTTAGATTACCTTATAAATCTGGTATCAGGCAAAATATGACCCAAAAGAAGAAAACTGACCAAGAAAAACATTGTAAGACCACACCTAGAGTACTGCATCCAGTTTTGGTCACCACACTATAAAAAAGATGTTGAGATTCTAAAAAAAGTGCAGAGGACAGCAACCAGGATGATTAGGGGACTGGAGACCAAAACATATGAAGAACGGTTACAGGAACTGTGCATGGCTAGTTTAGTGAAGAGAAGGACCAGGGGAGATACGATAGCAGTGTTCCAATATTTGAGGGGCTGCCACAGAGAGGAGGGGTCAAACTATTTTCCAAAGCACCTGAAGGCCAGACAAGGAATAATGGATGGAAACTGAACAAGGAGATTATTCAACCTAAATAGAAATGAGGAGAAACTTTCTGACAGTGAGAACAATCAACCAATGGAACAGCTTGCCTTCGGAAGTTGTGGGACTTCATCACTTGAGACTTTCAAGAAAAGATTGGACTGCCATTTGTCAGAAACGGGTGTAGGATCTCCTGCTTGCGTGGGGGGTTGGACTAGATGACCTAAAAGGTCCCTTCCAACTCTGTTAATCTGTATGTTTAAAAAATTTTCTAGATCATTTAAACATATTCCAAAGCCTTAGCCTTAGTGGCTGACAAAGAAAACTGTACAAGTTCTGCAAAGGGGAAAAAAAAATCTTATTTCTGCCCTGAATAGATGGATGTGATCAGAGATTTCCCACTGAAAATTATGAAAGCAGCAATCTGACAGTCCAACAAAGGTGGTTCACATTTGGGATATGACAAAAAGGCTCTCAAGACACTGCAAGCAACTATGAAACATTGAATAAAAGAAGGAATGGATTAAATTGAATTACATCCAAGAATTTGAAGGAACTTACAGATATTATTTTCAGGGTGAGACACCATGGGGGGCAGGAATGTTTCCAGGGAATTAGAGAACAGAAAATATTGTTCCTTTAAAAAAGAGACAAAAAAGACAGTTTGATATCATTGTTGATACTGGGAAAACTGTGGAACAGATTATTGAACAGTTGCTTTCAGAACACTTAGAAAAAGAATCCATTGCTTGGCAAGAAGCAGCAAGTTTTATCAAGAACAAGCAATGCCAAATCAACCCATGTTCTTTCTTGATAAATAACTTGTTTAGTTGACATCAGGAAAGTCGTACACATCAGAGTTTGGAAAAAAATGTTTGGCAAAGCCTCCAAAAGTCCTAGCGGAGAAGGTATCAAAATATGGAGTGGTCCATTCTGCCATTTGATGGATATAGATCTGGTTGCACAGCACAATCATATCCAGTGAGTGTACACTGGTGAGTCTACACCAGATTTGAAGGAGGATCTGTTCCAGTTCTGTTCCAATTTTTGAACTGTTCAACTTATCTGCAACTGATTTGGATTAAGAATGAAAAAAAATCAAATATCAAATCTGTGGATGTCATAAAATTAGGGGAAAGTGAACAACTTAGAAGACTAAGATTCAGAATGAACTTGTCAAACAATGGCAAGAACATGCATTTTAATAGGGAGAAATGCAAAGTTGTTCATTTAGCTAGGAAAAAAAAAATCAGAGGAATGAATATAGTATGAGGACCATACTGGGAAGTAGCATATGCAGAAAGGATCCAATGGTTTTAGTAGATAAGAGAACAATAGAGTTGGAAGGAACATCGGAGATCTTCTAGTCCAACCTCCTGCATAAACAGAAGACTCTATACCAGTGATGGCGAACCTTTTTGGTGCTGAGTGCCGAAAAGGCTGCACAGAAACATCGTGCACACATGCATTCATCGGGGCTATGCTCCGGGAAAAAGGAACACCTGGGTTCTAGCGCGGATGCAAGCCCGACAATCAGGTGGACAGTGCTCATGCGCAGGCCGGTTATCGGCACTGCCGCGCGCGAGAAGGAATCACGCTCCAGAAAAGCCAAACTTCCAGGTTCTAGCATGCATGCATGCCTGACAATCAGCTGGCTGGCGCGCATGCGCACACCGTTTTTCGGCACTGTCACACACGCGAAGAGGTTATAGGGGAAAAAAAGCCTTAAAAAGCCTCTGAGGATCCCAGTTGAGTTGCCTGATCGTCAGAGGCTTTTAAAAGCATTTTTTTCTGCAACCTCTTAAGGTTATAGAAAAAAATGCTTTTCAGTATGTACAATTACAAGCTAGATGGAGAAAAGATCAGAACATTGGTATCATACAAAGTGAAGAAAATTTGGTAAAACAAATTAGAGACCAGAGTCAAATGCATATAAAAAGATTGTATAATATATTGATAGAAACAGACTCAGAAACAGAGTTAGTTAAGGATTGTATGATAAAATGAGCACAAAACTTTGAACAACCAATAATGATGGAAACATGGGAAAAGATATGGGTAAGAAATGTAAAATTTACACAAGCGCAAAACTTGAGAGAAAACTTTTACAAAATGTTTTACAGATGGCATTTAGATCACAAAAAGTTAGCTTATATGTACCCGAATTTACAATCTAAATATTGGAGATGTGATTGTGATGACGCTACTTATTTTCATGTATGGTGGACTTGTAAAAACGTTAAAGCATTCTGGATAAAAATTTGGTGGATTATTCAAAATATTCTTAAAAAGAGGATAAAGTTTAATCCATTTTTGTTATTTTTGTTGGGTATAATCACGGATTGTACGGTTATAGAGACTAATTTGATCCTGAATTTAATAACTGCAGCAAGATTGTTGGTGGCACAGTATTGGAAGAAGGAAGATTTGCCAACTATTCAAGAATGGATATTAAAAGTAGCAAATTTAGCAGAGATGGCGTATTTCAGCGTATTTGAAGGATTATTCAAATGAGAAATATATGATAGAATAGAGAAGATGGATAGATTATATTCAAAATAAATATCAGACTAAAAAATTTCAAATAGTTTACGAATAGATAGAGAGATGTTATTATGTATTCAAATTTAATCTGGTAAATGGGGAGTTAAAGTATTAGAGGGATGTAAGAGGTTATAATTAATTAGACTATGTTAGATTATGATTGTTGAATGTTATACCCTGTATTTTGCTCTGGGAAGTAGGGAGGGGGGTGGGTGGGAGGGGGAGGGTTGGGGAGGGTGAAGGGAGGGGGGGATATATACATAAGCTTTTTAAAACTTTTCAATAAAAAGAAAAAGAAAAAATGCTTTTAAAAGTAAAAAAAAAAAAAGTCATATTACCCAGTCATATTACCCCCCCCTACCAAGCCATGCCCACAGAACTGTTACACAGTAACAAATTTTACATTTCACCACTGCCCCTAGGGGGAAAAAAACTAATGCATCCACACACTGCATCAACATACTGATTCAAGATTCTCTTTAATCTGCATTGGACAACCAGCACATAAAATACTGCATCCTGCACTGCAACACATTTTAGGAAAGCTACTGACAAACTGGACCGTATTGGGAATATCCACCAGGAAATATACCAAAGAAATACAATACCTAATTTTACATATAATAACGGCAGCAAAGCTAGCATACATACAGAACTGGAAAAATAATAATTTACCAACTGAGGAAGAACTGATAAGAAAAATTCTAGACTGTGCTGAGATGGACAAATTAACGAAGGAGGTAAAAGAAAAGGAGGATACAGAATACTATGCAGTATGGAACAAATGGTATAATTGGCTGGAGATTAGAAATAGTAAATAAGAACGAACAGGAAAATGTCACAAAATGGATAATGTTTGTAAAATAATATATAGATATAATATTATGTGTGAAGGGTTATATACAGAAATAAGGAATAAAGGGACTATAAAGACAAGTATAGTTAAAGAAGAGTAGGGGGGGAAATGTAAATAATAGAAGAATACCATTACGAAACTGTTGTAAAAAGGAAATATATGTTTTATGTTTGTGTTTGTCAGGTTCTGTCCTTTAAAAAAATAATAAAAAGCCTTTAAAAAAAAAAATCTCCAAAATCTTTTCCAAATCTCATATTCTATTCTTTTCCTCTTCATATAAATATATTCCCATATATTGTATTTTTAAAGAAAACCTGTTTCACATTGATTTAAGAATCATTCCATGTCAAGAGAAGATAATCCTGCAAACTGGATGAACTATTGATATGCAGTACATTTGTATGATTTGGAATAATTCACCTTTTTTTATTTTGCATTGATGGTCTTTTGCTTCTACAAAAATGACTATATGATAGCCTTAATTCTTACCAGGGCTATAATTGTTAATTAACATTTTCTTCATCTCAGAAAGAAAAGCAAGAAATTCAAATACTATGTGGGACTGAATAAATATTACATCTATGCTTCATTAGTTTATTTTGCCTCATGTTCATGATAAAGTACAAAGAAAATGCACCCCAAATTCCTTTGCAAGTCCTAATAATTGGAATTCAATGGAGAAATTAGTCTGCCACATATAGAATGAAATTGTTGAAAATTATGTAGTTGGTGAATTACATAATGGAAAGCGAAACAGGCAGGGAAGAAAGAGGAGCTGAAATTGAATTATCTTAATGATTCACCTGAAAAGATTCTTTTTTTTTTCCAGTAATGCAAGATTACAATTTTATTGAGAAATAATGGAATATTATTTTTGGTAAAGTCATTTCAGAGAAGGGATCAGAGTGCAAATTACTGTTATTTGGTGTAAATGGATCTCCATTAGAATGCTGTTAATATGAAACTATGTCAAAATTCATCAAGGAACTTCACAGTTGTGCCAGCTTTAACTATATTAATATTATAAATTATCCATAATCACCAACAGATTATATGTGCTTAACCATCTTCAGACTCCTATCCAGCTGAAGCCTATGTGATTGTTTTGCATGTTTTCTTTGATAAATCACTAGGCATATTTCTTAAAGAACAGGATGAAGGCAAAAAGATATATAGCATACATATGGTAACTAACCAAGCTGAATTAATGAAGCTAATTAGTTTGGGTTTTTTTTAGGAAAGACAAACCAGACATTTCTTTGATTGCATAATTATTCAAGTTCATTTTGTCTCTCTGTTCCAAAATTGTATACAAAAATCCATATGGTAAAGAAAGAGATATATCCATGATGGCAAACCTATGGCACATGTGCCAGAGGTAGCACACAGCACCCTCTCTGATGGCACGCAAGCCGTCGCCCCAATTCAGCTCCACCACGCAATGCATGTGCCTCTTGCTGGCCAGCTGGTTTTCAGGTCTCTGCCGCGCATGCGCAGGGGGTGAGGCGTGTGCATGGGGGGCATGGGCACATGTGTGGGGGCAGGGCATATGTGCGGGGGCCACACACACACTGCGTTTTGGGACTTCGGGCATGGGCACATTCATGTGCACATGCACACGCTTTGGGCACTTAGTCCGGAAAAGATTAGCCATCATTGAGATATATGATACACTATCATTCAGAGTAGTAACAGTATGGTGACTTACAAAATATATCTATTTTTAGCTTTTAAGTATATTATCTTTGAAAAGAGTTTCCTCTGAATGGCTTATTATATACTTAATCCACAGTATATGCTATATACTAAAACCACCATATGGTGAGGGGAGGGAGGGGGAGAGAGAGAGATGGAGAGAGATTACAATTACAAATTATAAATTAAAAATATTAACACTTTAATTAATATTTTAAAAGGCTGGAAGAATTAGGATGTCTTTAGCATTAGAACTGGAACCATAACAGAGTAGGTGTCAAGAGTGCCATCATTAAGATGAAAGATAAAACTATAAAAATAAAAAGAACACAAAAATCGCAGAGAAATTATCCAAGATTGTCTGCAAAAATAAAAGGCATGGATAAAGGAGTACATTTTGTTTCAGTGATCATAGTGAAGATATTACAATCTGTCAAGTATGACTCAGACGCTGAACAAGTCAAAGATTGTATGATTAAATAGTGGCAGTATTTAAACGCAGTAACAGATATGCAACAATGGGAGTTTTAAGGGAAGAAGAATATGACATTTATACTGAATATTATACTTAGATAGTACTATAAAGATGTTTTATTATGGGAATATTAGCTCAGTCCTAATTGCTAAAATAAATGGTTTATTTTCTAAAAACTGCTGAAAATGCAATGATCAGGTCAGACCATTGTTTCCTATATTGTGGCAGTGTTGTAAAGCTCAAAAATGTTGTAAACTGATTCATATTTGGATGAAAGAATCTTAAAAGTGGAATTCCCACCTCACCACAATATATTTACGAACAGTCCTCGTCTTACAACTGTTCATTTAGTGACTGTTCAAAGTTACAATGGCACTGAAAAAAGTGACTTATGATAGTTTTTCAGTTACAACCCCCAAGGTCATGGGATCAAAATTCAGATGCTTGGCAACTGATGCATATTTATGACCGTTACTGGGTCCCACAGTCATGTGATCCCCTTTTGCAATCTCCTGATAAGCAAAGTCGATGGGGAAGCCACATTTACTTAGCAACTGGATTATTCACTTATCAACTGCAATGATTCACTTAACAACTGAGGCAAGAAAGATCGTAAAATGGGGCAAAATTCACTTAACAAACGTCTCACTTAACAACCGAAGTTTTGGGCTCAATTGTGGTAGTAAATCGAGGACTACCTGTATTAGATTTTACTAATCCATAATGCCACATAGTATCTTGAATTCATTTTGTAGATGTTATATATTGTTTATTGGAAAGAGCATTGCATCCTTATAGGATAGGATAGGATAGGATAGGATAGGATAGGATAGGACAGGACAGGACAGGACAGGACAGGACAGGACAGGACAGGACAGGACAGAATAGAATTCTTTATTGGCCACATGTGATTGGACACACAAGGTCTTTAGTGCACATGCTCTCAGTGTACATAAAAAGACAAGATACATTCATTAAGAATCATAAGGTACAACACTTATGTTGAAGAATGATTAACTAAGTGGTGGAACTAGGTATCAATATCTGCAATAACTGTGTAGCTCAAAAGTAAATCAGTCACAGAATTAAATTCAAAGTGGAAATTATTCCTACATTATAATTGAAGGCATGGATTTGTACCACATCCAAAGTTTGGATTTCTCTCTGCATAAAGAGATACATTTCTATCTAATAGGACTTTTAGTAGTCTGAAGAGAATTTATAACCTTTCACAGTTTCATGTAATGATTTGTATTGTGCTGACCATGGTTCATAATATTTATGCTTCCCTCAGCATTTAATAGCAACTTTTAAGCTTTTAAAATAATGTATTCGGTTATTCATGATCAGTTAATGATATGCTGAAACAATATAGTCCATAAGATATTTGTAAATCTCTTGTTTACTCATCTATATTCTATTTTTTGCTTTTTTTGCTTTTTTACTCCCCTTGTTGAAATATTAAACAGTGAAAGTAAGAAAAGAAAAATTAATAAGTCTAATTTTATTTCCCCTAAAATGTCTAATAAAATATATTTTTAAAAAAGAAGATACCAAATCATTCCTAAGGAGGTAGCTTCATAGGAAGGATACTGCAACAAAAAAAAAGTTAATTTGCATTATGTATGTCTTCTAAAATATCTTTTAAAAAAGTTACATAGCAGAAACAGACTCATAGCAGGGAAGCTATTCCAGCGAATACATATATTAAGGAAAGAGTTATGAACAAGTTATTCTGTATTTTTATGTTTTTTAACATATAAATATTTATTTGTAGAGTTATATGACATTTCAATAGAACAAATTTAGTATGGATTTTGAGCTTGTTTGGTGGGTCCCTCAGAGAGATAAAACTAATGAAGACTCTTGCCCAAGGAATGATACAAAGCCTTCTACCTGGAATGTTCATCCTTTTCCTCTAAGCATAAAACTTGAGGAGGTTGTAAAAAAATAAAACTAAGTTGGATGACAGGAATATTTGCTCTAAGAAGTGTAAAGAGATATTAAATAGGAACTAAAAAGAGATTTGAAGAACTTCCTAATGAGCATCTGTCAAAGACATTAAAAAAATATGGCAAGATGGATAATGCATGGAAGGATAAGAGGGGAAAAGCAAAACATAAAAAAGTTTAATGATTCTTTAATCTTATTGCCTGAATAAGAAAAGGAAATATTCTCTGTGCTGTTATCAACCATAGAGGGCAATTTTGGGTGGTTGGAAGATGTTAAGTCCACCTTGGAACTATATCTCAGAAGGGTGATTGAAGTTAGGCAAGAAAAACAACTTAGAAAGAAGGAATGTGGGATGCTATATCAGAATCAAATCTGGTACTCCAATCAACACAAAGTGGCTGTAAAGAAACCCATCCAAGTAGTGGAGTGATCATGAGGAAGTGCTGAAGCAGTGGTAAAAGCTCACATCCTGACTATGAACAGTGAGTTGATCAAATTGAAACTGTTAAAAATACCAGCGAGATTGGCTAAAATGCATGCAAATATGAAACCGGAGTGCTGGAAGTGTAAGTGCAAAGATGGAACATTTTATCATATGTGGTGGCAATGCCCTAAAGCAAAAAAATATTGGAAACAGATAAGGAGATGGCTGCAGGAGGTAACAGGAGAACAAATTGAATTTAAAGCTGAATTATTTTTATTAGGAATGATTAACTGAAAGATCAAGAAGCAACTCCAATACATTTTTCTAAACATAGTAACAGCAGTGAGAATTGTCTATGCTCAATGTTGGAAATTAGAAAATATACCAGCCAATGAGATAATTATATATAAGATAGTAGAATGTGCTGAGATGTACAAGCTCACGTTAGAAATGAAACGCAAGGAAGAAGCATAATTTTATGACATGTGGGATAAGTGGTATAACTGATTAGAACAGAGAAATAAAAATGTATATGAATAAATGTAAATACTGTAAGAGACACGTGACACAGTACTGTTAAAAAGTGTTTATTGTTATGTAATTTGAAAATAAAAAATTAAATTAAAAATAAGAAACTGGTAGAAAAAAAGGAATCCAGTTAATAAAGTTTTTCAAAATGAAGGAATTATCTCCCTTTGTAAATAGTAAGGGAGATGACCTGACAGAAAACTGTATGTAAAGAAACACATAAAATACTGCATTCTGGGAAGCAAGATAATATTCAGAAGTAAATGAAGTAGGCTGCTATATGATTCACTGGACTATAAGAAGGATAGATAAAGCACATATAAAGACTTCTGTTACTATAACCAGTCTCAATAAAGCATCATTCTAGTCTTCCCATGGAGGTGATATTCTGGCCTTCTTCTTGAAACTCATCTATATACATAGTACAAAACAATGGTAGATTCCGAGAACAGCTTTAAAATCAGTGGGAATAAGATGACTAGAGAGACTTATAATATTGCCCCAAAAAAACTTATTCAAAGTTAACACAAGGGTATCACTCCAAAATGCAGAGGTCAATAATTCAAGGGACTGAAAGAAACAATTCTCTTAATTCCACCAAAGAAAACCATACTGACTTTCCTGATCAGGAAGAAATCATCTTCTTAAATCATTCAACCACTTAAGTCAATCTGGTAAAAAAACAGGTATTTACTGATATGCTAGTTTTTAGGAACTCTTTTATAGGAACTGAAAGACCTTGTAATCAAAAGGAAGAACATCCATTTTCTCAAACAAGTGAATAGAGAAATAATAGCTGCTATCAGTCAAAGCAGTAGGTGAACATTGAAAAGTTCCAGCATGTATTGGATGTGCGGATAAAAGAATAGGAACAGTAATGGGTACAAGCCCAATTTTATAGTTCAATCTACTATTACAACATGATGACCATCATTGGTGAGACACGGGACCTCTTTTCTTTGTTCAAAAATTTAAAGGCATCTGGGTGATTAGACATGAATTGTTCAAGAAGTATGGTATGTAAAGACGTTTCTGAACTCAATATTACAAAGTTCAAATTGGCATCAGATTTTATTTATCTCCAAACCTGGAAATAACATTGACAGTTCAATCATATGACTTTATTAAATTTCTGTAGTTAAACCCAAATAGTTATTTGATATCTTTCTTTATTATATAACTACTGGTAGCAATAATTTTTTATTATATAATTAACAATTCTAATTTAGAAATGTCTCAGTTTCCTCATGCTATACTTTCTCAAGTCAGCTCAATTCCATACAAAGAAAATGGGAAGATGGTAGTAAGGGACCCATGCAGATGGCACCAAACCAAAGAACATGATTACTTCTCTCCTACAAACTATATTTCATCTGAAATTGAGTTTCTTACACAATCTCAGAGAATAAAGAATTAATATGGTGTTTAATCACAAATGAGGAAGTGATAAGCCACCTGGGAAAGCAAAGGGAAATCATCAAAGCCATTAAAAAATGAAAGTTAGAATATTTTGGACATGTGATGGGACACCCAGAAAAATATGGCATCCTTCACTTAATCCAGGGAAAGATTGAAGGCAAATGAGGTCCAGGCAGAAGAAGAACATCATGGCTTCAAAACCTAGAGGACTGGTTTGGACAAAACTCAGCAGCACTTTTTCATGCAGCTGTTGACAAAAATAGGATTGCCAACATGATCACCAATGACCGATATGGCACAAGAAGAAGAAGAAGAGAATGGTGTTTAATCCTTGTATAAATTTAGTAGTGCCTTATTTGTCAGTTTCAGAATTTTTCCCTTCATCTGTTCTACTCTGTGCTGATTATATGATTCATTTCTTGAAGACAAGAAGTGGGTTGGAAAAAAAATGCAAAGGAGGAGGAAGAGGAGAAAGAAGAAAAAGGATACATTGTACCGAAGAATAACTAGAAAGTAATTATTCCAAAATAAAAGTTATGATTGTTCAGAAACAATCTAAAGTGATTAAATAGTCTACTGGAGAAGCTACCATAAAACAATGCAAGCAGTTTAAATATCTGTGAATATTGTTTAATGAAACACTGAGTTGGAAGGCTCACACAGAGTATATTAAAACAGTAACAAGTAAGACAATTGGGATACTACAAAAGAAAGCAGATAAATGGCTTCAACATTAAAACTGTCTTGTGGGGAAATTATCTTGCAAATTCTGGTTAAAAATTTAGGACTAGAATGCCCTACATGTAAGGTTTTTAGAACATCAATCTTCTACTTTATACAGATTAAATTGAGCTTGGCATAAGTTAAAGCTCTTGTTGTTAAGGCCTAGCTTAGCTTTTACAAGCATACAGAGCACTCCAAAAGTATTTAAGCTTAATACTTAAAACTGCTCTATGACTTTGGGGATATCCTATATTTCGCTAAGAGTCCAAGTCTGTGGTTTATTTATTTATTTATTTATTTGTTTGATTTATATGCCACCCTTCTCCAGAGACTCAGGGCGGCTTACAATGCTTTTAAGCAATAGCCTTCATACTTTTGTATATACCTGCTTAGTAGGGCTTTTTTGCCCCCCCCCCAAGCGGTGTTCTACTTTATACAAAGTCAGCTTATTGCCCCCACAAACCGGGTCCTCATTTTACCTACCTCGGAAGGATGGAAGGCTGAGTCAACCTTGAGCCTGGTGAGAATTGAACTCGCAGTAATTGCAGGCAGCTGGCAGCTAAATACTATTTTAACAGTAGTTTAGTCCACTGCGCCACCAGACTCTTCCCATGCTTGGATTTGTTAATCAACAAAAGAACTGGAAATCTTCCTTTCATCCAATTTTGGACAAGTAATCACTTTTACTATTAACTATTCCTTTAGCATCTAAGAACCTATGAAAGTTGGTTTATAATTTGGATTATCCATGGGTAAAATAATCTTATAGTGACAACGAAGTTCTTGCCTTCATGTGGTTAAAACTGGACCATAGAAGAGTTAAACATTTAGTTAATATAATCTTTTACAAAAGTCAAGAAGCATTTACAGCTTTAAGATGGCAACCTATACCTTCAGGAATGATTGAAAGTAGATAATTGGCAAATTCCTGTTTTATAAAGATTGCCCTTCTAGTCATTTGCAAATTGAAGTTCTACTGTTTACCTTTTATGGTGCCCATTATATTTATCAGTCCATGAGAAGATATAGAAAAGAGATAGGGCTATATCTCAACTTAGTTGAGACAAATAAAAAATATTTGCTTTCTTTTATCTAGATTTTAATGAGAATATGCCATACAGTGTAGTCCTATTTGCACTAGCAGCACAAAAAATTCCTTTAAATTGTGCAGAAATTAAACAGTAGCATAGGTGAGGCCAATGTAGAATTCAGCCTACTGTTAAACACATGAGAGGTGGAGTGATAAAAAGGTACTTCCAACATCCAGAAATCAAGGGGTAGCTGACCCAGAAAGATTCCATATTTGAATGAATGCCCAGCAAATGACCTATTTTAAGGCTTATGGTGAATTATAAGCTTAATGAAAAAATAAATAAATATGATGAATATGCACAAATAGGTACCGTTAACATGAACACACAGCTCCATGGAAGTGCCACAGCATGATAGGGTGAACCAAAACAATGATGCGCCAAAGACCAAAATAAAATGAAAGAATCGCTGATGGACAAAAAGTAAGAAGACTCAGGACATCAATGATCAAAAATTTCCAGGAACAGTTAGATCCTTTCCTAGATTGTTCACTATATTACAACAATATTCTATGACAACAGTGCAACATTTTACGCCATAAAATAAGAGATAAAAATACTCCATAAAGAAGATGGGAAATGTGTATGGTGTGTAAGGATTTCTTCTTTTTGCCTGCAACTTTTCTCATTATATTTTTTCATACTGGGAAATTGTTTTTGAATGAAGGAGTTACAAGATATCATCTGATGATATCTGTTTACTAATTTAGGTAACTTCTGTGCATAGGTCAATTGAGAAAATCATACAGGTCAGCAATCTGTACCTCTAATTAGCTGTCCTGGAATTGAGAGGTGTATTGAAAAGGCAACTGTTCTTAGCTTTGATTCAATAAATAAATACAATTATTGTATTGTATACTATTGCCTTCTGTCATGATTGTGCCCACGGGAACAGAGATTCTGAGAGAGGAGGAAATGGTCCGTTTATATTTTCTTTCTCCCAAGAACGAGGAAAGCTAACTAACTGAAAATAATGTCCGTACCTGGCCCTAAGCAAGATGGAGGAAGCTTGACAACAACTGTAAGGGCAAAGTTTAATCTTTGCCTCAACTGCTCCATAAAGCAAATAAAAACACAATAAAGGCCCAAACTCCATTTGCCTTATAATTGCTTCCAAGTGATTATCAGAGGTCCACTCAAGGTCATGAAAGACAATTTTAAAAACAATTGGAACCTTCACATATAAAAGTTACAAAAACTTTTCAAATCACAAACTTGAGGTGCAAATTGAATGCTGTCCACATGCAAATATTATAAACAGAATTAATAGAGTCAAGAAGCAGTAGGATTTCACATTAGAGCTCTCTTGCTGTTTTTCCTCCAGAATTTTTTTTATAAATGGCAACTCTCATAAAACCAAAGCAGCATGCCCAATGGTCAGGGATTATGGATATGTATGGACTGCAAGGCGATCAAATCTGTCAGTCCTAGAGGAGATCAACCCTGACTGCTCTGTAGAAGGCCAGATCCTGAAGATGAAACTCAAATACTTTGGCCACTTAATGAGAAGGAAGGACTCACTGGAGAAGAACCTAATGCTGGGAATGATTGAGAGCAAAAGAAGAGGAGGATGGCAGAGAATGAGGTGGCTGGATACAGTCAGTGAAGCAGCCGGCATGAGCTTAAATGGTCTCCGGGGGATGGTATAGGACAGGAACGCCTGGAGGAAAGTGGTCCATGGGGTTGCAATGGGTTGGACATGACTTTGCAACTAAAAACGACAACGAATGTGTTGATTTTTAAATGAAAGGACCAAGAAAACATGCTGGAAGCAAATTAAAGAGTAAATAAGAGGGCAAAAGGCTTAGCCCCAGACATTGTTTATAAACTCAAATTATCTACCGTGCCCTGCTAAATGCTACAACACCCCCCTTCACCATGTCTCTGTTCTTCTGGCTTGTCACAATCCCTGGGATCATGTGTCAAGGGAATGGCTGACACTCGACATCTATAGCAGGGGTGTCAAACTCAAGACCCTGGCCTGCAAGGTGCTTAGATCTGGCCCACAGGCGTGCCTGGAAACAGCAAAGGACCAGCCCACGGTGCTTCTGCCAGTGAAAAGAGAGCTCAAGAGGGCCTCATGTAGCCCTCCCGGGCTCTGTTTTGGGTCACAACAGCCTCCTGCAACCCTTTGCCAGTGAAAATAGAGCTTGGGGAGGCTGCATGTGGCTCTCCCGAGCTCCCATTTCACTGGCAGAGGGCTGGAGCCATTGTGACCGAAATGGAGCCTTGATGAGTGACATCCAGGTGGACACACACAGCCTGGCCAACCCCCCCAACCCCCCCCCCCAAGATCAAATACAACCCTGATGTGGCCCTCAATGCAATCAAGTTTGACACCCCTGGTCTACAGTAACTACTAAGGCAAAAGTAAGCTAATCAAGAACATTGCAAGCAATAGTGGGTAGCATGCAGAGAATCTTTAACAATGTTTATTTTATTATTTTTGGCCCTCTGTTTGCTGAAAGATATATTTTGTCCACTAATTGTTGGGGAGCTTCAGAAAGTCAATTAAATATTGGTTTCCCTCAAAGAAAATAGAAGTAAAAATCATCCTTGCTGTACTCACACTGAATAATCATGTATTAATCAGGGTATTTCTCATAGGAATTGTCACACATGCTGACTGTTCCTTGTCCCCAAATATAAACCCAGCTTCTTCTTTTTGAGATGAATTATGGTAAAATGCCTAATTAATTTGCTTTTCTTCAGGATGCCAGAGAATGCTTTCCACATTGCTAGTTTGCTTAGGTTCCTTTTTGAATGAACTCTTGAACACAAGCTAAATATTGAGGCTTTCTTTTAGGATGACTTCTGGATGACCATTGGGTGCCCAACCAATTCTATTGATCTCTCAGTTGTTGTCCCACATATTTTGAGATAAGAATATTCACATGCATATCCCCAACATTATCCTGAAAGCATCCATCATTTCAAAAATTTGGGAAGGGTAGCCAGGGAAGCTTCTCACAGTGGAATTTTCATAAAGCTTCTTAGGAAACCGAAGTCTCCCCATAATTCATTTGAATGCAATTAAGTCAGATGAAAATGTTGGCTAGTTTATGGAAGGATGTTTGGCATTTACACAACTGCAGTTGAGATCAGTTTCCAACCTTCTGCTAGAAGATGAAGTTCCTACAGCCAACAGAAGGCAAAACACTATATGGTTAAACAATAAGAGTATATCTATGTCTCCACCTATAGCCATTAATCTAATGGGTTTAAAGCTTTGGCACCCAGCTACTACATTTTATCTCTGACATATGCAAGAGAAGACATGAAGGCACCTTAATTTTTTCACTTAAATCCATTTTGTCAGTAAGGCATGCTACTATTCAGTTATAACTCTATTGTACCTCTATTGTACATCAACAATATTGTTTTGGTTGGTCTCTGCTCCTCATTAGGCTGTGTCTAATAATGATAATTGTGGCTATAAGTACTTTCATTCTCCATTCCTCTGTGCAAATTTCATTCATAATGAGAGACAAACAAATTCATTCCAATTATCTCCATCAGATTAACCACAGGAAGATGTCCTCTGATATAGGTAGCCAGAATAAACTGACCTGCAAAACAGGAGAGAAAGGACATTAATGAGTCCTGGCAATCCAATAGATGGATGGCTGGCAGTTCCTAGAGACCAACAGCAAGAGACCATTTCAGTGCAATGGTAAAAGACTCAGCCGCCCTGAGTCTTTGGAGAGGGGCGGCATATAAATTGAATTAATTAAATTAAATTAATTAAATTAAATTAAATTAAATTAAAAGTCTATTTTTTTACTCAGGATTTTATAATAAACAATTTGGGATAGGCTAATCCTCAGTGCTGAAATTCAGAATTCTGCAATTAATGAAGCCTGAAAATGACCACTCATGGAGAAAGTGCAGGATTGAAGAGCTTCATAGCTGATATTCTTTGCTCCCTAAATCCAATGCCACAAAATAGTTGAACTTCGAAACACAAGAGGTACTTGCACTCAGAGCAGGATTTGTCATCTTCTTTTGCTGACTAGGCCCGTTATCATTTCTGGACAGATACTTCTTCAGAAGTCAAATAGATTTCTTTAATTATAGCAATATTGTCAACACCGAACTGAACCTGGCAGAAGCCATTTTCCTGGTTCAACGTTGCTACACTGCATGGGAGGGGGAAAGAAGGCTGGAATGCATTGCTAGACACAACATAGATCTTTCTCATGAGAATCAAGGTCATCTCCTGGGCGATGGAGGAAGGAGGAGATGAATACATGAGAAGCCCGCCAATTAACCCAATCGGCCAATGTGATTAATGACATTAGGGGGAAGGGGTCATTACTGGTTTTAACTGTACTGTAACCATGGGGAAAGTCAGAGATGGTTTTCCTTCAAAGTGTGCCGATATCATTTACCCAATGAAGTGGTTCTTTGAGGAAGTGCTTGACCTCAGGGTTCTGATTTGCTTGGATTCATTAGTCAGAACCTTTACAGATATCATAAGAGGAAGGAAATGCTGAAATGGTTTGAAAACTCTTCCTTCCACCAGGAGGAAAGAATGTTCTCAGGCCAAGGGCTGTCATAGATCAGAGATTGTAACAAGAATCTCAGGAAACGTATTGCCCTCTCCCCATTGTTTCCATTATTGAAACCCGTTTGATAAAAGCTAAAAGGTGGCTCAGTTATCCTGAGATTTCATTTCATTCTGAGCATGTCTTGCCTTTGTCTTGGTAAGAATGAAAAACTGAGCCTAATGGCAGTAATTTGGGTAATTTCTTAATTCTAAACCAGTACCCAGGAAACAAACAGAATTCTTACATAATTCTGCCAAGGGAAGGCTGAAATGGATGCCCACACTAATGATAAAAGCCAGATTTAGGAAAGGAGAAATTTTAAGCAATTAACATGTTTCCCCGAACACTATTGCTTCTACAGCAGCTGAAGTCCTATAAAACAGGTAAGTAATCTGCACCACAGGTGTAATCCAAGGCCAATGTTGCATTGCTCTGGGCCACATTTCAAAACTGAGGCACTGATGGCGAACTTTTTCAGCCGAGTGTCGAAAAGGTTGTGCGGAAATGTTGTGCGCGCTCCATCATCAGGGCCGCGTTCCAGAAAAGCCAAACTTCTGGGTTCTAGCGTGCATGCACATCTGACGATCAACTGGCTGGCACACATGCACTGGCCAGTTTTTGGCACTGCCGCATGCGCAAAGGGATCACACTCCGGAAAAGCTGAACTTCCGGGTTCTGGTGCACATGCGCACCCAACAATCAGCTGGCCAGCACGCATGTGCACGCTGGTTTTTGGAACTGCTGGACAGCTGATCGTTGCAAGCACATGTGCGCCAGAAACCCAGAAGACAAACAGGCAAGGCCACGCATGCTGGGAGACATGGCTTCGTATGCAGCTTTGGGCACATGTACCATAGATTCACCATCACGGTTCTAGGGGTTCAGACATCAAGAAAGAACCAACGTTTTTCCTGGCAGCCTGCTGAAAGAGAAAGGAACATGATGCTTGTTTCAACTTTTTTTGGTTCTATACTCATCCACTTCCAGTATATTTCAGCCCCTTCACCCTGTAGCAACCAATACTGTAGAGTACTTTAGAAGCTATGTCCATTGAAAGAAAAAGAATTGTATACCTTTGGGCTATGTCAATTCTTCCCCATGTCGGTTTCTTTTCTTAATCTTGTACTTTAATCCAACCAGTCATGTCTTCCTTTCTCCATCTACACAACACGACATTCTCAGAAGGAAATAAGGGGCATAAACCTGATTCCACTTACAATAATACAGCAGCTTTTCCTTGAAACCTAGTAATAACACAACAGAAGATCATGCAATAATAGCCTTGAAATATTTGTTGGAGGTCACAAGAAAATAACAAGAAATCTGAAATATTTCTCCAGTTAAAATATTGCTGCAAGAACAAATAACCTCATAGTTTATCACAAAGAAGGCCCTCTTCAAATAAGCATACTTCGAATATTTTTGTGGGACTTTTACTATTATTTTTTTACAAAGAAAAAATTTAAGATTTTGACAGAGAAATGTTAATAGCCCATGACATTGGACTAATGTCACCAATGGGGACGAACAATTAGGTGAGAACTGAAAAGATTTCCTGGGAATGTTTGAAAAGGGAAAAACCATCAGACCAGGGGTGAAATCCATCAGGTTCTGACAGGTTCTGGAGAACCGGTAGCAGAAATTTTAAGCAGTTCAGAGAACAGGCAAATACTACCTCTGGCTGGCCCCAGAGTGGGATAGGAATGGGGATTCTGCAGTATCCTTCCCCTGCCACGCCCACCAAGCCATGCCCACCAAGCCACACCATGCCCACCAAGCCACACCCACAGAACTGGTAGTAAAAAAAATTGGATTTCACCATTGCATCAGACCCTCAGTGTTGCTTCCTCCCCACCACCCTGTATAAAAAGGGAAATTGCTACATTAAAAAGAAAGAGAATATTGGCATTTCAAGTGGGGCTTCAATCCAGATCAATTTGTATTATTCTAGAACAGACCCTCTTTCATTTCATTTCTTTTCCATGTTTGGTTCATTTTGTTGAACTAAGATTGAACTGTTCCTTTTGCTTCAGTACCTAGGAGCAGATTTATTTATTTTTTTTGCCTGAAGAATCAAATAGTCTTGGACAATACTATTCGATATTTAGTACAGTATATTTGTAGTTTTCAACACAACAATGAGAGCACTACCGCTTTTCCCATCAAGTAGACTTTTCAGCAGTAGCCATTGGTGAATAGCTACTGTAGTGGAAATGCCTAAAATTGACATAGAGTGAAGGAAGCAGGCAACCATAAATATAAGTCAACAAGAATTCTTGTTATGGCAGCTTTGAGGTGGTCTCTCTTCTGATTGCTTGGTTCATTTCATACGAGCTCAAAATGGCTGAAAGAGACAAGAGAAAAAGTATTGAGTGAACAACAGAATAGCCATAAAACCATGATTCTTGATAAGATAGTCAAGAAAGGTTATCAGCCTCATATGAATAGAAACTGGTTTTCAATTAAATGATGCAATTCCCTTATAAGCATGATTATAATGACAATCCGGTGAACCAAAATTCATTAAGTAGCATTTTTTGAGGCACTCTGAAGTAAATGTCTTCAAAGGTACTTTCCATGTAATCTTTTCAAAGTGATCAAATTTGCAGGCTAGCGTAATATTAAAACATTTAATATCTAACCCAAACCCTAACCCTCCAGAAGTTGTGAATGCTGCAACACTGGAAGTTTTTAAGAAGATGTTGGATAACCATTTGTCTGAAGTGGTATACAGTTTCCTGCCTAAGCAGGGGGGTGGACTAGAAGACCTCCAAGGTCCCTTCCAACTCTGTTATTCTATTCTATTCTAATAAATTGTTCTGTAATGCCTTATAGTACCAGCTGACTCATATCAACTCTGGATAAGTTAGAAGCCAGCGGGCTTATAAGAGCAATTGAATAATATGGTGCCTTGACTTCTTCTTTCTATAACTATTTTTTACAATACATTTTATTCCCACACTCATTTTCCATGTTTAGAAAAATACATAATTGATGGGAGAACAGTCTATAACAGGGATGTCAAACTGGTGGTTCGTAGGCCAAATGGATCACATGCAGGCCATGCCCACCCCAGTTCCATAAAGGCAACAAACATCATGATATGTCGTGATCTGTGGTGAAATCCAATTTATTTTACTACCGGTTCTGTGGGCATGGCTTAGTGGGCGTGGTGTGGCTTGGTGGGCGTGGCTTGGTGGGCATGGCAGGGGAAGGACACTGCAAAATCTCCATTCCCACCCCACTCCAGGGGAAGAATACTACAAAATCCCCATTTTTTCCCCACTCCTGGGGGAAGGATATTGCAAAATCTCCATTCCCACCCCACTCTGGGGTCAGCCAGAGGTGATATTTTCTGGTTCTCCAAACTACTCAAAATTTCTGCTACTGGTTTTTTGAACTACTCAAAAACTCAGAACCTGGTGGATTTCACCCCTAGTTGTGATATGTCATGTGATGCAATCAAGTTTGACACCCATAGTTTATAACATCAGTTTAATCACTTTATGATAGTTTAAGATCTTGGGATGAATCGTGATATGAAAATGAAGGTGAAAACTTAAGGTTTTCAAAAATTCCCTTACTTTAGGATATAATGACCACAGTTCAAAGTTCAGACAGAACCAATGAACGAACTACATGTCTTTCCTGCAGGTGGAGAAAAACACTTGGATTCAGCTGGCATTTTTACTGGAGAAACAACAGAAAGAACAAAGAAGAATCTGTCCTTCTCCTTCCCCTCCCAATAATGGGAGTAGGATGATATAAGAAGGTATCTCAGCTTCTTTCACCAAAATGAACTGAAGTGCCTCTACTGGACATGAGTGAAGGCAAAGTGGATACAATCTTTGTATGTGAACTACTGTATCCTATCTTCTAGGAAGATCCTCAATGAAATATTTATAAAAAGTACTGAACAAAGTAATGTGCACATGAATGTGAATCCAGTGAATATCAATGTCAGAACTTTTTATATATTATTTGTTATCAATTTCTTAATAATTATAATTATGTTGGAAAAATTGTATTTTATAAAATTTCTAACATATTGACTGTAATTGTACAACTCAATCACAGGTTACCCACTTCAGTTATTTGGGATATGCTGAGAATTGAAGGAAAAAAACCAACTACCCAGGGTGGATCATTTCAATATAATTAGTTCAGATGAGATGGCAAATTTATAAGTAAACATGCGGTGCAAACATATCCAATATACATTTAATATTATATTATATTAAATATTAATATATAAGTAATATATAGGTAAATATTAAATTTCTACTAATCATCTACTAATATAAGCTGATTTGTACATCAATTTTGAAATAGGTACTTTCTCTGTGTAAATATTTGAACAAAATGGATGCTAATCTATTAATTAATTCATGCTAGCCAACTTCACTGCCTATCCAGGTAGAATCTTGTTTATTAGTTTGCTAATTTGAAAATTACATATTTTTTAAAACATCTTTAACTGACCTAATTTGGTTTGCTTAGGCTATTGAGCATCACCTGTTTTCAATACATGTAATTTGTGGGAGGCTGGAGGCAGTGTTTTACTATGTGGCTAGTCTCCCTGAAGAGATATTGAAACCAATTTTAGGATCTTTCCATGAAGCAACTCAAAAGAACTTCATCTTTAGGGCTTTCAAAAGTAGCCTTGCTCACAATTAGGTGGGTACTGGTAGTTATTTGGAATGGTAATTGCTCATTGAATTTTAAATGCTATTGCTAGTGTCTTGTTTTGCTTAAGGTTTTACTTATATCATTGTTTTTTAATGTTATATTGTTGTAAAGTTCCATGAGCTGTGAGAAGGGGCAATATACAGAAGTAAAAAGGAAGAAAAAAGCTACCAGAACCAGTTATGTTTCATTTTAGCATGTTTGGTGACTCCACCTGCTTGATTAATTTATGGGTCAGTGTGCCACTGAACCTTGACTGTTACTTAATCCCGTAAAAATTATGGCTAATTTAACCATGAATATTTATACAATGCAAACACAGTTAAAGGGCAGTATGTTAATCCAGCAATTGTGTTTGGAGTAAAGAGAGCATTGTAGCCTACATGTGTTTCCCATGATTATTTTAAAGAGGTGAAGACATTCATTTGAAACTTCCCAAGTTTCTCCCTTGGGAAGACAAAATAGGCACAGAAGTTCATTTCATATTTTGTCTCAGCCTATGAGTTCCTTGAAAATAACTGAGTGTGACTTCTTTACACAATGCATGTAAACAAGAGTTTATAAAACCTTCATTGTTTATCTGGATTTTTTGAAGAAGTTTCTCCATTTGAGAGGACTTCACTTGCCAGAATTCTCAGCAACAGCAATGCTTTATATATAAATATATATTTATATTTATTTTAATTGTTTTTAATATTTGTATTTCATGTTTTTTAATTCTGGCTGTACACCGCCCTGAGTCCTCAGGGAGAAGGGCGGTATATAAATTTAAAATAAAATAAAATAAAATAAAATAAATGCTAGCTAGGGAATTCTGGGTGTTGACATCCATATATTTTGAAAGTGCCCAGGATGGGGAACACTGTGTTTGAGGGCATTTCTGCCCTTCAGTGAGGTGAAAATACTTCGAAGCATAATTATTAGCATATAATTCTCAATCTCCTTGATAGGTCAAGGCAGCTAAATATGTTTACTATCACCTAAAAACATATAGATGCTTACTCATTATAGTTCACCAGAAAATAACTATGCAAAATAAGAGAGTAGTAACTGAGAGGGATCTTGAAGTCCTAGTGGACAATCATTTAAATATGAGCCAGCAATATGCTGCAGCTGCCAAAAAAGCCAATACAGTTCTAGGCTGCATTAATAGAAGGAAAGAATCAAGATCACATGAAGTGTTAATACCACTTTATAATGCCTTGGTAAGACCATACTTGGAATACCACATGCAGTTTTGATTGCCACAATGTAAAAAAGATGTTGAGGCTCTAGAAAGAATACAGAGAAGAGCAACAAAAATGATTAGGGGAATGGAGACTAAAACATGTAAAGATCAGTCGCTGGAATTAGGTATGTCTTAATGAAAAAGAGTAGGGGTGACATGATAGCAGTGTTCCAATATCTCAGGGGTTTCCATAAAGAACAGGAAGTCAGGCTATTCTCCAAAGCACCTGAAGGCAGGACAAGAAGCAATGGTGGAAACTAATCAAGGAGAGAACCAATCTGGGACTAAGGAGAAATTTCATGACAATTAGAACAATTAATCAGTGGAACAACTTGCCTCCAGAAGTTGTGAATGCTCCAACACTGGAAATTTCTAAGACGAGATTGGACAATCATTTGTCTGAAATGGTATAGGGTTTCTTCCCTGAGCAGGGGGTTGGACTAGAAGACCTCCAAGGTCCCTTCCAACTCTATTATTCTATTTTATTCTCTAGGCTTGATGCAAACTGATCCAATCACAAATGTAGCAGGCAAATTTAAAGTCCATTCTTTGCTTTAAGCAGCTAAACTGAGGGCCTGGCCTTAATTTATTAGCAAATTATAAAGGGGCTTTTGCAAGTGAGCCATGAATTAGCTTCAACCAGTGCTAGTCCATCTTAATCACTTTGTCTTTGCTTTTGTGATGATATGGCCATTATTAGAATCAGCAGTTAGCAAACATTAATACTTACCAGAAGAAGCTAAAGAGGCCGACCTCAAATGCTTGTTATAAGAAATGTTAGTCTAACTGGACAATTGTGACTTTCTAACTGTGCAGAAGAAATTTGTAACTGAGCACATTATTGGAACAAGGAAAGATAACATGGGAAGGATGGCAAACAAATTTAATAAATAAATAAATGTTTAAAAAAGAAGAAGGCATTTAGTTTAAGCTGAGATCAAGAATATCTGGGCAAAGTATGGAGGTAAAAAGTTCATCACTGGCATGGTAAAACATATCCAGAGGTGAAGAGCTTAATTAATTACACTCCCATGCTGCCCATGTCTTTAATAAATCACGAACAACTGATGACATATCAGGAAATTCTGATGTGGAAATGTCATTTTATGATATAAAAATTGCTTGTTGAATATCAGCTGGCAAGCTTCATTTACATTTGGGTCCCAAGCTTATTGCTCTTTAATTCTGCCCAGAACTGAAGTGTTGAACCCCAGTTTCCTCTCTCAGAGTGATTACTGGCTTAAACTGTGCCAATAAAACAAACCCAGTGTTGATTGATTCTTTAACAACTATGCTAAGAAACAGACCTTTGACATATTGAGGCACTTTTAATGTTTTGTTTTTTGTTTGTATACAAGCATTTTAGCAACATGGCAGTTAGATTTAATTCATTAACTATTACTAATTAACTAGACAAAAAAAACAGCAGCAAATTAACATTTATGTTTTCAAATTTCAATTATAATCACTGCTACTGAAAGAATTCTGATAAAATGAACTGAACATTTTAAAGCAATTTAAACATTTTAGATTGTAGCCAAACAAAACCAGGAACTATTTTGCAGTCCCTCCTCCTCTAAATCCCCCCCCCCAAAAAAACATAGGATATCAAATGTTATATTAATATTAAATGTCTAATTTCAGCATCAATTAAATAAAGGAGTGTGAGAAAAGCATACAATATCCATCAGCATCATTTTAATTACAGTTGCAAATTTAAAATGACCACATTACAGCTACAGAGCAATTAAAAGGGAGCCAAAATAAAATGTGCTAACAAGAATAATTTAATGGGGCATTCTTGGACTGTTACAACAGTCTATAAACCTCATGGGTTATTGCACTTTCAAAAAAAAAAAATCCAGCCGATTAAAGGCTACATAAAAGTAAACACATCATAGGTATTAAAGAAGCATAATGGCAAACATGTAATTATGATAAGTGAATCAAAAACATTTTAAAAATAGTAATTTTTCAAGTAATGATCTCTTGAAGATCATTAAATGGATGATCTTCCATGACAAAAGTTTGTCTAGAACCAAGTTGCTTAGTATTTGGTGAATATGACCCCAATGAATAATTAAATTTAGGGTTAAATTTTAACTCTACCATTCCTTATGTTCATTCTTACACCATCATTGATATATTTTGCATAAGATTAGAATATTGTGTTTGATTTGGAGGCACTCTTAAAGCAAGCATCATAAAGTTTAACTAATACAAAATGCCATTGTTTCTTTTCAAGAAACTAGTGAAGAATGGCCTTCTGCTATCATTATATTGTTCTTCATTCAGTATGTTATTCACAAACCCTCTGAAATATTATTGTTATACAAGTTTTAAATGAGTGGGTGTCCACTAATTGCATGAATCATCAATAGGGAAGAAAAAAACCCTTACAGACTGCCTTAGTTGAAACCCACTTAGCTAAATCATTCTGGAAATAAACTGGAGATTAGATTTATTGCATGAATGGTTAGTTACTCGCAAAAAAATAAAACATTTTTTTGATAGATCTACATATACTGTAGATCTCCTGCGAGTCCCTTGGACTGCAAGGCGATCAAACCAGTCAGTCCTAGAGGAGATCAACCCTGAGTGCTCTTTAGAAGGCCAGATCCTGAAGTTGAAACTGAAATACTTTGGCCACCTAATGAGAAGGAAGAACTCACTGGAGAAGAGCCTAATGCTGGGAAAAATTGAGGGCAAAAGAAGAAGGGGACGACAGAGAATGAGGTGGCTGGATGGAGTCACTGAAGCAGTAGACGTGAGTTTAAATGGACTCCAGAGGATGGTAGAGGACAGGAAGACCTGGAGGAACATTGAACATGGGGTCACAATGGGTCAGACACAACTTCACAACTTCACAAGTAACAACAATATATACTGTACTACACTGTATTTGAAAAGATGGGGATCAGATGGAGATTAGATACTTTTTAATGAGCATTTCTATGTATAGGTTGTAGAAGGAAGCTAGGATATAGCCTTAATCCTATATGCTGAAAGTGATGCAGGAAAAAGAGGCCTTCTATCAAAAGTTTGTATGAAGTCTATATATAAAACAAGGGTCAGAAAATAAGACTCAGCTTGTTCTGAATGGGATGGCCACTGAGTTGCAAAATAAAATTTTAGAATGAGTGTTCAGTACAGTGATACAAAGAGTATTTTTACAGGAATTATAAACTATAAAATCCAGACTAAGGTTTGGTTTGCTATTATGTGACCTGTGTAATCAGTGCAAAATCTTCCAGCCCAGGCAATGAAAGACAAAGAGAGGAAAAAGTTATTCTTACAAATAGAAAAATATTACAATCTGCCCCAAGTTCCATGAAGTTCCAATGCTGCAATTTGAATTGTACCATATGCAAAGGGGAAGAAAACTGGTTTGATTGCCTAAGCAATGATCAAACAAGTGCCAATAAATAGGCCCTCTTAACTAATGCTAATAGAGTTGGGCTGCAAAAATATGAATGTCTAGCAGATGGTGACAAAGATCTACAACTGGTCTATTCAACTCTTTGCCACCATCTACTAGTCATTTGTATCATTGCAGCCCAGATGTCTAGAATTTCTTTTCAGCTCTGTCTTATTCCTCAGGTAGTGTTAGTGGCAAATTGGATTTTTAAAAAGTAATGCATGATTCAGCTGGGTATATATCTCAATTTCATTTTCAGACATCCCACTTAATCTATGGATATTGGGAGGAGGAAGGCAACATTTGGGGAACTAATTAAATATGCTTTTCCCTAAATGTTTTAACAAATCTGTGGTAAGAAGTAAAGCAGAATTCATATTTAAAGACCTGTTTGTGGATTTCAGAATGTATAATATGAACACACAGGGGTACTGAAGTTTAAACTTTAAATAAACAATGCAATAGTTTTAATTTTTGGTCACTTACTAACTCTTAATCATACAACAATAAAAACATTCCTGAGAAGTTATACTATAATATTTTCACTCTGAGAACCTTATCAAAATTTGACTCTCATAGCAGCCGTTGTTAAAATTAAGCTGTCCTTCCATGGATATGTCTGTCCTCCCAACTACTAGCAGCAAAATCCCTTCAGGGAAATGCTAAGTCCATCATCAATATGCATTTAAAGTATAAATGCTTTATCTCTAACTCTTACACATCATGCAAGCCTGCAAATCAAACATTAATTCAGGCATTAGAATTCAAAGAATGGCACAGCTCGCCCACACATTTTACAGAAAGTAAGGCAAATTCTTTCCATTATGAACTTGGGAGAAGACCTGTCCTGAAAACAAATTTTTTTGAGTTTCACATTCAGTTACAGTCTAACAGAGTCGGGCAAAGATCAGGGAGGGGAAACGTGAATCACCTTGGGGAATTCTGAGAGTTATAGTTCCAGTACCTATAAAGGACACTAGATTCCGAGAAGGGAGTTATACAGCAGGAATGGCAAGGTGTAGCTCTCCAGATGTTGCTACGTTGACCAGCCCAGACCATAACAGAAAAAGATACAATGTAGTAGGACTTGCAGTTCAGTGATACCTGAACTGTGATATCTCAGATCATAGATACCAGTTCAGGGTATCTGAGGAACTGCCTTACTGTGACCAGACTCACTGCCTCGTTCATTCTGGTGGAAAGGGCCTACTTCAGATCCCATTGGCCAAAGAATTTTGGCAGGTGGAGTCCAGTACCAAAGAGTCTTTTCTGCTGTGGCCTAAAAACTTAACTTTTCTGCTTGGCCTGGGGTCCCGATAGGGGCCTGCTACATGGGAGGTAGCTGACAAGGTAGAGAAGATTCTCACCCTCAGGCTGCTTCTCATCTTAGTTCTTAATTTTTAATCTTTTCATTCTAATTTTGGGTTTTTTGCCCCCTTTTAACTTTTTATTATATTGCAAGCTGCCCAGAGTTGCTGTATTACTGAGATGGGTGGTGTAGAAATGTATTAAATAAATAAAAAAACCTGAAGGGCCAGAGAAATTGTAGAATTGTAGAAGTGGGAAAAAGTAAAATGTTATCATAGCATCTTGTGTAAACCCAGCATGGTAAAGGGATACTTTGGCAGAAAGGATTGGAAGGGGGGAAATATGGTGTTACTTTCATCAGGAAGAAGTTAGAAAGAACTCTTTTGTTTTCCATGATAAACTCCAGATCAGGTCATTGGCAAGAGTCCTAATTTTGCAACTATGAGTAAAGACCAACCCCCTCCCTCATAGAAATACAGTACAGGGATGGGTTCTACTAACCTTTACTACTGGTTCGCAGCGGAGGCAGCATGCACAGAAGCATTTTGATGATGTCAGGGTTGGTGAGTGGAGCCTCCCACCGGTTTTACTACCGGTTCTATAGAACCGGTGTGAACCGGGGGCAACCCACCACTGATACAGTACCCATAACATCAAAAGATTATAGCAACAATTGCAAAGGTCTCCATGCTTGTTCATCACCATCAACCCCAGCTTTTAACAATTTGTTCTTCCCTTCCATGCTGGTGGTAGCTTTGATCCTGCTGCAGGAACAAAGCTCATAGGATGAAACAGACAACTTAAGCAGCTGGTGCTATGTCTTTGAATAATGCTGCACCAAAAAAAAAAAAAATGTCAGTCTTATATTTTGTCACTTCTTTTCCTCTTAAGGAGGTCCATAGAAGAACAAGGGAGCACTTGCTTGGAATGCAAAAGGTCTCAGAGTCAATCACTAGCTCAAAAGCCTTTGCCATATAAAGTTAATACCAGACCAATAATCAAATTAGTGATTATTTCTCTTTCTCTGCTCAGGACTGTTAAAAATAATTGCCCAGTTGTTTTATACAAAAAGGAAATCTGGACATATGGTATAGGATACCAACATTTTGAGGATCTAATTTTAACAAAGAGGGGAGAGGTATGGTACTACTTTCATCAGGAAGAAGTTAGTAAGAACTTCTAGAAATAGTGATGCCATCCTTATTCCTAGTCTATGCACAAAGAAATATTTTTTAAAAAATCCCAATGCTCATGGCTACCATATTATCTGTGGTAAAGAAATTAAATTTTAAAAAATCCTGGCTTGGTTAATTGTAGTTGGTTGGAATTAGACTAATCAAATTGAAACCAATCCTTTGGACATTTAGTCATTGCTTGAATTCTATGATTTCTCATGAAGTGGAAGCTTTATTGAATTCTACAGGATTTATTATATACTAAATTCATATAAAGTTACTGATCAAGTCATGGATAATTTCTGCTTTAATTTTATTAGGAGCTAATCACAGCAGATTTGATTAGCTTTGAGTCCTGGTGACCTACATACATGTCCCTGCAGTTTTCTTGATAACATTTTGCAAGTGGTTTGTCCTTGCCTCGCTCCTAAGGCTGAGAGAGAGTGACTGGCTCAGGTCACTAACTGGGTTTGTGAGTAAGATGAGACGAGGTGGGTTCCTCCCAGTTCAGCCAAGCAAGTAACCAAACCAGTTCTCTTTGTTCAGGAGCTGGGCCCTCCCATCCACCCACCCATTATTCTTACCTTTTATTTGGCCCCGCCCCCAATCTATTTGTTGCCTCCCGAGTCCCAGCTGATCGGCTAGAAGAAAAAAAAACTGTTTAAACTCTTGCCGCAGGGCTTCAAAGGTCCGCCCTACAACTGATCAGTGTTAAAAGACAGTGTGGTGGTAGATCAGTGCGCTCGAAAAACAAATGGGTAGACCGGTGCCTCCAAAAACAAATGATTAGACCGGTGCCTCCAAAAACAAATGGGTAGACCGGTGTCTCCAAAAACAAATGGGTAGACCGGTGTCTCCAAAAACAAATGAGTAGACCGCTGCCTCCAAAAACAAATGGGTAGACCAGTGCCTCCAAGAACAAATGGGTAGACCGCTGCCTCCAAAAACAAATGAGTAGACCGGTGCCTCCAAAAACAAATGGGTAGACCGGTACAGCTCTGCAAGCAGTTAAAAGCTTCTGCTAAATCCTAAATAATTGTCACATGACCATCAAACTACACCCACAAAATAAGCCATGCCCAAAGAACCGATAGTAAAAAAAATTTAGAACCCACCTCTGGACGAGAACTCGTTATCCACTTTCTTGCCCAGTTGATGCCTTAATGTCTACACTACACTGGTTCTCTGGATAGAAACTGGATAGAAACTTTCTATCTCTGATAAAAACTGCCCAGCTATAAAACACTAAAGTGACCATTTTGAATCAGCTCAATACTGCTTTATACACTTCCATGTGTGTCTATATTTTATCTCAACATGATTTGTACTAAGATCAATCATTAAGATGTGAGTGCATTGGCAGGATAAGGCACAAAGTTTTTTTTAAAAAGGGGATATCCAAAGGATTTTATATGATGGCAAATAATTGAGTATAAAAAGGATTGGATTAGCCATTGCAATGAGATTTAAGTACTTGTCTTCCCTGGTAGAACACTACCTAATCAAGGAGCGAAGAAAAGATGTGTATTATTAATTGCAAGAATAGAGAATAATATGCTTTTCTCTGATCATAATTATACATTTTTTATCTCTTGGCATGTTTTTGCTTTTCTGAATGTCAGGCACTTTACATGGATTAAAGGATTGTATAGTTGTATGATAAAAAAGAATTGGATAAATTAAAAATGACAAAAGAGCAGCATGTTGTTACTAGATCTAGAGTCCTTCACATTTCATTTTCTGGAAGAAGATAAAAGAAAGAGAGACAGAGGGGGAGAGGGAGAGAATATTTTTACAAATCAAACAGCACCCTTTTGAATACCTAAAACTCATCTATGGTTTTAATACCCTGCAAGGCACAAGTAAGTAACACTGGGGAATCTATTAACTACTTAATACTTAACTACTTAAAGAAGAATGGGATTAGATGCAATTGTGCATTTCCTCCTCTTTTTTTTTTTTCATCGTCCTTTCTCAGAAGAATCTTGAGATGTTCACTATGACAAAGAACAAAACAGATGCAAACCACAGGAAAAGTTAACTTTTCTTCTTTGATGTACAAAATGTGCCAATTAGCAAAAAAACCCTAGATAAGTTGTATTGTGGTTTGTAATGGGGAACAACACGATGCAGGGGAGAAAAAGGATGGGTTATTTCCATCAGAGACAATAGCCTGGGAGCATCGTGATAATATTTTTCTTTCTTAGAGAACCCCAAAATTCAAGGGTTACCTTTCTCACCTCTGCTTGTTTCATTTCTGTTGCTTGTGATGAACCTCTCAAGACAAAATCTGGAATTAGAAAAATAAAGCAAGGTGGAGAAAAAGAAAAATGAGATCTTTAGAAGAAAATGCAATGATACTTGTTAGCATTTTGAACATACTGTTTGAAACAGGACATTTGGGGAATGACCTTAAAAATCAATTTTACTTAAATAGGCTAGCATTAGCTAGGGGCTAATTTTTCAATTCAGTTTAGTGTGAAAGCCAACCCAAAGTAAATCCCAGGTGAGATAAGAGAAACCTCAAGGATCAGTCTTAATAGGTCAGCCAAAGATAATACTAGAAATCCAACAAACTCCTGCTTACATTAAGACAAAAACAAAGATATCATAATGTCAGAAGTAGACTCTCAAGATTATTAATGTTAACTCTGATGAATTAACAGATGTTACCAATGAAAAGTAACACATACTTGAAGAGATTGGATGCAATACAGTACCAATATCCCCCTGATTATGGCAAATGCATGTTTTTCATGGCTGACCTCAAGGTTTTGTGGTCTACAGAGTCAAAAGACATTGTATAATCAATGAAGCCAGAGGTGGGATTCACTTACCTTCCCTACCGGTTCGCAAATGTGAGTGTGCGCACCTCTGCACATGTGCATGGCCTTCTGCGCATGTGTAGTAGTCACACATTATATCTGAGTGGATGGGCGGAGCCTCCTGCAGTTGCTGCTACCAGTTAATGCGAACCGGATGGAACCAGCTGAATCCCACCACTGAATGAAGCCCAACTAGACATATTTTGGAAACCCCTTGCCTGTTCCATTATTTATTAGATGTTTGCAATCTGATTGTGGGTACTCCTATCTATTCTGAATCTAGCTCTTAGATTCAGACAGTTTTTGCTCCATGTATTGTTTAATCTTAGTCTGTAGAATCCTGCAGTATTATTTTACTTGCATGTAAAACAAATGCAAGTTTAACATAGTTTGAGAACTATTTACAACTTTTATTTTAGTTTTGGAATATAAATGTATATATTCCAGTCTCTTGACTGCTGCTTTGCTTTTCATACCTGTTTTACAGCCCATTTTTTCAGCTGCAGTTCGAAATTATGATGGTGTTGAATGAAGAGACTTAGGATCCCTGCTCAAAGCTCCAACCATTGTAGTATCCCTGTGATCAAGTAATCAAAGTTAAGGTGCTCGGCAGCACACCTGTCCTTAGCACAGCATTTCCCCCCACCCCCACCCACCCCCACACACATATAGGCGCCTTGACTAATTAGGTCATTGGTATGTGGGTTTCCTCCCTTGTCTGCCACTCATGAGAGACCTGGGCTTCCGCTCTGCCCTAGAAGTCTGACTGGCTTTGGCTACTAGGTCCAATGGTGTGAGAAACCTGCCCAGGCTAGAAGGTCTTGGACTGCTGGCCCATTGGTACACAGACTTCCTCCCTGCCCTGCTACTCATGAAAGACTGGGGCCTTCTCCCTGCCCTGCATGTATGTATGGGCCTGCTATAACAGAAGACCTTGGCCAGCACGGTCCACCAGTACCCAGAAATATGACACAAGCTGGAAGCCCAAAACCAACTAGGCCAGGGGTGAAATCTAAAAATTTTTGCTACCAGTTCTGTGGGCGTGGCTTGGTGGTAAACTGATTGGGAGAGCATGGCTTGTTGGTCAGGTGGGCATGGCCAAGTTAATGTCACTTCTTTGCCCTTTTTTAACCTACAAAACACAACACAACACAACTGGCTCACCCACAATATAAAAGCAGCTGTGCTAGACCCAAAATGGCCCCTGCAACAAGCAGGAACCTCACACAGTCACAAAAAGCCCAAAAAACCAACTTTCACACTTTACACACACAAAATTCCACATACAGCTTTGTGAGATTTTGTGTGATTGTGTAGTTAGAGTGAAACACTACAGAAACACACTAAATCTCAGAAAGCTGCACAAATATTATTTTATTTTAATTTTTTTATTTTTATATAAAAGCAGCTAAATTTAAAACTTCCTAAACTTTAAATGGCTAGGTCTAAAAAAAGAACAACTAAAAAAAACCCCAATTAACTATTTTTTTTAAAGCTCCCAAAGGGGAAAAAAACTTACCCAATTGAACAGGGGTCTCCAAACTTGGCAACTTTAAGACTTGTAGACTTCAACTCCCAGAATTCCTCAGCCAGCTTTGCTTTGCTGGCTGAGGAATTCTGGGAGTTGAAATCCACAACTCCCTGCCTGCTTGATTGCAGGCAGGGGGATTCAGTTGCTTGCTGATGCAGGGATTACAGCAAGGCGTTGCGACCAGCAGCTAAGGTAAACAAGCTGAGGGGGGGAGGGGGAGGGATTTTTGCTACCGATTAGCAGGCAGAGCCATTTAAAAGAAAAAAACCTTTTTTTCTTTTACATGGCTCTGGCGATCCCAGCTTAGTTGCCTGATTAGCAGGCAACTCAGCTGGAATCTCAGAGCTTGGCTGGTCAGAGCCATTTAAAAGAAAAAAAGGCTCTGATGATCGCGCGGCTCAGCTGGGCATGGGGGGCGGGGGCAGGGATTTTTGCTACCGGTTCTCCGAACTGCCCGCCGCCATCGCTACCTACTCGCCCGAGCCGGTCCGAACCGGGAGCATTTCACCCCTGAACTAGACCAATCTATGTACTGGCCTTCTTCTTATCCCTCCACTCCTGAGATGCCGGGGACTTCTCCCAGTCCCACCACACCTGAAAGGCCTTGGCTGGGTAGGCCCACTCTGTGTAGGCCTTCTCTTTGCTCTACAATGCGAGCACAACTAGAAAGCTAGCAAAAACAACCTTCCTCAAGTTTAGAGGGGTCTTTCTAGTCCTGAGGAAGATTGATGTCGCTAGGTTTCTAATTGTGACTTGTATTGGCTGGATGCACCTGTTAGCAGTTACACAGAAAGAGAAAGGTAAGTTGACTTGTGTGTGGTGGGGGAGGGAGAAAGCCCAGGCCTCTTGAGTGTGGTGGGGCATGGAAAAGATGGCCTCTTGACCCACAGTTTTCTGCATGCTAGTGGGCATTGGCCTCCCAAGGCCTTCCCCACCTCCTGAGGACTCTTAAAAACCTGCTTGGTTGCTTAACAACCTGTCTGGTTGCTTAATGACTGCAATGGGGTGAGTTGAGATTACAATCATTAACCCAAGATGTCACACAGCTTTCTGTGTGCAACAAATTATGTCCATAATTCTGGGCTCAGTGCAGCCATAGGTCAAGCTATAGTTACCTGTAATATACCTTTTTTGAAATTCCATATCCCCAAATTTAAGTCCTTATGGACTTAAAGAGGAAGATCATAGCATTATGCATCCACCAACTCCCAAAATGATAAGAATGAAGAAATTATATCATGCTAACAGATTAAAATCATTTAGTACTATTGTAATTTGCATCCCACTTATCCACTCATGGAATTGAGAATGGGACAGGGCACAGAAAAGGGTAATCCTAAAATCTGCATTGGAATCCCTTGCCGGCTCAAAAGTAGCCCTCTAGTTGATCAAAAAAGGAGAGAGTATTCTTCTTGATTAAAAGCATGCTTTCATAATGACAGACATAATGACATCAGTTCTCCTAGACATTCAAGTTAGAGCAGGTTCAAATGCATTAGCACTTAACTGCAGAAGTCCCCAAACCATCAGATGTCATTTTTAATTAGGTTTGCTACTATGCCACTTGTCTCTCAAGTTGAAAAGGGAGAAGTTGAAGTACATTTCACGTACTTTTTTCAGGTTTTATATTTTTGAACCTATAGGCCTTTGGTAATGCAGATGCCACAAGAACTATAAGACCATTACTTACCAGTTCCAGATTCAGTGGTAGAAGTAATAAGTCTTGATCTTGGGGAAAATTACTGGTGGAAATAATTTGTGAATATTTTCTGAGAAAACATCCAAGTTTATTTGAATTTTTTCAACAGGCAAAATTTCTAACAAGGTCAATAAAACCCCATGGGCTCAGCCAAGGATTACTTTATAGAAAGGAGTTAAATCACATATTCAAATTGGTAAAGCATAGTAAAGTTAAATTTTGAAATAACAGTCAGATCAAGTGCTGGACTTATAGGGGAAAGATTAGGGTGCCGAATTATAATACTTCTCCTATTTTGTTTAGTAATTTAGAGAGTATAGAAGACTTTAGAGTCTTTATCAAGAAAAGAAAGAGAAGTGGAACAGGGGATTTTATTCTGGGGATATTTTGTTTAATTGTTTATTTTTATTCTGGGCAGTTTACACGGTTAAAATATAGTTTGGCAAACCTGC